>NC_140954.1:116853622-117453622 GCF_014529385.1 Adiantum capillus-veneris
TATGAATGTTGTTTTAATATATATATATACTCCTCACAATGTAAACTACCTTGCATTCTCTAGTCTTGCCCAATCTCCGTACAACTCGGTCCAGAGGTGTACGGAGATCAGGACCACTAGGGCAAAATCTCGTCTTTATTGGTCAAATCCTATATGGGTAGACACATACGTGCACTCCCAGGTGTACATGGCAATGCATGTAGCAGGCAAAACCCCTTTGTCTCTTTTAGTTCCATAGTTTCTTCTCTGTCTACATACCCTATCTCTCGTTCTTTCTCTCTCGCTCTCGCTCTCTCGCTCTCGCTCTCTCGCTCTCTCGCTCTCGCTCTCGCTATCTCTCTCTCTCTCTCTCTCTCTCTCTCTCTCTCTCTCTCTCTCTCTCTCTCTCTCTCTCTCGCTCTCGCTATCTCTCTTTCTCTCTCTATTTCCCTATTTTCCTATCTCTCTCTCTCTGTCTCGCTCTCCACTTCCCTATCTCTCTCTCTCTCTCTCTCTCTCTCTCTCTCTCTCTCTCTCTATATATATATATATATATATATAACTCTCTTTCTCTATCTCTCTATTTTCTATCTCTCTCTCTCTCTCTCTCTCTCTCTCTCTCTCTCTCTCTCGCTCTCTACTTCCCTATCTCTCTACTGATTGAGCTTGCGACTGAGCTAGGGAGATCTAGACGCCCACGACTGCAGAGGACTACACAACATCGACAGAGGCTGCATCAGAGGATCTAGCTAGGTCACTTTGGCTTGACATGCACAACGCCCGGTCAGACTACTGACCATGGAGGAGATTGATGAGATCCGCCAGCGACAGATGCTGGATCTCCTATGATCTACCTATCCCAGCTAGCTGGTTTAGCCGTTTAGTCCACACCCAGCAGTTTAGGATTCCATAATATTTTATTTTGTCATCTTCTTACTCTGACTTTGTATCAGATCCATCACATTGTAACTTTCTTCTCTCACGTCTCATAGGTCACTTTGGCCTTTCGAAGACGTTAATATAACATTTCATTTCATTTCTCTCTTTAATTTTTTTTCTTTAATTTTAATTTCCTAAGCATACATTAATTCTCTCTCTCTCTCTCTCTCTCTCTTTGATTACCTACACACACACACACATTTCTCTCTCTCTCTCTCTCTCTTTCCTACACACACACACACCTCTCTCTCTCTCTCTCTCTCTCTCTCTCTCTCTCTCTCTTTCCTACACACACACACACCGCTCTCTCTCTCTCTCTCTCTCTCTCTCTCTCTCTCTCTCTCTATTTCCTACACACACACACACACACACACACCTCTCTCTCTCTTTCCTACACACACACACATGCACACACACACACACACACACCGCTCTCTCTCTCTCTCTCTCTCTCTTTCCTACACACACACACACACACGATGTAGAGAGAGAGAGAGAGAGAGAGAGAGAGAGAGAGAGAGAGAGAGAGAGAGAGAGAGAGAGAGAGAGAGAGAGGTAGGGGTTGGGGCGGGGGGGTGGAGATGGACATAATACCTGCGCAGCAGGTTTCGGCCAAGATCTGAGTAGGCGAAAATGGCCCCTGCGCGCGGGTTTCGCTTTTTTCCCCCAAATTTTTTGCATCGCTATACGCGTGGCAAATAAAGCCTTTCCATGCGTATATCGGCGCACACAACGATGCGTATAGCGACGCACGCTAATTACGTCGATATACACGTTGAAAAGCATGGCCATCGATATATACGCGTCGATATCTTCATGTAGTGTTGTAGTGATAGAAGCAATACAACCTATGAGATAGGTCCACCACCACAACCTTTTATGTAAAGGGGAATACCTGAAACATATCAGCAGTAGTTACAACAACAAAGGCAAGGGTTACCCACATAGGATATACCACCTACGCCAAGGTTGCAAGGGCAAATGAGGAGAAAGTCTCCCTATAGAACTCCATTTCGACGGAATAATTTCCGATACACTAATCCAAATATGGGTCCATCTAGCCCTGTGGTATGCTATAACTGTCAATATAAAGGGCATATAGCTCCTTATTATCCCAATCCCCGTAAAAATCAAGACTATATATCATTATGTCGAATCTGTAGCGAGGAGGGTCATTATGAAGATTCATGCCCAAAATGGGTAACTTCATTGCAAAATGACAAGGTGAAACAAAAGATCGATGAGGGTCCTAGTACTTCTGCCATTTTAGTAGAGATTGAAAAATTGTAGGATGGATTCCCTCGTAAACAAAAAGCAAGGAATGTAACTTTTGCTAAAGAACCCGTGATGGTCGGGGTGGTTACTTGATCTCAAAATATGGATCATGACAAAGGGCTTACTGTCCCAAATGCGAGTAAGAAGAGTGATGAATTTTTCAAAAAGGAATTTGTAGAATCTCTTGATGAAGTATCTGAGGACCATTCTTTTGATGAATCGTCGATTGGTTTTAGGTTACAAGAAAAGAAAGAAATTACAAAAGGTATAGCACCTTTTCCAGAAAGGTTACACACCTCTGTAGTTCAAAGAAAGAGCACACCAAAGACCTTTAAAAAATGGGAATCTATGAAGGATTGCAAAATATCATTGGACTTGACCACTTTGGTAGAGGTATCTCCTCTTTGTAAGAAGCACTTATATCATAAGCTCGTACATAGGAGAGGGAAGAGAAGAAGCTCTAAAATGATGGAGCCAATTAAGGAGAAAGGAGTTCAAGTAGTAGATGTGTTTATGGATTTAGAAGAACCTACCATTTCCTTGGAAATAAGAAACCATAGCGTGACAGGAGTGCAATTAGATGGTGGATCAGTAGTAAGCTTAATGACTGAGCAAACTATGGGAGAGTTAGGATTGAAACAGGTGGAACCTACAAACATTATTCTATGCTTGGCCGATCAACGACGTGTAAAACCTTTAGAGATTTAAAAGGGGTCAAGACTATAGTGGCAGGACTTGAGGTTTATGTGAGTTACTTGATAGTTTAACCACATTCGTATGGGGCATCTTTCCCAATTTTGTTAGGGAGACCTTGGCTTGAACAAGCCAGATGTGTGCAAAGTTGGCATAAAGGAGTGATCACTATTGGTCCTCGCAATGATAGAGTGGAACTGCGAGTTGTCTCTAAGGAGTTTTTGAGGGAGTATAAAAAGCCGACTGTGTCAGAAATGGAAGAGAACACAGATTATAGTGGTGATAAATCAGAGGATGAAGAAGCAGTTAAACAACGCTTCTCTTTCAATACGGATAAATATTCTCAATTTCTGCACAATGGTTACCATATGCGGATAGAAGATGATCCCACTGGAACACTCTACACATCAAAGAGTGTTGGTAATTATGCTTGTCACCTAGGAATGGGTGAATACGAACTTCATTACTCTTTGGGTTTTGATTCTGATAAGGATATCGCACAATGGCTATCCACCTCAGATGAGTGTTTGGCAAACTGTTTTAATATAACCGTGAAGGGCAACTTAGATAATATGGATAAACCTAGAGGAGAATTTGGTACACTCGTAGAAGTAAATGTTATTTGGGAACAATTACTAAAAGAGAGTGAGTTAGCAAACGAAGCTATGGCTCAAGTGCTACAAAAAATGGCCCAACTAGAACGAGAAAAAGGGCAGGCTATTTTGGAAGCTAAACATAATAAAGACTTAGTGAAGTTAATTGATGATTGTTATAGTAGACGAGCGCGAGGCTGCAGAAGAGACCGAGAGGGAGTCGGGTGCTGTAGAGGCACTGAAGGGGGGGGGGGGGGGGGGGATCAAGAGAGCGAGGGAGTCCATGAGGACTGCCCTCAGTGAGAGAAAAGGACCGCGAGGAGGCACGCTACCCCAAGTACACATCAGGAGAGAGAGAGAGAGAGAGAGAGAGAGAGAGAGAGAGAGAGAGAGAGAGAGAGAGAGAGAGAGAGAGAGGAGAGAGAGAGAGAGAGAGAGAGAGAGAGAGAGAGAGAGAGAGAGAGAGAGAGAGAGAGAGAGAGAGAGAGAGAGAGAGAGAGAGAGAGAGAGAGAGAGAGAGAGAGAGAGAGAGAGAGAGAGAGGGATCAAACTATGCAACGGATCTTGAGACTTGGAGTATTTTGGCCAACCATGAGGAGTGATGTTCACTCATTTGTAAAATAATGTACTCAATGCCAAAAACACGCACCCATACCTCATGTGACATTGTTCAAAATATCACTCGTTCCTAGGTGGAGAAACTATCTAGTTGCTTACTTATCAAGCCGAACATTTCCTGAAAATATGAGTAAATGCCACCAAAGAGCAATTGAAACTAAAGCAAAAGACTATGCTCTTATTAGAAACCAATTTTATCTAAGAGGGAAGGATCAACATCTGCGCCTTTGTGCAAATGAGGATGAATATATTTCCATTATAGAACAAGCATGTGCTAGATTAGTTGGAGGCCACTTTTCTAGTGAAACCACCACAAGAGAAATCTTAATGGTAGGCATATGGTCGCCAACACTTTTTGCAGATGCCAAAGAATATGTTCGAAGGTGTGATGCATATCAACAAAAAAAAATGACAACCCGTGTAGATAGCATGCCTTTAAGAACAATGATGGGGGCTAGAGCTTTTGAAAAATGGGGTGTAGACTTTGTTGGGCCAATACAACCACCTGCTTATAGAACCCAAGCTTAATATATTATTGTAGCTACGGACTATTTGGCCAAGTGGGCAGAGGCTAAAGCAACCCAAAAGAATGATGTCAGAACCACAGCCGCCTTCTTGTATGAGAATGTGCTCACAAGATATGGACTGCCAATAAAAATTATCAGTGATAGGGGAACTCATTTCCTCAATGAGGTAATTGAGTATCTGCTTAATGAATTTATGGTCATCCATGACAAATCGGCTCCCTATCACCTACAAGCAAATGGACAAGTTGAGCATACAAATAAAATTCTTAGCTCAGTATTGACTGAAGTGGTTAGTTTAGGACATTAGACTAATTTGGAAATGAATCTCCATGCCTCTCTATGGGCTTATAGAGTTTCGTTCAAGACAGCTTTAAATGCTACACTCTTTAACCTTGTTTATGGTCTTGATGCCATACTGGTGATATAATTTCTATTGCTGACACTAAGGGTAGCTAAGGATCTTGATTGGACCGCACATGAATTGTCAGAGAGGCTTGAAGATTTAGAAAATCTTGATGAGCAAAGGCTTAACAGTTGTATCTCACATCTATGCACAAAAGCGGAAACAAAAATAGTTTTTTGATTCCCATCTAGTTACAAAAATCTTCAAAAAAGGGGACCTAGTTTTAGTCTACTCTCTTAAAAAACACATTCCCAAGTTTAAGAAAAAGGGAAACGGACCATTTATCATTGAAGATGTATCCCCAAGTGGAGCACTTAAGTTGTCCACTTTAGATGGTGAACCAATGGATAATTGGATTAGTGGATACCGTTTAAAGAAGTACAATTTACCACTAACCAATGAATTGCTAGAAAAGATGCATGCAACAAAACAGACAAAGATGAAAGGATAGCAGGTCATTGATGAAGCACAAGAGGAAGCTCGGATTTGAGTACTCAAAAGGAAAGCTGCTCTCAAAAATCAACAAATACCTATTCCCATCAACACTCTGGAACTAGATGACCGACTATGGGAATTACAAAAGGATGCAGTGTCAACGGATGATGAATGGTTAGATGGAATATAAATGGACCTTCGCATCAAAGTACAACTAAACAATCATGTCACAAATGCATTGGTCTCGATACAGGAGCACAAGTAAATGCAGTCAGTTATTCCACGTACAAGAAAGCAAAAAATCAATCTTTGACATCGGGAATACCAGCTATCAAAGGATGCAACAAGAACCCAACACCGACATTGGGAGTAGTCAACTTAAATGTGGTAGTACATGGATGTTCATGCCCTCATCAGTTTGTATGCTTACCAGATAAACACATGAATGAAACAATGATTCTTGGAATCTCATGGATGCGGACATACAAGGCAGTACCAGATCGGGATACCAATCAACTCAAGCTATCACCTAAAGGCAGACAACTCATTGTTCCAATTGCACCAAGCAAAGAGGAATGGAAAAGATATTACCAGTAGAACAAACCACGAAGCAAACAATCTTCTCCATCCTATAGACAAGCAAATACTACAAGTAACATGCAAGGAGTCAGGCATATCTGGGTACCAAAAGCACAACTCAAGGACAAGCTGATTCAAATTTGGATGCCCAAAACATCTTCTAGTAGGGAACCTAAAACAAGATGGATTTGGAGGAATAAGGAGCACTTATTTTCTTCGTAAATTGTAAAGCCGATGAAGCAGTGGAGAGTTAAGTCTCAAAACACTCAAACACAACAATTCATCAAAGAAGAACCAAGATACAAATGGCAAGTTAAAGCTCAACAACCATCATCATTGATACCATCAGCTCAGGAAATCAGCCTGCCAAAGCATCGTGATGGTACAATAAAGCAAAGAGCACACAAGCTACAAGATTTTCTCTTTGAGAAACAACAACAGGAAACCTCGACCTCAGAAACCCTTGAGTTAATTACTCAAGACCCAACTTATGCACGTCATAATGGTTTGAATTGCATTGATCTTTGAAGCATGATAGAGCCAAACAAGGCTATGCATAGACACGATTGTTCAACCCATGCACACAGTCGTATTGGAGTACACCATCTAGGAGGGATGGAAGGGAACTAAGTATTAAAGGGCAATGTTTGAAGAGGGAGGAATAAGTTGGATGTTAAAGTGTGATTTTTTGCAAAATTACTAAATAATGCCCTTAGAACATTATCAACGAGGGAAATTTAACTGATAACATCTCCCCGATGAGTGTAAATAGTGTATATACTATCAGAAAATCATTAAAAAATGGTCTTTTTTTGTTATTTTCATCATTTTTTCTTGATATTGGGACTTAAAAATGAAGAAATCCATAAAAAAATAATAAAGCAGTGTTTTTCAATGGATTTTCTTAATTATTGATTTTTTACTTTGCTTTTTTAGCGCATTTTATTATTTGCTTTGATTTTTTCAATAAACATGTCAAAAATTAATAATAAATAGCAAATGAGCTCAAATCGAGAAACTGAAGATATGCTGATGATCAGAAGGATAAGACAGGCACAAAAAATTGCAATCGAATCGACAGATGGAAACGAGAAGCCTAAATTAGCCGCCAAGGCCTACTTTTGCAAATTCTTGCAGAATGAGCTAACGGAATCCGATTGAAGAAATTTTTGAGTCTAACATAGATTTCATGGCCTAGTAGGACTAACAAGGGAATTTGGAAAAAAATAGTTTGGGAAGTCCGAGCATAGATATCCAAGGTAGCCCAAAATCACCTCATTTCCACTAGTCACTCTTGGAGGAGAGAGCTTTCTGCCTTCTTCGTGCGCGATTTCCGGAGTCTACAGCTGTCCATTTATAGCGCCGTCTCACACGAGACATGAGGGGTAAGTTCTAAGCTTATCAAAGAACAATTCTTTATGTCCGGGTAGCAAGTCTAGGCTCAGGAAGAAACCCTAGAAACCCAACTGGGCACAAAGTCCTACGACACAAAATTGACCATAGCGGCCTGTCAGCTCAACCGAATTGGACGAGACTTGAACTGTAGCATGCCCCTATATAATAGAACATTTCCATATCACCAGATGACTATTTGGCAGGGGTCGAGGGGGTCCCAAGTAAATAATCTAGGTTTTTGCCATATGCAAGAATTGGATTCTGACTCCACAAGCAGCTTATAGATTGGGTCTATACTCAATGTACCTGGATGGTTTCATGGAAATAGTCAAGGCAAGCTCTCGAATAGTAGAAAATAGCATGAAAGCTACAAAGCGTCAAATTTGACATATGAAGTCAAACTGACTCCAAATGGGCCAAAACTGGATGGGTAGCATCAGGACTATGCAGTGGACAAGTCCATAGCTTCAAAAGTGACTAACCAACTTCACATGATATCTAGTCACAAAAATCGGTGATTTTAGAGTCGACAAGAGCAGTGATGCCAACACGACCGAACTTTACCAAATTTAATTTAGAACTTGTTTTAGATG
Organism: Adiantum capillus-veneris; assembly: GCF_014529385.1. Lineage (NCBI taxonomy): Eukaryota > Viridiplantae > Streptophyta > Polypodiopsida > Polypodiales > Pteridaceae > Adiantum > Adiantum capillus-veneris. Next base: position 116,861,652 of record NC_140954.1, read on the forward strand.
TATTAAATATGTTTAGGTAATCAAATTGTCAATTCTTGCAAAAAAAAGTGACTGTTGTAAATAATCGCAATTATTTACTTTTGTGCTTGTTTGGCTTGGATTTGATCGCTTCACTTCACCTATCACTTGTACACATTTATTACATGCCACACGTCAAGTATAAAGCCAAAATGATCAAGAAAAACTCTGAAATTGTCCACAAAACGCAGCAAAGTCTTTTCAATCCAATTTTTGAGTTAACTATCATATTTTTTGATCCAAATCACCCCATATCTCACACAAAGACTCTACATTATGCCTAGAACCAAGTTGCAACAAAAAATGTACAATTTGATGAAAAAGTTAATAATCACGATTATTTACTTTTTTGCCAAAATGGGTACAATTTGCAATTTTGACCTCATGGGACCAAAAAACATGATGTTTCAAGACCACTTATGAAGTTTGAGCAAGTTTGGATCTCAAAAACTCAAAATCTCTTTGTATCTACTGTTTCAGAGTCGGAAAGCCTAAATCTGGCACCATTTCCACCCACTGCACTCATATGAGCCCACACATCACTCAGCGTATCTAACTGCCATATGTTTCAAGCCTATGATGTCAAAAATGCAAAAAGTTGGAAAAAAATCCCCAGTTGTAAATAATCATGATTATTTACTTCTGTTGCAATTTTTGCCTGAACTATATGATTTTGATCTCTACATGTTTTTATGCATCTATGCATGCTCCAAGATTTGAAGCAAAATGGACATGATTTGTCAGCAATTCAGAATCAGGACATTTTAGAGCAGAATTCAGAGAATTTTCTAACTTTGACACTGTATTCACTTAATAGGAGCAATGCAAGCGGCCGAGAAGGCAAAGAAAAGGGTGTCCCAAAAAGAAAAGCTACAAGAGTTTCCACCATACCAATTAGATCCAAGCTCTGAAGACAACAAAGGCAACCTACTTGTCTAAAGAACATGTCAAAGAAAACAACATAACGGTTTTCACTGGCAGATTCAAGAGCAAAGAAGGACACCAGGTAGAATTGCAAATGATACCGAAGGAGGTATATGATGTAGCGACAAAGACAGACACCAAGGAAGCCAACAGAAGGCTAGGGCTAAGAGAATTCTACGACCAGGAACCATGCGGAGTGGACTTCCAAAAAGCATATGAATTGCTATCCTCAATCAAGGAAGATGGGTCGGCCCAATTACTGATCAACAAGGGCAAAAGGTTGAAGTGGTGATCACTAAAGAAATAGTGGCCGAGGCACTGAAGCTTCCAACAGAAGGTATGACCATGCGGGCAAGAGATAGAAAGACAGCACGTACTTTCACCAAAGATATTGCTGCTGCCACATTTTCTGATCTCATCCAAAGGCAAGTGGAGGAACCATCTCGCCTCTTCCATCAACATTTCCACTTCCTATCCAAAAGACCGCCACGGTACACAACTCCAAACCATGCGGTTGCAACTACTTTCACTCAAGTATTGAAGTCGACAACCAGGCAAGAAATATATCATGTGCAATATGTGCTTACAACACTGAAAGGCACAAAGAAATAAGGCAAGATCACATATCTCGGCGCTCCAGAATTGCTAACAAGAATAGCATATCATGCTATTGGAATGGCCAACAATTTGCTGCTAGCCTCAGATCTGAACACCTAGATTGTGTCAGCTCAACCTTCTCCAAGAACCACTCGATCAATAAAGAGAGTGTACAAGTCAGACGAGGAATCTGCAGAAAGTTCTCATGAATCTCATAACAGTGTAAGCTCTGACAACAAGGAAAGACAAATGAAAAACAAAGCAGTAGAAGCTCACCAAGAGGAACCGCAACAAAAGAAGGCAAGATTTGAAGGAGAAAAGCAGACATACAAAAGGAGCCACCAAGCTTCAGGTGAGGACCCCAAAAGATGGAGTCCAAGGGATATAAAGGGACCAAGAATGAAGAACCCTGCAAGGAAAGGATCAGAGGATCCCAAAGATTTCCTTGAGCGGATGTATGCAGAAGCTGAAACCTTAAAGCTGAAGGAAGCTCAAGAAGCTCAAAGAAAAGCAACGGAAGAGGCTGAGCAACAGAGACAAGCGAAAGATGCTGAACAAAGTGAGTCCCATCATGACCATGAGGAGATGTATCCAAGACCCACTTCACCCACTACAGAGAAAGAAGACCATCCCATGCCAAGCCCAAGCCCTTCAACAACTGCTAAACCCAATGAAGGCAAGGACGCAAAGGGAAAAGAGAAGCAGCAAGAAGAGGCCGGTTCTGAACAGTAAAGGAAACAAAAAATACTGAAGCAGGACCTTCCAGAACAACACAACCAGAATCATCCAAGGCATCCACGAAGCCTCAAGAACCAAAAGCAGTCGAGGCATCCACAAAGCCTGTCGAACCAACTCCACGGCCACAAGGACAAGCCACTGCATCAACAAAGGAGCCACAAACTGAAATGGCCCAAACCTCTAAACAACCACAGGTAGAGCCTGAAGATTGGGAAACAAATGACAAAGTCATTGTGCAAGTGAATGAGTACGCCAAGCAGATGCAGCTGATGCCAGATAAGATGCAAACAACAACACTTAGCTGCAGTGCTAAGGCTAAGGAGCTTGAACTAGTCATTGATGCTCTACAAGGAGAGCTAGATGACAGGATGAACATCATTGCAGATCTTCAAAGGCAGATGAAAGAGCTAAAAAATGAAGCAGAACAACACCAGATTGCAAAGGAGAAACAACAAAAAGAGATGGAAGAGCTGGGAGAGCTTTTGACTAAGTTATCCAATGCATGCAAAAGCAAAGATCAACAGTTGACAAAAGTAACTAATGAACTATTAACCACTACTCTGTCAGTACAAAAGATCCAAGTACAACTCGAGGTAACTAATGCTTCTTTGCAGTACTCCTAACAACGGATCAATGATCAAGCAGCATTTTTAAGACAGATAAGTGAAAAACCCAGTGTCGCCTCAATCAAGAGATAGATAAAGTCTACAAGACTTTAGAAAAGAGGATCAAGGACCTTGAGCTAGATCTGAAGATGGAGAAAACGCAAAGACAAGACCTTGCATTGATGCGGGTCCAAAGAGAAGAGCAATTGCTCAAAGAAATAGATGAATTAAAGAGAGTCAATCAGCTACTAAGAGAGGGACAACCAGAAACTCAGGATGAAGCAGGAACCTTTGAACAAACAACCGTCGACATACCCTCAATTTCTTTTGCTGATATGGAAACAAAATTGTCAAAAGGGCTAGCAGGAGAGTCGGATTTTCAAGTACCACTCACTGAAGCCGAGCAAGTGCCAATGGTCCAGCTTTCTAAAGCTGAGAAAGATGCACTGAAAGAGCAGATTGTCCAAGAAACAGATGCTGAAAGGAAAGAAACAATGGATTGGGAGTTGAGAGTTCTCCACTCAGTAAATGTAGCTCAACTCACTCCCAACCAAATCACTGCTCAGTGGCATCAACAATCACTACCCTACCCATTGATCAAAGTGGAGCTACTACATGTTAAGAAAGACTATACAAGGATATGCAGGCAGAAGGCTCAGATGATATCCACCCCAAGTGGAGAAAGAACTGGTTGAACAAAAACTCTAGATATCTAATTTTGATCACAAGAGCACCTACAAGCCTACAGAAGGACCCTACGTTTTGTCCTGTACCACGGGTAAGGACATGGCAGGCACACAATGCACTGAAGAAGAAGAGGCCAACATGGCTGAATTACCCACGACTAGTAGCTCCAAAGTAGGGACCAGTAAATGAAAGAATACATGGTGAAATCCGTAATGGGCACCATGACATTCTTCAAGAGCCTCCCTGACCTCTCATGTGCAATGCTTTGTAAGATTTTCAGAATGCTGCTCACTTGCATTCAAACTTTTCACAAGCGAGAGCAAGCAGGAGCACCATGGATTTCCTTCCTCAAAGACAACAAATGTCTATGTTATGATTTAAGTGGACAGCCTTCAGAAGAAGTCCTCTACGGCTTTACTCTAGATGCATGTTTCTGCCATCTAGCAATATGTTGGCATTCGAAGAGGCATTCTATAGAGGTTTCTTCACATGGCGAATGAAGATATTTGGGCCAGTGATCAGCAACCTTATATCAAGGTTTGTTGGCTATTCAACCATTGAACTTAAAAACAGAGTCACCATGTAGTTTTTGCAAGTCCCAGACAAAGAAAGATGAATCAGATATGAAAAATCCCTACATGTGCTTAAAGACCGCCTCTCCCACCCTCAACCGGAAGACTACTTTAGTCCATGAAGCTGTTGAGGGATGACACAGTCAAGGAGGGGGGGAATGTTAGTAGCAAGCTAACTCGGATAACATTTTTTGAAGATTTTATTGTAAAAACGCTTATTATTTTGATAAATTAGGAATGTTGTAACTCCTACTTTCAAGATAAACAATGTAATTGATGAGTCGAGGCTACAAGCTTCCAGATTGTATCAACCCATCTTTAGTTAAAGCTCCCAGATTATTATTTTTGACCACAGAAACCCTGGCTAAGGTATAAAAGCCAATTTTTGTAAGTATTTTGGCAAGTTTTTGGATAATGAAACACAGCATGAGCTAATGGTGCTCACTTCTCTCCTTCTCATGCTTCCTACTCCCTTCCCGATTGTAACATTGCAGTGCCATCTGTTGCATTGCAACCGCAGGTAAGAGCTCTATGCATTGATGTAAACATTTCATGGTAATCCGTAGGTTTTGGCGTCGCTGACCCGCGGCCTAATTTCATCATAAGTAGGAATTTAAGCTTAAAATTTATAAAATAAGTATAGGTGGGTATTGGGGCATCATTGCTAAGCATTTAGATGCATTCTGGGTTGAAAACGACTAGGTCAAAAACTCACTGTTGTTAAAAATTGCGATTTTTGCACTTTACCTAAAGTGAGATTTGAGACCATAGCATGTATGCTTAGTTCTTATAAACATGTCCTAGAAGTTTCCTAATGTTTGGATGCCATTTGATGCTGTAACGGTTATGATTTGTTTGCCAATGAGCGACTAGCTTTTGGTGATTTCTGTCATTTGAGTGTAGCTTGAGATAGATGCGAGTTGTCTGTTGTTTTCGAAGAGATTGACAACCTCTTGTAGACTCTATGCACTAGTCAAGTCAGCTTCATCCCATGGATTGACAATTATATTCGTGGTTCTCGCTATGTTTGCAATAAGATAGAAGTGAGGTTAGACACCCGTCTCACATAGAGTCAACACTACATACATATGTGGGTTTGTACAAATATGACAATGAGGATAAAATTCTCTACTATAAGTGTGACGAGACCAACGCTGGGGAATTAACAAAGTAGAAATTCTTAGATGTCTTTACATATGAGGAAGGTAAAGATAATTCTTGATAAGTACATACGATGATACTCTACCTTAGATCACAAGTAGCTAGAGATATATTTGTACTTTGGAGGACCTCTTCATTAGTACTATGTCACTCCTATCACTTATAGACCAGATGTCTGTGAGATGAGGCCAGAAACTGCAAGAGTGAGTCCAATTAGAACTAGAGTATAAGATTCATTCAGTTTACCACATCTATCTATACCTAGACCGATGGATACTTAAGTTCAAGGGTTACAATGAACACACATTGGGGTAGTAAGGCTCTAGACATTATTTATACTACAAGGGTTCCAGACACCTGGACTGAAGCTAGAGATATATGACCCGATGAGAGCAATTGATCTAACTCCTAATGGAGTAACTATCAGTGGATATGAAGCGAGATATGATGTATTAGGAGAGTCAAGAGTGATGAGAGCGATATCTAAATCATGAAGAATGTGACCATCATAAGTGGAAAAATGTGTTTTCAAAAAGTACAATGGGTTGGGGGATCTTTATGCATGTGTTTCACTTTTTAAGCAAGTAGCTGAAAATTTTCACACTCAGTATGATGGGTTTCAATTGACTTGGAAGGAATAGCATTGACTTGGTTCCAGCCATTCAATAACAAAGATCTCCTAAACATTGAGAAGCACCTACGAGAGTTTGCAGAGGAATTCTCCAAAAGAGGAATGAAGCATAATAAGGTTTCCCAAATCTATGCCTTTAAGCAAAAGGAAGACAAAAAAGTGAAGGAAGGTTCTCTTTGCTTCAAGGAATACATCAAGAAATGTCCTATGCAAGAGCCATCTCAAGATGAACGACTATCAGTTCTCTTCATAGAGGTCTTGCAAAATGAAACTCTAAAAAAGATTTGCACTTAAAGGCATACACCACATTTGAACAAGTCACTAGAGAAGTGTTTTATCTAGTTGACAACTGCAAGACTTACGGAGAGGAATCAAAGGATACAGATACAACCACCAACAGTGCCTCTTCAACCATCAGTGAATCATTGAAAAAAAAAAGTGCGCCTACTTCAATCACACAAAATATTGATCAAGTGATCAAGGAAGTGATCCAAAGGATGAATCAACCTTATTGACAAAATACTAATCTATGACAACAGCTACCGCAGGTTTTGAGAGCATTGAAGTGGTGTGCAATCAAGCAGAAATATACCAACCATGACACAGATGGTGCTTTTACAATCAAAATTACGTGAGGAAAAGATTATATAGACCTCCAACACTGAAACCTTTTCCACCACCATCGAGGTACCAGATAGGACCCAACAATGTAGTGCAAGCTAGAGACAAGCCACAACATGTGTTGGGCCAACAACCACCTTTACATCAAGACAATCGAGCCATTTTTCAACATACAAATCCAGTAGAACCACTTGAGTTAGTAAATGATGCGACCAACTGCTTATTATGAGGATCCAATAGAAACTCATGAAGAGAGATTGAAGGAGTAGCTTATACCATTGAGGACTGTTTCTTTTGGGGTAAGCTCAGATGAGGCTACAAAATTCTCCTATGTGGTGCAAACAAAAAAAATGAGTACATGATGGATGAAAACATGCTCATGCTCATAGCAAATTAAAATTATAAACCTAGAGGGTATCCTCCTAGGACAAGATAGCCAATGGGGGCACCACTAGCTACCCAGCCAGAAGGTTCATGCTATGAATGTGAAGATAATCATTGGGCATGAGTTTTTCCACACAAGAGCAAGAGAACAAATATATTTGGATTTTTTGAGAGTTGTAGAAAAGAACACATGATCCAACACCTTGTAAAGAACCCAGAAAACAAGAGTAAATTGATTGTGAATTTTATTGGGGTTTTTCCATGTTTGAGTGGATTTGAGTTAGAGCCGGAGTCAGAGCGGATAGCTCTTGTCAATGTAATTACTAGAGCTTAAGCTCAAAAAGCAACAAAAAACATGTGAAAAGTAGACAAGCCAAAACCTCCAGAACAAACCAAGTTTGAAAGCTTAATGCTAAGGGCCTTAGAGAAAAAACTGCACGAAACAAGGGAACAACTCAAGCGCGAGCAAGAGAACAAAGGAAAGGTTGAGAGAGAAAATTTGTCAAAAACTTTATTGGCCGGTGGTTCAATCTTAGTAGAAAAGATGAATGAGCATTTGGAGGCTGTGATGCAAGCCTACAAGGCAAGATTGAAAGTCAACCAGACATTAGAACAAAGATGGTTGATGTATGTGCATCCAAAATTTGAAACAAATGATTGGAAATGTACAGATGGCTCATAGAGACAGCCCAAGCTCTAATGCAACCAAAAATATTGAACATTTTGGAACAAGTAGTGCCGATACCTGAAAAGGAGGGAAAAAGTGCACACAATGAAAACAAAACTCGTGAAAACTCTAAACTGGGAACGAAAGTTCCATTGAAAACAAGGGTGGTTGTAAACAGAATGCATGAGACCAAGTCTCAAGAGATATAGCTAGTTCTTGAAGTGGACAAGCCATGGCCACAATCCTTGTGGGAAACAATCAAAAATCAAAAAGATGGTAGTGCCACATTGCAGTAGCACCAATCCTAGAAATCAACATGGACCATGATAGTTATCTTGGGGATCTATAGTCATTGTATGGAGATGTAAAGACGAAAGTATCCACATAGAGTGAACTTGGAACATTAAGGACTTTACCTTCTTTTGTAGGGGAATAAAAGATAGAATCTAAGGTGAAGGTTGTGCCATCTCAATGGAGTCCAGTTCCATAGATGATGGACACAAAAAAACTCCACAAATTGATGTCATCTCCTATAAGATGCACCATTACTCTCGTAGAACTTCTTAAGATTACACCACATTTATGGGGTCAAATGGGCAAAAACTTGGAAACGATGGGGTTGAAAATCCATCCACAAGATGTTCGTGCAAATAAAAATATGAAAATCTTAACCTGAGAAATGAAAAGCAAAACTTGTGCCAATGAACAAGATGGGTGATTACTGTGAAGGGGAGGAAGGAAACACAACCATATTACTAGAGTACAAAAAATTGAAGACGCTAGCTATATTGGACAGTGGGCCTGGGGTAGCCATTGCTACAAATGTTCGGAAATGACATGCCAGATGGGGTGTCCTCTACACCACACATAGCCTGAACTCCCCAAGCATCATCTCAAGGTAGGGGGTTATCCTATAACTGTATGGGGCACCACCTAGCATAAGTGCGGCTAGGACGCAGACATAGATGACCTAGGTTGGCAGGAATGAGATGCCATCTAGGAAATCAACATAAAATGATGATATAGCAGCATCCGGGTATAAAAAATTCCTAATCAACAGTCAGGGGTGTGTACACGAGAGAGATATATGACAAGGGTCATAATGGAGCATGACTGACTGGTGATGGCGCACTTGATGAAGCACAAGCAGAGTGATATGCAAGGGAAGAATCATCCCCCGGATATGGGGAGAGCAAGCTAAGGAGAAGAGAGAATGGACTCAAAGATCATCATAGAGTTGCACACTTTTACTGATAATGATGATACTTACAAATGGTGGTCTTGGCTATTACCAACCTTTGTCCTGACATTGGGGATACATGATAGAATGTGAGTGCCACATGGTGCATGGTGAACTTTGGAGTTAGCGGTGTTAGCACGTTAGTGGGAGGTTAGTTGAGGGAAACACCAAGACAATGCAGCCACCACCAACATTGATCACTAGCATAGAGAGTGGCCCGGGGTAGCCTTGTATCATTGCACTCAATCCTAGTGTGGTCATGTTGCCTTGCGGGGTGATAATGAGTGCCTTATGTGAATGGGGTGGCCATGATTAGTAAATCAACCATGGTGTGGGTGGAGATTGGTGGTGGTGGTGATGTTGCTAATGCTAGAACGCCCATGCTTTCAACAAGCATGAAACCGTGAGCTCCCTAGCTTGTGAGGTGCACTATGTGCTTAGTGGTGTATGGAATGTAGAGTGCGTGGATGCCTAGGTGGTGCCTCCAATGTGTTATCTCCCCATTGTGCTTAGTGGAAGCCTCTTTATATAGGCCGGAGAGGTGGTTCTTACCTAATGGTCCTTGCAAATACCCACTGGTCATTGTAGAGAGTCTAGATGCCTCTTTTTCTATCAAGGATTAAGTTGTTTCAATCATCTTTTGACACATTTTCAACCTCTGTTTTTTTATCTCAGCATATGGATAAGTCATCCATCTTTGCTCTTGGGTTTGGTTGTTTTTGAGTCTGGCTTCGTAGGCTTTTAAAAGTGCGTCTAACTGCTCATTTACCTTTTCTGCCAACACTGATCCTCCACTTTTGGGTTCTTCTATTTCCTTGGGTGCTATGGTTGCCGCAGTGTGTGAGCTTAGACTAGCTAGATCCTCTAACCGCTCTAATCTATCCTTTGTGTGTTTTAACTCCTCGGATAGAGCCGTTTGCTCTCGTTCTCTCCTAACTTTCTTACGCGCCTTTCTAGCTTTCCAAGTGCTTCTCTGATTTTTTATTTCTGAACTTGGGGCATCCGGTTTTTAGCTATTCAATTATGGGTTCATTCGTCATTCTTTGGGCTCGTGTCACTGCATGGATAGGTATTACTGTCTCGTTTTCTGACCCTCCACTGGAAGGCACTGCTTCCAGCATGTTCAAGGTAGTTTTTGCTCCTTTGCTCGGGTTCTTAGGGCACTCAGGAATCAAATGAGTAATTCCACACTCGGTGCAATATGTGTTGACTCTAATGATTTCATCATGAGGACAACCTCTTAGCCAATGGTCTCCACCACACTTGTAGCAGGGTCCCTTAGGCTGTTGAGGTGCTCCTTGAGCTCCTGTTTGTTGGTATACATGTCTCTGTCCGCCCATGCCTCTGTTGGCTATGAACAACAATGTTCGTTTATCCAAGCTATATCTTCCTTCTCCTACTGCCTGTGCAGCTATTGGTGGTCCTGCACTTCCCATCATGCTCCATGGTTCTGGCGTTGGGGGTTCCTTCGATGGATAATAGATAGGATTTGCAGCATATCCATTGGGATCTTCGTAATATGCATGCATAGACACCAAAACCTTCTCTTCTAGTTCGGTTACTGTTGGTGTGTACCTTATGCCAACTAGTCGTAATCTTGGTAGGGGTGGTTACTACCCCAACACTGGTTGTGGTCTTTCTACACCTACAGGTCCTGGTAGGTTTCCTGCTTGATACCTAGGCATCGGTGGAAGTTGAGGAGATGCTACCTAAGCGTGGGGAGCATAAGGTCGTTCTCTCACATACCCCTTGTTATAATAACATTCCTCTGTCCCATGGTTTGTCCATCTTTGTTCAATAGCACACCACTTTGGCTATTTAGCTTGAGGTTTGGCGTACAAGTTAATCTTTTTTAGCACTTCCTCTACAAGCTGCTCCTGGCTTACTATTACTTCTCCTTTCGGTGCTGTCTTAGCAGACTTGCTTCCACTTTGTTGGGAGGAAGAATCATCGTCAAGATCCTTGAATTCACCCTCTTTGTAGACCGCACAATTGTCTACAAGGTAAAGAGCCTCCTTAGTTAACTCATTTAACGTCGTGCTCCTCTTCATATGTAAGTCCTTCTGGAGATCTTCATTCCTTAGTCCTTGAATAAATTAAGCATAAGTCTGGACTGAGTTGGCAGTTCTTCCACAGGGCAAAACTTAACATATCTTTTTAGTCGTAGGGCTGCCTTTCACACAGATTCCCCTTCTTTCTGTTTGAATTTACGGATTTGTGAGACTGTATTATGAGCTATCCCCCTTTGTGAGAATTCCTCAATAAACTCGTCAAACACCTCCTCCATAGACTCAAAGTCTCTATGCTCCACAGAGTCAAACCAAGTAGCTGCATCCTCCTCTACGGTTAGTCCAAACCCTGCAAATTGGTTAGGGAAGTCTAACACCTCTTCAACTCTAATTACATGCACAAAGGCTGCTACATGATCCCTAGGATCTCTGTTTCCCGTGTATTTCTTGTTTACCCATTTTTGCACTTGAGAAGGTCTAATTCTACGATGGTCTACAAATCTCATCATTGGATCTCCTCGTCCTAATCGATATACCTCCTCTGGCCTTCGGTAGTGAGCGGGTTCCTCTCCTAGTGGTTCTCCTAAGCCGTAATTTCTGACGGTTTTTGCAAGAGATGGTTCATCTCTTCGAACTCATTCTATGGGTTATCTTCCAGGCTCTGTTGACCCTTCAGTTTTTGGCTTACTCTCGCTTTGATACCATGAATAGAGTGGTGGTTCGTGTAAATCCCTTAGCCCTTGTGCGGCTGAATAACCATCTCGGTTTTGGTCTTGTTCTAATGTTGTGCTTTGTCGAAGACATGCCTGCAATGATGGTTGTGTTGCTGGTTGGTTTTGATAGTTGAACGTCTGTTGTCGGGTAGAATGTGAGGTCGTGTCATACTCTTCTAAAAAAGGATTTGTCGATTTGCTAGGGGTGTAGGTGGCCCTTGGCACTTCTTCGGGGTCATATGGTGATGTTTCTGGAACAGCTGCCTTTTCTACCTCCTCTGGGAGAATACATTTGTATTCTCGCCCGTACCTATCAACAAAAACAATATCCTTTCCCATAGCAATTTCATAAGAGAATAAGTAAAGAACCTTGTCTTTGCTTAATTCGTTTGGGTAGGGTTCTTTGCAATGAAAGTAAGAGAATATTCCCTCGCTCTCATGCTTGTAAATCCCCACATTCTCGTTATAGGTTGAGACCCTGGTTGTTTTCTTATCATACATAAAAAGAGCTCCAAGTCGATCAATGTTTGGAGGTGGTTCTTGAGTCTCTGAAACCATTTTTCCTTTTGCCACATTATCTCCATATCTGTTGTAATCCTCAGGGTTACTAACTATCAGATAGTGGCTCCCCTTTTTGTCTCGGAATCTATCTCCATCATCATAGACTCAAATTATTTACAGTCTCCGAGCAGGCCTTTCTTCAATACAAATACACTTGCGTCCTCGATAGTCAGAATAAACTAGGGCTCCCCTAGAGTTTGTTCCTTCTAAGAAGATTGTAGTGAACTTGGAATCGTTCAAAGGATTTTGGGAGGTGATTCCTTCTGGCATTGGTCCTTCATCAGAGAAACCTCCTAGATGTTGACTACCCATCATGAAGAAGGATTTATCGGAGGAAGTGTTAGTATCACTACCCTCCTTAATGATCGGCGCTAATGGATCTAGCCTTGCCTAAGTTACACTCTCTTTGGTGGACACTAAGCTACCCTCATCACCTACCACCTTTTGGTCTCTAAGAATGTGTCTTCCTGATCTTAAATTCATCAAACTTAGCAATGCAACTTATCACAAATCCAACCACTCACCTGGTAAAGGATCAGTTTCCGCACAACTTCTTGCTTTACCGTTGAATATACCTATACACAAGCGTTTAATTTTGGCAATCGAATCAAAGCATTTAACCGCTAGAGGTGGTCTTAGTAATGATTGGTGTAACTGGAGGGTTGACCCCAACCACTACTGTATTTTATACACTTCATATGTTCTTGATTAGGTCTGCTAATCTGGAACTGTACTTCCCTTGAATGTTGGTCAATTTACATGGAAAGTCTTAATTCTGTCTCTATTCCGTCAAAAGGTCAAACAAGGTCCAAAATTCACTTCTGAAAGAATTTCTTGAACTCTTAAGTCAATTGGAACATCACCCTATGTCCTCAGTCAGCTTTTCTCTTCACAAAGCCCTAGTAGACATCCTACGCGTAGGATGTCTCCTGCTCTGTTTTGCTTGTTTTTTTTGCACTATAGATTCCCCTTGATGTGCTGAGTCCACAGCTGTTTTTACCTTTTGATTTGGACACCTATAAGCTGGTCAATTGATCAGAAATCTGTTCCAGCAACCTGATGTTGGTCTGACCAGTCAAATCAACTCCAAATTGGACCAAAATTGACTAGGAGGCTTGCCTCTGGCTATACAACCCCTTGATATGCCTACAGTCAGTTTTCGGCTCCAATTTCATGCATTAGACATTCTACGCGTAGCATGTCTAACTGCTCAAATAACTTCAGATGCAATCCACAGACTCCTCTTAAGGTGCTGATCACTTTGGTATGCTCAATTCTGGATTTGGAGTGCTCAATCACACAGAACACATCCTACGCGTAGGATGTCTATTTGGCTTGTTTGACCCCAGACTTGAGCCACCGCTTCCCTTTGATGTCAGCAACCCAATGCTATGCTTAGATTTTAGTTTGGATTTCAAAAGACCCCAATTTTAGCTATTCTAGCCCTTTTCAGTCAAAGATGCTAAAGTCTGCTTAAAACCCAATTTTCTCACCCAATTGAGATGAAACCTTTCTCAGGCACTCAATAAATCGTGCAGATCATGCTCATGCAGCCATCCTATGGTTCTGGTCTTAAAATAATGCCTTGGCACAATTTGGGTAGGATGTCTGGCATTTTTTGTCTATCTGGCCTTATCCTATCAAGATATGGTCAAACTTCCACTTGCCAGGTGAAAATAGGGTAAAACCTACCTTCTGAACACACTAGTCAACTCAGGATTTCAAAATTCCCACCAGATCATCCTGTAGACATCCTACGCGTAGGATGTCTCCTGGCTTAAAATTTAATTTTTTTCCTACAGAAATGCTCCTTATACTCTGCAGCTGTATCAGAAACACTCACAACAACTTTTGAACTTCACTTTAGCTTTCAAACAATCTTTTGCGTCTTTTACAACCTTGTGATGAACCTAACGGCAAATATAACATGCATGAAGTGCTCCAGATCATAAATCATGATTTCCTACTTACCCTACTCCTACTCATCATGTGAGATGGTGATATTGGTGTCTTGGTTGCTTCCTGGCCTCTCCGGACTCTCAAGCTCTCCTTTCACCGCTTCTACCACTCCAACTCCTACTCTCTACACCACAACTCAAGTAATGCCTAAAAACTACCTAAGTCTACTTAAGTCGAAGGATCTAGGCCAGACACTCGCTCCCTAGACTCCTCCTAAGACCTAGAGAGTCCTCCACCCTCTCATCCTATCTAAATGTAAAACAAGACTCTGACAAGCCAGAGAATCCTTATCCTCAAGGACTAGTCTCGGTCACCTACCTAGGGTTTTCGTCCCCAGCAACGTCGCCAATGTTGGTGGATACGCCGCGACGGACCTCAGCACAGCGAGAACTCACCTAACAAGATTTGTCAGCTAAGGACGAAGCTTGAACCGCAAGTGCGTGGAAGCAAGCATAGGGTGTCAACCTACACTCGACCGACTCTCGACTAATTCGTACAGAGGTCTCTACCCAATGTCTAAGCTACAACCTTCATGAGTGTATAAGAAGAGATTTTCTACAACGCTTTCAAGAGCCAAATACCCATCAACAGTTCTTGAAACGCCACAGAACTTGAAGGAGACCCTACTAACACCAATAGGTCACTCTCCCTAAGGTCCATGAACCAAAATCCCAACCCTAAACACCTGGTGCAAAATCACGTAGGATGTCTGGTCAAAATTTGCAGGTCATCGTTTCTGAAAACTAAAGTGCCTAATGTGTAGCAAGACCATATTAGGTATTTTGGTAAAAATTTCACATTATGGGAATCTCCAAATCGACCGAATTCATGTAATTTGGGAATTTTCCACTTAAAGTGGGAAAAATTGAGGTGTGTGGCTAGTAAATAAAGTGAAAATCTCATAGGATTGTGGTGTTGATAAACACCAAAAGTCAAGAGGATGTACAACACATGGATTTGAATAATAACTATAAATTACATAAAACAAAGGAAGATACAAAAAAGATTTTGTTTACAAATTGACTAGTATAGTCACAATAGAAGCTCCACATAATTCTACTCCACATTTGATACCATATCTGAACTTTGATCCAAGTGTGGCTGATGTGCACGAGTGAGGCCTTCTTTGGCTTTTAGAGCATGTCTTTCTGGAATCTTTATTCTAGAAAATGGTCCTTCTTTGTTGGGTCTCCAGGACCAAACAATTGCATCTATAGTTTCCCACACTTGTGGGTCCTTATAGTTGACAGCCCAATAACCCTTCCAACAATTACTGTAAGCTTGAGTATCTGTCATCCCACTTTTTCTCACGCAAGGTGCCCAATATTGAATCAAGAGTTTTCTGTAGTTTGGTGATGTAGGCTCATTATCAATGTCAGATAAAGCCATTGCAAGCCACACTGGATAGATTTCTGTGTCACTCGAAACAAGCATAAGAAAGTCACCTTGGTGCACATCAGACATAGGGTCAAACTCTTCCCTTGGCCTATCTCGTTGAGGCCCACAAAAATGATCGTTCAACTCTTCAAGGCCTAGGAATCTTTCTGCTCCTTGTTGCAAATTCAGTGTAGTGCTTTGTAGGTGAGAATATTCTTGAGTTTTTGGCCAAAACATTTCATACAAGACTCCCTCTGATATGATTGCTTTTCCAATCTCTTCAATTACCTTACTCCAATAATCTATCACGGGTCTATAATATCGCGGAATACTTGAACCATTCCCTAAATTTTTCCAAAATTTTATATAGTTCTTTAGCCCCAAAATGACTTCTTCGTGGGCCTTGACATACTCCGCCATTTGTACTAGAGGTGGATCTCCATGTGGTAACATTGGCTTGCCTTCTGTGTCTGTTTTCCAAAGGCGAATACTTCCACTCCAACTTGATACACCTACATGTGCCTTATATTGCATCATTGGTGTCTCATCCTGCATAAAGAACCTGAACTGAAGCGGTTTGGAATGTCCAACAAGTATGTCTTGTCCATCACAAAGATAGCCATCACAATATTGCTTGAAATCGGGGATCTTTGTGAGAAAAAATGGAGTTGGAGATGAAGATGAGCTGTTTCGTAATGTATCCATCAAATGTGGCAAAGTATAGGTTTGTGTAACTCTCAACTTCTCTGAAAACCTACTAAACATGGCGTCTATGTCCTCATGTGTATGCCCAACCATTAAAAATCCCAGCTGGATGGTTTTGAAAACACCCCTTGCAACAAGCATTGACAAATAGGCAAATAAGTATCGATTTTTGTTTTCCCCTGCACAATTATCCAATTGTAGCAACAAGTTCTCTGGCAATCTGCGAAATGTTGACCCCAATTCCTCTTCTGCAATTTCTGACGACTGCACAATGGGCTCTTTTCCATCACTCAAGTTATGGTAGTCCAAAGCATCCCTTGAGTTCAAAGCATGTAGTAGTGAAATATTGCTCCTTGGAAGTCCATTTGTTACTAGATCACCAAGAGGATGCTTATCTATCCTCTCGAGGTTATGTAAACAATTAGCAATTGAGCCAATTGTAAGATTTGGATCAGCTGGCCACAAACCATTCAAGACAAAGTGTCCGTAATGACCTTCTCCATGTCCATGAGTGATCATGCCAATCAATGCCACCTGCAGATTATATCCTGAATCCACACCCTTGGGAACAATGCGTAATCTAGGAATGGCAGTCTTCTTTTGATCCATCTTATCATGGATTATGCATACATATTTTTGTGGTTGAGTTTCTGAATACGTGCGCCATGCATAATATAGGCTTCTGCAACTCTTTTGTTGTGCCATGTGAACTTCTCTCTCCCTCAAGAGAAGAGCTCTCTCTTCAAGAGAAGGTTTAGCTTCTAACCTTGCCTTGATTGAGCTACAAATATTGCACTTAGAGAACTCACTCGTCTTTGTTAAAGTGACATGTGGGTACTCTTTGTTCCAAATTCTACCAAAAGAAGATTGGGATAGCTTCTTCTCATAGCCCATTTGGTCAAGTGTCGTGTTGATTTCACATAAAATATCCACTTGTTTGTATGTTGATGGAATCACCAATTGAGTCTCTCTTGAGCCATCTAGCAGTGTTCTACTTCTATGTGGCATCTTCTCAGAGTTGTTTTCCACAAACTCATTTAGTAGTGCTCTTGCTAAACTAGTATGTTGAAGTCCCCTTCTCAATGTACATGTGTTCCCATGTACATATTGGCGCACACCATTTTCAAAGTTCTCCTTGTATCGATAAAATGATGTCTTTGGTATTCCATGTAGCTCATACCATGCTCTACAACAAACAATAGAGCCATTTAGCCTGAATTAGTATCGTGACTTCTCATCTTTCTGATAACATATAGAAAGAACATCATAAACATAATTAGTGCGTGATTTTTGAGACTATCCCCAAAATTGTTGTCGTAACCTTGTCACCATATCACGATCTACAAATTGGCAGCATTTTTGTGCACAACAATCAATGCATGATACCCTTTGAATTGATTTGTTTGAAAGGTAAAAAGTCGAAGCTGGTGCTGCTTTTGATTTTTGAGTCCTGTTCATGAAAGTGTATCGTCTCTTCTTTGACAACTGGACAACATTACTCCCATCAAGTTTTTTTCCAACATTGCCATCGTTGGATACATCCTCATATGTAGCATGCATGCCATCAACAGGAACAAAGCGTTGTAATGGGCTCCCATTCAACATTGTTGTCTGCTTGATGGGCCACTTTAGCAAAGTGATGCTACCCACTTCAACCACATCATCAATGCTTGCATTTTCTCTTTCAATACCCACACCCACACAATCAGGACCAAGTTCCTGAAAGTTGACATAATCATGTGGAAATACATATAAGATGGTCCCTTCATTCATGGTTTGCATCATTGTGTCATCTTTTAAAAGGACCCTCTGATTTCTCCAAGACTCTCGAATCATTGCTTCAAATTCTGGGCTTGTCATAGGTATTGCATCTGTAACTAGAGGATCAGAATGATCATGTTCTTCATCACCATTGTAGCTTTCGTGTGGATCAATTAAGTTCCCATTTAATACAAAAGATTGCAAAAGAAGCTTTGACCATCGAACAGCACTCCATAATGAGCCTTGGAGAGATGAAGTATCCATTGTAGGAAAAGGTAGGACCACATCCTTCAAGCATTCCTCCACTAGTATGGAGACATTTCCCAGCCCTATCTTTGTACCACCACAAGTGGAATCTGGATCTGTTCTACACACACAACCAATACCAACGATTTCATTGTCAAGTATCATATGTACTTTCTCCCCAGATTCGAAGTCCATCCTGTAAGTAAAAAGATTACATTGTTAAATCCATAGTTATAGAAAAATACTCTTCAAACCAAAAATCATGCTACAACATGAAAAAGGTTTGCATAGGTTGGACAAGTGGTGAACCTTGAGACCAAATCCTCCTTGCTATATTAATGGAAGCAAGGTTGGAAAAGTGGTGGACCTTGAAACCAAAGCCTCTTTGCTATATGAGAGCATAGGTTGGACCTAGTTGTAATACCCACTGCCACCTATCAACTACTATAGGACTATGCTTTCCAATGTCCAAGTATCCCTTGAGTCTTTCAAGGTTGAACACGTGGTGGACCTTGAAACAAAAATCCCCTTTCTATATCAGAGCATAGCTTGGACAAGTGGTGGACCTAGTTATAATGCCCAATATCCAAGGTGAAATACCTTAGGACTTTGCTACCTTGCTTGCCAATGTTTACGTAGCCCCTCATTTCTTTAATGGAAGTAAGGTTGGACAAGTGGTGGACCTTGAAACCAAAGCCTCTTTGCTATATAAGAGCATAGGTTGGACCTAGTTTTAATACCCACTGCCACCTATCAACTACTATAAGACTATGCTTTCCAATGTCCAAGTATCCCTTGAGTCTTTCAAGGTTGAACACGTGGTGGACCTTGAAACAAAAATCCCCTTTCTATATTAGAAAGGTTGAACACATGGTGGACCTTGAAACGAAAATCCCCTTTCTTTATCAGAGCATAGCTTGGACAAGTGGTGGACCTAGTTATAATGCCCAATATCCAAGGTGAAATACCTTAGGACTTTGCTACCTTGCTTGCCAATGTTTACGTAGCCCCTCATTTCTTTAATGGAAGTAAGGTTGGACAAGTGGTGGACCTTGAAACCAAAGCCTCTTTGCTATATAAGAGCATAGGTTGGACCTAGTTTTAATACCCATTGCCACCTATCAACTACTATAAGACTATGCTTTCCAATGTCCAAGTATCCCTTGAGTCTTTCAAGGTTGAACACGTGGTGGACCTTGAAACAAAAATCCCCTTTCTATATTAGAAAGGTTGAACACATGGTGGACCTTGAAACGAAAATCCCCTTTCTTTATCAGAGCATAGCTTGGACAAGTGGTGGACCTAGTTATAATGCCCAATATCCAAGGTGAAACACCTTAGAACCTTGCTACCTTGCTTGCCAATGTTTACGTAGCCCCTCATTTCTTTAATGGAAGCAAGGTTGGACAAGTGGTGGACCTTGAAAGCAAAGCCTCTTTGCTATATGAGAGCATAGGTTGGACCTAGTTGTAATACCCACTGCCACCTATCAACTACTATAGGAATATGCTTTCCAATGTCCAAGTATCCCTTGAGTCTTGCAAGGTTGAACACGTGGTGGACCTTGAAACCAAAATCCCCTTTCCATATCAGAGCATAGCTTGGACAAGTGGTGGACCTAGTTATAAAGCCCCTCCTTTCTTTAATGGAAGAAAGGTTGGAAAAGTGGTGAATCTTGAAACCCAAACCCTTTGGCTATATATAGAGGATATCTTGGACAAGTGGTGGGCTTAGTTGTAGTATCCAATGTCCAAGGTCCAAGGTGAACTATGTAAAGACCTTACTTCCAAAAACAGAGTCGTACAAGTGGTTCTCCTTGAAACCAAAACCTCCTTAGTGTATTAGAACATAGCTTGGAGAAGTGGTGGACTTAGTTGTAATGGTGAATGTCCAAAGCAAACTATTATAGGACCTTGCTTCCCAAATCAAGTTTGGACAAGTGGTGGATCTTGAAACCAAAACCCCCTTACTCTATTAGAGCATAGCTTAGATAAGTGGTGGACCTAGCTGCCATGGAAAATGTTCAATCTGAACTGCTGCAAGACCTTGCTATTAAATGTCTAAGTAGAGCTAGCTTCTTTAATGGAATCAAGGTTGGGAAAGTGGTGCATCTTGAAACCAAAAGCCCTTTATTGTATTAGAGCATAGCTTGGACAAGTGAGGGACCTAGTTTTAATGTGTGATGTCCAAAGAAAAGTATTACAAGACCTTGCTTTCCAATATTTGAATTGGTCAAGTGGTTAAAACTAAGTATAAAACTTTGACCATTTTCTTCTCGAATTGCCAAAAAGCTAGTTTTAGACACCCCTAAATGAAAATGGTTTAGGGTGGCCTTAAACAATGTTTTTTCAAAGACTTGAACAAAAGGGTTGTCGAAGAGTAATGACAATTTATTGTGGCTTGAAGTGCCTGAGTATGTGAAAACAAGCCTAGGTTTTCCACGAGGCAAAAGGTGACATAATAAGAACATTGGAAAGTTAGGATTGACCATGTGGCCTAAACTTTGCAAGTGAAGTGGTGGCCAAGTTTTGTGGCACAGTGTGCACTTGGTCCTATATGTGTTGACCACTTGGCTAAATCTAGGACCATAAGGCCAAACCTTTGGCACCTTAAATATAGTATGGGACATAATCTAGAACTGCTATAGTAAATTAGTAGTATAGCTAATATGTTAATATTTGTATTATATTTAAGTATATGCTAATATAATTTATGTTCAAAATTTCACTAATGAAGAATGTTCCCATTTAGCACTCCAGATGCGGGGTTCTTAGGGCAATGCCACAATGGGGTGACAAGGCAGCGCTTCCACGTGAGGTTTGGGGGTAGCGCTCTTGATGGGGATGTGGAATATAGCGCTCTCGATGGTGGGGCTTGGGAGGTTGATTTTGGGATATTGTTCTGGGCGGGGTCCGGGGCAGCGCCCCGGGCGGGGTCAAGGGGCGGCTTCCCCTTGTCGCCTCCTGGCGCGACTGCCGGGAGGGGTCGAGGGGCAGCGCCCAAAGATTTTTTTTTTTTTAAGTGAATTCCTAGTATAGAGTTACGCATGTTTTTCATATTTTCAACCATGATTTCTTTAATTTTGGCCGTGTGAATTGGTTAATTTTTTATATTGCTTTTGTTTTTTTTAATCCTATGATAAAACATGGACTTGTAGCATACGTGGCATTCTAATAAACCCTATCAAGATTAGGCACACAGAGAGCGCACGAGAAACGCACACAGAGAAAGCAGGCGAGCAGCAAAAACACAAAAAGCGCACACGGATCGCACACAGTTGGAGTATACGTGCGCGTAGAGGAGCAAGCTCGGCATCGTACACAACACACAGGTGGAGTGCACAGGATTGAAAGTTCGCGCACAAGACAAAGAAACAGCAGCGTACACAACGCTTTCCAGAAGGGCAGGATCGAGCAGTCTTCTCAAGAGACATTGCACACCTCACGAATAGAGAAAAAACAGGTATTTCTCTCTCTCTCACTCTCTGTCTTTCTCCATATAGAGAAGATGGTTCTCTGTAACTCTTCTTGCACACACACTCTCTCGTCAAAAGACAGAGATACATAGTTTAAAAGTATCCCCGCACACATACACATATTCCCACACATCGTCTTCCTCTCTTCCACATACATAACCACAGTGAAATCTGTTATCTTGCTGTCTCTCTCTTGAAAATACATGCACATATTCCCACACATCGTCTTCCTCACTTCCACATACATAACCACAATGAAATCAGTTATCTTGTTGTCTCTCTCTTGAAAATACGTGCACATATTCCCATACATCGTCTTCCTCTCTTCCACATACATAAACACAGTGAAATCTGTTATCTCTCTCTCTCCTCTCTCTAAAAAACAGTTATTTATCTCTCTCTCTCTCTCTATCTATCTATCTCTGTATTTGCTATCTCTCTCTTGAAAATACATGCTCATGTATGTGTGCGTCTGTGTTATCTATGTGTATGTATGTATATTTGTGTTATTTCATTGTAATACTCATACATAATGCAGATACACAATTACACTTAATTACGATATGCACACATAGTATATATACATACATAAATATCACAAATAACTAACACATTGTAATACTAGTAAAATTGAATGGAAGACTTACTTGCGTGATCTGTTAAAGTCGATTCTTGTAGCGAGTTCTGGATGTATGCTGAGCTGATTTTCCTCTAATCCATTTGTAGATATGATTGTAACTTCTGTTTCTCAAAAATAGTAGTGTTGTTTAGTGATACACCTAATGGACATAAATGGTTTAAACTAGGACATGTAGACCAAAAATACGTGTATTTCTTTGGATGAATATATACACTTTTTGGTGACCCTTACCACAAGTGGTGGACCTTGAGACCAATGGACTATAAGGACCTCCAAACAATACCTTGTACACTCAATCCTTCTTGGTATCTAGGTTGGACAAGTGGTGGACCTTGTTCAAATTCTCTAACCACTCTCTCTAACATGGTGACATAATTTAGGTGTGATAAATTCATATCTATGCAAACTAATATCAGTTTAGGCTTGTTAATTTGAATTTGTTTGAATTTATGTACAATATAATGATTTGAGGTTTGCATATTTGAATTTAGGTGGTATAATGATATCTTTTTGTGGTAAACTTGAATTTAAAATCAATTTTGCGTGGAATATTTTAAATTTAAGTAGTAAAATTTAAATTTTTATAAAAAAGTTTGAATTTTAAAATTTGGGCGGGATAGTTTAAAATTTAGGCGGGATATTTAAGATTTGGGAGGGATATTTTAAATTTAGGCGGGAAGGTTTTGAATTTATAGCGAGATCTCCCTTACATAAGAGAGTATAGGTTGGACAAGTGGTGGACCTTCAAGCTAGAGCATCCATGCTACTGGACATGATAGGTAGGGAATCTAGTTGAATATTGTATGTATAATATATATGTAATAGATCTAGCTTGGACAAGTGGTGGACCTTGGAATAAAACCCCATGTAAAACATATCATGCACATTCCAAGTGGTCAAAAAAAATATCATTTAGAATATAGCCTTATAGGTTGGACAAGTGGTGGACCTTAACACCCAGATATTCTTCATATAATGACATAGAGTGGAAAACTGGTGAATCTTGAGACCAAACCATGCTACTAGCGATAATAGCTTGGACAAGTGGTGGACCTTGAAAGTAAACCCCCCATCTACGAAATATCGTGGGTTTAAGGTATTTCGATGGAGCCTAGCATCTTGGAGACATCGTGCATCTTGCTTCTCTTCATGTTTCAATGGAGCCTATCTTGGACAAATGGTGGAGCATCCTTCTCTCCATGTTTCAATGGACCCTAGCTTGGACAAGTGGTGGACCTTTACTTCTCTCTATTATTCAATAGAGTTAGCTTGGACAAGTGGTGGACCTTGGAACCAAACCCCCATTTAAAACCTATCATGGTCACTCCAAGTGGTGAGAAAGAATAACCTTTAAGATATAGCCTTATAGGTTGGACAAGTGGTGGACCTTAACACCCTAATATTCTTAATATAATGACATAGAGTGAAAAAGTGGTGAATCTTGAGACAAAACCACTCATGCTACTAGCACTAATAGCTTGGACAAGTGGTGGACCTTGAACGTAAACCCCCCATGTTTCAATAGAGTTAGCTTCGACAAATGGTGGAGCATCCTTCTCTCCATGTTTCAATGGACCCTAGCTTGGACAAGTGGTGGACCTTTGTTTCTCTCTATGTTTCAATAGAGTTAGCTTGGACAAGTGGTGGACCTTGGAAGCAAACCCCCATGTAAAACCTATCATGGTCACTCTAAGTGGTAATAAAGAATAACCTTTAAGATGTAGCCTTATAGGTTGGACAAGTGGTGGACCTTAACACGCGCATATTCTTAATATAATGACATAGAGTGGAAAAGTGGTGAATCTTGAGACCAAACCACTCAGGCTACTAGCAATAATAGCTTGGACAAGTGGTGGACCTTGACTGTAAACCCCTCATCTACGACATATCGTGGGTTTAATGTTTTTCGATGGAGCCTAGCATCTTGGAGACATGGTGCACCTTGATTCTCCTCATGTTTCAATGGAGCCTACCTTGGACAAATGGTGGAGCATCCTTCTCTCCATGTTTCAATGGACCCTAGCTTAGACAAGGGGTGGACCTTTGCTTCTCTCTATGTTTCAATAGAGTTAGCTTGGACAAGTGGTGGACCTTGGAACCAAACCCCCATGTAAAACCTATCATGGTCACTCCAAGTAGTAAGAAAGAATAACCTTTAAGATGTAGCCTTATAGGTTGGACAAGTGGTGGACCTTAACACCCACATATTCTTAATAAAAGTGGTGAATCTTGAGAGCAAACCACTCAGGCTACTAGCAATAATAGCTTGGACAAGTGGTGGACCTTGAATGTAAACCCCTCATCTACGAAATATCGTGGGTTTAATGTATTTCGATGGAGCCTAGCATCTTGGAGACATGGTGCAGCTTGCTTCTCGTCATGTTTCAATGGATCCTATCTTGGACAAATGGTGGAGCATCCTTCTCTCCATGTTTCAATGGACCCTAGCTTGGACAAGTGGTGGACCTTTGTTTCTCTCTATGTTTCAATAGAGTTAGCTTGGACAAGTGGTGGACCTTGGAACCAAACCCCCATGTAAAACCTATCATGGTCACTCCAAGTGGTAATAAAGAATAACCTTTAAGATGTAGCCTTATAGGTTGGACAAGTGGCGGACCTTAACACGCACATATTCTTAATATAATGACATAGAGTGGAAAAGTGGTGAATCTTGAGACCAAACCACTCAGGCTACTAGCAATAATAGCTTGGACAAGTGTGGACCTTGAATGTAAACCCCTCATCTATGACATATCGTGGGTTTAATGTTTTCGATGGAGCCTAGCATCTTGGAGACATGGTGCACCTTGCTTCTCCTCATGTTTCAATGGAGCCTACCTTGGACAAATGGTGGAGCATCCTTCTCTCCATGTTTCAATGGACCCTAGCTTAGACAAGGGGTGGACCTTTGCTTCTCTCTATGTTTCAATAGAGCTAGCTTGGACAAGTGGTGGACCTTGGAACCAAACCCCCATGTAAAACCTATCATGGTCACTCCAAGTAGTAAGAAAGAATAACCTTTAAGATGTAGCCTTATAGGTTGGACAAGTGGTGGACCTTAACACCCACATATTCTTAATAAAAGTGGTGAATCTTGAGACCAAACCACTCAGGCTACTAGCAATAATAGCTTGGACAAGTGGTGGACCTTGAATGTAAACCCCTCATCTACGAAATATCGTGGGTTTAATGTATTTCGATGGAGCCTAGCATCTTGGAGACATGGTGCAGCTTGCTTCTCGTCATGTTTCAATGGAGCCTATCTTGGACAAATGGTGGAGCATCCTTCTCTCCATGTTTCAATGGACCCTAGCTTGGACAAGTGGTGGACCTTTCTTTCTCTCTATGTTTCAATAGAGTTAGCTTGGACAAGTGGTGGACCTTGGAACCAAACCCCCATGTAAAACCTATCATGGTCACTCCAAGTGGTAATAAAGAATAACCTTTAAGATGTAGCCTTATAGGTTGGACAAGTGGTGGACCTTAACACGCGCATATTCTTAATATAATGACATAGAGTGGAAAAGTGGTGAATCTTGAGACCAAACCACTCAGGCTACTAGCAATAATAGCTTGGATAAGTGGTGGACCTTGAATGTAAACCCCTCATCTACGACATATCATGGGTTTAATGTTTTTCGATGGAGCCTAGCATCTTGGAGACATGGTGCACCTTGCTTCTCCTCATGTTTCAATGGAGCCTACCTTGGACAAATGGTGGAGCATCCTTCTCTCCATGTTTCAATGGACCCTAGCTTAGACAAGGGGTGGACCTTTGCTTCTCTCTATGTTTCAATAGAGTTAGCTTGGACAAGTGGTGGACCTTGGAACCAAACCCCCATGTAAAACCTATCATGGTCACTCCAAGTAGTAAGAAAGAATAACCTTTAAAATGTAGCCTTATAGGTTGGACAAGTGGTGGACCTTAACACCCACATATTCTTAATAAAAGTGGTGAATCTTGACACCAAACCACTCAGGCTACTAGCAATAATAGTTTGGACAAGTGGTGGACCTTGAATGTAAACCCCTCATCTACGAAATATCGTGGGTTTAATGTATTTCGATTGAGCCTAGCATCTTGGAGACATGGTGCAGCTTGCTTCTCGTCATGTTTCAATGGAGCCTATCTTGGACAAATGGTGGAGCATCCTTCTCTCCATGTTTCAATGGACCCTAGCTTGGACAAGTGGTGGACCTTTGTTTCTCTCTATGTTTCAATAGAGTTAGGTTGGACAAGTGGTGGACCTTGGAAGCAAACCCCCATGTAAAACCTATCATGGTCACTCCAAGTGGTAATAAAGAATAACCTTTAAGATGTAGCCTTATAGGTTGGACAAGTGGTGGACCTTAACACGCGCATATTCTTAATATAATGACATAGAGTGGAAAAGTGGTGAATCTTGAGACCAAACCACTCAGGCTACTAGCAATAATAGCTTGGACAAGTGGTGGACCTTGAATGTACACCCCTCATCTACGACATATCGTGGGTTTAATGTTTTTCGATGGAGCCTAGCATCTTGGAGACATGGTACACCTTGCTTCTCCTCATGTTTCAATGGAGCCTACCTTGGACAAATGGTGGAGCATCCTTCTCTCCATGTTTCAATGGACCCTAGCTTAGACAAGGGGTGGACCTTTGCTTCTCTCTATGTTTCAATAGAGTTAGCTTGGACAAGTGGTGGACCTTGGAACCAAACCCCCATGTAAAAATTATCATGGTCACTCCAAGTAGTAAGAAAGAATAACCTTTAAGATGTAGCCTTATAGGTTGGACAAGTGGTGGACCTTAACACCCACATATTCTTAATAAAAGTTGTGAATCTTGAGACCAAACCACTCAGGCTACTAGCAATAATAGCTTGGACAAGTGGTGGACCTTGAATGTAAACCCCTCATCTACGAAATATCGTGGGTTTAATGTATTTGGATGGAGCCTAGCATCTTGGAGACATGGTGCAGCTTGCTTCTCGTCATGTTTCAATGGAGCCTATCTTGGACAAATGGTGGAGCATCCTTCTCTCCATGTTTCAATGGACCCTAGCTTGGACAAGTGGTGGACCTTTGTTTCTCTCTATGTTTCAATAGAGTTAGGTTGGACAAGTGGTGGACCTTGGAAGCAAACCCCCATGTAAAACCTATCATGGTCACTCCAAGTGGTAATAAAGAATAACTTTTAAGATGTAGCCTTATAGGTTGGACAAGTGGTGGACCTTAACACGCGCATATTCTTAATATAATGACATAGAGTGGAAAAGTGGTGAATCTTGAGACCAAACCACTCAGGCTACTAGCAATAATAGCTTGGACAAGTGTTGGACCTTGAATGTAAACTCCTCATCTACGACATATCGTGGGTTTAATGTTTTTCGATGGAGCCTAGCATCTTGGAGACATGGTGCACCTTGATTCTCCTCATGTTTCAATGGAGCCTACCTTGGACAAATGGTGGAGCATCCTTCTCTCCATGTTTCAATGGACCCTAGCTTAGACAAGGGGTGGACCTTTGCTTCTCTCTATGTTTGAATAGAGTTAGCTTGGACAAGTGGTGGACCCTGGAACCAAACCCCCATGTAAAACCTATCATGGTCACTGCAAGTATTAAGAAAGAATAACCTTTAAGATGTAGCCTTATAGGTGGGACAAGTGGTGGACCTTAACACCCACATATTCTTAATAAAAGTGGTGAATCTTGAGACCAAACCACTCAGGCTACTAGCAATAATAGCTTGGACAAGTGGTGGACCTTGAATGTAAACCCCTCATCTACGAAATATCGTGGGTTTAATGTATTTCGATGGAGCCTAGCATCTTGGAGACATGGTGCAGCTTGCTTCTCGTCATGTTTCAATGGAGCCTATCTTGGACAAATGGTGGAGCATCCTTCTCTCCATGTTTCAATGGACCCTAGCTTGGACAAGTGGTGGACCTTTCTTTCTCTCTATGTTTCAATAGAGTTAGCTTGGACAAGTGGTGGACCTTGGAACCAAACCCCCATGTAAAACCTATCATGGTCACTCCAAGTGGTAATAAAGAATAACCTTTAAGATGTAGCCTTATAGGTTGGACAAGTGGTGGACCTTAACACGCGCATATTCTTAATATAATGACATAGCGTGGAAAAGTGATGAATCTTGACACCAAACCACTCAGGCTACTAGCAATAATAGCTTGGACAAGTGGTGGACCTTGAATGTAAACCCCTCATCTACGACATATCATGGGTTTAATGTTTTTCGATGGAGCCTAGCATCTTGGAGACATGGTGCCTACCTTGGACAAATGGTGGAGCATCCTTCTCTCCATGTTTCAATGGACCCTAGCTTAGACAAGGGGTGGACCTTTGCTTCTCTCTATGTTTCAATAGAGTTAGCTTGGACAAGTGGTGGACCTTGGAACCAAACCCCCATGTAAAACCTATCATGGTCACTCCAAGTAGTAAGAAAGAATAACCTTTAAAATGTAGCCTTATAGGTTGGACAAGTGGTGGACCTTAACACCCACATATTCTTAATAAAAGTGGTGAATCTTGACACCAAACCACTCAGGCTACTAGCAATAATAGTTTGGACAAGTGGTGGACCTTGAATGTAAACCCCTCATCTACGAAATATCGTGGGTTTAATGTATTTCGATTGAGCCTAGCATCTTGGAGACATGGTGCAGCTTGCTTCTCGTCATGTTTCAATGGAGCCTATCTTGGACAAATGGTGGAGCATCCTTCTCTCCATGTTTCAATGGACCCTAGCTTGGACAAGTGGTGGACCTTTGTTTCTCTCTATGTTTCAATAGAGTTAGGTTGGACAAGTGGTGGACCTTGGAACAAACCCCCATGTAAAACCTATCATGGTCACTCCAAGTGGTAATAAAGAATAACCTTTAAGATGTAGCCTTATAGGTTGGACAAGTGGTGGACCTTAACACGCCATATTCTTAATATAATGACATAGAGTGGAAAAGTGGTGAATCTTGAGACCAAACCACTCAGGCTACTAGCAATAATAGCTTGGACAAGTGGTGGACCTTGAATGTACACCCCTCATCTACGACATATCGTGGGTTTAATGTTTTTCGATGGAGCCTAGCATCTTGGAGACATGGTGCACTTGCTTCTCCTCATGTTTCAATGGAGCCTACCTTGGACAAATGGTGGAGCATCCTTCTCTCCATGTTTCAATGGACGCTAGCTTAGACAAGGGGTGGACCTTTGCTTCTCTCTATGTTTCAATAGAGTTAGCTTGGACAAGTGGTGGACCTTGGAACCAAACCCCCATGTAAAACCTATCATGGTCACTCCAAGTGGTAAGAAAGAATAACCTTTAAGAATGTAGCCTTATAGGTTGGACAAGTGGTGGACCTTAACACCCACATATTCTTAATAAAAGTGGTGAATCTTGAGACCAAACCACTCAGGCTACTAGCAATAATAGCTTGGACAAGTGGTGGACCTTGAATGGAAACCCCTCATCTACGAAATATCGTGGGTTTAATGGTATTTCGATGGAGCCTAGCATCTTGGAGACATGGTGCAGCTTGCTTCTCGTCATGTTTCAATGGAGCCTATCTTGGACAAATGGTGGAGCATCCTTCTCTCCATGTTTCAATGGACCTAGCTTGGACAAGTGGTGGACCTTTGCTTCTCTCTATGTTTCAATAGAGTTAGCTTGGACAAGTGGTGGACCTTGGAACCAAACCCCCATGTAAAACCTATCATGGTCACTCCAAGTGGTAAAAAGAAT
This sequence comes from Adiantum capillus-veneris, assembly GCF_014529385.1. Lineage (NCBI taxonomy): Eukaryota > Viridiplantae > Streptophyta > Polypodiopsida > Polypodiales > Pteridaceae > Adiantum > Adiantum capillus-veneris. Next base: position 116,891,685 of record NC_140954.1, read on the forward strand.
AACCTTTAAGATGTAGCCTTATAGGTTGGACAAGTGGTGGACCTTAAACACGCCATATCTTAATATAATAATGACATAGAGTGGAAAAGTGGTGAATCTTGAGACCAAACCACTCTGCTACTAGCAATAATAGCTTGGACAAGTGGTGGACCTTGAATGTAAACCCCATCTACGACAATCGTGGGTTTAAGGTATTTCGATGGAGCCTAGCATCTTGGAGACATGGTGCAGCTTGCTTCTCCTCATGTTTCAATGGAGCCTATCTTGGACAAATGGTGGAGCATCCTTCTCTCCATGTTTCAATGGAGCCTAGCTTGGACAAGTGGTGGACCTTTGCTTCTCTCTATGTTTCAATAGAGTTAGCTTGGACAAGTGGTGGACCTTGGAACCAAACCCCATGTAAAACCTATCATGGTCACTCCAAGTGGTGAGAAAGAATAACCTTTAAGATATAGCCTTATAGGTTGGACAAGTGGTGGACCTTAACACCCACATATTCTTAATAAAAGTGGTGAATCTTGAGACCAAACCACTCATGCTACTAGAATAATAGGTTGGACAAGTGGTGGACCTTGAATGTAAACCCCCATGTACAAAATATCGTGGGTTTTCAATGTATTTGGATGGTGCACCTTGCTTCTCCTCATGTTTCAATGGAGCCTACCTTGGACAAATGGTGGAGCATCCTTCTCTCCATGTTTCAATGGACCCTAGCTTAGACAAGGGGTGGACCTTTGCTTCTCTCTATGTTTCAATAGAGTTAGCTTGGACAAGTGGTGGACCTTGAAAAAAAACCCCCATGTAAAACCTATGCTGGTCACTCCAAGTGGTGAGAAAGAACAACCCTTAAGATATAGCCTTATAGGTTGGACAAGTGGTGGACCTTAACACCCAAATATTCTTAATATAATGACATAGAGTGAAAAAGTGGTGAATCTTGAGACCAAACCACTCATGCTACTAGCGTTAATAGGTTGGACAAGTGGTGGACCTTGAATGTAAACCCCCCATGTTTCAATAGAGTTAGCTTCGACAAATGGTAGAGGATCCTTCTCTCCATGTTTCAATGGAGCCTAGCTTGGACAAGTGGTGGACCTTTGTTTCTCTCTATGTTAGTTAGCTTGGACAAGTGGTGGACCTTGGAGCCAAACCCCCATGTAAAACATATCATGGACATTTCAAGTGGTGAGAAAGAATACCCTTTAAGATATACCCTTATAGGTTGGACAAGTGGTCGACCTTAACACCCAGATCTTCTTAACGTAATGACATAGAGTGGAAAAGTGGTGAATCTTGAGACCAAACCACTCATGCTACTAGAGATAATAGGTTGGACAAGTGGTGGACCTTGAATGTAAACTCCCCATGTACAAAATATCGTGGGTTTAAGGTATTTCAATGGATCTTAGCATCTTGAAGACATGGTGCAGCTTGCTTCTCTTCATGTTTCAATGGAGCCTATCTTGGAAAAATGGTGGAGCATCCTTCTCTCCATGTTTCAATGGACCCTAGCTTAGACAAGTGGTGGACCTTTGCTTCTCTCTATGTTTCAATAGAGTTAGCTTGGACAAGTGGTGGAACTTGGAACCAAACCCCCATGTAAAACCTATCATGGTCATTCCAAGTGGTGAGAAAGAATACCCTTTAAGATATAGCCTTATAGGTTGGACAAGTGGTGGACCTTAACACCCAGATCTTCTTAATATAATGACATAGAGTGGAAAAGTGGTGAATCTTGACATCAAACCACTCATGCTACTAGTGATAATAGGTTGGACAAGTGGTGGACCTTGAATGTAAACCCCCATGTACGAAATATCATGGGTTTAAGATATTTCAATGGAGCCTAGCATTTTGGAGACATGGTGCAGCTTGCTTCTCTTCATGTTTCAATCAAACCTGGCTTGGACAAATGGTGGAGCATCCTTCTCTCCATGTTTCAATGGAGCCTAGCTTGGACAAGTGGTGGACCTTTGATTCTCTCTATGTTTCAATAGAGTTAGCTTGGACAAGTGGTGGACCTTGGAACCATACCCCTATGTAAAACCCATCATGTGCATTCCAAGTGGTGGTAAATAATACCATTTAAGATATAGCCTTATAGGTTGGACAAGTGGTGGACCTTAACACCCAGATCTTCTTAATATAATGACATAGAGTGGAAAAGTGGTGAATCTTGAGACCAAACCACTCATGCTACTAGGGATAATAGGTTGGACAAGTGGTGGACCTTGAATTTAAACCCCACATATACAAAATATCATGGTTTAAGGTATTTCAATGGAGCCTAGCATCTCAAAGACATGGTGCATCTTGCTTCTCTTCATGTTTCAATGGAGCCTATTTTGGACAAATGGTGGAGCATCCTTCTCTCCATGTTTCAATGGACCCTAGATTGGACAAGTGGTGGACCTTTGCTTCTCTCTATGTTTCAATATAGTTAGCCTATATTAGACAATTAGTAGACCTCGAATCTCTCCATGTTGTCTAGAGCTGAGCTTGGACAAGTGGTGGACCTTACTTCTCCCTTCCCTTAGTTTACTAGCTTAAATGATCACTATGTATACTTGCTTAGATCTAGCTTGAACAAGTGGTGGAACTTGTATTCACACAAACTTAATCCATTACAAAAAAGTATATGTTAAAATAACATTTGGTTTTTTTTGTTTCAGGAAAGATGGCTCCAAAAAAACAGGTTGCAAGGGTTGCTGTCTCAGTTGACTATACTTGCAATGATCTTAGGAAATGGTATTTGGACATACATGGTATAGAGGGTGCACAATTTCATAAGGTGCATCTATTTATTGCCAAAAAGGAGAATGACAGCTTGTTTGAAGATGTTGGACAAGTTGTGGAAGCATCTGTCTCTGTAGTTGATAGTCATCCAGAGGTGGAATGCATTGACATTCTAGTTCCAATGAATCTAGAATTTCAACTATCTCCAGGAGCATATGCATTGGAGCGCATGTCTAGAAACAAAGAAGAGACAATGTTTTCTCGAGGATGGAAGTTTGCAGAATCAAATCCAAATATCACAGCAGATCAACTTCAAAGCTCCATCATTGCCACACTACAACGAAAAAAGGTGAAAGCTTCACGACCACCATCCACAAAGAAGCAAGCAAAAGTGCAGAAAGTAGAAGCTAAGCGAACTAGTTCCATTTTGGATGTAGACAAGGCATCTTTGGCATCCTCATCAACAGAGGGTTCAATGTCAAAGATGAGAATTGTGGATCCAATGTTTTAGAAGCTGAGGCCATGAAAGGACAAGAAAAAGATACAGGTGGAATGAATAAGTACATAAATTATTTTCCTTTCCAATATAGGGAATTTGATATCCCTATTCAAAATTGTTGGCTTGCTCCTGATCACTATAATGCACGTATTATGGATAAAAAACACGCTGAAAGTGTGTTATTTGGATTTTCACGGAGTACGACCAAGCCTGCAGCATGTGCATATTTGATGCCTGTTCGAAATGCAAAATCAAAGAAGGGGACTCCTTTGGCAGTAGAAGAGGTAGAGGAGCAAAAAATTAAAGATTATCATTATTGGATTCTTGATGGGCAGCATTCAATCTATGCTGCAAAAGTTTTGCTTCACAATGAACAAAACAACAAAGAGATCTTTGAAAGACTGATTAGTGTGTATAAATTTAGAAAGGCTCGCATTGTTGTGAATGCTCCTCCATTTGTTGCAACTGCTATATCTGCCATTGCAAATGAGGAGGCTCAGGCATTGTATGTCAAGCAACCTTACAGCCAAATATTGAGACATTTACGGAGTCAATGGATCTTCTCAGGACGACCACCAAAGGCAGCAAGTGGAATTGCAGAGGGACATGCATCTCGTGCCGGATGGGATGTAAGTTATTTTCTTTGTCTTTTTGATAGTGTTTAATTAACAAATCTTGCTCAATAGTTTAATTATTTCTCTATTTCTTTTTAGGCTTTTCTTCGATTGGCAAGAATGAGTGCAACAGCAAGTTGGATTGCTAAACAGGCACACATGGTCACGTACTCTGATTTAGTTTATGATTGCTGGATAGAAATCATTGAAAATCTAGAAGAGGAGAATAAGAAACCCCCAACAACTGTATTTAGATACCTTTGTGGCCTTGAGGAATCAGAGGTAAAGACTATTCAAGAAGAGATTAGAGATGAGAAGATTTTACTGTCAAAGAGTGCAAAGGATGGTGATGCAACTGACATGTATGATCGAATCAAGCAGTTGAAGCAAGACAAATTGATTCAAGATGCACTTCTTGAAGGCTTCAACAATTTGAATGAGTCTTCACCATGTAAAGACTGGGAGGAGGTGGTCAAAATGTATAACATCAATGATGTTGTTTATAAAACAATTTTAATGCTATGCGAGGAATGGATCAGATCTAGTTTGACGCGTGGAACAAAGAAAATGGCTTTTCCAGATGGAGCAATAAAATACATGCAATGGGCAATTCACCTTCAAAAGGAGAAAACTGAGCCTAGAGATTTGCCATGGTCAATCTATGTGGTGAGCCTACAAATGGAAGGCAATCTCTACTTGATGCGCCACTTCAATAATAAAGTGCCTATTGGCTTATGTGTTTTAGATATGACAAAAAACGTTGGAGGCAATTTGAAGTGGAGTGAGGAGACATTAACAATGCTTTGGATGGGATCTTGGCTATTGTTGGAGGGTCAACAGATCCTGGATTTGTCTTTCTTGCATTTGTGGATTTCACTAACTTCACAAAATTGCAATGTGCCTTTGACGCCATGGGAGATAATCTGAGCTACCATTGTTGTGGTGCATTGCATCACTTTCCATCAGCTCCTTGCAAAGGAGCAATTCAATTCCTAACAGTTATTGCCTTCTTGGGACAAGGCAATGCATTTGAAGACCTGAGAAGAAGATTAGAGGAACATCCCATGCCAATTGATTGTTCTCTTCTTCAAGTAGCAGATAACGATATGTCAGATTTGCAATATTTGGAGGCCAAAAAAGAGCTTTGGTCAAGCACTACATTCGTACATATTGTTTTGAAGACCGCAAGCTTGTTGATGTTTTTGGTGATGGCTCCTTGGTTGCACAAGAAGGAATACAACAGAAAAAAGAAGTTATCTGCTTAATTGATAGTGTGGAGGAGGCAAAAAAGCGTGGAGACCATGCTGCTAGACTTTGTTAAGTCTCATGAAGATATAGAAAAATGGGCTGGACTTCAACAATCCACTTCGCAATCAGGCGACATTGTGCCTGTTACAGAGGAGTGCTCTCCACAAAGAGAAGAAGAACAACAACAACACCATCCTCTGTCAATGGAGGACTTTTTGGAAATGGAGACACGTATGTTTTGAGTTTCTTGTGCATGTTAGTGTTTCTTGTTACTGATTTGATACTCTTAATGTTAGATTTTGCTTTATATAGTATTGATTGAGTTTGTATTTTTATCTCAAGCATTCAAGGTTTGAATGTAAATAGTAAATTACTTGAGTTTTTGAATGGTGGATCTGTAGACTAAAACTATAACATTTAATACTCACAAAGACTTAATTACTTAAGAGCTTGAACTCAATAAGTTTTGGACCTTTTATCAATACCCCCTTGATATGATACATTAGATCGTAGCATGGTTAAATGGTGATGCTTCATAAATTGAACCTAGCTTAGACAGGTGCTGGAGCCTAAATTTAAACTAACCTTGCTAGAAGGGAGCTTATGTTTGGACTTTGAGAACTAGCATAAGTAATCAATTAGAGCATAGATTAGACATGTGGTGGTGGCCGGCCTTAGAGACCAAAATCTTAATGAGCTTGGAAAGGTATTTAAGTACTGCAATTTACTTAGTTTTAGTACTCATTAAATGCATAGCTTGACAAAAGGTGGACCTTACATGGATCCTAATTTCAAGAGGTGTGGTAGACCTTCAAAACAAGCTCATATAGCTTGGACATGTGGTAGACCTTGCATGAAGACTAGTTTAGACAAGTGTGGTACACCTTGTAACCAACACCCATTTGTTATATTAGCTTGGACAAGTGGTGGACCTTGCTTTTATGTTTCAATGGAGCATATTTTGGACAGGTGGTAGACCTTGTTTCTCTCCATGCTTCAATGGAGAGAAACTTTAGCTTGGACAAGTGGTGGACCTTGTTTTTATGTTTTAAAGGAGCATATTTCGGACAAGTGGTAGACATAGTTTCTCTCCATGGTTCAATGGAACCCACCTTAGACAAGTGAAGTACCTTGAAACCAAACCCCCATAATACAACCTACTAAATAGGTTGGAAAATTGGTGGATATGAAACCATCCATGATAGAGCATAGTATAGGTGAAAACGTAGTGGTCCTTATATCAATTACCCATGCATAGCTTGGACAAGTGGTGGACCTTGATTCTCTCTATGTTTCAATGGATCCTATCTTGGACTAGAGATATATCTTACTTAGTTCCATGCTTCAATGGATTGTAGCTTGGATAAGGAGTGGAACTTCAAACAAAACTCCACAGCATAGCATATATTAACAATTCATGGGTTTTATAGAGATTGTCTTGCCTATTTTGGAGAGTTGGTACACCTTTATTCTCCATTCTTCAATGGATCTGAGGTTGGACAAGCGGAGCTGGAGAAGTGGTCAACCTTAAAATGAAACCTCCCATGCTACAACCCATCATAGATCGTATATGTAGTGGACCTTGAAACTCTTTTATGTCCCTAGCTTAGAGAAGCATTGCACTCTTGATTATCTCCATACATGAAGGCAAGGTTGGACAAGTGGTGGACCTTCAAACCAGAATCTCTATGCAATAATAGGCAAGTGGTGGAGCTTGTTTTCTCCATGTTCCAATGGAGCCTAGCTTAGACAAACAATGGAGCTTGCTTCTCTCCATGTTTCAATGGATCCTAGCTTAGAAAAGTGGTGGAGCTTTGTTCTCTCCATGTTCCAATGGACCATAGCTTAGACAAGTGGTAGACCTTGAAAAACACCCCCGTATACAACATATTATGGGGTTTTCATGTTTCAATGGCTCCTAGCTTGGACAAATGGTAGAGCTTGCTTCTCTTTATGTTTCAATGGATCCAATCTTAGCCAAGTGGTGGACCTTGAAACAAGAATCCCCCCCCCCCATGTACAACGTATTATGGTTTTGAAAGCACTGGGAGAAAATAATAGCTTTGATAAGTGGTGGACCTTGCTTCTCTCCATGCTTCAATGGAGCCGAGGTTGGACACATGTTGGAGAGAAGATGGTTGCCCATGAAATAAGACCATGCATGCTATAATCAATCATATGTTGTACACATGGTGGACCTTGCAATTGTTTTATATGCCTAACTTGGACAAGTGGAGGACCCTTGATTACCTCCAGATATCAACAACAAGCCAAGTTTGGACAAGTGTAGTACCACCAAACCAGAATCTATATGCTACAATAGAGTATAGGTAGGACACGCGATGAACCTTGATATCAAACCATCCATGCTACTAGAGATGATAGGTTTCACATGTGGTGGAACCTTGTATCAATGTTCTATGTGTAGTTTTTGACTAGTGATAGACCTTGAAACTAATCCCTCTAGGCTACAAGAAAAAAGAGATGGATGAGGAGGCTAGACTACTTTTGTTGCATCAATGCATCCCATGTTACCACATATACTATAGGGTTCTTGGATAAGTGTTGGATCTTGTGTCAATGCTCCATGTCTAGCTTGGACAAGTGGTGGACCTTGGTTCTCTCTATGCTTCAAATGGGCAATAGATTGGAGACACAGTGGCCTTTTTTTTCCAATGATTTTATTTTTTGGAAACCTTGGAGGCACCATGTAAGAGGCACTCTAAGTCTTCCATACAATGGACCTATTGGACTATAAAATAATGATATCTTTCTTTGATATTGTCATTATTTTATGCATAATATTTTCTTCTTTTTGCAGACACAAAGGAGTTAAGTGATATAAAAACTAGATGTATTTCACACTATGATTGGCATGAAGATCCTTTTGGGACACCAACTTTTCCTATTCCCAAAGATGTAATTTTCCATATTAACGGTGTGGATTTTGAAGTGCGACTTTCATGTATTGAAGGAGCTGGTTATGGGCTATTTGTGCATACTACCCTGGAAAGTGGTTTGACTATTCTAAACTATGGAGGGCATAAGTATAGATTTCAAGACTGGAAAAAGATATGCAAATATTTCCAAGAGCTTATAAATATTCTCTTCTAGAGGATCCAAACATAGAAGAAGAGGAAGATCACAATCATACATTATTGGTTGTGTTAGAAGAAGGAAACGGTCGGGCTATATAAATAGTTCTCACAGTACAAATGTCTGCCCAACGTACGCTATACATTTGATCCAAATTTGCCACCTTGGCATTAAATGCACCTCTTCACACATCAAGTCAGAAGAATATGGCCATGTATGCATTGAGACTATTGTCAAGTTGAAGCAGGAGAAGAGTTGTTTGCTGACTATAACTTTACTTGACATTGTAAAGTATTGTACATGGATGGAAATCTCAAGTACATGCATCAATTTTCTTTTTCATGGGATGAAATCTCAAGTAATATAACATTTGATTATTGTTTAGTTTATGCTCAACGAGAATCTAGAGTGCTCTTATGCTTTGTGTGTTGTCTAACATATTTGACTACCCTTGGCCATAGAATCTTGATTCTACTCTAGATTGTGATAAATCTTACCAAAATTTAATCAATGTCTAGGTTGGACAAGTGGTGGGGCTTCAAAACATTACTGTCTTAAACAAGTGGAGTTATCTTACTTGAATAAGTGGTGGCCTTTGAATCCAAATCTAAGCCAAATCTCTAATTATTTTCTTGTAGTCTAGGTTGGACATTTGGTGGACCTTGTATCCATGTTTCCTCAACAAGGGTGGCTTTTAGTTTTCACTTTAAGTACTCATCTTTAATAAAGTGTAGGATGGAAAATGTTGAGTTAGTAGATTGTATTTTAGACAAGTGGTGTTTGGTGTACGAATGCTGAAAATGGTTGCAAGGATTCTAACAACGACTTTACCTTAAATAAATTTCTTACTAGGAGTTCTACATATAAATATGGTGAATAAAATTCTAGTGGTTTTGAGATACCATTTGTGTGTGTGTTTTCTTAGATTCACAAACTGGGATGGATAATGCTCCTATGGTTCAGTCAACAACTATAGAATCCATAGATTCTATGGTTTCTAAAGTGCCCAAGATGGATGATATTTCTATACTAGAGTCTAGTGTTGTGCAACTTGAGCAAGCTTCCAATAATGAGAACCAAGAAATCGATGCTTCAAAAATGCAACATACATCAAAAGAGACTGAAAAGTCCACTCACGAGCTATTGCCAATTGGTACTACGTCATGTAGCGTAGATGTTGAGAAATCCATGCTTACAATTATATTGGATTTAAATGGTCTATTGTTGAAACGTTCCCCTCAACCATCCTCACACCACAACTCAGTGCAAATGGATTCAAAAAGATATATTATACTCAGGCCAGGTTGCATCCAATTCTTGAAGACTATTTTACAAAGGTTTAATGTTGCAATTTGGTCGACAGCTACTAGGAATAATGTGTATCAAATCCTTGCAGCACTAAACAACTTAGCTGAGGATACATTGCCTTTCTTTGCAATTTGGTCGCAAGATGTTTGCTACACCGCTCAAACTCAAAAATTGTTTAGACCCGACAATCCAAACGTTGAGGCAATGTTCAAGCCTCTAGCCAAAATTGCCATGGGGTTTGAATGTGATCCACAAAGAACAGTGCTTATTGATGACTCTCCTTACAAGGGATGTATTTCACCAGCAAACAATTGCATTTTTCCACCACAATTTGATGCTGAGAAGATGGTTGACAATATGCTCTTGGAGGAGCTACTGCCATACTTGATTCAGCTTGATGAGAGAAGGGATGTGCGTGATTTAATTGCTTCTAATCGTTATGGACAACCTATAGTGACAAATGATAGTGAATACAAACAAATCATGGAGTATTGGAAGCAGAAAAATGATGTTTGGTCAGCTAAGGTGTTCTTTACAAGAAGAATACCACCTGCAAAAGGTGACAGAGATGAAACTATCATTGAAGATGCAAGTGACACAAGCCACCGCAATGAAATGAGAAGAGCCCAAATACAAGAGATCTTGGCAAAGGAGCGTACACCCATTGAAAGCATGAAGGCGTCACAATTGACCACTTTAGCTAGGCAATTGGGTTGTAACACAAAAGGAGTTTTGAAGGCAACCACAGCAAAGGCTTATATAAATAAGGTGAAAGCTGAGAACAATCTTCTAAGGCTGGATAGAAAGCAACCCTAAGGTACTAGTGACATGTCATATATTCTTGATACACATGCTTGAACACTCATGTGCATGGTATCTAACAAATCTTTCTTTTTATTCCTTCTTGCAGGATCTTACAAAGGATACTACTAGATGGAGCTCAATCAATAGAGATTTTGATATTTTTGCTCAAAATAATGAAGCAGTCACCTACATTTTTTGTTTATCAATTTCTTGAGAGACTTTATTTTAGTTTGTAATCATCAAATGAAATGAAAAGTATCCTTCTTATTAAGATTGTTGATCTTTTTCTTGTTCAAACCTTTCAATTGTGATTTATAGTTTTGTTAGCATGAGATTGTGCTTTTTTAGTTTGAAAAAAACTGTCAAAGATCCAAGTCTTTTTGGCTTTACTTAAGTTATTAATTGTGAAAGATCCAAGTCTTTTTGCTTTACTTAAGTTATTGATTGCCTATGTAATAGTCCTTAAAACAATATCGGATGGCTTTCTTGCTCCCATGTCTCACATTGGTCTTTAGGTAAGACAAGTGGTGACCTTGAAAGTATGGTCTCATATCTCGATCAAGTGAAGAGACATGAAGCTTAAATATCACTACTATGTATCTAGTGTTAAACTCCATCGAGACAAAGACTAGATAGCCAAATTGCAGTCGAGTTTAAGTGAAAAATCCATTTGAGCTAAGGTAAAACTTATAGTGCCTCATTTTTCTAGGATTCTACCCCATCAAGGAAGTTAGAATCTAGCACAAACCAATTAAGACTCTTTTGGAGCCTAGATAGGACAATTCGTGGAACTTATGAAACTTATTATTGAGTTAGAGTCTAGTTTAGATAAGCAAAAGATCTTCAAACCAGCACTTGACTTTCTTACTATTCAATATTCAAAGTCCCTTGAGGCTAACAAATTACATACCCACTTGTAACCTAACTAATGAGTAATTATATAGATCTAAGCAAGTATATATAATGAGTCTTCAAACTAATAATCCAAGGGAAGAGAGTAGCAAGGTCCACTACTTGTCCAAGCTCAGCTCTAGACAACATAGAAAGATGCTAGTTCTACTAATTGTCTAATTATAGGCATGGAGAAATGATAGAAGGTTGACCACTTGTCCAACCTATCATCTCTAGTAAGATGGGAGGTTTGGCCTTAAGATTCACCATGTAACCAACCTATACATCATTGTATTATGAAGAGTAAAAAAGCAAAGCTCCACCACTTGTCCAAGCTAGTTCTAAAATCCACATGGAGATAAGCAAGCTCCACCATTTGTCGAATCTCTCTTCCATTAAAACATGAAAAAACTCATCTATGTTGTATAGGGGGACTTTTTTCCAAGGTCCACCACTTGTCCAAGCTAGGATCCCTAGTAGCACGAGTGGTTTGGTCTCAAGATACACCACTTGTACACTCTATGTCATTATATTAAGAAGAACTATGTATTAAGGTCCACCACTTGTCCAACCTATAAGGTTATATCTTAAATGGTATCCTTTCTCACCACTTGAAATGCCCATGATATGTTTTACACGGGGGTTTCATTCCAAGGTCCACCACTTGTCCAAGCTAACTCTATTCAAACATAGAGAGAAGCAAAGGTCCACCACTTGTCCAAGCTAACTCTATTCAAACATAGAGAGAAGCAAAGGTTCACCACTTGTCAAAGCTAGGCTCCGTTGAAGTATGGAGAGAAGTAACCTCCATCATTTTTCCAAGATAGATGCCATTCAAACATGGAAAGAATCAAGATCTACCATGTCTCCGAGATTCTAGGCTCCATTGAAACACCCTAAAACCATGATATTTTGTACATGGGGTGTTTACATTCAAGGTCTACCACTTCTCTAACGTATTATACCTAGTAGCATGAGTGATTTGGTCTTAAGATTCACCACTTATCCACTCTATGTCATTATATTAAGAATAACTGGGTGTTAAGGTCCACCACTTGTCCAACCTATAAGGGTATATCTTAAATGGTATCCTTCACCACTTTTCAAGGTCCATCACCACTTTTCCAACCTATAAGGTTATATCATGACTTGTAATGTCCATGCTATGTTTTACAAAGGGGTTTTGTTCCAAGACCCACCACTTGTCCAAGCTAACTCCATTAAAACATAGAGAGAAGCAAAGGTCCACCACTTGTCCAAGATAGGCTCCATTGAAACATGGAGAGAAGGATGATCCACCATTTCTCCAAGATAGGTTCCATTGAAACATTGAGAGAAGTAATCTCCACCATGTCTCCAAGCTAGGCTCCATTGAAATACCCTAAACCCATAATTTTGTACATGAGGGGTTTACATTCAAGGTCCACCACTTGTCCAACCTATTATCCCTAGTAGCAAGAGTGGTTTGGTCTCAAGATTCACCACTTGTACACTCTATGTCATTATATGAAGAAGAAATATGTGTTAAAGTCCACCACTTGTCCAGCCTATAAGGTTATATTTTAAATAGTATCCTTTCTCACCACTTGAAATGCCCATGATATGTTTTACATGGGGGTTTCATTCCAAGGTCCACCACTTGTCCAAGCTAACTCTATTAAAACATATAGAGAAAGAAAGGTCCACCACTTGTCCAAGCTAGGCTCATTGAAACATGGAGAGAAGGAACCTCCACTGTTTCTCCTAGATAGGCTCCATTGAAACATGGAGAGAAATAAGCTCCACCATGTCTCCAAGTTGCTAGGCTCCATTGAAATACCCAATACCCATAATTTTTTGTACATGGGGGGTTTACATTCAAGGTTCACCACTTGTCCAACCTATTATCCCTAGTAGGTTTGGTCTCATGATTCACCACTTGTCCACTCTATGTCATTATATTAAGAGGAATTAGGTGTTAAGGTCCACCACTTGTCCAACCTATAATGTTATAGCTTGAATGGTATTTTTTCTCACCACTTGTAATGCCCATGACATGATTTACATGGGGGTTTTGTTCCAAGGTACACCACTTGTCCAAGATAAATCTATTGAAACATAGAGAGAAACAAAGGTCCACCACTTTTCCAAGCTAGGCTGCATTGAAACATGGACCTTAATACCAAATTATTTCTAGTAGCATGAGTGATATTTTGTACATGGGGCGTTTACATTCAAGGTCCACCACTTGTCCAACCTATTTCCCTAGTAGGTTTGGTCCCAATTTCACCACTTATCCACTCTATGTCATTATATTAAGAATAATTGGGTGTTAAGGTCCACCACTTGTCCAACCTATAAGGTTATATATTGAATGGTATTTTTTCTCACCACTTGTAATGCCCATGATATGTTTTACATGGGGTTTTTGTTCCAAGGTCCACCACTTTTCCAAGATAACTCTATTCAAACATAGAGAGAAACAAAGGTCCACCACTTGTCCAAGCTAGGCTCCATTGAAACATGGAGAGAATGATGCTGCACCATTTATCCAAGATAGGCTGCATTGAAACATGGAGAGAAGCAAGCTTTACCATGTTTCCAAGCTAGGCTCCATTGAAACACTCTAGGGGGTTTTATTTCAAGGCCCACCACTTGTTTAACCTATTATCCCTAGTAGCATGAGTGGTTTGGTTTCAAGATTCACCACTTGTACACTCTATGTCATTATATTGTGTTAAGGTCCACCACTTGTCCAACCTATAAGGTTATATCTTAAATGGTATCCTTTCTCGCCACTTGAAATGCCCATGATATGTTTTACATGGGAGTTTCATTCCAAGATCCACCACTTGTCCAAGCTAACCATATTCAAACATAGAGAGAAACAAAGGTCCACGACTTGTCCAAGCTAGGCTCCATTGAAACATGGAGAGAAGGAACCTCCACCATTTCTCCTAGATAGGCTCCATTAAAACATGGAGAGAAGTAAGTTCCACCATGTCTCCAAGATGCTAGGCTCCATTGAAATACGCAAAACCCATGATATTTTGTACATGGGTGATTTACATTCAAGGTCAACCATTTCTCCAACCTATTATCCCTAGTAGGTTTGGTCTCACAATTCACCACTTTTCCACTATATGTCATTATAATAAGAGGAATTGGGTGCTAAGGTCCACCACTTGTCCAGCCTATAAGGTTATACCTTGAATGGTATTTTTTCTCACCACTTGTAATGCCCATGACATGCTTTACATGGGGGTTTTGTTCCAAGGTTCACCACTTGTCCAAGCAAATTCTATTGAAACATAGAGAGAAACAAAGGTCCACCACTTTTCCAAGCTAGGCTCCATTGAAACATGGACCTTAATACCAAATTATTCCTAGTAGCATGAGTAATATTTTGTACATGGGGGGTTTGCATTCAAGGTCCACCACTTGTCCAACGTACTTTTCCTAGTAGGTTTGGTCGCAAGATTCACCACTTGTCCACTCTATGTCATTATATTAATAATAATTGGGTGTTAAGGTCCACCACTTTTCCAACCTATAAGGTTATATATTGAATGGTATTTTTTCTCACCACTTGTAATGTCCATGATATGTTTTACATGGGGATTTTGTTCCAAGGTCCACCACTTGTCCAAGCTAAATCTGTTCAAACATAGAGAGAAACAAACGTGCACCACTTGTCCAAGGTAGGCTCCATTGAAACATGGAGAGAATGATGCTCCACCATTTATCCAAGATAGACTCCATTGAAACATGGAGAGAAGTAAGCTCCACCATGTTTCCAAGATGCTAGAGTCCATTGAAATACCCAAAACCCCTGATACTTTGTACATGGGGGGTTTACATTCAAGGTCCACCACTTGTCCAACCTATTATCCCTAGTAGCATGAGTGGCTTGGTCTCAGGATTCACCACTTGTCCACTCTATATCATTATATTAAGAAAAATTGGGTTTCCATATCTAAATGGATCTTTGCTTGGATAAGTGGTAGACCTTGAGACCTAAATACCCATTCTACACTAGAGCATTGGTTAAGCCTTATACACTTCAAGAATACCTTTAACAACAAGTAGTAGTTATTAGTTGACTTAAGTCTAGTTGAACTCCATGGTATTGAGACTAAGAGAGAGTGTAGCATAAAAAAGAGTCAGGATTTTAATTTGACTTTCTTTCTATTAATGAGTAGATCATAGATGGATTTTGGTATCTAATAAAACCTTAGGGTAGACAATGTAAAACTCATGTCTATTGTTGTGTTTGCATTAAGTGTTCTTGTTCTTTAATTTCAGAACCATTACAGAAAAATGGATTGGCTATATGCTGGCATAAATTGAAGAAAACTATTGAATTACCCATCCAACCTCCTCCAAGACCTTGTCCAAGGAATGAATCACCTCCTTATCACCTACCACTTGCTTTCAAGGACATCAAAAGAGTACTTATCTTGGATCTAGAGGGGTTACTTCTCAAGACAGTTGAAATGAAACATGGAGATTCTATGCCATCTTGGGCTCAACACATGCGACTTGTGGAGGACAAAGATGAAGTTTATCATGTGGTGCGACCAGACGCACAAAGTTTTTTGGATTTTTGTGCTGAATACTTTGAGCTATGGATATGGAGTTGCTATAACTTAACAAGGGTGCAACGCATCACACAAAAGTGTTTTCCTGAGCAGTATACCAAGTTCAAGGTGTTTATGAGTAACAAAAATTGCCAAAATCCAAATATCATGTTAGGATTTACAAGGGTTTATCACAAAAATCTGAGTGATATTTGGAAGATATTTGAGGATTTGGATGCAAACAATACCTTAATTTTTGATGACACTCCATATAGGGTGATGTGGAACATGCCAGGGACATATCTTATATTTCCAAAGATGTGGAGGCAAACTTCCGAGCAACTTCAAAACTTCTTGCAGAGAACCATAATTCCATGGTTGGTAGGATGGTTGTATGCAAGAGATAAGAGAGTCTATACATACAACACAATTGTAAATCAGTATAGTGATTCTGAGACAAATTATGTCCTTGGTGTGTACTTGTCAACACGAAAGCATTGAATAAATATGGCTATAAGATGCTTTTTTTATTCTAGTGTGTATCTTTCAACATTTGTATAATTTGATATAGTCTTTTTTTTTTTTTTTAAAGGTGTGTCAATTTTATGAACACTTGAATGGAGTGCACCCTACTCTAAGGGGACTTCAATGTACTATTGGAGTGCATCCTATTGTAAGGGGACTCTGATGTATTGCTAGAGTGCACCCAAATTTTTGGGGACTCATTTTTTATTTGATTGGGGCCTATGTTGGGTCATATAGTAAAAGAAATTCATTTTTTGTCAATTCATATCGAGGTTGCATTTATTTGGAACTATGAAAGAATTGATGTTTGATGTCAAAATAAAACTTGTAAGTGTGGATCAGAGAATTCATGGACTTTAAATATGTGAGAGGGATCTTTTTCTTGGGCACAAATGTTTGCTTCAAGAATTTTTTCATTACATACTTTATGTGAAAGAGTTTTAGAACCTAAAAGACTTTGAAAACAAAACTATGGAATCTAAGTGCATGTATTCTTGAATGGCTTGAAAGTTGATGTATACATGCATGTCGCCTTGATGAAGATTTAGATCTGACAAGATGGAAAGATATAATTCTTGGACGTTACCTTTGTCAATTTGGTAATAACATATTTAACTTTCTTTTAATATGGGTGGAAAATATATTATTATGTGCATTTGGAACCTAATTGCTTGACCTTCAAACCAAGATTCCTATGTTATTTTTTCATATACTTTTTTGTACTGAATTAAGATTGTGGATGCAAGGTCCACCACTTGTTCAAGCTAGATCTAAGAAAGTATATATACTGAGTCTTCAAACTAGTAAACCAAGGGAAGAGAGAAGCAGGGTCCATCACTTGTCCAAGCTCATCTCTAGACAACATAGAGAGATGT
The DNA here is from genome assembly GCF_014529385.1 of Adiantum capillus-veneris. Classification (NCBI taxonomy): domain Eukaryota; kingdom Viridiplantae; phylum Streptophyta; class Polypodiopsida; order Polypodiales; family Pteridaceae; genus Adiantum; species Adiantum capillus-veneris. The sequence goes on from NC_140954.1 coordinate 116,908,840, forward strand.
TATGTCTACTAATTGTCCAATATAGTCATGGAGAAATGATAGAAGGTTGATCCACTTGTCCAACCTATCATCTCTAGTAAAATGGGAGGTTTGGCCTTAAGATTCACCATGTAACCAACATATACTTCATTGTATTATGAAGAGTAGAAAAGAAAAGCTCCACCACTTGTCTAAGGTAGTTCCAAAATCAACATGGAGAGAAGAAAGCTTCACCATTTGTCCAAGATAGGTTCCATTAAAACATGGAAAACCTCATATATGTTGTACATGGAAGCTTTTTTCCAAGGTCCACCACTTGTCCAAGCTAGGATCCATTAAAACATGGATAGAAACAAGGCTCCACAACTCGTCCAACCTTTATAGCTGCGAAGTGTACCGGTTGTCTAAACTAGGCATGGGAAAATAATAGAAGGTCCACCACTTATCCAATATATTATCTCTAATAGCATGGGAGGTTTGGTCTCAAGATTTAGGAATTGGCTGACCTGTATTTCATTGTATTATGATGAATTTGGTTTTAAAGTCAACTACTTATCCAAGCTATAAGTTTATATCTTGAATGGTATTCCTTCCCATCACTTAGAAAACCAATGATATGTTGTACATGGGAGGGTTTGTTACAAGGTCCACCACTTGTCCAAGCTAGTTTCATTGAAACATGGATGAAGACAAGCTCCACCATTTGTTAAATCTAGACTCCATTGAAATCTAGAAAATCCATTCTATGTTGTACATGGGGTTTTTGTTTTAAGGTCCAACACTTGTCCAAGCTAAGATCCATTGAAACATGGAGTAGAGAAACACTCCACCACTTGTCCAAGCTAGGCAACATTGATAGTAGTTGGTTTATTTTGAAGATCCACCACGTGTCTAAGCTAACTCTATTGAAACATAGAGAGAAGCAAAGGTCCACCAACTATTCAAGCTAGGCTCCATTGAAACATGGACAGAAGCAAGCTCCACCATTTCTCCAAGATAGACTCCATTGAAACATGGAGAGAATCAAAGGTCCACCATTTCTCCAAGCCAAGATCTAGTTGTCCAACCTATAAGGTTATATCTTAAATGGTAATCTTTCTAATCACTTGGAATACCCATGATATGTTTTACATGGGGGTTTTGTTCCAAGATCACCACTTGTCCAAGCTAACTCTATTGAAACATAGAGAGAAGCAAAGGTCCACCACTTGTCCAAGCTAGTCTCCATTGAAACAAGGAGAGAAGCAAGCTCCATCATTTCTCCAAGATAGGCTAGCATGGATAAGTGCACCTTGAAACCAACCTTCCTATGAGGCAATAGAGCATATGCTACATATTTTATGTATGCCCCATGCCTCAAATTAAGAAGTTATAGATTAGAAGTGGACCTTGCTTAAATGTCACATGCAATAAATTAAGGAAAAATAGCCAAGTGGATTGTATTCCTCAATGGATCCTTGATTTCACAAGTTGTGAACCTTGAGTCACTTTTACATTAACTTGGACAAGTGGTGGACCTAGAAACCAAGCTCTCCATGTTGAGATAAGTTGTAGGTAGGACAGTAGAACATAGACAACGATAATGGATGCAATATACTCCTCTCCTAATAATCCAATTGATTGAAACCATGATATTTTAGTTTTTTTCATTGTGTATTGTATGTGCATAAAGTGGAATGAAACCTAAAGAAAACTCAAATTTTTGACAAAATCTCTATATTTTATACATGATATATTGAAAGTTGTCCAACCTGGGAATTGGGATTTTCCCACTTTACCTAATATGGTCTTTAGCTCTACTCAATACGAATGCGTGGATATGTTGAAATGCAAAAACGGATAAGTATGCTCACCGAATCACCAGATGAAGCTCGTAGGTCGAGCTCGCAAAACCAGAACGTACACCTGCAATGTAGGTAGCGGTGCGTAGCTCTTGTCGGAGGCAACACACTGCACTTCTCCGCACTCGATTCCGACCACCGATGCGCGCGTAGCATCAAGATGAAACTCTCACTCTCTCTTGTACATAGTACGCTGACTCAGAGACAGAACTTTTTAAAAATGACAAAGGTTTTTTTCATTAAGGTCAAAAGTGGTATAAATACTTTACAATCTCAAACCCTAATATTCTAATTTAACCATCTACGCAATCTAAATGTCAAAAATGGGATACAATCTGGAAGCTTCTGCAAGCCCCACTATTTACAAAGGTGAAATGTCGGGTTTTCTCAATTAAAGAATAATTACAAAAAATAATATTCCACCGAGCAGTCATTTTCCGTTGGGTGTGTCCAGCTGCTAACAGTTCCCTGTGTGTAGCGCAAGGTAGAGAGAAAGAGAAGATGGTTGCAAGCTAGTTAGCGAGTAAGAGAGAGTGAGAGAGTTTAATAGAAATATTGCATGATATGTACTGCATGTGTCTGTGTATGCTAGTGAATGTGCGTGTGATTGATTGTGTGTGTGAGAGAGAGTATGCATCTTAGTATGAAAGTTAAGTGTGCGTGTATGTGTAGTGGAAGAGAAAGAGAGAGAGAAGAAGAATAGAGAGAGAATGTTGAGAAGTAGGGAGAGAGATGCTATTATGAGTGTGAATGTGGTGTGCGTGTTATATTTGAACGTAGAGAGAGAATGATAGTGTATGTATGTACCCGTGTAATTGGGAATAAGAGAGAGAAATTTGTCTCTAGAGAGAGAAAGCCTAGTTGAGAAGCGATAGCAATAAAGGAGACTAGATAGAGAAGTGTCAGAGTTTGAGTATGCACAAATGAGCAGTAGAGTGGATAATTAAAAATAAAATCCGAATGGACAAGGGTGATGAAGCCAAGCTATGGAGCACTCAGATTGGGACAACGATCGAAAGCAAATTGTGAAGAATAAATCTAAAGCAATAAAAGGTTGGTCTACAGTTTGAATTATAAATTAAATACAAACATAAATTATCCACTAAATAATAAAATTTGAATATTGAGTATAAAAGTTGGAACATAACTGCACATGAATCAAATTTTCATATCTGTTATGATTTTGCATTATTATGAATGTTTGCTAGAGATTTAAATTGAGAAAATATTGCATAGTACATAGAAGCATTGGGATTGGGAAGAAACGAACATTTGCAAAACAATTAATAATTTGAATGCAATTATTTCAATATTCATCTGTGTATTATGTCAAAGAGCAATTGTCTGGGCAGTTGTTTGAGAGTGATTTTTGACTTTGCAAAGTAAACAATTCTTTATCGTTTATTGAGTTCATATGTTAGTTTAAAAGTGTAACTGTGTGTTTGTGGCTGTTGGAAAATTAGAGTATTTTGACATTGAAAAATATTGAAATAAAAAATTATAAATTGTCTTCATGTGAAGGAAGAAGAAATGTTTTGTAAAAGTGGAGTTTGCAATGCATTACTGTGTGTTTTGTACTTGGTTTTATTAGATTTGAGAATGCATATTGGATTTTAGATATAGTTGGACTATGAAGTATAGGAGAGTAAGTAAATTACAAACATATATCTATAGATTTGCTAAAATGGGCTTGGGAATAGCAAGTAAGTGGCAAACTTGTGCATTTTTAGTGTAGTTAAGGGGGCCATTGGATTAACTAAATGTAGTTAGAAAGACTTGGAAGGCAGTGTTCATTTGGTGCATCCGTCGGAATCTTGGCTAGCTATTAAAGCTACGGGGCACCCCGGTGCGTAGACTTTGGATTCCGAGCATACCATGGTTTGACTTAGAGGCTTAGAGTGAAATATAGAGCCATTTAGTTTAGGTCAAGGACCATATGTCGTTAGAATGGGTCAGCAATTTGCTTGATCTCGTTAAGTGGAGGATTTTAGATAAGCTTTTGAGAGCCACGAGCGCAATTGAATACACTTATAAAGGCCTTTGCATAGGCTGTCTCTATAGTACGTTAGGGGAAGAAGGAGACTGCATAAACGAGTACACTGAACCGGAAAGAGCTCTTTACATAGACACTCAGTAGTTAGAGACCTCTGAAATAATTATCAATACACCTAGTGATCCTGTGCCAAAGCCTTTAACGCTTTTAGATACATATGCGGAAATTCAACTGATCACCCATTGGAAATTAGTGGATGTGATCTATTATAAGACCATAGCATGTGATTCTAGAGGGGGTTATCATTGTGAAAGATATTCAATTCCAAAGGAAAAACTGCTAACATTTAGCAATTTTTGAAAGTACTTAGCATTAGGGAGCGAGGTTCTTAGGGAGTTGGACCCTTACATGATTAAAGAGCATAGCGACATCCTAGAGTGGGAGAAGCAATCTACGACTGAGGGGATTTTGTAGAAGCAAGTAAGCTATAAAGCATGCTTGGAGAACTACAGGCTAATGTCGAGTGACTTCAAGAGTATAAAAATTGGGATTTTGAACCACAAAACATTGTGTCGACTAACTCTGTAGGGTCACTAAGTCAACTACAAACAGAGACTAGAAGAAATATTAGTTGTCAATACTGTTGTCATGTTTCACATCCACCATGTGTGATTGGAAACACTAGTTCAACGATTACAGTAAAGAGAACAGACTTAAGACAGATTATTGGTAAAGTGGCATATAGGAGCAGAATAAAACCCCTTTTACGACCCTTAGTAAACCAGTTACTTCAGTTGCTTAGAGAGACTCGTTGCATTGAAGAAGTAGATTCGATAAAGGCTACACAAGTGTGTATGTTGTATGAGTGGAGTGGAGTTTAATAGAAGAGAAGACCAAAATAGGGCTAGAGAAGCATGTAGAAAGAGGCGAGAAGAGATAATTGCTCAAGATCTTTCCAATCAACTCAAACATGTTGACGCGTTGCTTTTAGAAAACGTACCAGGAGTTCTTATTGAGGGATTAAGAGAAGGTAGGATAGTGGGCCAACCCACACCAGTAAGAGAAATAGTTGACCAACCTTTAACTTAGACCAGTGTCATGACTTTGTGTTAAGACATTTATTCTCTCTACCCAGACCACGAGTACTAAATTTTTGGGAAGACCCAAATTTTGAGAATCGGTTAGATCAAATGGCGTATGGTAAGAATCTGGCAAGGCGTCAAGAACGGTCTGCACAAGGGAACTGTCTGAAATGACTTCACCTACAAAAATAAATTTCTCATTGATATCCTTGACACTAGCAAGGAAAGTGTCCATATCATCTTGATCTCATGCATAATCTTTGACTCTAGCTCTTAACGAAACAACGCAATTTTTTCCTCATTGTGACTTGCATAAAGACCATCCGAAATATCCCAAGCCAGTTTTGTAGATTTCGTTGAAGGAATGTGAGGAGTAATAGTGAGCTTCACAGAAAATGCAATCAATGAATGAGCTTGCACATATTTTACATCCCGATGAGCTTGTCTACCATAGGCAAAACAACTCTAACAACAGTAATCCTTGTAGCAAGACCTGCAACATCCTCAACATCACCTACATCCTCACAACCAGGACGTACATCAATGCCCTGCACAATATTCCACACACCCTTTGACACAAGAACATGTTGCATCATGTAAGCCCACATAGTGTAATTATTCCCATCCTATTCGTCCTCAACAGCAAACATCTTGAACACATCTGTGTTGTTGTCCGCCATGGTCGCTGACGGAATGTGAGGAGTAATAGTGAGCTTCACAAAAGATGCAATCAATGAATGAGCTTGCACATATTTTACATCCCAACAAGCTTGTTCTACCATAGACAAAACAACTCTAACAACAACAATCCTTGTAGCAAGACCTGCAACATCCTCAACTTCGCCTACATCCTCACAACCAGGACGTACATCAATGCCGTGCACAATATTCCACACATCCTTTGACACAAGAACATGTTGCATCATGTAAGCCCAGATAGGGTAATTTTTCCCATCCAGTCTGTCCTCAGCAGCAAACATCTTGAACACATTTGTGTTGTTGTCCACCATGGAGAATGCCAGTACCTGATGTGAAAACTTCCCAAAAAGAGGAGAAATGAATGGGGAACAACACATGCTATATAGCACAAACCATAGAAGACTGTAAGGGACTTGTTATGCAGTAAACATCATTGACAAAAAAATTGCACAAAATGATGAAATAGCCTGTGCAGTACTGCCTATAGTGAAAACGGATACCGAAATGAGTCCAAATTAGAAATTTGAGCACCCAAATTAAATTAGAAAGCTCACAAAAATTGGAGAAAGTGAGCAGGCGTATGCTAGAGCTGCTGGCGACTAAGCCCGAGAGCACGCAACCTGCTCTGATACCAATTGTTGAAATAGGGTTGTAGGAAAACACACACAGCTTAGAGAAGACGAAGGAAGCTCAAGGCAGACAACAGAGAGTGTTTTACTTAGTGTGCAATGGAAAGATAAGTTAGCCCTAGAGTGATGGCCGAATGCACGGGGGGAAAAACCTCCTAGTGAGGGAAAAAATGCCCCGACAGTCCTAAGTGTGTTCACACACATCACTACCACATGTATATGGTAACAAATCCCCCCTGAAAAATTAAGTAAGATAATCATTAAATCAGTTAAAAAGTTAGTGAAATAATCTTTTGAGATAGATTACAATGCTAGAGATTTTTGATAATTATCTCATAATTAGTTTCTTAGTTTTACTAATTATTATGTATAAAATATTTTATTTGAGGATAATTATCAAATCCACTTAGAAGTTTCTAAGATAAGTTCTAGAGGTACATTACAGAAAGCTAGGATAAATATATCTTTATTAGATAATTACTTTAATAATTATTAAGTAAAAATGAGCTATTTTTTACCATATTTAAAAGAGACAAAAAAATAAGTTAACTCAAAAAATTATAAGATAACTACTAGCTATTAATAACACCACAAGGAGACTAGGATAAAAATATTTTGCTCATATATGTAGTTAGAAAATAACTAGGTCAAAAAAATACTATTTTTTACTACAAATGAAAGAGAAAAGTTAGCAGATTAATTTTTCAAAACTAGACGTGGATTCATATGGCTAAATTTTGGTATTGGGAATCCTCAATAATGATATCACACCAAAAGAAACTATACATAATACTATAATCCAACGAACATCTTAGAAAAGTGGAATTAAGATAATTGATATAAATACATCGTGGAAATTTTTATGGTAAGTTTTGAGCTTTGATACTTTACCTAATGATCAAACATCTTTTATGAGGATAAAGGATATGGCCCCCAAAAGAAGCCGTGTCAATCAACAACTAGAGGGTGGTGTCAATACAAAGAGTGTCAGGGCCACTCACAACCATTAGGTTAATTAGTCCAAGTAGCAGGCAGACGAATGAGACTAATGATGCCCCCAAGCCTTAGCATATATCAGAGCGATCACACAGGTAGGTCTTGATTATGAATTAATTTTATAAGTAGGCTAAGTCCTTTTTAAGTTATAACATTGCATCCATTAAGAAGTAGATGGATATTTAGGAAATGTTTAATTAGCCAAGAACGGAAGGGTATCTTCCAAGAAACATCGTGCATTTGTTTGTTAACCTAGGAAAGAAATGTTTTGTTAGTATATTTAAATTAAGAAAGATCTGATTGGTCATCCTTAAGACAGCTTGTCTCAAGAGACCTCCGACTCCTTGGTATATTGTGATGAATAAGGATGGCTATAAGGTCACTTTTAAGTCGGCCACCCCCACCCATGAACGATGAGTCTCTACTTCTTCATGTCTTGATTTTTTTGCATAAGTTAGGATACCATTTTCTTATCCTGGGGAAGCCACCTGGTTGTATGGGAAACCGGTTTGGTGTATGGGCACCCCGAACTTTTTGGTGATATTTTTTCAACCCAAATTATGAATAAGGAATGGATGCCGTTCAAGTAATGGACATCCAAACTACTAAACCTTTATCCTAAACATAGTCAAAATAGGTCTTTTTGGATTCTTAAGCACAAATTTACTTGAGCTAGAAACTTTTTGAATCGAATTTGGAAAAAAATTGGACCCCCAAATCCTTGCCGAAAGGTTTCACGATCACTTTAATTAAATAAAAAATTAAATACATTAGGAGATAATCATTACACATAGATTAGAAGATATTAATTCACATGGCCTAACAAATGATTACCAACTATTTGCAGATAAAGCAATAAATTGATCCCAAGGTAGCATAATTGAAAATTTAAGTGAGACATGTGCTAGGGGTGATGTGATGAACCTGCTAGGGACTGAAAAAGTAGTAGGGGATGCTAGGAAAAGCTTGTGGGCTACCTTCAAGAGCTGGTAACTGCTAAATACAGTCCCTTGTTATCATAAACCTATAAGTAGACCTCTAGGCTTCACATTTTTACACAGACTCGGAGACCTTTAAAATCGCTAGAGAGAAAAAATTCTAGTTGATTAATCAAGGTGACTAACACTAAACTTGTTATATTAGTGAAAGACATATTAATTTATGTCTATATTTTAATTATCTTATTAATTAGGAAAGATTAAGCCTCTCTCTTCTAATATTTACACTCTTATATGTTACTAGTCTTTTGAATATCAAATCCTTGTTTATGATTTATAATCTAACTAATTATTAACCTATATTAGGATTAAAATTATCAAATTTTATCTATCTCATCATTGTTGGACAACACCACAACACCACCTAGCATCATCAATGACAAAAACCGACAACAGTTGCCAAGAGCATCGTGTTCCATCCCCGGAGAGCTCACTCAACAGGGGAGGCGATGGTCACCATAGCCAACTACACCAAAGCCCACACCTCACAACTTGGATGATAATGAGGGAGTCAATCTACATTATATATATGACAGATCCATTGCTTGCTGAATCCCATATGGGATTTTCACACGCCACATGGCAGCAGCTCACGGGCTAGCCCTCCAACCTCTCAAAAACCCCACAAACCCTTTAAAAAAAACCTATTGTGATGCCACTTAAATCCTGCTCGATGGTTCAAGCCGCAAGACGCAAAAACTTGGAAAAAGTTCCATTTCACAACTTTGACCTGAGCAAACCCGACCGCATCTCAACTCCACCAAGGCCTTGAAGGATGCGGCTCAAAATGCCAAAAAATCACTTGATTCCCTCCTGCTGGCAACTGCCACCGATTTTAAACTTCAATTTCTTGCCAGTCCAAGCTCCAATAGACGAGCCGTAAAGATAGGCCTCTAGAGCTCTTTGAGCACTACAATTATAGTGCATAAACTTTCATTTTTGACATCTTCAAACATCTCCACTTTTTAGCATTACCAAGACAATTTATGGAGCTAAAAAGATAGGCATGTGGAGCTCTTTGAGAACTACAATTCTAGTGTATAAACTTTCATTTGTGACATCTTCAAACATCTCCACTTTTTTGCATTACCAAGAAAATTTATGGCCCTTTAAATCCACATCTGACATACATTTAGCATTAAGATAGCTTGTTATCAAGCCCTGATTAGTGTTCAATAATCATGTAGACATCAAATAGACTGTATTTGCATCCCTTTTCTCTTTTACCCATCATGAAAGCGGAGCGGCATGACAACGTCAAATTTTATCGGATGTTTATTCATATGTTTGCAGCTAAGGCTCTTTTATTATACTAACTCACCCAAAAAGGATTCAAGTTCATTCGGTCCGTTGATGTGAAATGGCATTTTAGAATATAAAAAAAGTTGTTAGCAAAAAAATAGTGCTTTTCCAATTAATCTAGGAAATTACCTTTCATGTGCATGTTGATGCTTTCGGCATGGCAATGGGTGCTATTTTAGCTCAGCTAGATGGCCGAACTAATTATCCAATATATTTTGCCAATTGGAGTTCCAGTAGAGCAGAGCAAGGGTATTCAACCATGGAAAAGGAGGCATTGGGAATGGATTTTATTGCTACAAAGTTCAGCTCTTTCACTTTTATGCTGATATCAGGAATTTCTTTATCTGATTGGCGAGTTTTTCATCTAAGGAATATTAATTAGATAGATGATGTTCCTTTTGGAAATTAATTTTAAGATCTTTCATAAGTCTGGCAAGACTCACTCTGGTGTAGACTTGCTATTCAAAAGCATGGATGGTATCTCATCGACATCCTTAAGAGATGAACCAGTGGATGTTGAATTATTTCAAACAATGACATTATAAAATTTCGAAGGTCTTTTGGAGGGTCTTTTAGTAGAGAGGGAAGAAAGAGCTCCTCCAATGAGAGAAGGACCAATGTTATGTAGAAAAATAGGCTGATATTAACAAAATTATGAAAAAGGTATCACCTACTCATTCAATGAGCCAACAATCCTTGAAAAAGGTCACCAATTCATTAAATGTGATTGTATTTTTCAAGATGTCGACGCCGCTCATTCAATACGGCTTTTGACATCATTGAAATAAAAGAAAATCACAAAATTATGAACTGGTATCAAAATTTGTAGATTTTGACATTGCTAATGCATTCAAAATGCCCAAAAACCTAAAAATCGATTGTCTACTTGCCCTGTTCGGACACCCGAAGAGGAAGAAAATGCCTTAAAAGAGAGTTTTAGCCGAATGGCATGCGAGGGGCACTCTAACTTCTTGTGAAATGGCCTTTGCGTGCCATTCAACTAAAACCTTCTTTTAGGGGTTTATATATATACTTCTCACTTTAAATATATAAACCCCTAAAAGAGGGTTTTAGCTGAACGGCACGTAGAGGCCAATCCACAAGAAGTTAGAGTGCCCCTCGCAAGCTAAAACCCCCTTTTAGGGGTTTTGGGGCATTTTCTTCCTCTTTGAGTGTCAAGACAGGGTAAGTAGAGAGTCGATTTTTTGGTTTTTGGGCGTTCCAAACACATTGGCACTGTCAAAATCGTCAAATTCTAACAGTAGTTGATAGTTTTGTGATTTTTATAAATTTCAATGATGTCAAAAGCCATATTGAATGAGGGGTGCCAACATTGTGAAAAAGACACTCGCATTTAATGACAAGGTGACCGTTTTTTTATAAATGCCAAAAAGTTAGGTTTACTTTTCAGAGTATCTAGTTGTCCTTTTGGACGTACTCAATAAGTGAAAATTCATTTTAAGAAGATTTTTTACAGAGAGAAATATAATTTCTTAGAAGGCCCTCCAAATGACCTCCGGAATATTTTAATGCTTTGGAGGAACCAAATCCAAATTGGATGTGTATGATTTCCTACAATATGGTGGAACACTAGATGACTAGTCACAATCCAATAAGAAGGCCCTATTTCTCAAAAGTCTAAAGTTTATGATCATAGCTTGATCTTTATAGAGACTAGATATTGATGGAGTTGTCATGCCAAGGGTAGGACGAGACGGGCACGGCCCGGGCAATGTGCCGGACACACATGCGGTAAAGGGGTCTATATATGGAAGAGGGCCAGGGGCCTATATATAGGATGGTTGGGAGGTTATTCGCATGTCTGTCTACCCGCTGGCCTCACATTGGTATCAGAGCAAGGTGGAGAGGAGGGGGTAGCAGGGAGATATGGAGGAGGGAAGCATGGAGTTCTCTCTGGAAGCATGACATTCTCTCTCTCTCTCTCTCTCTCTCTCTCTCTCTCTCTCTCTCTCTCTCTCTCTCTCTCTCTCTCTCTCTTTCTTCTTGGAGGAGACATGGCGGCCGCGGGAATAAACCCTTAATAGCACCCAAGCGGTTTTGCCGACCTGCACAGAATCGAGCATGGCGGCCATCATGGGGTGCGCAGTAGCCAGCTGATTAGATCTCGTCATGGCAGGGCACGAGGCGAGCAATCCTGCCCGTGTTATGGCTTCTTCTTCCCCTGCACTGTTGCCGCCATGCTTGGAACCAGAGGTATTTTAATTTTTTAATTTTATTTTTTACAGGGCCGCCCTTAGACTCCCAACCAAGGGCACCCCTAGCACCGGTAAGGGCCAAGCCCCACGGCTCCTATGACCTGTATTGGGGCAGCCGATTCTTGCGAGCAATTTTCGATGCGTAATCTGCAGAATTTGCACCGGGATGTGTGCCACTTTTTCTGCAAATCTTCTTGCATCATACAACATCATGATGCTCATTGGCGGGGTGATTACCGCGACAGAGGAATACTTCTAGATCATGCATGGACCTCCGCAAAAGGGGCCATAGTTGGAGAAAGCAAAGTGCTTTCATTGCGCATCGAAAAGGTGCCAAGGGCAGAGAAGCCATATAGTCAACAAGGGGGCGCGAAGTACGCATTCCCTCAGGTATGTTGTTGATTTGATTTTTAATTTTTTTTGTTGAGCATGCGTTCATGAGGTACGCCACTACTTTTATTTCAACATGCTTGTTGGCAACGGCATGTAAAAGATTTCTCTTGCTGCCACGTTGTTTTTCCCCTAAACACAGAGGTAAGAAAGAAAGGCTGTTGCCAGACTTTTAGAAATTGACCATGCCGATCATCAATCCGACCATGCAAAACAGTGCTGCGGAGAAGCAAGGCTTCTATACGTATAATCGTTAAACCGCACCATGTGGTGATACAGGCACTAATGTTAGGGTGCTGATTATCACGAACCATGGCACTCAAACCTAGCAGGTAAGAGCATGGAAGTTCTCACACGATTCCACATTGGTTGCACATTGGGCAAGGCCCTTGGCAGCAAGAACAAGAGTAGTTATTGAGCATGTACTTGATAACTCTAGTATGCACTGGCATGGATGATCACGGCTATCGTTCATAGAGCCAAGCAGGTACGAGCTGAATAATTTGCACGTTAAGGTACAAAAATTGTTCGGCATGGCCGAATCTTTGCAGGACAGACAACACTCTCTTTTCGATGACTAGGGCATGGCCGAATCTTTGCAGGACAGACAGCTGCTCACATGATCGGCATGGCCGCCTAACTGTCATCATTTCTTGAAATTGACGGTAAGATTCGTCGACAGGAGTACTTTATGAGATCTACAAGTAGACAAGGTCTATTGTTTGTGAATGATCGACAAGGTCGACTTTCTTTTGATATGACTTCTTGCTAAGAACATGGTTCCTAGGGTACGTCTGTCCATGTTTTTATTCGCTCATGACAAACCTATAAGGTCAAGGACAACAATAATCAAGCTAAGCAGGTACGCCTACGTACCTTGTCAATATTTTTATGCTTCTCAAGCCGATGTACAAGTAGACAAGGTCCATTATTGGTACATGATCGACAAGGTCGACTCTTTTTGCTATGACATCTATCGTCAGTAGCATTTGTTGGCAATGAGGCCAGACAACGTTGTACGAAGCAAGGCTTCAATTTATACCTTTTGCATTGACACTTTCCCGTTTGGCATATGCTATGAGCATACAAACTTGGGAGGGATTTGAAACTATGCTTGAAAAATCTTTCATGGTGTACATGATACAAGCGAGCGTAAGTGCATACGTGACATCTCTCTCTCTCGTGTAGTAGAATTGGCTGGGAGCCACATTTGAACGAGTTTTCCTTTGGAAGTTCAACCCAACTGGTGATAGTCGAATGACCAGGTTAGCCAAGCTTAAGTTTTTCTTATATTTTCCATGTTTACACTTTACTTGGCAATTACTGTCATTGTGCAAAGCAAAGTGCTTTGGCAATTTTACATGAAGGATGGCTTCTCCCTTGTGCCGAGATACTGCCATTGATTTGGAATCAAGGGCTTTGGCACACAAGTTTGGGGAATTGGCAAAATAGGGAATGTCAGTTCACAGAATCCCTACAAGTTTATTCTATGCAAGGCACTTATGGTTTTGGTTCTCACTCTTGAGACCGTTATAGTAGCCAAGGGCTTACGTTTTTTCATGCAAGGCATGCTAAGCAGGTGGCATGGATTCCACACTTTATGCATTATGCTTCCGCTATCACACTCTCAACTCTGTCAAAGACAGACTAAGTGATGGATTGTTGAACCTGATGGTTGGTTGCTATCAACACCCAACAACACTAAAAGGAACCTAAATCTAGGACTTATTTCACAGGCAAAGTGCCAATGCTAAGTCATTTTCATACAATCACGACCCTGCAAGCCAGGTAGATCAAGATGTGGTTGTGTTTTTCTGTTACCTCTCTCAATGAGAGAGTCATACCAGAAACTTGTTGCATGCTTATAGGATACGTTGCACGTTAGGCATAAGATGCATACGAGCATTGCTACTCAAATTAGTCTTCATCGGTTTGTCCATTGAACACTAATTTACACAAGGGCTATGAGACACATAGGCTAAGAGCTATTGTCAGACCAAGGGTAAGACCCAACTATTGGCATTCTTTGGGTGATTGTTTTCAAGAGTGAACAGATCTACCTAGGGAAGTATACATCGACGTTAATGGACAAGCAAGGGTTTTGTCATTCAGGATGTTTACAGTGTCATTTTTGCACTACATGTTTTCAGTGAGACACTCAAGTTGAGTTTTTGATAAATCTTCAACTCACAGTAGCTGATCTCTACAAGGAAGTATAGATGCAGCAATCAGTTGAGACAGCATGGCTGTCCACAAGAGCTAGGCAGTTCACTTGTGTGGATTTCTTGCTCTCTCTATAGCACTACAGAGTGTCTATGGACATATTGTTTGGGGTACGACCCGGAGGGTGACTGCTAAATCACCCCATAGGCATTGAGGATCACAGTTTGATCTCTCCCAGTTAAAATTTCAAGGAAATAATTCCGCAATCTACCACACGGTAGCGGACGAATTCAACTTTTCGAGTTGATTCCAATCACTATGTACACAGTTGACTATGTTGGTTACCGTTGCCTGCTAGGTGAGCAGTTTCTATAGCGGGTCTTACCAAGGGGTTTGACTATGTAGATGTTAACCAAAGGGGTTGGATTACGCAGGCCACGGTTTCCAGTGCAAGTCGTATAAATATGCTTGAATGTTTCAAAGCCATGCCAAGGGCATGTTGGAACAGAGTATTTTGGACCGTAGCGTCCACTATACCTTATGCTGTTACGAACCTAGTTATAGGGTTCTATTTGGCACATGTTGTCACATGGGATACAACATGGTCTAGGAACTCACGGAGTTCAGTTTAGCCAGTGTGGAGCATGATAATGAGGGTCCCTCTCACTCTTGTCGCGGAGTGTTTGCAGTTACCTCCACACACAAGTACCAGCTCGTACTTGATGGATGTCGCTTTTCTTGATATCCTTGTTTGAGACATATTCCACATGTGGAGAATATGAGTCTCTTGGACTGACAATGGCGCCAACTTTTTACCAATGTGTCGCGACGAAGTCCCTAGGTGCTGGTCGCATCCATTGGTTTGACCATTTTAAGCACACAGTATTAGGAGCAATTTCAGTGGCCAGAAATTGTCGGGTACTAAGTACAAACTTGTTACCATTACAAGTGCTGTGAAACCACCTTAACGGAGAGTCGTTTCTACATATAGCAAAGTATGCTATATTCATGAGAATGTTTTATGGTTGGTACCTAGGAGTGACTGGGTTGTCACATTCTGTTATGGTCCAAATTTGTTGCAAGACTGTCATGTACGTACCGTGGAAAGTCTCGTCATGGAATTGCGGTTCGGATATGTTTTTGTTAAATGCATGCACACTAGGTGTTATGGGCCCTATTGTTTAACACAAATTTATTCGGAGTGGCATGCAAATTCATGAACTTTATTCTTTCTGCACCCTTTTGCACTGCCAGTGCAATCTCTCTTGCAGATTTAGTATGAGTTTACACCCTGCCATACAAGGTGATGGCTGAGTATGGGTGTTTGTGATTGGTTTCTTGAAACTCCAATCTGCTTTCAACCTAGTTGGTTGTCTCCATTCCATATCGAGTATATGGGTGGATACTCAATGATTGAGTCATAGTTTGTCATCAGTCGTGGGCAATTGTCTGTAAGTGGTTGGGGGAAAGCACCTCACTCTTATTGTTGCTATTCATCCCGTGTAGGATGGGCAGCTTACAAGCATTCTATTTAGTACTAAAGGATATGCACAGTGCATACGTTAGTAAACTACGCTAAAGGATATGCTGAGAGCATACGTTAGCAAGAAGTGAAATAACTGGATCAGTTACCTTTTTGGTTTGAAGTTTTCTTCATTTGATGAAAGGCATGTTACGGCTAGTTTTAGTCTCTGCCTGTTATTCTTAAGTTATCAACCTTAATCATCAGTTTTGATGAGGTTGGCTACTGGTAAGAAACCACAGCAAGTCAAGGACGTGGTTGCTGCTGTTGAGTATGTCAGCATAGTACTTTCATGGAAAGATGAGCCTAGGTTGTATTGCACATTCCAGTACCTTCAGAAAGTCTGAAACCTAGGTATGCATTTATGGGTCGGTTAACCAAGACGGTTGCACAGGGACAACAATGTGGAAAATCAAGACGTTACTCTTGATTCCATTGAACCTCCCACTGAACCGGGTTCCAATTCAACGAACCGTTGGATCCATGAGGGATGCCGTGGTGGAAAACATTAGTGTTCTTATGAAGATACCACCACTTGTGTTTTCGAGGACGAAAACACTTCTCCAAGGTGGGAGTAATGTCATGCCAAGGGTAGGACGAGATGGGCACGGCCCGGGCAATGTGCCGGACACACATGCAGTAAAGGGGTCTATATATGGAAGAGGGCCAGGGGCCTATATATAGGATGGTTGGGAGGTTATTCGCATGTTTGTCTACCCGCTGGCCTCACAGGAGTATTAAGAAGTTGTGTGCCTATGCAAGCAAGGATGAGATCTATTAGTGAAGCTCACACTAGGAGCTCAAGAGGACACTTTTCTATGGACATCACCACTTATATACAAAATCTTCAACCTGGTTTATGGCGGTAGAGTCTGATATCAAATGTTAGAGCTTTTAGCAAGACATGTGATATTTACCATAGAATGGGTGGACCTAGAATAAAAGACATGACACCTCTGGCCACGATTCAGCCCTTGGGAATATTTATGAAGTGGGATTTGGATTTCATAGGGCCTTCAATAAAGTTACACCCAAAAAGAATAAGTATATAGTTATGGCAACATGTTATGTTATCAAATGGGTGGAAACTAAGACACTCCCAATCAATATAGTCAAGTCCACATCCTGGTTCATTTATGACCATATTATGTGTTGATATGCTTTCCCATTGAAGATAGTTTCTAATCCAGGAACCATTTCATAAATGATACTATCTAGATACTAACTAAAATATTCTCTATCAATTATTGAAAACCCACACCATATTATCCCAGATGCAATGGACATGCTAAAAGCGATGACAAGATCATCAAGAAAAATCTGACAATAAGTGTTATACAAGATTACCATTGACATATAATGGTATATGGAGTAGTAGCCATCCTACCAATGGAATTTTTATTTTTGAGTCTCAAACTTGCAATAGAGCATGATATGGGTTATAATGTAAAGTTGAGGAAGAGAATGGATGAATTGTTGAATCTAGATGAAAGTAGGTAGATGGTGATGCTGGAACAGAAGGTAGTCTAGAAAAGAAGGAAATACTAGCATTATAGCAAACTGAAGGTGCAGGAGTTTTGGTTTTGCTATTTTAGGCCAATTTAGGAACTAAGATACCCACTCTAAAAATAGCCTGTTCAAGTTCTTATGAGGTGGATTGGGTCTTCTCAAATGGGACAATTAAACTCAAGGAATTATCTAGACTCCTATTAATTGGTGTGTATAATGAGGCCAAGATAAATCTTTACTACAAATCACAGAAGAATCCCCTCAAAAACCAAGGTCATGAATTTATTCTTGCTAGGATTTGATCTAAACAAAGGCATCAATGATTTTTAAAGGACAACTTATATGAAATTGGAGAGTGGAACAATATCTAAAGTAATCAGAGAACCACTGTCTAAAGTGTCTAAAGATAACTGGTAAAGTAAATCTTTTTCAAAGTCAAGACAATAATTATTAGACAAACTAGTGAATGCATAGATGACACAAAAATAATAGATGGTATTCCCTCGAGGCGCTAGAGGAATGGGTCATTCATGTGTTACCATATACATGTGGTAGTGATGTGTGAAAACACACTTAGGACCATCGTGGGCATTTTTTCCCTGACTAGGAGGTTTTTCCCCCGTGCATTGTATATACGCCCATCACTCTAGGGCTATCTTATCTTTCCATTGCACACTAAGAAATACACTCTGCTGTGTGCCTTGAGCTTCCTTTGTCTTCTCCAAGCTGTGTGTGTTTTCTTGCAATCCTAATTCCAACAATTTCTATCAGAGCACGGTCCTCCCGCGCTTAGACATCAACAGCTCCGATGCATGCTTGCTCATTTTCTTCAATTTTTGTGAGCTTTTGCAATCATCAATAGGTCAACAAATACTTCAAGCTCATTTCGGCCTCTGTTTCCTGTATAGGCAGTACTGCACAGCTATTTTATCATTTTGGGCAAAAGAAAATTCAATGCCATTCTTTTCATAACAGGTCCCTTACAGTCTTCTACAATTTGATCTATATAGCATGTATTGTCTTCGCTTTGTTTCTCCTATGAGCAATTTTCACATCAGGTGCAACATTTTCCATGGCTGACAACAACATAGATATGTTCAAGATGTTTCTTGCTGAGGATAGATTGGATGGGGACAATTATCCTATGTGGGCTTATATGATGCAACATGTCCTTGTGTCAAAGTGCGTTTGGAATATTGTGCAAGGCATTGATGTACCTCTTGGTTCTGAGGATATAGGCGATGTTGAGGATGTTGTAGGTTTTGGTGGCAGGATTGCAGTTACTAGAGTTGTTCTACCTATGGTTGAGCAAGCTTGTTCAATAGGAGAAACTTGGACTCAATTTTGGGCCGTGTAAGAAACGCCAACTCAGCATAGAGAGAGGTAATTATAAAAAATATATAAGTTTTGTTTTGGAATTCTATTTCTCATAGTACATACGTAAAAGTTTTCTCAATCACTTAAATGCATGCTCATACAAAATGCTTTTCGAGAGCCCAACTTAAGTGTACACAAAAATCCATGTCTGTGAATCTTAATGAGTGATGTGATCTACGATGAGAGAAAACACATAAGAGTTGTTTTCAAAATACAAAATTAATACCACGGATGCATCCGGAACGTCCAAAAACCTTAGGATAGCTCTTTAAAACGCTGAAATCTATACTGACCTCATGAGGCCCTAGGCTTAAAAATGCTATATCTTGAGCTAGAGACCTGTACTGACCTCATGAGGCACTAGGTTTAAAAATGCTATATCTTGAGCTAGAGACGTCAGATTTCAGCGTTTTAAAGAGCTATCCTAAGGTTTTTAGACTTTCAGGATGCATTAGTGAGCTTAAAAAATGCTATATCTTAATCCTAAGGCCTCATGAGGTCAGAACCAAGCAAATAGAGGTCTCACAGACTCCTCAAGGGCCTATATTTGCTTGGTTTTGACTCCTTCGTAGTTTTAAATAGTACTTATCAATCACTATCAAGTACGATTTGTTCGAATTTAAATTGCAAGTACTTCATAAAATGGTGATTGATGCTTGTGCGACATGCACAAGTACAAGTACTTCACTTTATAGGATAGCAACAGCGGGTCATAAAAAGGCGTTCAACGCTTGTGCAAGATGTCATTATCAAGCGCCTTACTTTTCTAATGATAGTGACAATTTCACCAAAATGGTTTTCATGGATATTTTCAAAATGAGAAAAAAGGTTTTTTCTACGTAACGTTAGCCTTCTTCCTATTGGCTAAGGAGCATTCTCTCACTAGAGCTAAAAAGCTAAAAAATGAGTCCATTTCTTTCCTAATGGGGATGTAAAATATGCATAGGATCATGCTTTAATTGGGTTGTCTGTGAAGTGCACTATTACTTCTCATATTCGTTCAGCAAAATCTGTAAAACAAGCTTGGGATGTAAAAGATGCATAGGATCATGCTTTAATTGGTTTATCTGTGAAGTGTACTATAACTTCTCATATTCGTTCAACAAAATCTGCAAAACAAGCTTGGGATATTCTGGCTAGTCTTTATGCAAGTCGCAATGAGGCTAAAATTGTATTGTTGCGTAAAGAGTTGGGTTCAAAGATTATGCATGAGGAAGATGAGATGGAGACTTTCCTTGCTGGTGTCAAGGATATCAATGAGCAACTTATTTTTGTAGCGAAGTCATTTCTAACAGTTCCCTTGTTCAAACTATTCTTGATGCTTTGCCAAATTCTTACTAGACTTTTGCTAGTACTTGGAGACTTATGATCCAAGGAAATCCTGAAGTTGTCAAGTTTGATGCATTATGCACATTATTGTTGCAAGAGCCACTTTTTAGAAAAAACAATGTTAAACAGCGTGCAATTGAACAGGCTTTTATTGACGCTCAAAGAAAAGGTGGTAACATCAATGTAACCACTTCTCATGGTTATTCTACGAGCGGAAAATCTTATATTCCTAATGCTTCTGTTGGTAGCACTTCGTTTGAGAATTCTAGTGATAAGGGCAAGAAGAAGATGTGTTGCCATTATTATAAAGCTACTAATGATCACTTGATCAAGCAGTGTCAAATTTGAAGGCAAAAGAGACTAAGTAGAAAAAGGCTAGATCAACTACAGGGTCCAAAACAAGTGCAGCTATTGTAGAGTCTTCTATGAAAGGAGATTGTGATGCTAATGTAGATGCAAAGTGGGCTTTTAGCACAGAGTGTACTTATGATCCTAATGTCCATGATGCATGCATGTCAGTTTGCTGCAAATTCACATGTGTGGTATTTTGACAGTGGTGATACAAAACACATTACCTCTCATCGTGTCGGGTTTCAGGAATAGCCAGGCGAGCACCTGCCCACTTCTATTGTATTCTTTTGTTCATAAGGATAATAAGGAGGAAGAGAGTAGTTACTCTCTAATGCTCCACCAAAGAATAGGTATGCTCTTGCATCCCCTTTCCCTTCTCTCCTTCCCTCTCTTGCACGGATCACCCTGATCCTTCAAGTGGTATTAGAGCAAAGGAGCACCCCCGATCCCTGCTCCCCTACATTCTGTGTGTGCAGCGACCCTGAACAAAGGGAATCTTGGAAGCTCTGCAGAATCGGGCCTCAGAGCAGGCAGCTGAGCAGAATCAGGAAAGAGGTCCTTGAAGCCAAGCAAGCAAAGGAGTTGAAGAGCAAGGAAATTGGTCGACATAATCGAAGGTAAGCAAGCTTTGCACTTTGGAGCATCTCGACAGTGTGAGAGAGAAGGAAATTAGCTTCGCATCTCATAGCTTGGAAATTCGGTTTCCGAGCATTGAGGTGCTTGCAAGGGAAGCGAGCTGAGGCAATTGAGCAGCATACGAGAGAGCAAGGGATTGAGGACAATCGAAGGCATCGGGCCAAGCAGTGCCAAGCCTTGCATTTTGGGGCATAATTGGGAAGATCCGGGCAGCCAGGCAGGTCACGACAGCGAGAAGCAATTCAGCCCATCAAAGGGTGCCATGGCATTGGGAAACAAGCCCTCAAAGGGGCGGCCTCAACAAGCAGCAGAGCTTCTGGCTCACAAAACACACACTCTCCCCTTCGGCCTCGCTCGTCAGAGCCTGCAGTTCTTCGACAGAGTGCAGCAGCAAATCAAACTTTTTTTTAACCGAGCCTTTGTGTGTGCAAGTGCATGCTCCCCCCCCCCCCCCCCCCCCCCCCCCCCCCCCCCCCCGCGATGACACACACACCCCCGAACCCATTCATACCAAGCTTGAGAGATAGCGAGCTTATATGAAAGAGTGAGAGAGAGTGATTCTCATCGTGTGAGAGCGAGTGAGTGAGATAGAGATTTTCTCAAAACCAGAGAGAGAGAGAGAGAGAGAGAGAGAGAGAGCGAGAGCACTCCCGCTCTGACACTGACACCACATCTTTGACATCGGCAAGAGTGGTCTCAACATTGGCGACTTGCCGCTACGCACCTGCACATCAATTTCAACACCGATTCTTGCAATTTGGCATCGGCTCGACATCACCTCTCAACATGCACGGGTGAGGTTTCCCTATTACAGAGAAGTGACACCCGGCATTGGCACCGAGCACATCGATCGAACCTTACAACATGGTTTTTGGCTACAATACTCTTGGCGGCTATTCGACTAGCGCATTTTCGTCCGACGGCAAAACTCGGCACATACCGACACCGGCACGCAGGTTGCAGGTTGCAGGGGGCTTTTAAGCTCATTTACGCACACAGATTCTTTGGGTTTCTAGACACAATGCTTTTTCAAGCAATTTTAGTAGTCATTTCAATAGCAGTTTCTCTGCGGACAGATGCGTTGATAGAGGCATTTTTGTGTGAGCACACCTAGTGCTATTAAGCTCTTTCGAGAGCAGATATCCCTGCAGGGATCACTTTTACTACATGCAGCGGTTCTTGGCACCTATTTGAGCGTAGTCACTCATGTAAGATGAGTTACGGACATTGCCCATTCCCGCGAGTCCCTTCTCGAAGTTCTTGGCACTTCTAGTTGTTTTTACATAGTGGATTTGCTACATTTTGGTTTAGTTTTTGCTCCTGTTCTAGGGAAAACTCTGCCAAAATTATCCCAGGAAATTCTCCATAAAGTTTTCGGCTACATTCTCTTAATCATGGCTGCAAGTAGTGATTTCGAAAGAGAAGAGTATTGCATCAAAAAGTTTGATCGCTCAAACTTTGTCATTTGGCAGCAACTTATGCAAAATGTTTTGATCAACAAAGGCTTGATAGAACCCTTGTGTGCAAGAAGAGAGAATGCGTACACTAATGATGAGTGGGATGACTTGAATGAGCGTGCTATGGTGACCATTTGTCTACACCTTGGTGAATCCATTTACTTTACCATAATGGATAAGACCAATGCCAAAGATTTGTGGGATGCTCTATGTCAGGATTGGGATGGTAACAACGCCTCGAACAAGGTTTTCTTGATGAAGAAATTGATGTGCATGAACATGAAAGAAGGCAGTAATGTTAGTTCTCACTTGAACGAGTTCAACAACATGTTTTCACGGCTTACTTCAAAAGGTCTCAATTTTGATGATGAAATGAAGGCCATTTTCTTGCTATGTTTGCTACCATCGTCATGGGATACCTTCAACACAGCCATAATCAATTTTGCACCCAATGGCAAGCTAGATTTCAACGGTGTTGCTGGTGCATTGCTCACTGAGGATATTCAACGTCAATCTCTTTATGTAAGTGGGTATGGTGATGCATATGTGTCTAGTGGCAATTGTGCCAAGCAAAGGCAACGTGGTCGTAGTCGCGGTCATTCACAGGATCGCAGACAAGGTTGTAGCAAGAGTCGCAAAAAATACATGCAAAATGTAGATTGTTAGTACAACTATAAAAAGGGACACTTGAAGAAAGATTGCCACACAATGCAGCGTGATAAGGGCAAAGAGAAAGTAAAGTCTCACAAACCTAAAAGCAACGTGAAGATTGAAGAGCTTAATATGGTTGAGTTTCCAGCCATTGAAAAAGTTTCTCAAGTGTCAAATGATGTGTTGATTTTCACATCAAATTTGAATCATGATATGATTGTTAGCTCATGATAAGTGTTATGCGCAGAGTTGGATTGTGGACTCAGGTACTAGCTTTCATGTGACTCCTCACAAGGAGTGGTTTTCTACATACACTACCACACATGTCACAATGAAGCTAGGCAATTCTTACGAGCTTGATATATGCAGTGTGGGCAGCATCAAGTTTTCTATCCGTAAGGGCACTGAGTTTATACTGCATAATGTCAGACATGTACCCAAATTGACAAAGAGTTTGATGTCAGTTGTATAGTTGTTTAAGTTGCATTACACTACCGTATCAGTGCTCATGGTTCTTGGATTATCAAGAAGGGAAATTTGGTCATGCTTAAAGGCCAAAACTCTGGCTCATTGTACTCACTTTATGTCTCTTCTGTGAAAGAGAATTCTATTTGTGTAGCCGAGCTATCGTCTACACAGTTATGGCATAGTCGGCTAGGAGCCTAGGACATATGGGTCAAAAGGGAATGAAAGATCTGCTTTTTATGGCAATTGGATCGACAAGTTTGTACTCTCGTCATTACTTGTCTACCATCAGAACTTGCACTGCTTGAGCATCTTTCTACATGAACACAAAGAGGTTCTCATAGTCTATCAACTTTCTAGCATTCGGCTCTACACATCGATAAAAGTTATTTTGATCTCTATTTATGAGTCTATACAGACTCATATAAGCATAATCCATCAAGATTCTCATTTCTTTATTGGACTTGATGAATCTTGTATTAGGTTTTTTTAATCAAAGGAGGTTCTTCCTCTGGCTCCCCAGCATCTTTTTCTTTAGTACGCATCATACCCCACCTATCAACTATGTATAGGTCAGATACTTGTCTACCATCAAAACTTGCTCTCCCTGAGTGTTTATGATACATAAACACATAGAGATTTTATGATTTGTCAACTCTCTAGCATTGGGTTCTACACATGGATAGAAGTTATTCTCATCTCCATTTACAAACCTATATAGGCCCATATAAGTGTAATCCATCAATACTTTCATTGCTTTGTTGGACTTGATGAATGTCACATTAGGTAAGTTGATCAGAGGAGGTTCCTCCTTTGGTTGCTCATCAACCTTTTCTTTAGTACTAGCAATACCCCACTCATCAAATATGTATGGGTCAGATACTTTTGCACCATTAGAACTTGCACTCCCTGAGTATATGTATCTGTAAACACATAAAAGTTTGTACTATCAACTCTCTAGCATTGGATTTTGCACATCAATCAAAGTTATTCATGTCTCTATTTACAAACCTATAAAGGCCCATATAAGCTTAATCTTTCAAGACTCTCATTGCTTTGGTTGGTCTTGATGAATCTCGCATTAGGTTTGTTAATCATAGGAGGTTTCTCCTCTAGTTCCTCATCAGATTTTGGTTTAGTACTAGACATACCCCTGCTTATCAAATATTAATGGGTTAGATACAACTCAATACTTGACTCCATCATTGTCAAAGTACTTGTCTCTATTATAATCTACAAGTACCAACTTCTTGATCTCAATATGCCTATCATCTCTCTGACACAATATCGTTCCATTAGATTGTTGTATATTTTTGCCCTTGATAATTGTCAAACAAATATTGCAATATCATGAGGTTTATTTTTAGTTTGACACTAGATGTCCCTATGAACTTAGCTTTGTATTAAAAACTTACATGTAGATCACTCATATTGATTTGATAGGATTTTCAAATAATATATATGACAAGATTCATGATACACTCTCTTTAGGTGATATGGTGCTTACCTGGTCTCTCATTTTGATCTCCAAAAGTGAAATTTTGCAACAAAAGAAAATTCAAGATCCCAAAATGTTACAAGATTTCTAGTATCTGGTGCACCTCCTTCCAATATTTTGTATACCTACTTGATGGCACTCCTTGGCTCTCAACATAAAAACCAACAATACTCAGTATCTCTTCAGTTTAGTCGCTTTCTACATTATGAATTTACCAAATTTTATCACGTTGTCGATTCCTAATATTGAAACACTTCTCAGCTTGGTTAAACATACTTATATTTTGAAAAAATCAAAACACCAATAGGTTCCTGGACACTAGGCCTATCACTAGTATGAACCTTGAGTCAAATGGATGAAAAGGATGGATTGTGGACCATCATTATCATCAAATGTGGACTTGAGCTTCTAACTACTCAATATATGCTTTGTCTTGAAGCCGTGTCTACAAAATTTTCTAGTTTGGACTCTTTTTTATGGATCAATCCCAATTTCTTGGTATGTTTGGTAGTTTCTATACACTTTCTAGATTTTTCAATATTTCGTTGATTTCTAACTTTTTTCCAATCCCTTCACAGGTGATGGCTCATAAGCCATCATTGGCATGACCTAGCTCTAAGATTTGTACCATATGTAGATGAGGTCAATTGCATGTGTTCACAAAATTGTTTTTGATTTGGAGTTTAAATCTCAAGATTCCTTTGTATTTTGGTCTGATTAGTTTGACTTTTTTCCAATTTCTTGCTTTTGATATGATTTTAAAGAATTTCTTGGTTTTGGCAAGATTTCCAATTTCTTGGTTTTGATATGATTTTAAATTATGGCAATGGATGTTTGCAATTATTAAGGATTCAAAGCCTACAAAATATCAAAGTTTTTGATCTAGGATGATGGAACACTAGCATGCATGCGCTCATGCAAAAAATTGACATAATCATATGCCTTTAACAAATCAAGATTATTGCTAAATTGAGTAGTACAATTTGCATTAGTTGCCTTTGACATGGCAAGTCCTTTGATTCTTGCATCATTCACAATGGTGGGATTGAGGTCATGCTTGAAAAAATCTTGAGGTGCATGAGGGACACTTTTTAATTTCCACTTGGATTGTGGGTCCTTCGTTTCTTGCTTTCACCACTTCAAGACCAAGAGAAGGGGATCTCCCCAATTGCTGTGCAAGGTCTTTATTTTCCTCTACTACATCACCCAAGTTGTTTTCGGGGTTTTCTTCATGCGCCTCTTGGGTTGCAAATGCCTCTAGGGAACGTGTTTGGGAAGGGTGGTCAGCCCATGCCCTAGAAAACTCTTTTGCACACCATGTGTAGAGAGAAAAGGGCGCTTGATGGTCTTTCTTTGTCTCCTTGTGCCAAAGGTGAGGTCCCCCATCAGGCTCGCAAGAACCCGTTAATACCATGTTGAATTATGTGAGAGGCTTGTATGTCCTCTGTCGTCACTCTCTCTCTCTCTCTCTCTCTCTCTCTCTCTCTCCTCTCTCTCTCTCAAAGTTACACACATAAAAGCATGCACACACGAGACATCATGAACGGCTCATTAATCAACTTTTTCAGTTAAAAATTCTAGCTTATACTTTTATCCAAGTTTTTTTCACACATGAGAGAAAGTCTCCTTTATGGAAAGATTTTTTTTTCCAATCATTGGAAAAGGGTCAAAGCTCATATGAGAAAGATTTTCTAACATATTCATCCACACATGAATTTTTCTCACATATGAATGAACAACTACACGAGAAATCCAACATGAGAAAACTCACAAATTTTTTCCATGTTGTTACCATATATATGTGGTAGTGATGTGTATGAACACGCTTAGGATCGCCGCCGGGGCATTTTTTCCCTCATTAGGAGGTTTTTTTCTCCGTGCATTGTATATACTCCCATCACTCTAGGGCTATCTTATCTTTCCGTTGCACACTGGGTAATACACTCTCTGTTGTGTTCCTTGAGCTTCCTTTATCTTCTCCAAGTTGTGTGTGTTTTTTTGCAACCCTAATTCCAACAATTGGTATCAGAGCAGATTGCATCTTCCCTGACTTAGTCGCCAACAGCTCCAGCACATGCCTACTCACTTTCTCCTATTTATGTGAGCTTTAGTGAGCAACTGCAGGTGGAAAAATATTTTGAGAGAACTCGTAGAGCCTGGATTACATAGATTTTTGATTTGGGCTTATTTTGGCTTCTGTTTCCACTGTAGGCAATATCGTGCAAGCTATTTTGTCATTTTATGCAAAAATTTTGTTAGTGTCGTTTTTTGCATAACAAGTCACGTACAGTCTTCTACAGTTTGTGATGTATAGCATGTGATGTTCCTGCCTCGTTACTCCTCTTTTTGGGAAATTTTCACATCAGGTGCAGCATTTTCCATGACTAACAACAACACAGATGTGTTCAAGATGTTTGTTGTTGAGGAAAGCTTGGATGGGGACAATTGCCCTATGTTGGGCTTACATGATGCAACATGTCCTTGTGTCAAAGGGAATTTGGAACATTGCGTAGGGCATTGATGTACGTCCTGGTTCTAAGGATGTAGGCGATGTTGAGGATGTTGCAGGTTTTGCTGGGAGAATTGTTACTGCCAGAGCTGTTTTGCCTACGGCTGAACAAGCTCATTGGGGGGTAAAAGACGTGCAAGCTCATGCATTGAATGTGTTTTTTGTGAAGCGCACTATTACTTCTCACATTCGTTTAGTGAAATCTCCAAAACAGGCTTGGGATATTCTGGCTGGTCTTTATGCAAGTTACAATGAGGCTAAAATTGTATTGTTGCGTAAAGAGTTTGAGTCCAAGATTATGCATGAGGAAGATGGCATGGACACTTTCCTTGCTAGTGTCAAAGATATCAATGAGAAACTCATTCTACAGGCAAAGTCATTTCAGATAGTTTCCTAATGTAGATTGTTCTTGATGCCTTGCTAGATTCTTACCAGATTTTTGCTAGTACTTGGAGACTTATGACCCAAGGAAATCCAAAAGTTGTCAAGTTTGATGCATTATGCACATTGTTATTGCAAGAGTCACTTTCAAAAAAAAAAAAAAAACAGATAGCATGCAGTTGAACAGGCCTTTATTGCTGCTCAAATTGTGGGTTGTATAAGCTCACTTTGTATGACAAGTGTGGGCAGAATTTTGTAAATGCAGTTGTGGACTCTAAGGATATTTTAGATGCAAAACTTTGGCATGCACATTTTGGGCATCTGAATTTTGTCAATTTGCTGCATTTGCAAAAATCTGATATGGTTGCTTCTTTGCCGCCTCTTGAAGCACCTCTCAAACATGTTTGTGAAGGTTGTATTTTGGGTAAGATGCATCGTTTGAAGTTTCCAAAGAATGGTTCAGTTAGGGCCACATGCAGGTTGCAGCTTGTGTGCATAGTGATGTTTGTGGGCCCATGCAAACTCCGTTCGTGGGCAATTTACCTTTACTTCTTGACTTTCATTGATGATTACTCCAAGCATGCATGGGTATATCTGCTTAAAGCAAAGTCCAAAGTACTATGGGCACCCTCCATTTGAATCAAGGGGGGGAGTATATGTCTTATGAATTTAATGCATTAACACTAGGTTTGTAACCTAACAGGACATAAAAGTGTCCTTTCAGGGTTTTGAAAACAACCTCCAAAACCATAGTAGATCCACTCATTTTGTAGAATCCTTTCATGAGGTTATAGTTCAAGGCCTACTACACATGGAAAAAATAAGAAACTTGTAAAATTTCTCATCTTTTCGTCACACCAAGCCTCCAAAGTTGATGGACCAGTACATTTTCATCAAAACAGTCATTTCTTACGTTTTGTTGCATAAAAATAAGATTAGGGATTTTTGTAGGACTTGAGATAAATTCCCTAGTTAACTTCAATGGGTTGGTGATCAGAACATATGATTGCTTCTCACTCACTATTTTTTGTTTTTCCAAAAGAAATAGGTACAAAAAAGTTGAATTTTTACCATTCTGCAAACCTATCATCAAAGTTTCTATAGCCACTCTCAATACAAATAACCTATGCATGTTTTCTTAGTTCCCTATTGTCCTTTAGGTTCATAAGGAGCCATGGAGCATGTCAAAAGAATAATACATCTCTTACCAAGGGGAATCTTGGGGACAAAGATGAAGTGCTAAATACAACAAGCATGAAAAAACTGGGTTCAACATTATGAGTTGTAGAATCTCATAGAAACTATTCAATATCTAGCCAAATTTGATCCTTATGACTGGATATGGTTACTACCTACAAAATGCATGTAGTTGTAACAAGAAACTAAGAATATTGAAAAAGCTATACTTGATATACTAGAATGTTTCCTTTTCTTCTATAATTGAAAAAATCAACCATCGTTGTCTACTATGCAAAATAGGGTATTAGGTGCCCCAAAACTCAAGGAATATTAGCTTTATGTTACAATATGCGACATAGAAAATCAAAACTGTATTTGGATATCATGAAAGCCACCAAAAAAATCATAGAAGAGCTAAAATTGGCGAAAAAACAGGATTTGATAATTTTTGTGATTTGGTCATAACTTACAACTTTAACATTTATTTCTCCCTAGAAGCATCAGGACATGTTGAGGACTACTAAAGATAGTTCTCTAGCATTATAAACCTCACAAACATGAATTCTAGAGTGGTATAGTTGCAAAAAGTTGAAAAAAGCCAAAAACAGGACCCGTTTTTTCACACAGTTTAGGTTGTGAAATGTTGTGCAAGGACAAGGTTAAAGATGGAATTGATATTCAAAAAAGATTTCGAGTTTTTTTCAGCTCATGAGACAACTTTCTAGACAGATAGAACCTCAAAATCCATTTTGAAACTCTTGACATAATTCAAGGAAAATGGTCACTTAACAGGACATAAAAGTGTCCCATTACCAACCTAGTGTTAATGGCTAGTCGTGGGATAAAACACCAATGTACAGTGCCTTATACGCCTCAGCAAAATGGTGTTGTTGAGAGGAAAAACAAGTCACTTACGAAAATGGCATGATGCATGGTCAAAAGTTTGCTCCATTCGTTTTGGCTTGAGGCCATCATGTGTGCCACTTGTGTACTTAACAGTTGTCCTATGAAAGCTTTGCAGTCTATCACTCCACATGAAGCATGGCATGATAGAAAGTCTTCTATTGAGCACATGGGTGTTTTTGGTTGTTTGGAATATGCTTTGGTGCCACAAACACGGCGCAGAAAATTGGATGATAAGGATGTCAAATGTATTTTTGTTGGTTATAGTGCTGAAAGCAAAGGTTTTAGGTTGTATCATCCACAAACAAAGCGTATCTTGGTCTCACGGGATGTTGTGTTTGTGGAAGATTCTATTCAACCCTTGTTGTCATGTACTAGAGATAGTAATGTAAGCTCACAAGACATTTATGACACTTTGTTGCCTCTTTTCAATGGTGGAAGTTCGAATGTAAATTCGAATGAGGTAAATCTACAGCCTATGGGGGTTTCTGAAAATGTTATAGATCAATCTTTTATTGATGCAGATGTACATGATGTACTTGATGAGGAAAGGGCTGAGAATGAGCAGGCTAGAGGTATGCCTAAATGGTTGGTGCATACTTTGCGTGACAGTAAATTGGATCCACCTTTGTCTAGTCGTACTCATTCAGGTTCTTTCCATGCATCTTGTGCATCAAATTTTTATGCTTTGATTGTGACTAGCTTATGTGATGTTGAGGAACCTCTGTCTTTTTATTGAGCATAGAATTCAAAAAATTGGATGGCTTCAATGCAATCAGAATATGATGCACTTATAGAAAATGACACGTGGAATTTATGTGATTTGCCTCTTGGCAAAAAGGCCATTGGTACGAAGTGGGTTTACAAGTTGAAACACAAGCTGGATGGTGAGATTCAATCACTATAAGGCTCGACTTTTTGCAAAGGGTTATGCACAACAAAAAGGCATAGATTATGAAGATACTTTTTCTCCCACTTGTTATATGACTATTGTGCATTTTCTATGTGCATTGGCAGCTGTAAGTTTGGACTTGTTTGAGTATTGAAAACCTAATGCCATTGGGCCCATGGAAATAGGTTTGAAATTAATTCTTCATGATGTTGATGATCGTGTTGATGTCACTCTTTACCTGGATACCTTATTTATGTATGCAACACGAAGACGAATATTCAATTTATAGTCTCACAGGTCAGCAGATTCATGTATAGCCTAGGGTCTAAGCATTGGCAAGCTGTCAAGAGGATTTTTTGCTACTTAAGTGGCACTTTACATCTTGGTTTGTTTTATCCCAAGGGGGGATCATTGCCGCCATACTTACATGCTTTTTCGGACTCAAATTGGGCTGGTTGTTTTGACACGAGAGTGTCCACAAGTGGTTTTTGTTTCATGCTTGGCACTTCATGTATCTCATGGTTCAGCAAGAAGAAACCTATTGTGGCCACTTCTAGTTGTGAGGCTGAGTACAAGGTAGTCTTCACAGCTACGGTTGAGTTTGTATGGCCCTTATGGTTGATTTGGGTGTTGAACCAAAACACTGCCAACACTATCTACACCAACATTCAAAGCGCATTGACAGTTGCAAGGGACCCAATTTTTCATGCTCACACAAAGCACCTTGAGGTGCATTACCACTATGTGAAGGAGAGACTCTCCGTAGGAGAGATCAGATTGGCTTATGTGCCAACATAGGGAAACCTTGCAAATCTTTTCACAAAGGCATTTTCTCGTGAGAAGTTTGAAGCTTTTTGCAAAGCTTTGGGCCTACTCCCCTTTGTGGACTAATCATGTCATGAGGGCATGGCACTTCCCTCTACTCTATGTGCCAACTCTCGTTCACCGCATCACTCCCAGGGGGGATTTGTTACCATATACATGTGGTAGTGATGTGTGTGAACACACTTAGGACCGTCGGGACATTTTTTCCCTCACTAGGAGGTTTTGTCCCCAATGCATTGTATATATTCCCATCACACTAGGGCTATCTTATCTTTCCATTGCACACTAAGTAATACACTCTTTGTTGTGTGCCTTGAGCTTCCTTCGTCTTCTCCAAGATGTGTGTGTTTTCTTGCAACCCTAATTCCAACACATTTAGAAAAATGTTCACATGTGAAACTTTTCTCATCAATATATCACTTTAGAGTTAGTTCACACCAAGGATTACTAACGGTTGTAGTGGGAAGCGAAGAGGTGATCGCACTCTAGGATATAAGGGGAGAGTGCACAGAATTGCGCTACTTACATCTTGCCTACAACTACAGTTTAATCCCTTCATGATTGAGGTGAGGATATACATTAGAGAACTTAAAAATACACCTTAATACGATAGATTCCCTGCCTCACTACCCTTGCTACCCCTAAATGCAACAGATCTCTTATATAAAACAGATTTTGATTTTATTATAATATTCAAGTTGGCATCCCATAAATCAGTCATGCAAAATTTAAATGTGAACTTGCCCACAATATATATTTACAAGAATCTACATTCACGACAACATCTATATTCATGGCTTCCCAATTTTTTAAATCTTTCACTTCTCAAGATAAGCATGCCCATAATCAACACAAATTTAAGTGCATCAACATTAACAAAACCACCAACTGTCAAATTCAACTCTTAGAATGATTTATAGATCTCATATGAGCAAACCACTTCTTGCACCTAGCTTTAAGAAAAAACACCCCTTCACATATTTAACTTATGAAGAAAATAAATCATGTCAACCCAAAACAATCACAATATTCTTAGAGCTTGAGTATGCTAGAATAACGACAAATCTTCACAAACTCAAAAACTTGAACCGATGATCACATAAAGGAGCATTCTTATCCTAGAACTACTCACAATATTTCAAGAAACAAAAGCATTAGACATGAAAGATTTGATTGATTCAAATGGAATGATTCTTTTCAAGCATACAATCTCATACTTGGCATCATAAATAAGAAAAAAATGCATACATAGCCCATAGAGGCATATGTCAAAAAAGAGCAAGTACATTCACAATCTGTAAAATGCAATAATCTATTAATTAGTCCTCACTATCAATTTGATGGTCCGAATGCAACTTTTTGCATTGATTCAACTTTCAGCAACTCTAACTCTTGCCAAAACAAAAACCTTTACCTTACATAGGAAATAATAATAGCAACTAGTAGTACATGTCCTCACAGTTATCATGGGGAAATGAACCAAAATGAAATTGCACATCATTAAAGATTTTCCTTGTAAGAAAGAAATCCACTTAACACCTTTTAATGAAAATTTGCCCTGGGAAAATGCGTAATTTTGGGACAATGTTTTGTGAGCCACATTTTTGAGTGGTGGTTGCATTGTGCTAGGCTGGATTATTGTCAACCATTAGTGTTAACTTTGCTAGGTTACATTGTAAAACTCAATTTTGAAATGTGTTAGTTTGTGATATAGGAAGAATTGCTATTAATTTATGTCCCAAGGAGTAGTTATTCTACAATAAAAAATGCTAAAACATGAGTTCTAGTAAAGTTAAAACATTGCAGACACTTGTACGTAGAAACCAATTTTCTCAAAAATTTATACGAACATCAATAGAAACTTACAAATGCTCTCACACCTTAAAATGGAAATAATCAAATGAAAGTTGATGTGCTAAAACCTCTCCTATTAATTTTTGTGAAGATTATCGCATCATGTCATTTTCAATCTTGTTTTATGCTTGAGGAGCCACCCACCACTAAAATTCCATGCTAGAATTTGGTACTAGATTGAGATCAAACAACCTAGAATTCCAAAATGAAGCTTTGTGTACAAATTTACAAGAAATGTAGGAACTCAGTGTATTCTTTGTCATTGTTTTTTTTCCAGAGCATTACATCATGAGATTTTTTTTTGGGATTGCAAAACCTTGTGATGTTGTGGTAGCTCACAGTGTGGGATGTATTTTGAGATTTTTTCTAAAACATCTTCTGAAAGTTTACTAGGAATTTTTGAATTCTCTCATACTAGAAACGAGAAGGATTGAAAGGAGTGTTTTGATCTAAAAACTTTTATAGCACTTCTCTTGTGCACTGTTTTGGTAAGGCTCAAACTAGAGATTGAGGCTTTAAGAGCCACCCACATTTCAAAATTTCCATTGGGTACATGAGTTTTAACTTAAACATCCAGAATAGCAAACTATAAAAGCAAAAAAATCAAAATTGAAAATAAGCATGCAAGAGATTTTAGACATTCTCGATGTAAGAAACTCAAATTCATGAGCTTCTGCATCAACATGGTGATCCTTTGCCCCAACAACACCAAGATACATATATGTGGTGCCACTATCACAAAAGCTCATGAGATTGTATGATGAAATATTGTATAAAAATACTTGTGATACATGCTAGGCCCTGATAATTCTTCTTTTATTGGTTGGAGTCTCCGAAGGTCCCACTTGACGTATTTTGAAGAATGCAGGGTCTCTAGCATCTTTGATATCCCTACACCATGCTTAGCAAGATTTCCTATGACTACGAACAAAGGTTTCTAACCTAAGCCAGTATGAAGTCTCACATGTAGAAAAATCCATCAGTAATCTTTATTAAAATTATGAACCTCCCCCGCTTATCTTGCGTCCATCCCAAGCCGGCATCACACGAGAGCTTGGAGTTTCCATGGTTGTCTTTGCCCCTCATTGCCTGAGGCCTCCTTCATTGCACATGTCCGATGCTTTCTACTCCTCATGTCATCGTGCGCCTTTGCCTTTGCAGCACCTTGAAAAGATTTTGGCGTCTTCGTGTTAGTTTCTGAAATGTGTAGGACAAACTAGCCTTGATAATTCTTTTACAACCACGGGCAACAAATTGTAAAAGGCAACAAGGCTCAAGCTAAAGTTCGAGCCAGGACTAGAAAAATACATTTTCCATAACCAAGGAAAATAAGGGCAAACTTGAAGTTCTCCCCGTTTTTCATGTCAAAATTTGAGGCTTTGCCTCGTATTTACACTAAAACTTGTGTAAGTTTTCCGGTTTCCTTAAAGGCAAGCTCAAAATCTAACCTGGATTTAATGATCTCAATCAGTTAAGATACATTTCACCCCTAACATTGGCAACTGCGAGCAAGCTTGAGGAATGATGGAGAAGACACTAACGAATTTCGTCAAAGTTGAGGGATACGTCCGTCAAATTTGAAATTGAACGTAAAGTTGAGATACGTCCATCAAATTTGAAATTGAACGTTAGTTTTGATTTTTGAAAATAACCATAGAAAACCTATCATGGTGTATCGCTGTTGTGCCACCATGAGCTCGCCATGAACTCAGGTGTG
This sequence comes from Adiantum capillus-veneris, assembly GCF_014529385.1. NCBI lineage: Eukaryota > Viridiplantae > Streptophyta > Polypodiopsida > Polypodiales > Pteridaceae > Adiantum > Adiantum capillus-veneris. The sequence goes on from NC_140954.1 coordinate 116,944,183, forward strand.
ATAATGAAAGTCTAAGTTGCGGCATAATCTGTTTAGCATACCCTCTCGCTACTATGCTTTCGATGAACTGTGGCAAGATACCAAATCTCGCCCTAACCTCTGCCATGAACTTGTGACGACGTGTCCTCCATGCCCTCTCACTACATATGTGTTACCGTAAGCTTGCCATGATACCGAACCACCTTGTGTGCTATTCCTTGATCCCTCCATGAGATTTGGCATGAACTGAATGTCACCACCTTGAGGATCCATGGATTTTCACCTTTTTCAAGAGTGCAAATTTTACTTCTTTTAGTTGTTCATGAGCTTTGCTTCTTTTCCTCTTTCATGTGCCCTCCATCAGCTATTGTGGCATGCATTGAGCCTCACCTTGAGGAGCCATGAATTTTTGCCTCTGTCATAAAACTTCACTTCTTCTTCTTTTCCATGAACTTTGCAGCCAAAAACCTAGGCTATCATTGATTCGTGCACAAAAGTATCTTGTTATGCTGTAGTTGTTTTGTGAACCTTGCCTTTGCATAGAGCCTTTCACTGCCTCTTTTATGAGACTCATATTCAATGCCACTATTGCATCCCATGTGCTTATTACACCTACTCAAAGAGCCTATCAAAACTTAGCCAAGAGCCCTATAGGCTTTGCTACCTACTACAACCATGCACTATCAATCGGTATTGGTTCTTGCTTCATCAAGATTGCCTTCAGTTCTTGTTGTGGGTGGACGTAACTCAAGGTATGCTCTTTCTCTTGGTCATAAGTCATGGTTAAATGGTGTTGAATATCATGAACTAAGTTGTTGCTAAGTTTTATGAAAACATATTGTTGCATAATCCCTTCATAATAAGGAGCCCTCATATCACCTCTCTCTCTCTCTCTCTCTCTCTCTACCTCTCTACATGTGTCTCTAGCTTGTCAGAGGCTTGAAGCCTTATAAGCTACAATCTCTACTCCTAGAGTCTCTAGCTCTTGAGGCTAGAACTTGAGTTCGAGCCTCCTGACCTAGAAAATTATTTTTCAAGCCTCCTAAGCTAGAGATTTTAGCAAAATTCTTTCTAGCTAGAAACCGTTTGCAAAAGTCTCTAGTGCATGAGGCGGCCCGAGATTAGGCTCAGGAGCTTCTTGAGACAAAGAAACTTGCAATACTCTTTCTACTTGAGCATTTAGTTTATAGCACTTGAGGCTCGAACTTAAGTTCGAGCCTCAAGACTTGGATGCTTAGTTTTCAAGCCTCATGAGCACTCTAGTATGACTCATTCTAGTTGAGAACTTAGTCTCTAGCTTTTACATTCGAGCCGCATCACTTGGACACGCAATTTTCATTCCTCATGAGCACTCTAATAGATCTCTCTCTACCTAGAAACTATTTGGAAGAGTATCTCACAAGACTTAAATTGATTCTTTACCTCATGTGGCTTGAGATAAAGCTCACGAGATTCTTGAGTTAAAGATACTTGAAATAATTTTTCTAGTTGAGCATTTAGTTTATAGCTCTTGAGGCTCGAACTGAAATTCGAGCCCCATGATGTGGACGCTTAGTTTTCAAGCCTCATGGGGCACTCTAGTATGACTCGTTCTATTTGAGCATTCAATCTCTAGCTCTGGGGCTCGAACTTAAGTTTGAGCCACATAACTTGGATGTAGAGGAGGTAAGAGTCTCATCGAGAGAAGAACCCAAGAGATGGACATAGAGAAAGAGACAGGATGCTAAGCTAGAGACAAAGGTACACAAGAGAGATGACAAGAAAGAAGTCATTGAAAATTGAGAACAAGGGGTGCAATTATATACAGGAATGTTGATCAGTTACAAGGCCACATGATGTTCATTGGAATGCAAGTCGTTGTGCTTACTAGGATGCTAATTAGGTGATGATGTAGATTATTATTCCCGCATGCCCCCACAAGACACATCGTCCATACAAAGGCGTGTGTAGGTGCACTATGAGAGATGCAATGTATTGTTTACTTTGGTTTATACAATCATGTTCATGCAAACTTGAAGTTGGTTCATCTTCAAAAAGCTTCAACCTAGATTAAGGTTTGACTTTACAATGAAGAAGTTCAATAGCTCTAATTGCTGCTTTGGATGACTTTGCCAAGTCCATTGCATGCGTGATTTCATGAGCTTGTAAACCACACATTCGCCTTTGCAAGTGAGATGAATGCATGAATCCAAGTTTGGGAGTACAAATCGATGTTGAGGATAAGGTCTATCGGCTGAAAAGATGATTGTAGTGGTTGGACTCTTGATATAGGTATGGATAAGACCAATGTGTTGAGGCCAACAACTTGCAATAGATTATCGAGGAGTATTGTTAGCAGCTTCAATATTATAAGAAGGTAACTGAGAGGGAGCTACTGAAGCATAAGGTTGAGTGATGATCAGCTTGTCCATCAGGGTCAAAAGCAATGGAAGACCATGAGGATATGCAAACAATTGGTGTTTGCAAGACACTTTGCAGCACTCTAGCTACCAATGAAAGAGAAATTTCATTGAGAAGTGTCAGAGGAAAGGGATTCAAGGTAGTATCATTGACTTGAACGTCAGTGTGAAAGAGGGTTTCCCCCGATAAAGGGTTGAACTGATGCTCAAGAGGGAGGGTTACAATCATGTAAGGATCAAGTAAACCCAGTTTGGAAAATAGATTTGAGGAGGTATTCACACTAGCTTCAAGGAGATACCACAACTTGGATTTTCTCAAATATTTGGAAGGCTAGATAATGCTGCTTTTGATGCAGGAGGCTTGCAAGGTGGCTTGCCCGCCAAAGTGGTTCTTAGGAGTTGGGCAGGTTTTGTGTGGGGTTTTTGGACAAAAGTGGCATGTGCAACCAGCAACAAAAGAGGTGGTTTGATTACCTACAACCCATGGATTTCTCACATTTTCTACAGCATTGTGGGTCTAATCGGACTAAGACTAGCTTTGAAGACAAAAACCATTGCGGCCATCGTTAAATTGTAGTACTAAGTTGTGGTGCAAAGCAATGCCATGTAGTAGTATAGATACCCCAGAGGAAATAGATGCAGCATTGCTTGAGCAATGCCCTATGTTGCCAAACATCTTCACACAAGCAGGTGCTAGAGGGGATCAAGAATTTTCCCTCAATGTGCAGGATTTGGTCGGATGAGAGCACGGTTTATGGTCTAAGAGTGTGAGGCACCGAATGCCTCAAATGGATGGTAGCCTTGCTAGCTATATGGCCATGAGAAGATACATGCATGGCTCCACTCATGGAAAGTTGATGAAGGGGTTTTTGAACATGGCTTGTAGCCTTATATGGCTAGCGTCTGGAGGGGCTGCAATGTTTCCTACTGCAACCAGGGCACATGCTGAGTGGGGAGCACCAGAAAGGGATGGTGTCTAGTTGTGGTGAGCCACATCATGGTATGTAGCACATAGGTTTTCAAGGAAGTCTTCAATGATGGTAGCATCATCGTCACCCTCAGCATATGCAACAGCGTTCGAAAGGGGTGAATGCCTGTCTACAAGGATGGAAGCATGGCTACATGGAGGGCAAGTTGGTACATTGGTGCAATAGTGGCACGAGCAAGTAAATGTGGCATCACGAATGAATTAGTAACAAAAGCACGAGCAGGCCTGGCTGCATCGAGAGCAAGCTGACATTCACGAGCTTGGCCTGCAACTTGTAACTGTTTTATGCTAGTGAAGGCTTTGGTGGTGCAAACAATCAAGTCGTATATTGTTGGGTTGACGGTGCCTGCGAGGGGCTTGTTCTGTGTGGATTTAACCAAAGAGGTAATTTCAGAGGCAACATGGACAACGCTTCCAATAGTCCACGCTTGGGTACATTGAACCCTAGGAGCAGCCTGGTTGGCAAGAAGGGCCTCAGTGATGGTAGCTGCATCACCAATATGAACGATAAGGGGCTGGGTAGGCTTGAGGAGATTCGCTTCATCAGGGCATATAGAAAGGAGGCAGACACCAAGAGGGTGTTCTCCGGTGCCTGCAAGTAGGAACCTGACCAAAGCTTGTAAACATGCTTGAGGTTGCAAGAAGGGACTGCACTCATGGGGAAACTGAGGCAGGTTCGGAGAAGCCGAGTAATGTTGGGTCTTGAAAGCGCAAGGTGTGGTTAATGGTGACTTTCAAACCCACAAAATTCCCGCCGGGCTTTTCAGTATCCCCAGCGGGCCGACCGGGGTTTATCATTTTTCCTGCGGGCCAGCCAGGGATATTGAAAAGCCCGACGAGCTGTTAGCGTTATATATACGCGGGCCCGATCAAGCCTGCTGGTGTATTATCGTCTTGCTTTCATCTTCTGAGAGAGAGAGAGAGAGAGAGAGAGAGAGAGAGAGAGAGAGAGAGAGAGAGAGAGAGAGAGAGAGAGAGAGAGAGAGAGAGAGAGAGAGAGAGAACGCTTGTGACCACCTTTGCAGGTACATCAAGAGGAGAGAGGAGAGAGGGAAAGAGGGGGTCTTGTGGGAGCGTGCTCTGCATCGCAATGCGCGGCAGCACAGCAGAGTACCTGACCACACGATTCGGGTATGTGTGTGTGTGTGTATGCGTTGTGTGGTAGCGTGCCTTTTGTCATAGTGCGCGGCAGTAATAAGGTACCTTACCACACAAATGGAGTGTGTGTGTGTAAGCTGTTCTACGGAACAGTGCTTATCACGAGGGCATCACCTCGGTGACATGGGGAAGATGGTGTCCTTGTGGTAAGTATTGGCTTACTGTCTGGGTACTACGTCGGTAACGCGGCGAATCTAGTATCCTTATGGTAGGTCAACTTCCCTTCCCCTTTCCCAAAAAACATATTGGCATCAATTGATAACGCGGCTATATGATGTTCATATGTAGGCCATTGTTTTTCCTTAGATTCAGGCGGCACTCGATCGGTAATGCGGCTAATAGAGTGTCGTTTGTGAGAAGCATATGTTTTTGCATAAATGTGGCGTTCAAGTCGTTAACCTGGCCGTACTAACGTCATATAATCTGTATGTGCATGTGCAGTTAATTTTTTAAAGTATTAAGTATATGAAATAATTGGTTGGTAACGCGGCTGCGAAGAGTATTTCATATACAAAATGTATGAGTTGTTTGATTTTGTCGTTTTTAACTGTCCATTTGAAATTAAATACTAGCTAATCATATTCAAAAGAATACTTTATTCATCAATCATCCCTATTTTAAATGTTCCATTTATATAGAATACTTTATTCATCAATCATCACTATTTTAAATGTTCCATTTATATAGAATACTTTATTAATCAATCATCATTATTTTAAATGATCCATTTATATAAATTACACGTAAAAAAGTATTTGCACACAAATTGCATGTTTAATATTCTTTTTTAATCTTTTTAAAGGACTCTCAAGCATTATCGTTAGTTTTAATGCTTCATTTACATAAATTCTCTGTAAAAAATCTAAATGCACACAATTTGCATGTTAAATATTCTTTTGTATCTGTTTAAAGAGCATCAATTATCATCGCTTTTTGATTGCTACATTTACATAAATTCTATGTAAAAAAGTGTGTGAACACAATTTGCTAGTCCAATTTGTATACTTCCAATGTTTTAAATGTTTTTGAAGTTTTTAAGTCGGTGTGTGCTTTGTTTGAATTAGTATGTGCGCACGGAGAAAAATATAAGTTAAAAATTCAATATATGTTGAAATGTGCCAGACCGTTAACATGTATTGTTTGATCTGAATTAAGTTCTTATAAACCACTTGTTTGAACTGCTTTTTACACGTGTAACAGATTGCAATTTTAAGTGAAGATTATGTTCAATTTTTATCAATATTTCCTTGCACATTTGTTAAAGTCTTCAAGTGGTGGTTAAGAGTTTACCTGAGATAGTGTGAGAGTGTTAGTGTCATTCGCAACCATGAATTTGTATTTGATATGCTGTTTTTGTATTTTCCAATGCAAATATCACGCCAGATCAAAAGAAATATATTTTGCATGCCATTCGTAAAGAATGTATTTTGGTAATCTCATCATGTGCAGCTGATCGTATACAGCAGATTAGTGAAAGCGATGTCTACATCAAAGACATCACTAGCGCTATATGGGAGAACACAGAGTGCAGGTTGCGACTTGAAGGCCAATACAAGTTGTTGTGTCTAGCTGGGATATGAGAATTTGACCCCCACCACAAGGTCAGGACAATGTTGGGCAATATGAAAGTATGTTGTAGAGACTTAAAGAAAGATATCCCACCTACTTGCGACATGTCAAAATTAGAGCTCTGGGATAAATTATGGGAAGAACAGAAGGTAAAGATGAAGCGTGTGAAAGCGCAGGACGAAGCAGCCTTACCCAAGAGATTGAAGATGGCCCAAGATGCGCAAGCAGCTTTGATAGTTCGATCCGATGCCAGCGGCACCGGCACAATCATGCGTACTGCTTTGAATGCAAAGTGCATCCATCTTGTCGGCATCCCTCACGAAGCCTTCGTAGAAGGTATGAGAATTTGAGCAGGACCAAAGAAGGAATGCTTCTGACGTGTTGATATTTTTCAAAGAACATTAAAAGACCCTAACCCTGTTCAACGTCCACTTGTTGAACTTGCACGATCATTTTATCCGATTTAAACATTTCTATGATATACATGTCTTGTCCAGTGTATTATTTTTTTCATTGAAGTGTATTGTCTGGTTTGAAGTGGTTCACCTAATTGAGTCAATTATCTTTAGTCATTTCAAATTTGTCATTTAACTGTCAGTATTTCAAATTTGCCTTGTGGTTCAATTAGTTGCATTTGTTGTGGTTTGATATAGTGGATTCCGCGGAGTGTTCCAATGAGTGAGAATATATATTTGCCAATGATATTGAATATTTGTCTATTTGTTGACTCCAGCTCTAAGAGAAAATGGCCGATCAAGAACAAGATATTGGCACCCAATCACCGCCTAATGATCAACAACAAGCAGCTGTTAATGCATTTCAGCGCATGAAGTCTCTGGCACACGGCATGTCGGCACAACAAGCGATGCGTACTGCTCGCTGACTCTCAAAGTGGGCAAATCCAAACCATATGCAATGGAAAGAGATCAACAAAGAAGTGACAAGGGTGAAAGCATGTATAGGTGGCCTGGAAAGTAATGTCAAGGACATTGCCTTTTTACGCTTAAAAGTGGGTGTTTTAAAAGTGCTTCAAATCTCAAAAAGAATATCACTCTCCTAAGGTACGTCAATTAAGTCTCCTAACATACCACAATTAATGAGACTAAATGTAATTTACTGCTGAACGTTGGATTATTGTCCGCCTCCTCTTTTCCGCTACAACCTGTCTGAGCTTTCTCTCTTCTTTAAGTTTTCTTTGTCTCTGAGATCTCTCTTGGAGCTCTATCTAGCTCCTCTCTATCTCTCTCTCACAGATCTCTTGCTAAGCTTTCTGTATCGCTCAGCCCCCTCTCTCTCCCTCTTTCTCTCTCTAATCATGGCTCCTCTTGTGTCTGAGCTCACGCTCATCTCTCTCTCTCTCTCTCAGCACTCTTTCTCTCTCTCTCTCTCTCACGAACTCTATCTCTATAGGTTCCTCTTCTACTTGATGATTCTTGAGGTATGTAAACACTTATTATGTTTTGTTAGTATCTTGCTAATTAGTGCAAGAAGTGCCATGTATTAATTAAAAGTATAGTGTGTAGTTATGATTTATATTGTATTTCTTGTAGAGCAATCCTTTGAAAGTACTGCAACAATGGAGCACAGTGAAGAACTCTCTATCAGCTCACTGTCATTGAGTAGAGAAGCTCAACTTCAGCGCAGAAAATTAATGAGGGAATATTGGGCTGCTCAGAAACGAAAGCAACGGTCAACTTTGTGATGGAAAGCAGTACGGGGGGGATGGATGAAAGAAAGAAACGAAGGATATGTCAATCTATGGTACAACATTTTGATACATTAACCGTGGGAATGGATGCAAGTGGTAGGAAGGAAATCTTTGATGAAATTCTTCAACATCCTTGCTTCCTTACTATGCAGAGTAAATCCAAAGAGTTGGAAGCAATTAAGCTGAGAAACATCCGCAACACTTTGAATCATGTGAAGATCCCAATATCTTCATACGAGTTTTTTGTGAATAAATCAGCAATGTTGATGTTGGTGAATGGTGGAAGCAAGGAGCAAAACACTGACATGAGCATACCGCAAGCTGCCAAGCTTATGGGGATCCACAAAAGAAACTTATATTCAACCAAACATCTCTTAATGGTGTCAAGTGAATCCGATGGTTCGTTCCCTGCATCTGCGTGTCATAGAGATGATGCACAGAGAACTCAGATCACTTAAACTGTTAAAGACATAGTCTTCAATTTTGGACGGATGAGACGAGGGTGTCCCCCAACAAGAAAGACGTTTGCAGAAAGAGACTAGCTAGATGTTCATATGTAAAGCATCCAATCCACCTTCTTGAGGAGCCTCAGGTAATTGATATATTTTTTTAGCACTTTTTATTGGTGCTACAACTCATATTCCTGCTATAACATTATGTTTCTATACCACTTTTTATTGGTGCTACAACTCATTACTGCCACAACATTATGTTTCTATACTTCTTTATATTAGTGCTACAGCTTGTTTTGGTGTTTTGCACCACTTTCTAGTGGTGCTGCAACATTAAAAAGTGGTGACACATTACTATACTGGTCTCTAATTATATCTGAACATTTGATCAATAGTTCTAAATGTTTTTGAAGCACTTTTACTTGTGTTTCCACACCACTTTTTAGTGTGTTTGAACCAGTTTTTACTAGAAATGCACCAACGCTGCACCGTAAACCCTACAAGGTGGTGTTCGCCCACTAAAAGGTCTTGTTTACCCAATGCAGACACCGCATTCAAGTGACCAAAAAACACGTTAAAGTGGTGACTGCCCACTTTGAACTAGTTTCTCACCACTCTCAAGTGGTCATCAAGTGGTGAGACACCACTTTCATGTGCAAAGTCACTACGTTAGTCATCACTCCATGCAAGTGGTGAGACACCACTCCCAAGTGGTGAGACACCACTTTCAAGTGGCCAAACACCTCATTCCAATGACTAGAATCCGCATTCAAGTGGTGACTGCCCACTTTGAACTAGTTGCTCACCATTCTCAAGTAGTCATCAAGTGGTGAGATACCACTTTCAAGTGGTAGCTTAAACCTTGTCACTGCAATCAAGCGGCAAGATCTTGCTTTCAAGTGGCCAGACATCGCATTCAAGTGACTAGAATCAGTGTTCAAGTGGTGACTTCCCACTTTGAAGTAGTTGCTCACTAATTTCAAGTGGTCGTCAAGTGGTGAGACACCACTTTCATGTGCTGAGTCACTACGTCAGTCATCACTCCATGCAAGTGATGAGGCACCACTCCCAAGTGGCGAGACACCACTTTCAAGTGGTAGCTAAAACATTGTCACTGCAATCAAGCGGAAAGTTCCCGCTTTCAAGTGGCCAGAAACCGCATTCAAGTGACCAGAAACCGCTTTCAAGTGGCCAGAAACCGCATTCAAGTGACCATAATCCGCGTTCAAGTGGTGACTGCCCACTTTGAGCTAGTTTCTCACCACTCTCAAGTGGTCATCAAGCACTTTTCACAAGAGCTTCTCCACTTCCAGTTGTGTTGGACCACTATCTAGTTCTGATGCTGGTCTGTCGCCTAGTATTTTGTCCCTCCCAACTACTTTTTAAGTGCTAGATTTTAATTGGTGACTGGCCACTTTCAACTAGTCGCTCACCACTCTAAAGTGTTCATCAAACAATTTTCACAAGAGCTCCTCCACTTTCAAGTTGTGTTGGACTACTATCTAGTGCTAATGCTGGTCTGTCGCCTAGTATTTTGTCCCTCCCAGCTACTTTTTAAGTGCTAGTTCTGAACTTCCCTAGAACTTTCATGTCCTTACTCATCACTTTTTAATCGTTGCCCACCATATTCAAGCAGTGCACACCATTTTTTATTGGCGGTTCATCACCGTCAAGTGGTTTGAATTCACTTTTAACACTAGAATGGTAACATGACACTTTTATGTCCTTGGACACTTTTGTGTCCTGTTAAGTGACCATTTTGCTTGAATTATTTGAAGAGTATGAAAATGAATTTTTAGGTTCTATATATCCACAAAGTTGCCTTATGAGCTGAAAAAAACTTAGCATTTTTTTTTGAGTATCGATCTCACCATTAACCTTACTCTTGCACAACATTTTTGAACCTAAACTCTGTGAAAAAACGGGTCCTGTTTTTGGTTTTTTTTCAATTTTTGGCAACTATACCACTCTAAACTTCATGTTTGTGAGGTTTAGATGGCTAGAGGTTATGCCTTCATAGTTCTAACATGTTTTGATGCTTGTAGGGAGAGTTAAGTGTTAAAATTGTAAGTTATGACCAATTTACAAGAATTGCATAATCCTGTTTTTTGGCCAAAATTAGCACTTTTATGATTTTTTTGGTGGCTTTCTTGATATCCAAATTCAATTTTGATTTTGTAAGTGTAATGTATAACATAAAGCTAATCTTCCTTGAGTTTTGGGGGACCTAATATGCTATATAGCATAGTATATGCTGATGGTTGAGTCTTTTGATTGCTGAAGAATACGATACATTTTAGAGTAGCAAGTATAACTTTCTCAATATTGCTAGTTTCTTAGGCCAATTGTGTGTATTTTGTAGGTAGTAACCATATCTAATCATAGACTACAAACATGGCTAGATATTGAGTAGTTTCTATGGGTTTCTAGAGGTCATAATGCTAAACCCAGTTTTTCATGTTTGCTGTATTTAGCACTTTATCATTGCCCCCAAGGTTCCTAAGAGATCCATTATCATTTTGACATGCTCCATGGCTCATTTTGAATCCAGAGGACCAAAGGAAACTAAGAAAACATGTATATAATATTTGTATTGAGCGTGACTATAGAAACTTGATGATAAATCAGCAGAATGGCAAAAATGCAACTTTTTTGTACCTATTTTTTTTGCCCAAAAAACATTTAGTGAGGTAAAAGAAACCATATGTTTTGGTCACCGACCCATTGAAGTTTACGGGGCATTTTATCTCATGTCCTACAAAAATCTCCACTCTTATTTATATGCAATCAACCGTAAGAAATTGCTGTTTTGGGCAAAATGCACTTGTCTATCAACTTTGGAGGCTTGTAGTGACCAAGGGATGAGAAAAATTACAAGTTTCTCATTTTTTCCATATGTAGTAGTTATTGAACTATAAGCTCATGAAAGGATTTTTCAAAATGAGTGGATCTACTATGGTTTTGGAATTTTTTCCCAAAACCCTGAAAGGACACTTTTATGTCCTGTTAGGTTACCATTCTAGTGTTAAGTCGTGCCAAACCACTTTTTAGTTACGCTGAATGCGGTTTCTCACCACTATTAAGTTGTCCTCACACAACCTCTTAATATTCTACCTTTTTGTATGGTTACTAATTTCTACACTAATTTGTATTTGTGGTGCATTATTTTCACAGGTAAAACAATACTACTGAATGTATCATTACTCGTTTTTAGTGGTGCACACCAATTTTTAGTGATATAGAATCACTTTTTAATGTTTTGAAACAATTTAACCAGTTTTGAATGCTAAGTTTATTTTTAACATTTGTATACATGTATATTGCAGGTGGAGCTTTATTTAAGATTCAAGACAAAGTATGCAGATATTCAGATTTCACAACGTTGCTTCGAGTCTATGAAACCGTTCTTTGTCCAAAAATTGAGGGATCGCTACACCTGCTGTTGTATTGTGCATGTACAAATGATTTTCCTTAAAGAGGTAGTAAATCACATGCGGACTTGAAGTTTTGATCTTCATGGTTCTTGCTGCATGTGCAGCTACCCTATATGCCTTCATCATGATGAAGTTGTCAACCATGGATGTCTTGCATACAAAAATGCAAGTATGAGTACCACTTCACTATTGGGGTCTATACTCTGCCCTATACTTGTAGAACATAGTTTCCCTAGCTACCAATGCTTAATGGGAACATGCAATGCATGCGGTGTAGGTAATATTCATATCTGCCCAAGAGAAGAAGTTGAGTAGAGTAAGCAAGTATCTGTGAAGTTTTTTGAAAATATAGTGGGTGCTACTGGATTAAACAATGAAGCTAGAAAGAGCACCGTGAAAGACATTGTCCACAAGAAAATGCTACATAGAGAACTTTTGCGAGTGTACCAAGACCACTTGAAGAAGTATGTCACTCAAAATTTTATATTTAGGTGGCAAGCACAATAGTTCAAGGACTGCATTTCTTTGTTTCCAGATGATGTGGTTGTCTCCGCCGTTGACTTTGCAGAGAACTACTCCTTCAAGGAGAAAAATGAGATCCAGTCAATGCATTGCTACACTAAGCAGGTCACTATCTTTGTCCTGATTACTTATTTCCGCATTGCATTAGGTGCAATAAAGAAGGCCATGCACTTTTTTGTCTCAGATGATAAACAACATGACACCTTATTTGTGCAGCATGCTTTTCTCTTACATGCTCAATGGTTGAGAGATCAAGGGCTAAGCTTTAAAAAACATTGGGTTTGGTCAGATGGCGCAGCTTCACAATTTAAAGCAAAGTGACCGTTTTACTTTGTTGCTAGATATTGGAGCCTTAGTGGCATGGAAATGAATCGGAACCTTTTTTTCTCAGGACATGGAAAGGGAGAACATTATGGGGCTGGGGCTGTCATTAAAAGGGCTCTAACTCATGAGCAATTGAAGCAAAATAGCGTGCGGTTGACTTGTGCAGTTGAAGTTGTCTCTTTTTTGAGAATGCATCTCAGTACTAGAGCAACTGCTATGTATGACAAGCAAAAGAGGGAGGTCAGTAGGGTGTTCTGGGAGGTCAAGCTAGGCGATGTTCAACGATCCCATCAATGGAACTGCAAACCATTGAAGGGCTCAAGAGCAATGCACTGTGTGAATGGGTATTCTGAGAACAACATTTGTACATTGCGATCAAAACGGTTGTCATGCTTTTGTTTTCTACGTAGGCTTGGCCATTGGAGAAGGTGTATGAACAGATCACATGTGGAGACGTGGCAATATCACACTTTGGAGCCACTTGCTAATGATTCCCAGTCATACGGAGACTCAGACAATGAGGAGTTCCATGGTGCCACTTATGCAGGTCATTATGACTCCTTAAGCAATGCTCTCACACTTGGAGACAATTTTGCTGTCACTTCTGAAGAGAATAATGAGGAGGCTGTTGACTTCTACATCTTGAAGTGTGTAGTAGCTAAGGGCCTAACAACTAACGAGCAAATTGATGCATGGGGCAACAAGATAGAGAAGCATACTTATATGGTCACGGGCCATTGGTATAAATCCCTACAAGCAAACTTGTCTGAGATGTGGGATAACAAGACAATAGTTTTCATATATTCCCACTTGATAAGGGCAATAAAGCTCCTTATGGAGGCTGTAGTGCTCGATGGCATAGGAGAAGTGTTCTAACTTTCCAATGAAAACCATGAGGCAATATACAATAGCATGCCCTTTGAATTGTAAATCAAATCTGATTTTATATCATCTAGTGAAAGATTGAACAAAATGGAATTGGTGTAAACGTACGATGGAATTGACATGTTGGTTTTTTCAATTTGAGAAGGCTTCACCACTCCCCCCTCCCCCCCCAAACATTACCACTAAAAAGTGTTGCAGTTCCAGAAAAACTCAATAAAAATTTACCACTTTTTAGTGGTGCTAAAGTGGTTTAGCACCACTAAAAAGTGGTTAAGAATGCTTCACCATTCCCCCCGAACATCACCATTAAATGGTGTTGCAGTTCCAGAAAAACTGTTGCAATAACACAATAAAAATTTAACCACGTTTTAGGGGTTTAGCACCACTAAAAAGTGGTTCTGAGACATTCAGAAGTGTAGAGACATGTATAGTGCAGAGACATGTAAAGTGCCACAACTTCTGTATATTACAAAAAGTATATTACAACAATTATCGAGAAATGTCTACATATCCAACAAGAATGTACAATATATAACGTTTCTTAAATTACAGATGTACAATCTCATTCATCTCCATTTATAACAAGGTGCCCAAAGACTAGACTCGAAAGTTCATCTTTGGGATTGCTGATGGGGTTTGCATTTGTATACTCCAAGGAATTGGGTGTTAGTGCCCATCTGCATAGACATGGCAACAGTGTGCGCGTGAAGTAATTAGGGTCTTGGTTTTCATCAAGAGGATCAAAGGTGGGTGGACATATACAGTTGTCCCAGACATTGCGCATATTTTTATATCTGGAGTCATCTACCAGCAATGTCCGAGAGGAGTCATATTTTGGAAAATTGTTCCAGACATGGTAAAGGGGCTTGAAAGACACAGGTTCATCTGCAAGGTCTCTTGGATCTCCACCAATCTCTTCAAAATACGACCACTTCTCACATTGCCAGTTTGAGAACAGATCCCTAAAGTAATAAGTCCTATGTTCCCATATGTCTGGCCAACATGTACGAAGGATTATCTCAATGTTAGCAGCAGTACAAGTGCTCCAAATCATTGCATTTGCTATTTGCCTCAAATCCCAAACAAATTGCTCAACATCTCTACGGTAGTAGATCCACAACTTCTCATCCACTCTTTTTAGTTTAACTCTGTTGGAAGCTGGACATGGAGGGTGTTTAATTTGTCCAGTCTTTGGATCACGTTTTCTTACATCTCATTTCACGAATACTCCATCGAGATCAAGGATGATGAGCTTTTTGATCTTGCAAAAATTCAAAACAAGATATCCCCATTCAAGGCAGTTTGGCGAAATCTCCTCAATTTTGGGTCAAACTACTGGTTCTTGGTCTTCCTCTACTTTATCTGGTGTTACATATGCATCTTGCTATGCATCCTGCTTAGCTGCTATGTCTTCAACCTTCTCATCTGTTTCTTGAACATCTCCAATCCAGCTAAGTTCTGCCATAGACAAGTACCATGCCTTAAAAACCTCAATCAGACTGATATATTAACCTTTTCAAAATACACTTGAAAAGTATACCTTCCAGGCTATTGATTTCCATTTCATTAATTTCTGGAACTTCTATGGCAACAACAGTCCACTTGGCAAGAGATACTGGAGAAAAAATAAGCTCTACTTGAAGATGCTCATGATGATTTCCAAAAGAACAATACGAGTACAATAAATAGACAGTCAATGAACAATATGAGTACAATAAATAGACAATCAATGAGCAATAAACAACTAGTGAACGAAAAATAAAGCCTTCGTTTCATTATCATCAAAATGAGGGTACAAAGACCAAATTACAAAGAGGCTACAAAGCACAAAAGGTTAATAGGGGCTACAGAAGTTTCTTGCGGGACTTTGGTTTGGGAGTTTTAAGGTTGGGTGCTTGGAGGTTAGTCTTTTTCTGAGAAGATGAAGGCTCCTTGGATTTTTTACCTCTTGGACTAGGCTTTGGAGGCTCGGATGCAACCTTAGCTTTTTTCTTTGGTGTGGCGCGCTCTTTAGTGTTGCTCCTCTTTCCCCTACGCCCCAAAATCTCTGTACAAACATCTGAAATAAGAAGATCTGCATCCTCATCAGACAAGTTCACTGTTGTATCCTTTTTAATTGGCTTCTCAGATGATTTTTCAGCGTCCTCTACGTCCTTGTTCATTGCAGGTTCTAGCTTCGGAGGCACCTCGGAACACTCCTTGGATGCGTCACCTTGAGCTCCCACTACATCTTCTCTTTTTTCAGTCTTTTTTTCTGCCTTTTGTTGGTCCGGAGTGTCTTCACCTACTTGTTTCTGGGATGCATTCTTATCCCCGCACCCACCACACATGCTATCAATATTGGGCTTGCGTGATGACCCAGCTTGGGAGTGTGCTACATAAAAGACAATGTAATAATACTCAATATTAAGTTATGTGAACATTCATAGAGAAGAATGTTCCACAGAATATTACCAATTCCATCAAAATAGGAGATCCAAAGATGCCTTCCATTGGATCTTTCTCTGTAGTTACTTGGAGAAAAGAAACAAAATGGTCAAGAAACAAATCTACAATCAGCTTCATATCATAAGGTATAAAAACATCGATTACCTGTACCAATATGCTCATCCATGTTTGCCTCTCCAGGTGCCAGCAGCTTCAAAGCATCTTTTAAAGGTTCCTCACATCCATGAAATAGACACTAGCCGGCAGACTTACAGGTAGTTACAAAACAAAGTGGGTGATATGGATGTTGACACCGGAGCATGTAGACACCGGTAACAACAGTCTCCATGATAGACATCCCACAAGCAACACAATCACCTAACTGTACACAGCTATTGTCCGATCCCAAATGAACACGCGGCCTGACAAGAAGGATAGGCATTCTTGACTTGAACAAATTAATAATCGTTTCCACAAATCGAAGATGCCCTGTCGCCACTTCTACTTCCCATAACAAAGTGTTATGCTGACCCTGTAAAAAAATAGCACTGCGTACTTTATAAAACCATATAAGTGTTTGTGCATTACTTTCAAGAGTCTTCATCACTTTATGTGGTACCACTTAAGAGTGTTATATAAACACATTTAAGTGGTCTTTTACCATATAAAATGGTCTCTAACCATTTTTTCTAATTAGAGTTTAACCACTTTTAAGTAATATCAACTACTACTAGGTGAATCGTGAAGCTTACATACCTGTAAGTGTGCTGCCTCTTCACCTAGGTTATCGAGATTGTGCACTTCAATATCAAGTCCCATGTCTTTGAGAGCCTCCTTTCTGATTTAAATCAAGGTCTCAAGCTTTGCCATTGCTTCCTCGTTTGGTACAAGCCCAACCTTATGCAACTTGAGTTCCTCCATATCCTTGTTCAGTCTCTCTATGATCTTGGCGACGCCTCGCATCAAACCAACCTGCTCATCTCTCTTTGTGTTTGATTGATCTAAAGAAATTTTTATTGCTTCGAGACATTGCTGCTTCTCTTTTAACTTTTCAGCAGCATTAGCCTTCATGTTAGAAATAGCTGCTACATCAGCCGTTGATGCAGAAAATGTAGTCCAGGAAACATTTGACATTCCAAATGTTCCCATCAAGCCAAAGGCCCGCTTCTTTAGAAATTCCTTCTTAGCCTGCCTTGAAAATTGATGTCCACCTAAGTATGTCTGCAAGTCAAAGCCTGTTCCAGTACTGTCAGTGTAATTAGGCATATTTTCTGCATTAAATTTCCACTCGCTTGCAAGACATGGACTGTTTGTGGACCTCCATTTCTCCAATTTCCTATTTAAAGTTTTCTGTTGGCGTAACATTTTGATAACACCTTCAACATACACAGCCCATGCAACTAAACCTTCAGAATCTTTAGCGCCCTTGCACTTCTGCCACGTAAATCCATGTGCAAAATGCACGCCTACATCTTTAGCAAAGATGCAGAACTAAAGATTATTGCACTTTTGTAAAGCATCACTAAAAAGTGGTTCTACAGCACTGAAAGTGGTTGACCATTACACACCACCACTTAAATGTGATTTGAACCACAAAAAGTGGTGAACACCACTTTATTGGTGTTTACCACTCCATACCAAATAACGTTCATGTTAAAAAGCACTACTTTTCAGTGGTTCTACACACTTTTAAGGTACAAAATAACGTTCTAGTTAAGAAGCACCACTTTATAGTTGTGTTCACCACTTTATAGTGATGTTGACCACTTTATAGTGGTCTTCACCACTATAAAGTGGTGCTTCTTAACTAGAACGTTATTCGGTACCTTAAAAGTGTGTAGAACCATTGAAAAGTGGTGCACCATTGTGATGCTTTGCTTAAAAGTGATGCTTCACCACAAAATAGTTAGGGTTTTCCACTGGAAAGTGATGCACCCATTGTATCGCCAATTTTTACCAAAGCCTTACCTCTTTTTAGTGCTGCCCAGCACTTTAAAGTGGTCCAATATCACTTTTAAAAGATGGTGCACCATATCAGCATAACTATGTAGTGATGCAACCATGGTTTCGGCCCAACTTTAAAGGGCGATGCAGGTGCACCACTTCAACACAGCCTATCAATGGTGCTGTACCCATAAAAAGTGGGGTTCACCCACTTGATATTTTACTAGTGGCATGCACACTACTTTTTTCTACTAAAGCAACACTTTAATTGAATCCATGGGGGAAATACATGCATCTAACTCGCTGAACATTTTGCTTCTTAGGTGTACCCTTGGGGGACTTGAAAGTTCTTTTTGTAGCATGCATGTGCAAAAAATTCAAAAATTTTACAAGACATAAAACCAATTTTAGAAATGCATGCATGATGCATCTAACTTGTTTTGATAGGCGACTCCTACGTAGAGCTCTTTCCCTTCCTAGGTGTACCCTTGTCAGAGTCTGAAGGTCCTTTTGTAGACTGGTTCTTCATCTTGAAAAAATCACAAATGCCACATAGATACAACATCAATAGTTAAATGCAGTCATGCTGGAACCTGTATGATGCATTCGTATAAGCATGCACACACAGAATCTACATTCATGCTTCAAGCTACATAATGCTTCAAACTGGATGATGCATTTTTATAAAGCATTCACAAGGGTGATCAATTAGATGTGCACAATGCATATACATTCCAGAAATAAATTCTAAACTCACACATGCATCATTAATAGTTACAATCCACGATTATCTTGCCACACATTTTTTTTTTTTTTTTGCAATACCCTCCTCAACAGAGGGCATACCATATCGCCAGGGGTTGAACCTGGGTCCTTACGCACACACCCATTCACTTTAACCACTAGGCTAAGCCTCCTTTGGTTATCTTGCTACACATTCAGAGACAAGCATACAAAGCTTCTACATCTGCATGAAGCATGTTAAAACATGGATTAATGCTACCTGGAAATGCTACCTAGGAAAATCAGCCACATTCAAATTCAACCAACATTTGAGATAGAATGCTTCAAGCTACATGATGCCACATACCTGTTGCTGCTGCAGGGGATTTTTATTGAAGTTGATGACCAGCCCAACAAAAAGTACTCCTCCTGAATTTGCTTGCTGTTGTTGTGATGTTGTTGCTTGTTGCTTCGGCTAGCAGAGAAACGCAAAGGAGGGAGGAAAGAGGGAATCAGAAACCTGAATGGCGCGGGCTAGACAGAGAGAGGGGGGAGGAACGATCAAGACAAAGAGGGAGGGACGAGACTTGAGAGAATATTTGCATTAAGTGCTTGAAAGTAGCTTGAGGTGATCATTAATCACTAAGCGCTTTCACTTAGTACATGTCAAATTTTAACCCTTTGTTTTCCATAAATTTTGAATTTAATCCCACTGTGTCAAATGCCTAAACCACCCATTTTCTCAACCCCAAAAACCATATACTATATAGTGGCAAAAGCGGTCCACCTATACATATATGCTTTCACCCACAAAGGACATGATCAAGACAATATGGCCATGTGAGGACGTAGAGATCAAGAAAGGAAGGTGGAAGGTTTTGAAGTGCAACCATGGTGGTATCAAAGATAACACTGAGAGGACTTATTGGGAGGTTTATGGACATCCCGTGCACAATGCAGATTGTGCGCTTTTTGCAAAAATGTTATATGTTCATTTGTGCAACAGTGACCAGTAGACTTCTCATCAAAGGAGACAACCGTTGCCACTCATGATTTATGGGAGAGTTGTAACACTTTCACCCGAGATGAGCTGGCACTGATAGTGGAAGGCACTGATTTACAGTTAAAGAGAGAGAAGGATATGTACACTACACAGTTGGTAGAGAAAGATGCAAAAATAACACGTCTTTCTATAGCCACCCAGACACCGCAACCCTCACAAGTCCGGATGGAGAAAAGCATTCACTCCTTAAGTCAAGATGTTCAAAACTTGACACAGCAAGTGAATCCAACACCTGTACAAGGGACACACATCAGCCACCTTGTCTTGCATCCGGAGTTGGTCCCCTCGTCTACTTCAGATACATCCTCATCTTCCCAATGTCCAGTTTTCTACAAGAATTTTGATGGATGGAGTGGGTACTATACATTGACATGTGGTCATTATTATCATTTAGTTTGTCTTATTTGTTTGATGCAAAATAGTAGTCGATGCGCAATCTACTCACAAGATATTCCACAAGGAATATATATTATGTTTGGCATAGGAAACGAATATAAATTCAAGCAAGCACGCCCAGATACCCCTAGCACAATAAAAAATCTGTTTGATGAGCAAGATGCTGTGTGAGGTCTGTGCCCCTTTTTGAGAGGAGCGGAGTACCTTTGATAGGTCTCCAATCCTGAAAAAGAAAAACCAACTGACATTGCCTTAGCTACTACGTAGCCACGGGCATGAATCGTTAGTGAAGGATTGGTCCCATCTCGCTATGGCGGAGCGTGACCACCATAACCCTATCTAAAAACTATCTAAAATCAATTATACCTAAAAGTATGAATCTTAGAGTGACCAACCTGTGCGCTTTTTTCCCCATGTTTCAGAAGCACAGCCGCCAAGGTTTGTCTCTTTTAAGATTTATGACTAATTAAAAAAAAAAATCTAGCGTTGGAAAGTTACCCAACTCATCGGGTCCACCCGTCCATAGAATGATACTGTCGGGGTATCATTCTCCCACTTTCCACACCACACTTATAATCCCTTCTTTTGTTATCTAATTACTACCACACTGTTTAAACATACATGTTCCTTTACTTTATTTATGATACTGGTTCGTTAAAACAACCCTTCAAACAATATTACAAACAATAGTCAAACAAGAAGTCGTCCAATTTTAAACCAACAACCCTTGGATTAGGTTCACTCAAGAATCTCTACTTGCGCTATTATGTTCCATCGGTATATACATTATTAATAAAAACCCTTGTCCTCATGAGTGTCCCATACCGCTCGACAAGTACTTGTTGTGCTAATCTGGACGTACTCCCGCCACAGCAACAACGGTGCCAATCTGGGCGTTATCCTCACGTCACGGCAAAACAAAACTGCAAGATCCAGCTGGGCTAATCTGGGTGTACTCCCACCACAGCATCAGCGGTGCCATCCTGGGCGTTATTTCACGCCTCGGCAACTGCCACATAATACCAGCGCTAATAAGTAGAGAGACTTGAGAGAAACCCTACCGAAGGTTTTGGACAAACATTCTTTCCTATAGCAACCAGTTTAACCAGAAAATCTTTCCTACTTGTCAAAGATATGCCGAGTTTCTTGGGGTTAAGCCCCGTGGTTTTGGTTCGTGTTTTCTTTTCATAAGGTAAATAATCTATTCCTATGGTCTCGCATATGCAGTGATGCATAACTTGAAACTGCAATACTAACCTGTACCATAGCTCCAATTGGTCCGATTGGTGGAGACATAACATGTTCCGCAGGAGTTCCACCGTTACTTGTACCAGCTTCATGATCATTAGCGCCATGGGTTCGAGCACACTTTGGAGCCATTTTTTTGTACTACACTTATGTTATACACTTAGAACTTTAAATTGGTCAATTTCCCTAGTAATCTCTTGTTTCCAAAGAGAGTCAGCAATTTGAACCCTCGCCAACTCGGATTCACACTTATTGTTGTTGTTCTACATCTAATTTCTATACATCAAATATTTGCTAATCGTAATTAATCAAAGATTGAGTGTGTAAACTACGAGTGAAAGTTTAGGATTGCATTACTTTTATGCATGACATTTCTAATCCAATTCTAACTTCCATTTCTATACTTCAACTAAATCAATTTTTAGTATTATTCAAAATTCTACTTAATTTAATTGACAATAAAACTGGTGAATGAGAATTTCATCATGTATAATAAGAATATGATGAGTTCTCTTATGTATTAACTTTCAATTAACTATGCATAAGTTAATAGTGAAGATGTACTAACTAGAGAGAGTAGATATACTTAGAGAGATTAGAGTAGGAGAAAATATACACACACATAATTCTTAAAGTTAATTGAATCCTACTAATCTATTAAAGAGATTACAGTGAGAGATAGCATACACACACACATATCTAATTGAATCTTACTTATCTAGTAGAGAGATTAGAGTAAAAGATAACACACATATACACATATTCTACTTAAAGCTAATTGAATCTTACTAATCTATTAAAGAGATTAGAGTAAGAGATAGCACACATACATCATTCCTAAAGTTAATTGAATGCTTAATTAATACGCACCTTATTAGTCCACTAGAGTTTTTGCTCTCTTAGTGGTTTGTGGACGCCTTCTCTCTAAGAGAAGTGACAGCACTTCGTGAGCGCTATAGAGGCAATCTCTATGTCTAAAGTGTGAGCATGGATGCTCTATTTATAGCAGAAAAGAAAACGTCCAACTTTTTTTTTCTCCAAAAAAAAAATAATTTTTTTGATTTTTTTTAAAAAAATAAATTTTTTTTCTCCCAAAAATCATACCCGCGTTTTTGGTACCCTTGTGGTACCCATCAATTTGACCACTTTGTCATTATCATCAAAAGATAAGGCCACATAGCCCCCCTCATTAAGCTTAGTCAAGACTAGCCTCTCCTTTTCATGTGAGAGTGTGTCCCACTTTGTCCCCTCCTATGTGAGTCCAGGTGAGTCCATGTGCCTTCATTTGTCATCCCTGTGTATTCTTTTGTCTTTATAATTATTTTATTTATTTCCTTAGTGATAATTTACTTTACATTTTTAAGTTAAACTTTACAGTCTTATATTAACTTTACAGTAGTAAAAGAAAATTCTACAATCAGTAACTAAGTCTTACAATAAGTTAGTTAGTGATTCATATAGCTAAACATGTCAGAATTTTGTAGCGTAAATTTTAAATTATAGGTTTTCTGAACTTACGATTCATAATTTGAACTTGAATATCTTAAATAATGAGTGATGGTTAAAAAAAATTCAACTGCGTAATAAAACTTGTGTGAAATTTGAAAGCAGAGACCTTACATGCTACTTCAGGGCAACACAATTGAGATCGACAAAGTATGTAATATCGCGAATATAAAGCATTGTAATTACTCAAAACACATTTGAATACAAGGACTTTTACAATGGTTTTTGACATTTACTCATTCTACTCTGAAGCTATATCGAATCAGTTGAGTTGTTATCTGGTTCTAAGTCTGAGTGTTGTGATTCTTCTTGTAATTCAACCTCCATATCTATTATCAAATTCTCTTCTATTTTGTCTACAATGCATTGAGATACACCAACATTGAAATCTTCTTCATCTTCGATGTGATTCAGTATCTTTTCGTTGCAACACATATACACGAATTTCTCTGATCTGTCCGCTAATAGTCTGTTGCGAATAGTGCTGTGAACATACTTCTACATACTCCAGTTTCTCTCTGAACTTGAATTTGCTGCACATTGTGCGAGTACTTTCATTGCAAGGGGACGTAAGGTAGAGTAATGCTCTCCACCAATCATCATCCACCACTTCTATGCAGGTTGCTCTTTTGCCATTACGTGTACAAAATCATTCGCAAAAGGACCTTCTTTTAATCTAAATGCACTCATTTCTTTGATGCAATCAATTTGGTCCTGAACGTTGGAGTAGAACATATTGACCACGTGATAGAAATGACCTATCACCTCTGTATTGAACATCAGATCTAAATTCCAATACTTTGGATCGAGCATGTAAGCCACACTATGGAGTGGACTATGAGCGCTCTTCCACGTTGCATGAAAACAATTAGCCAAAATTTTTTGATGTTTGCCAGAGAATGGTAATTGCCACTCCTTCTCTACTACAGACTCTTTCAGCTGTTCAGGATTTTCAAGACTCCGTTGGACTAACCACCATGTCATCCACACTTTGCCCAAGTTTGGCGCGCTTTGATCAAGATTACGGATCGCGAACATAACGGGCATCATTACATGGCATGCATCCATTACACTCCTCCACCAAGCAACCTTGTTTACATTTCCACGTAGACATGTAATTTTATCTTTCACTGGTTCTTTCTGCTCAAGCTGCCATTCATCAAAGGCCGCGCAATTGAATGTGTCAATCACAGTACATTTATTACAGAGAAGTGATTTTAAGGTATAAAAGTGTGTGTAGAACCAAGTTTCAGCAGGAAGTTTCAGCATCACTGACATGCGCATCCTATACAAATCGAGCACTCTTTGTCGTTTCAAGATAAATTTCACAACCTGACGTGTTGTATCAATTATTTTGGCGAACCATGTGGTTTCTTCACTAGTGTACCAATCTTTCAGCACCAAGTTCAAGCTGTGCGTATTACAACCATTGGCAAAAATGTGTGGAAAGCACTTGTTTATTAATTTACTGGCATTTTTACAATTCTTTGCGTTGTCCATAACTACTTGAACGACACGTTCAACACCAATTTCTTTAATTACATTAATCAAGACCTCAGAAATGTATTTGCCACTTTTAATTGCACAAGAACTATCAATCGCCTTTATAAACGTTTCTCCCCTTGGACAAACCAGCATTACATTGATCAGCGGTCTTCTCTGAACATTTGACCAGCCATCACTCACAATCGTACATCCTAAAAGCAAAATATTCCCAAGTATTATTTTGCCAACACGCTCTTTGACTTTGATGTAACATTTGTCCAAGAAAACAATTCTTATCATGTGATAAGAAGGAGCTAAAAATCCTGGACCAAACTCACCGATTTTCTTCCAAGCAGCCTTCCAATGATTACTATCTACCATGACCAAAGCACTTCCAGTAAAGAATATTGCTTTGGCCAGTGTTGTTTGTGCTTCTTCTAGAGACTACACTCGAAAGATTTTATATAATCATTTTTGACGCATTTGACAAAGTCCACCTTCATTGTGACGTTTAAAAGGAACACTGCCTGGAATTTTCTCTCTTTGCGTAGGTTGTTCTCCAAGGTTAGTTGGTGTCACTACAGGATCTGCGGAGTTAATATTTGGCTATGGGAACTCTTGACTCAAAGGCACAGAGCTATATATCTATTGTCTCTTGCCACCCTTTTTGGCGAGCTCTTCTCTTAAACGCTTTGCAACTACAGGTGCCTGAGAATGTTCACATTTCTTACAACTGCTTTTAGCGCTACCCAGAAAATGATCCCTAATACGTGGTGCACTGTTTGATTTTGTTGCGTGACAAAATTTACATTGCCACTCCATATATCGGCCGCATATGTTGTGAGAATAATCCCACTCTTCGCCAGGAGCTTTTTATTATTTGGCTTCTTCGTACCACTTGTGCCCACATTTTGCTCCATTGCTTTTAAATTAAAACTGAAGAGAAAAGAACAAGATGTTCAGTTTTTGAAACATTTTTCTTATTTTCAATATATATTATAATTTAAAAACCATTCAATATGAAAGTAACCATGATGCACAATATGAGATTTTCAATGCACACTAGTCAATCCACATATTGATCACTTATATTGTGAGCAACCATACACATTACAATGTTGTCTATACATGGCATAATAACTATAACAATGCTATGAATCTCTCTATGCAATTATTATTATAATGATTATTTATATGTCCACTTTGATTTGCAAACAATAAGACACATCTAATTTCATTTGCTACAAGAAAAACAAACAAAAGCAATAAAATATATGATTGGTCATTTCATGCACTAATAGTCTATCGTAATACATAATGCACTCTCTATATAAACCAATGCATGAACTAATGCAAATATTTCTTCAATATAATCACTCAATTGGGGACTGCTTGTACCCAGTGAAGGATTGTAGGCCACCCATGCAACCAATTCAATATATAAAAGCTGTTTTAACCCAATCAAGGATTATAGCTTAAGCTTATATTGTAAATCAACTCAAATACAAGACTTCAAGGATCTTTATATGCCCGTTACACTAGTAGAGGACATCCGACCCTTGACTATCGACTCGTCATTTACATATGCTCATCTTCTAAAACCAATTACAACCCTCATTTGGACCAAGGGCTTCTTCGCAATGAGCATGATTCTCCAAGTTTTCAATTGTTTTCCTTTATGTTGGTAAACGAATTAAAATTTTTTAGAAGTGGTTACCGAATTAAGAATCATGTTCGGCCCAAAAAAAGGACCTATGACTCTGTAACCTTAGGTTAATTCACAAGAGATGATAATACCCGGCACTCGGATACACTCCCCAAGGATTTGCCTAGCTAAAAGACCGGGGTTAGCACACTATTTACTATATAAGATTACTCCCGCCGAGATTTTTCATTTTCTCCGCGAGCCCGTCGGGATACTGCATATACCCAGCGGGCCTTCCGGGAAAATGAAAAAGCCCAGCCGGCCCCGGAGAGAAAATGAAAAAACCTAGAGGGCTAACCGGCTCTTCACAAGGGGTAGCTGCTACCAAGGGTATGCACAGGGGACGCATGGTGGGGCTTCTCAAAGAGGAGTCAGGATCTTCTTCTTTGCTACCATGATACCATGTAGAGGAGGCAAGAGCCTCATATAGAGAAGGAACTCGGGGGGGGGGGGGGGGAGAGAGAGAGAGAGAGAGAGAGAGAGAGAAGTTTTTAAGCCACAAACAAAGGTATGTAGGAGAGATGGAAAGGAACAACATGTAAGAAAGAAGTCATTGATTATTGAGAACATGAATGTTGGGAAATTACAAGGCCACATGATGTTCATTGGAATGCGGGTTGTTGTGCCACTAGGATGCTGATTAGGTGATGATGTGGATATATTCTCACATTGTACACTCAATTGTCAATCCTCATGAGCACTCTAGTATAGCTCTTTCTACCTAGAAACTATTTGGAAGAGTTTGTATCTCACAAGGCTTGAATTGATGAGTCTTTACCCAAGTGGTCCGAAGTCATGTTTGAGTCTCATTGCCTTAAGACTCTATTTCTAAGCATCATAAACACCCTAGTGTGACTCTTCCAAGCTGGAATCCATCTACAATCCTATCTAAGTCTCTAGATGATGAGGCTAAAACTTAAGTTTTAACCTCATGATTAGGAGATTTCAAGCCTTATGAGAGCTCTAGTAGGACTCTTTCTAGCTTGAAAACATGTGAAAAATTATCTTATACTTCATTGAGGATTGAACTTAAGTTCAAGCTTCATGAGTTAGAGAATCTTGCAAAACTTTTTCTAATTGATAGCAATCTTCATAAGTCTCTAGCTCATTAGTTTGGGCCTCATGACTTGGAGACTCAATTTCAATCCTGCTCTAGCAGGACTCTTTCTAGCTAGAAACCATTATCAAAAGTCTCTACCTCACCAGGCTAAAATTTATGCGACCCTCCTCACCTAGAGACTCGTAAGTCTAGCTCCAAGCTTGCTAATTTTTACTTCATCTCGGTCTATGGGTTCACAAGTTTGGTATATCATGGTATGGTGAAGTTAAGAGATGCTTTCTATGTGTTGACAAGTTTGATATTTGGGGCTATTTGAAGATAAACATTTCATGTCTCCTCCAAAGTTTTGATACCTCTCTTTGAAGGAGCTCAATTTATTTATTGAGGAGCACTAAACACTAGCACTTGAATTGCGACTTTTTGGAATCACAATATGTGAAACATGCTACAATCACTTTTTTGTCTAGGAATGCAAGGTGATGCTAGAATAAAAGACGTATTATTTGAAATTGACGATTCAAGAAAGCCAAAAAATGTAAATAACTTATCACTAGGGCTACATATGTATTGGGTAAGCCCCTTGAATATTCATAAATTGCCTACACAACTAAGGGTACTTGTTAATATCTATTTGTTCTTCATTTGTTATCATGGTATTTCTAAACACCATCCTTATTTGAGATCCCCTCAACACAAAAATTGCTTTAGCAAGGCTTGTAAACAAGTCCATTTTTGTTTCTCATTTGTTATCCTATTTTCTTAATATTGTAGTCTCTCTGATGATGCTTTCGACTCCATTGGCCTCTCTCTCTTCAAAATGTCTTGAATTTGCTGACAATATATTGTTTTGAGTAGTGTGCTGCAATATTTGATGGAAGTGCTATTTATTAAAGCATTGTTCTTACATATCAACAATGTTAAAGTAATCCTCCAATTTGGTCATTGTATATACACAAAGAAGTATGGCTATGTGTTGAGGCTATGGCAATGTGTTAAGGCTAAATTTGTGATACCAACCTCTAGTCACAATAGAATTTCCTTGAACTACATTTGAACCTCATGCCCACATGTTAGTTTAGGTGAGGGATGTGAAGCTTGAACCTAGGTTCACTCCTTATCTTAGTATCCTACATAGCAACAACAAGTGAGGCTTGAGCTTATGTTTGAGGCTCACATCCTTGTGCTAGTGCCTTGAGCTAAGTTTGAGTATGTCCACTTGCTAGTTTAGGCAAGGCATGTGCGGCTTGAACTTAATTTCAATCCTCTTCTTAATATCCCACACAACCGCAACAAGTGAGGCTTGAGCTTAAGTTTGAGCCCCATTTTAATGTGGTAGTGCCTCATTTTTATATGGCACTAAGGGTCCCCAACAAAAAAAACCACGAGGTCAAACATAACAAAAAAATACTTAAGTTTTGAGTCTCATTTTAAAAAATGGGACTTGAATAATTCCCAAAATTCCTAAGTATGTGTTTAATTTTAAAGATGCTAATTAACCAAACTTGTTGCACAACATCAAATCGGATCGTGGTAAAGATAATCCCCTAAAACTGATGCACATTGGCAATAAAAAGGTATTCCAAAACTTTATGCAAATCAGCTTCAAATTTAACAAACAATAAAATTTAAAATTAGAGGCAAATCTTCTACCTTACCCATCCAAGTGCTCAGAAGAGCCTTCCACACAACAAGACCTCCAAACCATTGAATCTTGCTTTCAACTAAAAATTGCATTTACATAATACATACTAGAAATGTGTAAGATGTCTTCTTAGTTCTACTACATGTCCAAGCAACCTACAAGAGTAAAACAAAAAGTACTAGTTAGGACACTAAGATTGATATAATTACAACAAGTATATGGTATACTTTCTATACCTTGCAAGAGGAAAAAAAAGTACACACCTTCTTGCATGTTTCCAATCTACCCAAGCTTCTCCATGGTGCTCATTCCCCCAAGCTAGAAGAGCCTGTTTGTGATCAACATCCATATCCTTTACGAAGCTATTGCAATTTGATGTTTTTGATAGCTTTACAAGAACAAGTTTGCCTCTCTCCAACCATGGGGGAATGTAGCAAATCTCTCCAAAAAGTAAAAGTCTAATGCCTCTACCAAAAACAAGAACAACAACCCAATACAAAGAAACTACAATGTGGATCGATTTGCACTTCTAGCCTCACTCTTAGAATGGGAGGATTTTAGAGGTTTTTCAATCCATCAACTCAAATTTTGAGGAGGAATCTCACAGCCCAGCCACCCTCAAAGAGCAGGTTGTATGAATCTTTCTTGACTATATAGCCTAGCAACCTTCAATGTCTTATATATGTGGTCTCTAAATGTTGTCTTTATCATACCCAGAGTGTTCTCCACCATTCTTAGCAACTCCTTGAGTATCATGGTCTATAATTAATAGAACAAAGAAAATACAATACATGCTTATATCAAATTAAACCAGCAATGTAATAGTGTATGCAAGGGGTAACATGGAAGCAGTTTTAAGAAGTATTTCTCCCACCTTTGAGAGGCTTGCAACATGACCCTAGTTCAAGCTCTTGCCTAGCTTCATAGCATCCTATTTGATTGTTAGTTGCTCAGCTAATAGGATCATCACCATCATCTTTTTATCCTTTTAGACACTTATTGTATCAAACCCCCATTTATTAATTTGAATTCCCGCAAGGTCCAAACTTTTTGTGTCACATTCATTTGTCAAAAGTATAAAGGGTTCAAGAGCTTCTAGAGTTGTAATTATTTGCAGTTCCTAGCCGTTATACCTAGCCATTTAGCTAGGGTTTCATTTCTCAAACCTTGGCTAAGGTATAAAAGCCAATTTTGTAACTTTGGACTTAAGTTTTGGATAATGAAACTGAGCATACGTGTAGTACAATACTGTGAACTCTCTCGTGTTTCATTTCTTCATGTCTCCCTCGTGTGAAGTAGCATTGCAATTTTGAGCATATCAATGCACTCGTAGGTGAAAGATCTTTCTTCCTATGTAAGTATCTTGCGATAAATTTGTGTTTTTAGTAGTGTCTATCTATGAGCTGATTTCACTCCTTACGCTCCATACATGCATCAAAACTGGTTTTTGACCATAGGAGTAGACAGAGCATGTCCTAAGGTAGCAATAGAATTCTTCGGAGGCCGAAACTGACCAGCCCAAAACATGTTGTTTCTCTTTGGCATGATTCTACCCAAGTGTTAGAAATGTCTTTTGAGCACATGAGGTCAATAAGAATACTCTGCACATTCTAGGTAGCAAGTTTCATTGCATTTGGAGCAGTATAGCTATACAAAGTCATTGTATTAGGCTTGCGGTAAGAAGATTATCTTTTGGTGTTTGACACACACCTGAGACCGATCTAGGTGAGAGCGCACTAGACATGGGTTTTCCAAGAGACTAGCTATCTCTTGTAGCCTCCATGCACTAGTCGAGTCAGCTATGTCCATGGATTGACATTTTATGTCTTTGTTTTTTGCTTTGGTAGCATCGATATGGTGAGGCTTGGTAGCCAGCCGACATTTTGGTGTTGTTGTCCGCAAATGAGGCAAACTAAACTAGAGAAAAAACCAAATCATTCATTGAAAATTCCATTACTTCCTCTAGGTTCAAGCAGAGTAAAACACTTTTTGGCTTTATCACAGATAAGAGGTGCTTGAGAGTAGAGATAGTCGGTGAGGACCTTGGTAGCATTAGATTAGTTGACCGGGGTGGATGAAGGGTCCTTGAGACAAGCAATTAGTCGGGAAGGATAGTACATAGGTAGAATTAGAGATTTGGTACTGGAAGTTGCTTTTTTTCCACATACTCCACTCTATTTTATGTTCGGTAGGAGTAGGGTAAGTAAAAAATAGTCAGGATTGCATCTAATCTTAATTCCTCTAGAAAAAAAAACCAAAAAAATTTCAAAGCCATCTCTGGCGCACCAAAGATAAAGAAACCTACCCACTACACAATTTTAAGTTTTTCAAGTATTGGGAGCGTTCAAACATATGGGAAAAGACATCCAGAACTCCGAAAGTGAAATTGCCTTTGCAAAATAGGCAATTCTATTTTAGGTGTGCCTAAGATAAAAAGAGACTTTTTTGTGTTGAAGTTCAGAATTTGAGCTTGCAGGAAGTTAGACCAACTTGCTTTGACCCTTCCTATTGGTTTTGGTACATTTTGAACCACTCAAAAACCTGGTTGGGCTCAAACGTGGTAAAAATTGTCATTTGTGAGAAATTGGACAAAGTAAAGTTTTTTTTTTGCCAATCATTGAAACCAAAGCATGGGTAAGCTTTAAGCACTGGGAAAAATTAGATTGTGAGATAAAATTTGCAAAAGATTAGATTCTGGAGAATTTTATCTTCTAGGCGCTAAAGATAGATTTTCCACCAGAGGGGTGATTTTGGCAAATATTTCCATTGACATAACCTCATTTGAACATTTTGATGCGTTGCACCTTCACCATGGCTTCACAGCAGTGCATGATCCATGCACCAATGCTTTCTTTGTGGATCTAAGTGATGCCTTATAGGTGCTTATTCCTCGACCATGAGTGAAAATGAACTCGTAGTAGTTTGCAATGATCTTGTTTGATCCCAATGTTCCTCCCCATGCAACCTACGCCGATGTTGTCATGCAAACATGCAAATCTGAAGTTCAATATGATGTCCATTGTTCTTTTCTTGCTCGTTATGCCATCAAAAATGATTATGCAGCAACTTGCAAAGTAGAAGCTATTGAGGAGGAATCCTCTCCTCCCCATTCAAATCCAATGAGCACCTCAACCTTATGTGAAGGAACTGACTTCCTTACTGCATAATCATCATTCAAACATTTTGTCCCACTCCTCCATAACAAAGAAGAATAGCATATGCAATTTGATGATGGCATCCTTCGCATTGAGTGTGGTGCTGATTTCGCAAATCTTCAACCTACGTTTCCCTTTGATGATCACGAAGTTGAAGAGCAAGATGGTCCCACTCATGTAGAATTTGATCATGCTTATGTCAAGTTTCATATTGGCAGCAACTACACAGGTAAGCAGATGGACGCGGACATTGATAACAGCCTACTTGTCGAGAATGATGCAAAGTCGAATGTAAATGATTCAACACAAGCAGCGGATGTTTTCATTGGGGCTATTTGCATGGCTAACGCTACTTTAAAGCATGTGCTTGATGCTATCTTATGGAAATTGGTATTCAAAGGAAGAAGTTGGCCCGTTCTCAAAAGCCACTTTCAAGCATAATGGCTTTGCTAAAGCTTTACTGATGTTTTTGGCTGTAGTTACCTCAATTACTAGTTTTCCTGCACCCAATGAAATTAGCCTTGCTAGCTTCATTACACAACCTAATGTTGAAGCTACTTCTCATCATGTTGAAGGGGTGGCGCATCCTTTCAATGTTCATGTTGATATTGTGGTCCTCATCATTGCCTTTATGGATGTGTTGCTCAGAACATCATCTGCCACATCTCTCTAGTTTATCCTTGGCATTGACAATGGGACAAGGAGTTTACAAGATGATCTCTTCTTGTACGTATCACCAAGACCTTTGACTGACACTCCCTTTCTCTCCTTGAGGGGGGGAAAGAGAGTATTGAAGCAAGTTCAAGAAATGGAGTCGTTGAAGACAATCCTCACAACGAAGCCAAAAGCTCAGAAATCTACTCTCCATAAGTACTTTCAATCCAAACATGTGATTGATCTAGGATAGCTTTCAAAGTGGAGATACATGTAGTTTCTTTCCCTTGCTCACTTGCATAATTTCCCACCTTGGCAAGGCAAAAAAACAACACCTTGTAAGTATGCGCATATAGGAATTCTAGGCCTTGCATTTTTACCATTTGCTATCACTAAAATGAAATGGCACATCTTCCCAATGTTGGCAAATATTAGCATCGAGGGGGATGTTGGGCACAATGCCCAATTGCCCAGACAACTAATAGAATAGATAACTAATCACTCAGTGACGCCTCATGTGTGCATGCTTCTATGTGTGTCACTCTGAGAGAGAGTAATGGAGAGGACATATCGGCCTAACCGTTCAGTGACGCCTCATGTGCACATGCTTCTATGTGTGTAACTATGAGAGAGAACATATCGGCCTCTCACACAATTCAACACCCGCCATACTTGTTAAAAAAAAAAGCATTGAGACTAGGTATTAATTGTTGACCACTAGGTTGGTGAGGGGGAATGGGGTGGGGCTGCAGAGGGAGTTAGTGGAAAGTGAGAGGGTAGAGCCTCAACTTTAAGTGCCACGGGGTCCCAACCATGGGATCAATGGCTCTTGTGCAAAATCAAGACCGCTTGCAGATCTCGGTCGTCGATGCGTAAAAACTAAACTCGGGATCCCGAGTTTAGTTTTTATGGTAGGATCCACAAAAACTAAACTCGGGTTTTTATGTCGAAATCTATTGTTTTACGTTTAAGTTTATGAAAAAACACATTTATTTCAAGAAAGCGCACGCGGACGTGATGGTTAAGGCCCCAGACTGTCAAGCTAATGGTGAGGGTTCAAATCCCTACTGGGGAAGCGTGGGCATTCCAAGATTAGGCCCCGCTTGGCCAATAAAACCTAAACTCTAGATCCCGAGATTAGTTTTGAAAAATCTAAACTCGAGATCCCGAGTTTAGTTTTGAAAAATCTAAACTCGAGATCCCGAGTTTAGTTTTAGAAGATCGATGGTCCATATTGATCTTTCACTTGAGACCATGGTTGGGGACCCCTGGCACTTAAAGTGGAGGAGGGTAGAGAGGAAGGTGAATACATTGAAGATGCGACCACCATCAGCAGCAACTGCCCCCGCAAACGGCTCTTCTCTCTCAGATGATGATTGCATAGTGGGGCCTTATTGTCCTAGATTTTGCTTCCGCTCCAGCGTTGGGGTGGTATTGGGAAAGTTTCCAAGCAGGCATTTGTAGATGAATTTGAGGTGATTGGGGAGCATCTAGAGAGTGGCAGGAGGTGGGCCAGAGAGAAGAGGGGAGTGGCCCTGGAAGGTGACATCAAGGTAGGCCAGGCAGTAAGGTTGGCTACTTCGGGCAAGATGCTACCATGGAAAAGGTGGTAGCCATGGTAGTCAGAACTGTAGTCTGCATGGCGATGAGAACTCGTGGGACAAGATCAACAACCGCTACTCTTATAGCTGCTCCATGGGAAAATGAATCTTTATGCAAGACAAGGGCCGCAAAGGTGCTGACACAGGCTCATGCATGGCCATGGATCACCTCCTTGATGAGCATTTATCAGAGTAGTCTATATAGTTGAGTAGAAAGATGGGGTCAAGTTGGATGACTCTATGCAGCTATGGTAGTACGTATTATGTAGTTGACCTTTTCTTGAGACATGCCGTCCTGATCCTCACCCTGTAGCCGGAAGATATATGCAAGGAGCCAGTACCACTTTGATAAATACACAAGTTTCCCTTATATTTCCTGAATACACAAGAAGTTTTTTAGACCTACCCCCATGTGAAAAAGGATGCCTTTCACACTTTTTCCCCAATGTTAAATTGGGAAATCTTATGGCTTTATTTTTCCATGAGAGGATGATGTGTGAATGCAATATTCTCCATCGGGAGGTGATTCGGGGAGCTATGCCTATTGGGATTAACACTAGGTTGGTAATGGGACACTTTTATGTCGTGGGACACTTTTATGTCCTGTTTAGTGACCATTTTCCTTGAATTATGTCAAGAGTTTCAAAATGGATTTTCAGGTGCTATCTGTCTAGAAAGTTGTCTCATGAGCTGAAAAAAACTTGACATTTTTTTGGAATATCAATTCCATCTTTAACCTTGTCCTTGCACAACATTTCACAACCTAAACTGTGTGAAAAAATGGGTCCTGTTTTTGGCTCTTTTCAACTTTTTGCAACTATACCACTCTAGAATTCATGTTTGTGAGGTCTATAATGCTAGAGAACTATCTTTAGTAGTCCTCAACATGTCCTGATGCTTCTAGGGAGAAATAAATGTTAAAGTTGTAAGTTATGACCAAATTACAAAAATTGTCAAATCCGGTTTTTTAGCCAATTTTAGCTCTTCTATGATTTTTTTGGTGGCTTTCATGATATCCAAATGCAGTTTTGATTTTCTATGTGGCATATTGTAACATAAAGCTAATATTCCTTGAGTTTTGGGGCACCTAATACCCTATTTTGCATAGTAGACAATGATGGTTGATTTTTTCAATTATAGAAGAAAAGGAAACATTCTAGTATATCAAGTATAGCTTTTTCAATATTGTTAGTTTCTTATGACAAGTACATGCATTTTGTAGGTAGTAACCATATCTAGTCATAAGGATCAAATTTGGCTAGATATTGAATAGTTTCTATGGGATTCTACAACTTATAATGTTGAACCCAGTTTTTTCATGTTTGCTGTATTTAGCACTTCATCTTTGTCCCCAAGATTCCCCTTGGTAAGAGATGTATTATTCTTTTGACATGCTCCATGGCTCCTTATAAACCTAAAGGACAATAGGGAACTAAGAAAACATGCATATATTATTTGTATTGAGCGTGGCTATAGAAACTTTGATGATAGGTTTGCAGAATGGTAAAAATCCAACTTTTTTGTACCTATTTCTTTTGGCAAAACAAAAAATAGTGAGTGAGAAGCAATCATATGTTCTGATCACCAACCCATTGAAGTTAACTAGGGAATTTATCTCAAGTCCTACAAAAATCCCTAATCTTATTTTTATGCAACAAAATGTAAGAAATGACTGTTTTGATGAAAATGTACCGGTCCATCAACTTTGGAGGCTTGGTGTGACCAAAAGATGATAAATTTTATAAGTTTCTTATTTTTTCCATGTGTAGTAGGCCTTGAACTATAACCTCATGAAAGGATTTTACAAAATGAGTGGATCTACTATGGTTTTGGAGGTTTTTTTCAAAACCCTGAAAGGACACTTTTATGTCCTGTTAGGTTACCAACCTAGTGTTAAGGTTCGCACTAGAGACATCGGCATTGAGTCTTGACACTTGCTCCGGTTGCAAATCGACTTTTGAGGTCCCTCTGCATCTCTTTATAAAATGCCCTACCTCGTAAGGATTGGCCACAGAAGACCTAGAAGATTATTTTCTTTATAGATGACCTGATCCTAAGAGGGCGTAGTTTTCAAAGCCAGGCCATTCTGGTGTGCACCCAAATCACCAGATTTTGCTACCTTAATCTGGTCTAGAATTCTAGGAACCTTTAGGTCTTTCAAGCGAAACTGGTCGTGGATCAATTTGATGATATTGTGCGTCTAAGCCCCGAGATCATACATGTTGTAGGAGCTAAGAGAGGGATAGCAGTTAATGTTAAAGAGTGGCACCACACATTGAGTTTCCTAGACCACTTGCAAGGTTTTTAGTAGCACTCCTATTTTGGTTTATGTTGCATCTGTGGTCAAGCCCCTTGTGGAATCGTTGCGTTCGCAAGGCACATGTAGTGCATGAGGATGATTGTATTCTTTATATAAATTCTATCCACTCAGAATTGTGAGCATGGCAAAAAAATCTTTTTCATAGGGGAATATCCTTTTCAATTAGAGATAACAATTCTCTCTTACTAGAAGCTGCATTTCCCATTGGGAAATTTTCTTCCTTGTGGAAATACTCTTTCCCTTGAAGCAAGTAACTCCCACATTTGTCCCACATGAAAATGAGATCTACAAGAATTGTATTGACAACCACAAAATTTACAAGGCATTCTCAAGCTCATAACAAGCCTTAAGGTATCTATTGACTATATCAAATTACAAGGGTTGTCCTAGGCAAACCAACATCCAAAATCAACCACCCATCAAGGAGAGGGATGGCTTGATTCCACGCTTCCAAGTTCCCCCCTTTTCCAATGGCAGAAATCATTTCCCTGGTCTCTTGGACAATCTTCGTGAAGCTTGCAATTGAGCAGTCACTTTCAAAGACTCGTCGATTTTCCTGACCTCCCAGACATGCTGGAAAAATCAAAACCTGACTATTTGTATGTAAATCAAAATTACTTGACTTGTCATTGTCAATCCTCCCAAGAACAGATTGTTCTTGTAGAGCCCTATCTTCCAAGTCATTTGGACCCATTTTTCTAGCTTTCCTACTAGGCCACAAATCACCGAGCATCCCCTAAATAAGTGAGAGAGGTCCTCACTTTCTATTTTACATTAATGACACCTATCTAACTCAATAACGTTGGCAATGACCTTCACTCTTGTTAGCATAGTCCCCCATAACACCTTCCACACAAATATCTTCATCGAGTATGGCCATTGTGAGCTCCATATCCCAAGGGATTCACTCAATATAGAAAATCACATGCCACCTACGAGCAAAGAGTTTTGAAAAACCCCCTCGACTCATGTGAAGTAAAAATGACCCTCTTTCTACACTTATACTACATGTAGTTACTAAAATTATTATGCCCTATATTGTATATAAGGTTTGGTATTGTTTCTCACCTTCAAGTTTAAAAGATCCAAACTTGATGCCATACAAGTTACATTTTTTTTAAAAGTCAATACCTTAATCATATTGGCTTGTATTCTCTTTATAAGAACATGTAATTCCCTAGCAAGAATTGGCTTTTTTTACCATCAAAATGCCTTGATTTGTATGTCTATATGTATGTTATCAATTTGTTCCACTACCCCAAACACCCCGTAGTTCTCCCCCTTGAAGTATATATCAAACCCCCTCTCCCTTATGTTTTAGTAATGAATAAGAAATCAATACCCTATCTTATACGCTATCTAAACTCCCAAAGAACCCATTCCCTTGCACTTACGTGGTACAATAAGTTTCTCCTAGCGAATCTCCCGGCGCTCCATATACTATTAGCAATTGTCACCCATTTTTCTTTCGTCCATTGCACACCCCATTTCTTGTTAAGAGGTGAGAGCCAATCAGTCTTTAGCATTAAAGTATGGTATATACTCTTGGTATGTGGGCTACCAAATTTCCTACAATTGGGTCGTCTCTAGGCTTTCCACTCGAGGTTCGACTCACAAATAGGCATCACATACTTTCCCATCCCTTCCACCCTCCTAATCACCAATAGTCTTTCAATGTCATTTAGGTGGTGCTTGGTATCCAGTTATTGTTGGCATCCTAGATATAGGCCCACCGTCGAAGATCTTTGTTGTTTACTTTTCGGGCTATTTCTCTCCAATATGGGTTTCAGGAGTATGACACCTACTTTGGAACTAAGTGGCATTATACATTAAACGTTAAACATTTTATACTCGTTTAATGGTCGTATGATAAGTTTAGCAAAATAAAATGGCTATATTATACGGTGACATGACACTGAAATCGGCCCCCCGTATTATTTCTCTGTACTTCGATTAAAGAATATTTCAATCAAAGTGTAGATAACATATATCATACCGCCGGTGCTCTTTGTGCACATATGTCGCACGTGTCAAAGCAAGGGACTTTCCGTACACTATGTATAAGCTTTGGGGGATTCACTATGTGTAAAACTACCATATCACGTGCGTTCAAGACATGTTATCTATGAATTTTGTTAGGAATATAATGTACCCTTTTCTTTTAAAATCTGTAAGTTTTTTTCAAATTTGAAAAAATAATGCCCTTCTGTATATATATTTCTGTAAGTTTAAAGAACTTTAAATACCCTTCTGTTGAACTCACGTGATAGGTTACATTTTTATTAGGTGACCTCCCCGGGGTATAAGCCACCCATGGCTGCAAGCACACAACCAGATTAATCTAGCAAGTTCAAGAGAGCAAGGGTGTGTCACTCACCGCCCTATGCTCGCCTTCGTGGAGGATTCCTCACCGCGAAGAAGAGGGAGATACCGCCGTGCCGCGCTCAACCGCCTCGTTGCCGTTGTGCCGTTGCAATGCTCTCTCTCTCTCTCTCACACACACACACACACACATACACACACACACACACACACACATACACACACATACACACAAGGAGATGAAGAAGAAGATGGAGATAGAGCAAGAGCACTCTTCCATTGCACAAATGAGAGAATGATTGATTTTTAAGTTTAGGTGACTTTTATATGAGCTTGCCCATTCACACTTGGGCGCCCATGCTTATCCAACTAACCCTTGAATATTCCAATTAGAGTGCGCCTCTCATCGATAATCACTCTCACCCTTTTCCTATTGGACCGACAAGCCCGGACATGACTACTAGAAGTAGACACCGGTGGTTAACACTCTCCCAGCACCATTTGACACAATCAAGTATCAAATTGTTTTGAAAAAGTAATTCTCTACCTCTTAGAGATTAGAATGGAAAACTAAAAGAATTAAAAAAGTAAAGATTTAGGCTATTTATAAAATTTAGTTGTTAATGATATGGTTAAATTTTGCTTATTATATTTTGTAATAAAGTTTTTTTCTAATTTTTGAATAATTTCAAAATAAGAACTACACTCTTTTTGTGTTTGAGTTTTTTGACACTTAAAGAGGAGAAGATTAGGTTTTGAAGCCGTCTATCATTGTGTTGGAGTATATACTCACACTTGGATATAGATATGTATCATAAATGGTGATTATTTACCTTTGTGTTAGAGTAAAAGTGTTTACTCGCACTAAAGATAATCATGATTCATTTGTTTCACTTAAATTAGGATTTTACTCCCATTAAGTAAAAGACAAAGCTAATATTTTTAATGTAAAAAATATAGGCTTAGAGTTTTTGCTTGAGAGATGAGAAACTTTACTCAATTATACACATGCACGGGATATAAATTAATGTTTATGACTTTTATTAACTCATATTCAAATTATAGTATTATCTTGTATCTAAGCTTTCTATTATATATTCCATACATATATATAGGTTTGAATCATTTTTTTTTTTGAGTTTATCTCACACTTCAAAATGAATGTAGAATTAGGAATTTCTATGAGTCCTTGAGGAGTGATGTACTCACACATGACAGAAGTTTGACCAAGTTTTAAATTACAGTTTTATTACCATACTTAATGTTTATCTTGTACAATTAGAATTGCTTCAATTGCAATGATGTTATCACCTTGTTGTGTTAGAGTAGTTGTTCACACTTCCAAGAAGATTTTTAATTAAAGTTTCTTGGCCGTACATGAAGTTTATCTTGTACGGTTAGAAGTGCCTCAATTATAATAACGTTAGAGTAATTTCTCACACTTCCAGAAAGATATGCAATGATCAATATAAATTGTTTTTACAAATTTGATTTGTAAAAATTTATGATAATCAAGCTAAAATCTAAAATTGATCGTTTATTAACCATCGCGTTGTGTTGAAGCATTTTGCTTGCACCTCGATATGACCCGGTCGAAATATTGTTTAGGATATTATTATTATCATTTGTAGGCGTATAAACTATGCAAAATTCATTCCAAAGATCTAAATAGTGAATTATATTTTCCTTTTAAAGCTAGTGTGCTTACAATGGAAATTTGTTGCAGGATATGGTCGACTACTTACTACCAATTATTTTACATATTAAAAGCATAAATGTGTACTTCAGGTGTGTGATTGATAGGAGGATCAACTCACAAATTACAATTTTTCTATTTTTACAGATTTCTTTCGTGAAACATGGTTCGTAGTCATGAGTAGACGTATATGCATGAAATAGTGTTAGGACGAACTGCATCTCGCTTAAAGTGCAAGTCTTGTCACCACGTGTTCAATGGTAACACTACTAGGATCAAAGAGTGTTTGTTCAAATTGCCAAGCAATTTTTAGCCTTGTAGTTTGACTCTATGAGACGTCTATGAAAGATTTTTCGATTATGTACGAAAGGTAAAGGCTATCTTTGAGAGTAAAAATAAAGGTTCATGCAAAAGCGGTCATACTCTGGGAAGAACAAATCCAATGGATGAAGGCGGACCTCTTGCAAATGAGAAGAGGGACCCGATGTGCACTGACTTTTGATAAACAATGGTTATACATGCTGCATTTGAAGTGGACGAAAGAATTTCTTGCATGTGGCATTCCATTCAATATAGTGTGCAACCCTATCTTTAAAGATGCATTGATGAGCACCACCAAAAAAGGATTTGTGATACTGGATCACTGTAACAAAATGGGCACATAGTATATTGACAAAGTCAAAGATGAGGTAGAAAGTACGCTCAAACGTGTAGTGTTAGAATACGTTCCTATCTTTGGGTGTACTATAGCTTTGGATGGATGGACCAATTGTCAAAAGAAGCCTTTAATCAATGTGATGTTTATTTGTCCTCGAGGTTCAATATTCTTGAAAGCCCTTGACACGTCTTTGAAAGAAAAAAAAAATCCTTTCTTTCAAAAATCTGTGAGCGTGCCATATCAAAAGTTGGAAGAGGAAGGAATGTAATTGCCATCGTCATCGACAATGTTGTGAATTAACAAGATGTAAGTCTTGCAATTCAAGCAAAGTATCCGAAATTACCATGGCTACCATGTGACACATATACTATCAATTTGCTTTTAAAAGACATTGGCAAAGTTAAAAAAATAAAGATCACTTAGTTGGAAGAAAACACAATAGTCAAATTTATTAGAGAGCATAAATTTTCATATGCCTTATTCTGAACAAAGTCACTTAACAATGCATTACAAATATTCTGTGCGGTCCTAGGTTTGCTATTGCATATTATGTGTTGTCAATGCTTAAAGAAGTTCGACATGAGTTGGTGGAGACATTTGCCTATAGGACTCATGGGATGCACGACATAGCAAATATTCCAGCTACCAAGCTACAGAATTAAGGGTTCATCAACTCATCAATTTACCAGTGTTTTGGAGAAATGTGGAAAAGGTTGTCGATGTTACTAAACCCTTTGTTGATTTGTTGTGCTGGGTGGATAAAGATTCTTTTGTCTTTGGAGAGGTGTATTGGTATATGTCAGAAGCCATTGAAAAGCTCAAGGATTTTCAATGCTGCACAGGCAAATACAAAACATTTCTGGTTTCATGTGCAGACTCTCGATGGGTGCAAATGCAC
Organism: Adiantum capillus-veneris; assembly: GCF_014529385.1. Lineage (NCBI taxonomy): Eukaryota > Viridiplantae > Streptophyta > Polypodiopsida > Polypodiales > Pteridaceae > Adiantum > Adiantum capillus-veneris. The sequence continues at coordinate 116,986,104 of NC_140954.1, forward strand.
ACACAGTTGCATAGCACAATGTTTGCTTTGGATCCAAAATTTCGGCTCCATAAACAATTTTTCAATTTTGAAGCGATGCGTGGTTTCAAAACTTTGTGCATGCATGCTTGGGCTTGAAGGTGGAAAAGATGCATTTCACCAATGCATTGGCTATGCAAATAGGGTTGGTATGTTTGGTGATCCTTGGCACATTGATGGTGATGGGACTCATACACACACACACACACACACAGACCCAATCCTCACACTCTTTCCTGTTGCCAAAAAGTGCACCCTGGCATGCTCTTTTGAAGAAATCTCTTCGTAAAAAAACATCTCACTCTTGAGCATCCAGAGATGGGAGTCACTCTCTCTCTCTCTCTCTCTCTCTCTCTCTCTCTCTCTCTCTCTCTCTCTCTCTCTCTCTCTCTCTCTCTCTCTCTCTCTCTCTCAACACACTCACATGCTAGAATCATCAGGCTTGTTTAGTCCAGAGTCAGATCACTTAAAAGCCACCTCAAAGGCCTACTTTTAAAATGATCATCCAATTATTTACACAAACAATAAAAAAATCAAAGTGTTCTACTCATATGGCAAGCTTGTCTCTTGCACTAGGAGAAGCCTTCATTGACGACAAGCTCCAAAGCTATGATTCCCTTTCTTTACCCACGGTAGGAGCTTCTCTGAATATGAGCTTCCTCCAGCTATACGCCAAGCATTGCCTGAATTGAAATCAAGGTTCTATAGAGCACGTGCCAGAGTCTCTTATACACCCTCTTTCGTGGAATAAGCCAAGGTTATCAAGGGTTCAACACCACCCTCTTGTCGGGCCCAATTGCTATGCTATTGCAAAATGGACTAGAGCATGAACCCCTTCCTTTCTAGCACGTAGAGAACCTCCTCCCTTTCTCTCCCAGCCAACTAGCTTACGAGAGTGGCGTATATGAATGACAAGGCTGAGGGAAACCGTGTGTTAGCAGCTCTGAACGTACAAATATCATCAAACAGGTCACAAGAAGATTTAGAAATTTTCTCATGTAGGAAAAGGAAGCCTTTTTCAATGTTTCATACAATACAAAACATCATGAGCTTCTGTTCGGGAGGAACCGCATACCTAGCTAGGTACGATTGGGGGCAAGGGACCCCCGGCCCCCCCACCGGGCCGATTACCGCTATACATGACTCCCTGCCACGTCGACAGAGAGTCCGATATCTAGCTCATGCCAGGTGTAAGGTGTAGCCCGGCTCTCTATTTTTTAATCCACCCCCTTCTTTTCTCTTTTTTGGCAAGCTCGTGGCTTCCAAAGACTTCCCAGCAACATGGCCCCCCATGCTCTGTTCGCCCTTCTCCTCCCATGTTTGCAGCATGCTACACCAATGATTGCAATCGACTTTTGCTAAAATTATTTTTTCCCTCATCCCTTAGGACTTGGAACATGTCAAGAGTATTTGAACTTCTTCAAGAGAATTTTACCTCCAAACTCATTGTCATTGTACCACAAAAGAAAGCAGAAAAAGAAAAATAAATTTGTCTACACAATGGACTAAAGGAGACTCAAACAAGAGTCACATTACTAACACTTCAAATAAGCATTGTTTTTGTACTTCATATTGAGCTACCATTAACTATTTAATGCAATTAACTTCTTCAAAAAAGCATTGCTCCATGGGCCATTGATTTACGAACTTAATGCAAAAGAAAGCAAGGGAGTTATTTTGGTGAGATATTATTTAAAAACTCTTTCTGTATAGATGTAGCATCCACAATCGGCATAGAGCAAAAGAATACGAACATACTTAAGGGACTCCAATACTTCACTTAGAAGCATTAAGCTTCCCCCCAATGCAAATGATGTTGAGAAACATTGTTCAAAATTGACATGCATGACACAAATCATGGTGTATGAGTTTCTCGTTTGAAGAACCAACACGAAGAAGAGCACCCTCTAACCTCCTAGAACCTAAAGACTCCTCTTGTGTCTCCCATGATGCATTGTCTATTTCTAAACACTCAATACTCCTAGTGTATCCAAATGATGTGCTTTGCCACATGCAAATCAACATCCTAATAAATCAATAAAGAAGACTCTAGTGTATGTCTTCACCCAAGAGGGAAATTATCATAAAAAAAACAGTTTGCATTGCAAAACTTAATTTTTCATCAAAACCCAACAAGCAAATTAATGCAAACAATTTTTGTTTGCCTCTCCAACTACCAAGGAAAAACATTGATGACAGAGTTGCTAGTAGAACATGCAATTGCAAAATGCACCACTCCAAGAAGAAGCAAACCACACAAATACTGTAATAATGAGTCCCTTTACACGCATGAACATTATTTTAACGTTGTAGGAAACTATCCCAAAAGACCTTAAAGATCTACTGAGGAGAGAGAGAGAGAGAGAGAGAGAGAGAGAGAGAGAGAGAGCGCGAGCTATTGGGGAAAGAAGGCATAGAGAATCTCCTTCGCGGTTCCTTACAAAGGAGGAGATTTATGACATGATGCAATAGCCCATGAGAGAGTTCATGTGAGGATACTTACTAGGGAAGCCCACTAAGAAGATCATGCTTTGGCAAATAGACCACCAGCTAGCTCTACTTGTTCTCGTATATCCTCACATTTCAACATTTGTTACGTTAATAGTTTTTGCATTTTCTATATTCAACATTTGGATCATATGACGATGATGTAATTGTTTGGTCTCACAGAGCTTTTAGGCTTTTTACACATAAATGGATATTGCATTTCATTTCTCTTTCTAAAGTATCAAGTCTTGAGTTAAGGGCTCATGGGATGGGCCTTTGACATCTCTAGGGATTCTTTGTACGATATTAAAATCTCTCTCTCTGCCCCCCCCCCCCCCCCCCCCCCCCCCCCCCCCCTCTCTCGCTCTCCCTTTGCAGCCCTGCCCCCCTTGTTGTCTCGTACGTAGAGAGAGAAAACGGGAAAAGAAGAAAAATGTAGAGAGAGAGAGAAAGAGAAAGCGTAGAGAGAGAATGTGGAAAGAAAGTACGTAGAGAGAGAAAAAATAGAGAGAGAGAGAGAGAGAGAGAGAGAAAGTTGAAACAAAATGCGTAGAGAGAGAAAGCTTGCGTGCATAGAGAGAGAACATTTGCACGCAGAGAGAGAGAGAGAGCGAGAGAGAGAGAGAGAGAGAGAGAGAGAGAGAGAGAGAGAGAGAGAGAGAGAGAGAGACCGATTTTTTCTCTCTCTCTTCAATTATGTGAGTGCAGGTTTTTGCAGTGGAGATCCACCCAGGTCCCCACTTTTTCCCTCCTCCCCTCCCCCCCTCCTCCCTTTCCCCACTTCTTCACTTCATTCTATTTCTCACCCTCTCCTTTTGCGGCCTTCAATCATGAGGAAACAAAATGACAAGGATGACCCGATGGAGGATACCATTCAAAAATGCAAAGAACAAATGAGCGAGTCCATCAACAAGATCAATCGCCACCTCCTAGGTACTATTAAGGCACTCGACGAATGCGTGTCTGCACAGGAAAGCACGATACATACGCTTGAGGATCGTGTGAACGCCCAAGATGAGGAAATCGCACTACTCAAGATGAGGAAATCGCACTACTCAAGAAAGAGCTTGCAGAGGTGTGATCGCAAAATTTCCTCGAAGAGGGAGAGCTTCAACCCTCCATGATCAAAGAGCTTAACATGATTAAAGAACAAGTGCGGGCCATCAAAGAAGGTGAGGAGCAACACAAAGAAATGACGACCTCGTGGGTAGATGTCATCACCAAGACCCAACAAAAAGCAGAAGAGGCTAAGAAATGGATCGAGATTGTCAAGAAAGGAAAGGCAAGGAAATAACCCCCACCTCCACACCAACCATCATTAATGTGACACTAGAAGAGGAGCAAAGGAGACTTGTGCGGGCCTTATACGTAAGGATATCTGGCCTCAGAAATTAAGATAATGTGGATGAAGAGGTGAAAGAACTCATGACTCTGGTGGGGGTTAACAAGCATACGCATACGAGGGCTTGGAGAGTGGGCAATAAGAAAAATGGGAGCAACGGAGAAACCTCGAAGGAAAGGGCACTCATCCTCCGTTTCCCCTCTATGGAAGCGAAGAAGGACTTCTTGAAGAAGAGACCGACTCTAAAGAAGACAGGCATATTTCTTGGAGATGACGTCACCCTCTTGCAGATTGCTCATATGCAAGAGTTAATGCCAGAAATTAGACCAGCAAGGAGAGAAAGGGAAGATTGCTTTGTACATGGATGGAAGGGTGGTGATATTGGAGCAGCGCTCCGCATGACGGTGCGAGACCTATGGGACCACACTAAAGATGGAAACCTGGAATTGTAATGGGTCACTCCGTCAGGATGTAGGTGCCTTTGAGGATAGTTTCACTGGGTTAGACATTATTTTCTATTATGAGACGCATCAAGCTCCTGGTCAATCCATGCCACAGGTGAGCAGATATAGATGGGAGACAGCTTGCAGACAGGAGACCACATCAAAGTATCGAGGACGGGGCTCGGGGGAGTGGCAGTTTTATTCAGGGAGGAGTTGCATCCATTGATATATATAGCACGCAAGGATGAGCAAGCTAGGTACATGTGGGTGAGGCTAAGGACAGGAGGCTAAAGACAGAGACACGCGGATACCTCTACATTGCTATTTGTTACTTTCCTCCTAATACGTCAGTATATGCATCACAGAGGACAATCCCCCTCTGCGATAATGACATATAGCAGTTTTCCAAGGGCGGTGACATTATCATACTAGGGGACTTGAAAGAATATGGAATAACAGTTGATCATGCTATCTTGTCTTTCACCTTAGTTCCAGTTCAACACAGCTCCATTAGGAGAGGTCCCCACGCACACTTGGTATACCTTCATGAGGGAGACAGATTCTGTGTATATGGATGAGATATACAGGGAGCTATGCACTCAAGAGCCGGGAGGCCACTAGATGAACTCACTCAGATATTGACAAAGATGCTCCATGATGCAGCATCAGAGGCATACCCCCACAGCTAGCCTATGCAGAGAAGATCTGGGAGCATGCCACATAACAGTTGGTATGATGAGGAGTGTAATGAGACGAGGATCAAATTACAGAGGGAAGTAAGATTTCTACCTTGATGAGAGGGTATGGCAGGGATTGTTGGTGCCATTGAGCATTGATTTGATTGGGAGTGAGTTGAGTGACGTTGATAGAGTGTAAACTCTCAGCTCCCAATCCATAGCTGCCTTCCATTGCTCATCTACCTCTAAGGCGGTCTTCTCCTTCAATGCATCTTCTTCAGCCTTTGACAGATGGACCATTGGCACTGTGTCTTCCTCTGTGATTTGGATTTGAAAGTCTTCTTCACACTCGGTTCTGCTGTAGACTGCGCCTCGAATTCAGCAAATGAGACCGAGGGGATGTCCACTTGGGGGAGCTCTGAAGTGCCTGCCTCTTCCTGTATATCTGGCTTTCCCTCTTTGAGGAGCTGATTTATTCTTTTCAATTTTGCAATTTTCTTAAGGAGCTCCTCCTCTCTTTGGACCCGCATGAGTGCCAGATCTCTGCGTTGTGACTGCTCCAACTTCAACTCCAGCTCTAAATCGCTATTTTTCTTTTCAAGTGCTTTATGCACCTCATTTGTTCCCTTGATCAAGGCCACGACTGGATTTTCTCTTAATTGCCGCAAGAAAGTGGCCTGATCATTAATTCTTTGTTCAGAATACTGCAGAGATGCGTTTGCTACATCTAATTGTACTTGAATCTTCTGAGCTGACAGAGAGGTGGTAAGAAGTTCATTTGTCACTTCTGTCAACTGCTCATATTTCTTTGCAAGCACCAAATAACTTAGTCAGGAGGTCACCCAGCTCCTCCATTTCCTTCTATTGGTTGTCCCAGTCTATCTAATGCCATTCTGCTTCAGTCTTTAGCTCTTGTACTTACCTTTGGAGATTAGTGATAGTAGCCATTCTGTCGTCGAGCTCGCCTTGAAGAGCATCGATGACCATTTCTAATTCTTTGGCTTTAGTACTACGATTAAAGGCTGTTGAGCGGAGTTTCTCCGTCATGATTTGCATCTGCCTTGCATAGTCGTTTACTTGTAGAATGACTTCATCATTGGACTGCCACTCCTCCTGTCTTACAAGTTGAGATGTGCCGGCAGCCTCTTGTGCTGCTTCTTTCTGTGTTGTTATTGCTGGTGTTTCTATAGAGGTGGTTGTTTTTCCTTGGCCATCTTGAGGTTTTGAAACCTCGGCAGTTGTTTCTGGCTGAGTGGTAATTGCTATTGTGGTCTCAACCCTTTTCGGTTCCACTACTGCAGGCCTTTTTGCCTTTTCAGTCTCGGTTTCTTCCTCATGTGTAGTGGTTTGCTCTTTTTCTGTATATTTCTCTTTATCAGTTTCATCCGCCTCCTTGTGAGTTTCCTCGGCTGTCTAATCTGGTGCTGGTTCAGCTTCCTTTTCTTCATGTTGCTCGGCATGGTCAGTTTGCTGTGTAGCTTCCGTTTGGTGGGTGAATTCAGAATCTCTTTCCTTGTCGGTCTCGGCTTCTTCAGTGGTCTCTTGGCCTAGTGGTGATGATGGTGGAGTGGGCATGGGCTTGTCCTGTTGTTCCGGCGGCGGTGAGGTGGGTCGAGGGGATGCCTGGCATTGCTCTTGAGTTGCTGCTTCCTCAGCTTTTTTGGCCGCTTCTTCTACCTCTTTCAGCTTCAAGGCCTCTGTCTCTTGGTACATTCTTTCTAGATGATCCTTAGGATCCTCGGCCTCTTTCCTTGAATGATGTTTCATTCGAAGTCCTTTCAAGCCGGTGGGTACCCACTTTTCTGGGTCTTTTCTTTGTGCTTGTCTAGTGCACTAATACGCCTATTTTTCTCTTTTAAATCTCACTTGTTTTTGCATTGGCTCCTCTTGGTGGGCAGCCACATCTTTTTGCTTCATTTCTTTCCTCCTAGCTCTTTTTTGTTCGTTGTCAGAGCTTTCACTGCTATGCTGCTCTTATGAACTATCATTGGATTCATCACCTGATTTAAATGATCGCTTACCAAATCTTGTAGATCTTGGAGAGGGTTGAGCTGCCAAGATCCATGTGTTTTGATCCGGGGCAGGCGGTCGGTTATCGGCCATGCTGATGGCATGATAAGCTATTCTGGTCAATACTTCCGGCGTGCCCAAGTATGTTATCTCTCCCTCCTTCTTGGTGTCCTTCAATGTTGTCAACACATATTGCGTGTGGTCCACAGGTTGTCTGGTGGTTGACTTTAGAACTTGTGTAAAAGTGGTGGCCACGGCGTGATTTGGTGTTGTGTACCTTGGTGGCCTTTTTGCCAGGAAATGGAAATGTTGGTGGTACAGACGGGTTGGCTCTTCCACCTGCTTGGGGATGAGATCGGCAAATGTAGCAGCAGTTGTTTACAAACAACATTGTAAACAACTGTCCATTGTTTTTCTATCTCTTGCCTGCATGGTCATCCCTTCAGAGGGCAATCTGAGTGCCTCTGCCACTATTTCCTTTGTAATTACAACCTCTACCTTATTTCCTTGGTTGTCTGAGATTTGGGCAGTTCCGTCTTCCTTGATGGTAGACAAAAGCTCGTAAGCTTTCTGAAAGTCTACTCCGCAGGGCTCTTGTTCATAAAAGTGTTGGAGTCCCAACCTGCGGTTAGCCTCTTTGGTTTCTGGCTTTGCAGCTACATCGTAGACCTCTTTAGGCAAGAGATGCAACCCCGGGGAGGTCACCTAATAAAAATGTAACCTATCACGTGAGTTCAACAGAAGGGTATTTAAAGTTCTTGAAATTTACAGAAATATATATACAGAAGAGCATTATTTTTTCAAATTTGAAAAAAACTTACAGATTTTAGAAGATAAGGATACATTATATTCTTAACAAAATTCACAGATAAAGGGTTCTACAAACATGTCTTGAACTCACGTGATATGGTAGTTTTACACATAGTGAACCCCCCGAGGCTGCAACTCCACCAGATGCCCTTCCTCACTCTTAAACCTGCTCATGAATATCGTGGCGTGGTGTTCTTCTAGCTGCTCTTTAGAAAGGTAAGATGCCTTTGCTGCCTTTACTGACTCGGGGTCCAATTGATACGGGGGCAGTTCTTGTAGTTTCTCCTTTTGGTTTAACTTCTTCTTGGCCTTCTCTGCGGCTTGCATTGCTCTTGTTCAGTGAATAGAGTGCAAAGTTAGCAGATTTGTCGAATTTTCTCCAGAATGTCCTTTTAGACTGAAATGTTGATAATCTGGTCCAAATTGCTTCAAATCAATTTTTGAACAAGCAAAGATGCATAAAAATCATGCAAGGAACAAAACTGTATGGTCAAAACAAAAATTTGCAACCAAGGTAAATAATCGGGATTATTTATAGCTGGGAAAATTTTCAACTTTTTTGCAAACTTGGCTCTTTAGGCTTGAAGTATGTGCCAATTACATGCTCTGAGGGAAGTATGGGCTCATTTGGATGTACAGGGTGAAAATGGTACCAGATTTTGGGTTTAGGTCACTGAAACAGTGGATATAAAGAAAAATTGAGATTTTGAAATCCAAATTGACTCAAAATTGGCTAGTGGGCTTATCTCAACATGCTCTTTGGATATATGATGACAAATTTTCCAAATTGCCCCATTTTGGCCAAAAAGTAAATAATCTCAATTATTAACTTTTCTTCCAAAATTGACTTTTTTTGGCATAGACTGGTTCTAAGCATGGTACAGACCTTGGGTATGAATTATGAGGTGATTTGGATCAAGAAAAATTGTTCATAACCCAAATTGTGGCTTACACAGACTTCTTTGTGTTTTATGGCAGTTTTGCAAGTAATGGGTGGTCATTTTAGCTCATACTTGATTTTTAGCATGTGATAGGTGTATACACATGATAGGTGAGGTGAATTGACAATTTCCAAGCAAAAATGCTGCAAAAGTAAATAATCACGGTTAATTACAAGTGACAAAAACTTTGCATTTTCACATAAATTTTGACCTAAACATGTTTCATACACCTAATACAAGTCCTAAATTGAATTTGGTCAAGTTTGGTCATGCCGGCATCACTTTGTGCTCTGTCGACTCTGAATTCACCGTTTTTTGTGATTACTCTGTCTGTTAGGTTGGTCGGTCAACTTTGAGGCTTTGGACTTGTTTGTAACCTCGTCGTGAAGCTACCTGTCCAATTTTGGCTCATTTGGAGTCAGTTTGGCCTCGTATGTCGAATTTGATGCTTTGTAACCTTCGAGCCGTTTTCCGTTTTTCGAGGGTTTTACTTGATGGATTTCTCCAAACCAATCATATACATTGTATATGAACCTCATTAGCAAGCCATCTGTGGGGTCAGGTCAGAATTCTGGCCTTTCCCAAAAAACCCTAATTCTCTATTGGGGACCCCCTTAACCCCAGCCGAATGATCATTTGATGGTATGGAATGGTTCTATTATGTTATGGCATGCTATGGTTCAAATCCCATCCGATTGGGTCAAGTTGGTGTTGGGGTATAAAGCCCAATGTGGTCGCCCAGGTAAGTGGGCGGGCCGCCAGGTATGTACACATATTCTTTTGTAAAAACCTAATAAGAACTCACTATGCTCTACACATTACAGTAGAGCGAGTTCACCATATCGTCGTGCTCTTCTTCTCGCACTCTCTCTCGCGTCGCACTTCCGCTCGTACTCCTTCAACTGGTATCAGAGCTCAGATCGAGGCTCGGGGCAGCACTGCAGGAGGCTAGAGTCACCAGCTCAGATTGGAGTGAAATTCGACAGGCAAAGACACGGCCCCAAATCCTGTGGGAGAGCGCGAAGGGCTTGGTGTTATCAGAATTTCATTCTGAGGTCATCTCGACCACCGTTCGGCTTCGACAAAGGTCTGCGCAGGCCATTTTCGACTACGTGGTCTCGGCGGGTGCAGATCCGACTCTGGAAATTTGGGGTTTTCGGCCTACGACTACAGGTGCTGAGGATATCGACACTCCTAGAGTGTTGATTTTTGGCTGTCTACACATCGAAGGACGGCTCACAGTTCTTGGAGGCGTGTCACATACGACACGGGCGCATCTACACACAGACTGTAGGCGACATCCACTAGTTCATCAGGTAGCTTGTGTTTGCTGCTTGATATTCTAGATTTCATCCTGACATTGCAGGTAATTCCACATGGGATGTATTGTCAGAGATGATGTATGTCTCTTGAGGGTTTGCTGGCTGTGAGTCACGCAGCAAACAACCGCCGCAGCGGTTACAGCATACAGTGGGAAATTTGTGGATGTATGACTTTGTGGGAAGTCTATGTACTGTCAGATTTACTGCAGCCTTTGTTGATGGTCGAGTGAGGTTTTATTGAGCTGGGGGATTCTTGAATGTTGAGATCCTTTCGGTGATACAGGTCTTGGAGCGATCCCTCGAGCACCCTTAGATAGGCAGCTAGGATGTATTGACTGTGAGTTAGGCAGTCTATGCTTACAGGACAGTGACGGGACAGTCAGAGACAGTACAGGTGCAGGACAGGTTTACCCGCAACTTACAGTGTCAGAGAGACAATGTTTTTTGAGCTGTTTTTTGGTCTGTTTTTAGTACACCAGAGCCATTTTACAAAGGAGACTCTGCCAAAATTTCTGCAGAATCTGAAGCTTTCTTGGTTCATTTGACAGGTTGATATTGGTTCAGAGGTCAGCTTACAAGGGAAACTCTGCCGAATATTTCCCAGGAAAGTAAACCACTATGAAGCGTAGCTATGACTGGATCACAGGACACTGCTCTTTACAATATCAAGAAGCCGGATGGAACCAATTTCCCATGGAAGAAGCAGATTTGGCACGTGTTGGTACAAAAGAAGCAGATAAAACCTATAAAGCTCAAGGGGATAAAACGAGAAGATATGGACGAAGATGAATGGAGCGAAATGGATGAATTGGCACTTTCTACCATTATGCTGACTTTGGCAGAAAGCGTTTACTTCAATGTAGCAGACAAGATGTCGGCTTATCAAGCATGGTTAAAGCTGAGTGATCTTTATGAGAAGCAGAGTGCAGCTTCACAGGTATACTGGCTTAAGAATCTTGTTGACTTGAAGATGAAAGAAGGGACACCTATGTCCAATCATCTGAATGAATTCAACACAATCTACAGTCAGTTGTCAGCTCAAGGTGTCAAGTTTGATGAACCTGTTAGAGCTATGCTCTTGTTGATCACATTGCCGGAAAGTTGGGACACTTTTCGCACAGCTTTGAGTAATTCTGCACCTCCAAATGGTTTGAACATAGCAGGTGTAGAAGGAAGTCTGCTTACTGAAGAAACCAATAGAAAGACAATGGACAAAGGCAAAGGAACAGCCTTAGTTGTCAGGGGAAGGACCAAAGAAAAGTACAAAGGTGGAAAGAGGAATCAGTCTCGTAGCAAGTCCCGCAGTTCTAAAGGCAAGAGTGACATAGAATGCTACCATTGTGGCAAGAATGGTCACGTGAAAAGAGACTGCAGAGAATGGAAAGCAGAAAAAGGCAAAGAGAAAGCTGAAGACCATGGTGAGAAGAACAAGTCCTCAGTAAAGATTCAAGAAATAAATGTGACAAACACTGTTGCAGAGGATGACAGTCTAGTGTCAGGAGACATCTACTTCTTGAAGAATACAATGGACTCAGCTCTTCTTACAGCATCTGATGGAAATGCTCTGAGTGACTGGATTATAGACTCAGGGGCATCACTTCATGTGTCTCCAAACAAGGAGTGGTTTACTTCTTATGTGACCACTAAAGATCATGTTCGGCTAGGCAATGGGCAGACATGTGAGATCTTAGGTGTTGGAGATGTTCAATTGAAGTTTCAGAATGTCTCTTCTTTCACGCTGAAGAATGTGAGACATGTTCCCGCAATTACAAAGAGCTTGATCAGCACAGGTTTACTTGATGATGCTGGCTACGTCACAACTTTTGGACAGAACATGTGGAAGATATCGAAGGGTTCTATGACAGTAGCACATGGAGTAAAGTCTGGAGGACTTTACATGATTTATGTATCAAATTTCTCTAAAAATGTAATCAATGTAACCGAGCAGCCGAACGTTTCTTTGTGGCATAGCCGGTTAGGACATATGTCCAAGAAGGGAATGGAAATCTTGTCTCATTTTGGTTATTTTCCTGGCTTTTCATTTAATGATTTTGAATTCTGTGAACATTGTCTGTATGGTAAGCAAACACAGCAGCCACATAAGCATAGAAGCAGTAGAAGAGATACACAGTTGGCACTTGTTCATAGTGATTTGTGTGGACCTATGCCTAACCTATCTCTAGGGGGAGCTTCTTACTTTATGACATTTATAGATGATTACTTGAGGAAAGTATGGGTTTACTTTCTCAAGCACAAGGATGAAGCGTTTAGTGTTTTCAAAACGTTTGTGACACTTGTGGAGAATCAGAGTGGCAAGAAGCTTAAATGCTTACGCACTGACAATGGTGGAGAGTATGTTTCAAAGGCCTTTCAGGACTTTTGTGAGTCAAAAGGTATAAAATGTGAACTTACTGCTCCTTACAATCCTCCTCAAAATGGTGTTGCTGAGAGGATGAATAGGACCATACAAGAGAAGGTCAGAAGTATGTTGTCTAATGTATAGCTGCCAAATGGGTTTTGGGTTGAAGCTGTATCAACAGCTGTTCATCTTGTAAATAGATCTCCTAGCAAGGTTTTGCAGAAGGATTCAGTGCCAGAGATGGTATGGTCAGGCAAAATGCCCTCATACAAGCATCTCAGAGTCTTTGGTTGTGAGGCATATACTCACGTTCCAAAGGAATTTAGGAACAAACTTGAGCCAAAGAGTAGAAAGTGCATCTTTCTAGGCTATGGTAATTCTGGTGAGATGGGGTACAGACTTTGGGATCCCGAATCCAGAAAGGTTGTCCGCAACAATGATGTTCACTTTAATGAATCCAAATATCATTCTAAACCAGAGAGGGTTGAGGAGATTAGAAGAGTTGTCTTCCAAGAAGATGGACCTGCACGTGCAAGACAAAATGTCAGGGCTCAAGAGGAGCAAGGACAGGATAGAGTGGAACCACAGGATAGATCTGGACGTGTCACGCGACCTCCTGATAGGTTTGTTCCATCTATGAACTATGTCATGTTGACTGATTGCAATGAGCCTTCATGTTACAAGGAAGCAGTGCAAATGAAGGACTCCGGGAATTGGCAATTGGCCATGCAGTCAGAGATGACAGCTTTGCATAAAAACAAGACATGGAATCTAGTTAAATTACCACAAGGCAAAAAGGCTCTACCTTGTAAATGGGTTTACAGGTATAAGATCACCGCTCATGATAGTCAGCCAAAGTACAAAGCAAGGCTTGTTGCCAAGGGCTTTAAGCAAGAACAAGGCATTGACTTTGATGAAGTCTTCTCTCCGGTGGTCAAGATGACTACATTGAGATGCTTTCTTGCATTGGTTGCCATATTAGATTTGGTGTTGCACCAAATGGATGTCAAGACAGCATTCTTGCATGGTGATTTAGATGTGGAAATTTACATGCAGCAGCCAGAAGGGTTTGTTGAGAAAGGCAAGGAAGATTGGGTATGCCACTTGTTAAAGAGTCTTTATGGCTTAAAACAATCACCGAGGGCATGGTACCATAAATTCCACAAGTTTATGCTTTCTCAAGGCGATACAACCGTAGTGAGTTCGATCACTGTCTATATACAAAGAAGGCTAAGGATGGTAGTTGGCTGATCCTTATTTTGTATGTGGATGACATGTTGATTGCTGGCAAGCACTTGGAAGAAATTTCAGTTTTGAAGTCAAAGATGGCAAAATCGTTTTACATGAAAGACATAGGTGAGGCAAGTCATATACTTGGTATGCGCATTGAGAGAGACAGATCAAAGAAGTTGATTTGGTTATCTCAAACAGAGTATATTGACAAGGTTTTGCAACGTTTCAATATGGAGAAGGGAAAGAAACTGAGTGTTCCATTGCCACCATATGTGAAACTTAGCAAACAAGATTGTCCTGTGTCTGAGGAAGTACAGGCTGAAATGGATAAGATTCCATATGCGTCTGCAGTGGGTAGTTTGATGTATGCTATGATTGCTACTCGCCCAGACATTGCATTTGCAGTGGGAGTAGTAAGTCGATACATGTCAAACCCAAGCAAGAAACATTGGGAGGTAGTGAAAGGAATATTGAGATACCTGAAAGCTACAAAGAGTATGCGTATATGCTATGGGAGTCAGGAGCTAAGTGTAAAGGGTTTTATAGACTCAGATTATGCAGGTGACTTAGACAACCGAAGGTCTACGTCAGGGTATGTCTTTACATTGGCTGGTGGAGCAGTATCATGGCGTTCTAGATTACAAGATTGTGTTACTCAGTCTACTACAGAGACTGAATATGTTGCAGCATCAGAGGCATGCAAAGAATCAATTTGGATTAATCGACTAGTAACAGATTTGGGAATCAAAGAAGAGATGCCTGTGTTATATTGTGATAGTCAAAGTGCTATACAATTGGCTCGCAATCCAGTTTATCACTCAAAGACAAAGCATGTGGATGTGAAGTATCATTTCATCAGGGAAATGCTCGAGGATAAGCAACTTCAGCTTGTCAAAGTTCACACCACAGAAAATCCTGCTGATCTACTTACAAAAGGACTTCCCTCAGAGAGCTTTGCACATTTTCGCAAGCAGTTAGGTGTACGATAGTACATCACTTCTCTACATCTCTTGTATATTAGCTTGTATAGTAGCTTCTCTCACACTTAAAGTACCACATTGGACTTTAAGTGGGAGGTTGTTGGTGTATAAAGCCCAATGTGGTCGCCCAAGTAAGTGGGCGGGCCGCCAGGTATGTACACATATTCTTTTGTAAAAACCTAATAAGAACTCACTATGCTCTACACATTACAGTAGAGTGAGTTCACCATATCGTCGTGCTCTTCTTCTCGCACTCTCTCTCGCGTCGCACTTCCACTCGTACTCCTTCAGTTGGCAGGCCGCTATGGTCACTTTTAGGTCGTAGGTCTTCGTGCACTGCTCGACTTCTAGGGTTTTTTGTAGGGCTTTATACTAGCTACCGGCCGTACAAAATGGATCATTGATTATTCAGGAACTTACTCCTCATGTCTCGTGTGAGACGGCACTGAAAAGGTCAACTGTGGGCTCCAAAAATGACGTGCAAAAGAAGCCAAAATGCTCTCCTTGCAAAGACTCTAAGTGGAAATGAGGTGGTTTTAGCCTAGGTTGGATATCTATACCTGGACTTCCCGAACCAATTTTCCCCAGATTCCCCCGCTAGTCCTATTAGCCCGCGAAATCTATGCTAGGCTAAAAAAATTCCAAAATTGGATTCCTGTAGCTCATTCTGCAAGAATTTTGCAAAAGTAGGCTTGGCCGCCTAATTTGGGCTTCCCGCTTCCATCTTCTGATTTTGTTGAAAATTTTTGTGCTTGTCCGCCTTGTCTTTCTGATCACCATCGTGTCTTCCATTTTTCCATCTGAGTTCCCTGTTTTTTGTTGGATTTCTCCAGTTTTAAGCTTCCTTTTCAACAAAAATGATGAAAAATACCCAAAAAAGGACTATTTTTGATGATTTTCTGATAGTATATACACTATTGACACTCATCGGGAAGATATTATCAATTAATTTTCCCTTGTTGATGAATTATAAGGGCATTATTAGGTAATTTTGCAAAAAATCACACGTTAACATGAAACTTTTTTCTCCCTCTTCAAACATTGCCCTTAATTACTTAGTATTTAGTAGTACCCTTCCACCCCTCCTAGATGGCGTTCTCCGGGACGACTGCGTGCATGGGTCGAACAATTGTGTCTCTGCATAGCCGTGATTGGCTCTACCATGATATGAAGATCAATGCAGTTCAACTCAATATGTTGTGCAAGAGCTGGGTCTTGAGTAAAAAACTCAAGGGTTTTCCATGTCGAGGTTTGTTGTTGATGTCTTCCAAAGACTAAATCTTGTAGCCTTTGTGTGTTTGATAGTACCATCAGGGTGTTTAAGCACGCTGATTGCTTGAGTTGTTGGTAGCACTTTAGACGGTTGTCGAGATTTTTCTCGCCATTGGTAGCTCGGTTTGCTTGGTGCATGGTGTTTGAGAGCCTGTTGCGACTTAACTCGCCACTGTTTGATTGGTTTCGCGTTGTGTGGAGAAGATAAGTACTCCTTTTTCTTCCAAACCTTTTTCATGTTAGGTTCCTTGTTCATAGATGCTCGATTCTGTGCTCGAATCCTTGGAACCTTCTTTTGTGCCTTTGGTAAAGTTTTAGGTACCCATATTTGATTTGGTTTATCCACAAGTTGTGCTTTTGGTACCCAAATTTGCCTGACTCCTTGTAGCATTTGTTTGCCGAGGGGATGGAGAATATTTGCTTCGTGGATTGGTTTTCTGATTGCATCTTTTCCATTCCTCTTTACTTGGTGCAATAGGAACAATGAGTTTCCATCCTTTAAGTGATAGCTTTAGCTGATTTGTATCCCAATCTGGTATTGCTTTGTATGTACACATCCAAGGAATGCCAAGAATCAGCGTCTCATTCATGTGTTCATCTAGCAAGCAAACAAACTGATGCGGACATGAGCATCCATGTACTACCACGTTCAAGTTGACTACTCGCAATATTGGAGTTGGGTTCTTGTTGCATCCTTTGATTGTCGTTATTCCTGCGGTCAATGCTTGACTTGTTGCCTTCTTGTATGTGGAATAACTGACTGCATTCACTCTAGCTCCTATGTCTACCAAAGCATTGGTGCTATGATTGTTGAGCTGTACTTTGATGCAGACATCCATTCCTTCTAACCAATCGTCATCTGTTGAAACTGCGTCTTTAGGTAATTCCCATTGTCGATCATCTGGTTCCAAAGTGTTGATGGGAATCGATATCTATTGATTCTTGAGAGCAGCTTTACGCTTGAGTACCTGAAGTCTAGCTTCCTCTTGGGCTTCATAAATAACCTGTTGTTGCTTCATCTTCCTTTGTTTGGCTACATGCATTCTCTCTCGCAATTCATTGGTTAGTGGAAAATTGTATTTCTTTAAATGACATCCACCAATCCAATTAGCCATTGGTTCGCCATCTAAGGTTGACAATTTTACTGCTCCACTTGGAGATACATCTTCAATGATAAATGGTTCATTTCCCTTTTTCTTAAAATTGGGAATGTGTTGCTTAAGGGAATAGACTAGAACTAAGTCCCCTTTCTTGAAAATTTTGATAATTAAGTGGGAATCAAAAAATTGTTTTTGTTTCCTCTTTTGCACATAGATATGAGCTACAACAGTTAGCCTTTGCTCGTCTAGATTTTCCAAATCTTTAAGTCTTTCTAACAATTCATGTCCAGTCCACTCAAGAGTTTGTGCTACCCTTAAGGTCGGCAATATAAATTCTATTGGCAGTATGGCATCAAGACCATAAACAAGGTTAAAGGGTGTAGAATTTAAAGCCGTTTTGAATGAAACTCGATAAGCCCATAGAGCAGCATGGAGATTCATTTCCCAGTCTGTCCTTCCTGAACTAACCACTTTGGTCAGTACCGAGCTAAGAATTTTATTCGTATGCTCAGCTTGTCCATTTGCTTGTGGGTGATAGGGGGCTGATTTGTTATGGATAACCATAAACTCATTAAGCAAATACTCTATTACCTCGTTGAGGAAATAAGTTCCCCAATCACTTACAATCTCTATTGGCGGTCCATACCTTGTGAATACATACTCATATAAGAATGCAACACTGGTTCTGGCATCATTCTTTTGGGTTGCTTTAGCCTTGGCCCACTTGGTCAAATAGTCCGTAGCTATAATGATATATTGAGCTTGGGTTCTATAAACAAGTGGCTGTATCAGTCCAACAAAATCTATACCCCATTTTGTGAAGTCTCTAGCCCCCATCATTGGTCTTAAGGGAATGTTGTCTACTCGTGCAGGCATTTTTGCTTGTTGATAAGCATCACATCTTCGAACATATTCTTTGGCATCTGAAAAAAGTGTTGGCCACCATATGCCTGCCATCAAGATTGCTCTTGCGGTGGTCTCACTAGAAAAGTGACCTCCAGCTAATCCAGCATGTGCTTGTTATAATTGGAATATACTCGTTTTCATTTGCACAAAGATGCAAATGTTGATCCTTACCTCTCTGATATAATTGGTTCCCAATGAGAGCATAGTCTCTTTCTTCTATTTCAATTTCTCTTTGATGGCGTTTGCTCATATCCTCAGGAAATGTTCGGTTCGATAAGTAAGTAACCAAATAGTTACTCCACTTAGGAACAGGTGACATTTGAAACAATGTTACATGAGGAACGGGTGGTTGTTTCTGACATTGAGGGCAATCTTTTACAAAAGATCAAACATCTCTTCTCATAGTCGGCCAAAATACTCCAAGTCTTAAGATTCGTTACATAGCTTTCTTTTCTTGCCACTCGTTCTAAAACATGCTCAGTTATCAAAAGAGGAAAGTTGTCTCTAATGGTAGCTGCATTCACTTTTTTGAGATTAACACATACTCGTAATTTCCCATTCTTCTTAGGTACTACCACAATTGGAAACACCCAATTAGTGTGTTCAATTTCATAAATGAATTTAGCTTCCTTTAGTTTTTCAATCTCTTCTTTGATCTTCCTGACAAATGTTTCGTTATGAGTGTATGGTCTCTTTCTACTTGGTTTCGCATCATCTCTCATGGGTATAGTATGTTGGCAGATTTATGGATCGACACCCTTGAGATCCTTGTAAGACCAAGCAAAGATATCCCGGTATTCCTTTAACAATCTTAGCAAAAGCTTTTCTTCTTTTTTTGTTAGGTCATTTGCAATATAAGCCGGTCTAGGCTCTTCTCCTGGTTCAGCCAAGTCTACCCTTTTAACGTTTTCAGGTCCTTCATAAGACTCACCTTGTTTCCGTAGTTCCCTAACAGGTTGTTCGATTATGATTTTCCAATCTTGGAGAGTATACTTTTTGTAATGGGATGGAACATGCATTACATCCTTACCATCCTCTTCCATGGTTTCCATTTTGGAGGTGTATATCTCCTTTAGAGCTTTTTTCAACTCTTGATATTTCTTTTTCCGCTCGACTTTGGTCATGAGTGGTTTTTTATCCTGATGTTCTTTATGAGTACCCTTCCTTGTTTTTCTCAATATCTGAGACATTCTTGAGTTTCCGTTTGAAGCATATCTGCCAGTTATTTTGTCTTGGACACAATCATTAACATATATCTGCATCAGGAATTGTGTTTTACTGGAGACTGATGGCATAGGTCGTGCTTTCACAATTTTAGTGTCCCTCTTTTTTCTATACTATTTTTGTCTTCTTGATTTCTGGTTTGGATAGTAAAAAAACTTTCCCTCCCTTCCCCTTAAGAGTAGTTGAGCTCTCGTAGGTTCTTTTTCGGATCCCGAATCTTCGGAGGTAGCTGAGTGTTCATCCAACTCATCGGTTGCATCGTAATAGAGGTCAGAAAAGACTTGTTGAGATTTCATCAAGTCCTTTGTTTTCTCATCCTTGTTTTCAATGTTAAGGACTGACATCATTTGGATGGGAATTATTTCGTAGCCATCCTCATTGCAAAATTGAGTAGGCATAGATGTGTTCACGCATACATCCATTGTTGCTAAGATTTGAGTCCACTCAAATGGTTCAAATAAATGCTCTGAAAAGGGTTCATGTATGTAGGCTTCGTCTGTACAGTCCCTTTCTAGGGTACATTCCTCTCGTCTTAAGCTTCCATTTTTTTAAGCTCCGCACATCCAAATAGGAGTGTCTTTGTTTAGCCAAGATGGGAGTTTAGTTTCAGCCGAAGAGACTGAATCAAACTCTTGGATGGGTGTTTTCAAGATGTCTCTATAGGTGTGGTCTTTTAGATTGACTCTTGTTATAGATCCCACCTGCTTCAAGTATAGATAGTCATTTCCCCAATCTTGGATAAGCTGTACCTGTCGCATGAAGGGTCTTTCCAATATGATATCATAGTTGAGTTTTTTCCCAAAATCTACTATGGAAAAAGTGTGTTGATATGCAATTCCACAGGATTTGACTATCACTTTTTCTAGTAGCCCTAATGGTCTTTCAATGTGTCCGTCAGCCAACTGCAATTTCATTCGCGTTTGTCTAATGGCTGGCTGTCCCCAGGATTCCCATACTACTTTAGTGGCTATGGGCCAGCTCCACTATCCAGTATTGCCATGGTTTCAATGTCATTATACTTCACTGAGAGGGTAGTGTTTCCTCCCTTCATAATATTCTCCGACCTTGTTCATAGGAGCTGATCGAATCTCTTTGTAGTCCATTTCATTTTAAGAGTTTCCCAGATTCTTAGAGATTAACCCCATTATCCCCACCTTTTATAGGGTTTTCTGTAAATCATTCCATAAGTATTGACTAAGTTTCAACATTTCTCCCAAAGTAAGAGTGCATTGGATAGGTGTAGACATGATTAAATGAATATTGGACCTACTTCTAGGGTCTGTTTGGCTCTTTTGACTTGAGTGGTTTTGCAAATGATAGATTATCTTCGTTATCTCCCAAGTAAGAAGGCAATGTTTTTAATGTCATTGGTTTAGATATCCCTTAAGCCTCTGATCCGCAATACCCGTATAAGGATTGTATATCCATGTTTATATCAGATGGTAGGTTATCCAACTAGACTTCCTCTATAGGAGCTGACTTTAAAGTTAGGCTCCCAGCATTGATCTCCCTTACCTTTTCCCATTAATGTCCTGGCCAATCTTCCTCTACGAATGGAATTCCTTCTAAGACATCTTCACTGCCTGGTACTATGAGCTCTGGTTCATTTGTTTCAAGGTGGGGTTCTGCCACCACATCAGATTTTGCTTTTGTTTCTTCTACAGCAAGCTCTTCCGATTTTGCAATACTTTCAAGCTTGGGTTTCTGTTTATCTAGCATTTCCTGCGTGATTCTTACCAAATTTTGATAAGCTTCCAGCTTAGCTTCTTCCATGTCTGGAGATGGATACTTTTTCCATTTGTTTTCCATGTCATGTCCTGCTTGGTAGGCTCCCAAGGCGGCGTTGATAGGCTCAAAAATTTTATCAACCAAAATGGATTCTCCAGATTTCATGGTTGTTTCCTTGAATTCACTGCCAGTTTCTTTCGACTTGTCCTGAGCTAGAATTTTTGCTTTCTCTTCGTTTTGAACCCATTGTTTTTGTTTTCTCATCTCATATCTTTTGCTTCTGCTCCTTTTGATTCTTTAAGAAAAAACTTTTGAGTTCTCTGAATCATCAGAGGAATTGTGTTTCTTTTTCTTTGCCTGGGCTCTAGTGATTACCTTGACTGGAACAATCGGTTCGCTCTCTGATGACCTACTAGGCATCACTTGGACTACGTTGACTACAGTTTTTCCCTTGTTCAAAGGATTCTTAGGACAATCTTCCGGAAAGTGTCCTCCCTTTTTGCAACATTGTATGCAATAGGCTTCAATTGGTTTGAGGTTTTTGTCAGGCTCTGGACATTCGTTCTTCCAATGGTCATCAGCAACACATTTATGAGAGTTCCCTGTTTTGGGCTTCATCATGGGTCTTCCCATGGGAGGTCTGACACCTTGATTAGCTACATAATACATTGGTGTAAGCTCTGATGGAGTATACGTCATGGTTTCCTCCATTGGTGGTGGTTGTGGACTATACCAATCTCCCTCTACCATTACTGCAGATGGACTAGGCTCTTCATAGGTTGTAACATGCACTAATGCTTGTTCATCTATGACTGCTTATGAGTGCATGTACTTTACAGGCACCGCATTATGTCCTGAGTAAGGAGGTTGTTGTCCCAACACAGGTTGAGGTCTCTCCATACCCATTGGTGGTCTTTGAACTTGAGCCATATTAGGCTAATATCTGTACATGGGTTGCCCCTGGGGTCTCGTGGGCACGTACTGAACATTCCCATCATACTTTGGTCTGAAGTAGCACTCGTGGGTCTTGTGGTTGGTCCATTTATCCTCGGTTGCACACCATTTTGTGGCCTAATTGATTGTCCCTGTGGGTTTATACCCTGTCCTGGTCCTCTCATAGGTGCTTTTTGCATATTGTTCATCATGTCATTCATCCTTTTTAGCATATCTTCTATGGCTGAGAGTGGTTCCGCAGCAGCCGTTCCCACTTATGCTAGTTTTGTGGATGCAGTCTTCTCGCTTTTGTTATCCTTAGGGACATCCTCTTCATTAAAGATATCACAATTGTCTCCTAGGTCGATAGCATCAGACACACACGCCTCTAGGGTTGTATGATTTTTACTATAGAGTATAGCATGAAGTTCTTTGTTTAGCACTCCCTCCAAAAACAATGAGACAAGTCGCTCCTCTGCAGGTATCTCCATCTCTGGGCATTTGGCAATGTATTGTTTCATTCGAGTTGCACAATCCCTAACAGACTCACCATGTTTCTGTTTAAAGCTGTAGATTTGAGCTACCGTATTATGTTTAATCCCCGTTTTAGAACAAGCAACTACAAATACTTGAGCTAATGTATTCAAATCCATGATTGATCTTGGTGGAATATTTTGGAACCGTGTCAAAGCTTTTCCTTCTAATGTCATTCCAAACCCCTCGAATTGAGTGTGAAAATCGAATATACGCTCTGCTCTTAGCACTTGCTTGAAGCTTGATAAGTGGTCATATGGATCCCCGGATCCATTGTATTTTCTGACCCATTTTTTAAAATTAGCTCGTCTGACACGTCTATTTGGTTCAATTCCAGGTCTTTTGGGAGTTGGTCCTATTCCGAGTCCTTCAAACCAGTCTGTCGGAAATAGTGACTCATGTAGTCCTGGACTGGCCTTAGTGTCACCCGTTTTTCTATGTGATGAGGTGGTTTCTGGTTTGTTCACATTACTCTCAGATGATCTCTCGTGATGTTCGTCTCTTGGAGTGGTTTTTGGTCCTTGACCTAATATCCAATCCCGTATGGAATACCCCTAGTATTTGGTTTGTTCTACCTCCTCATGAGTCATCATAACAAAGTTGTTGTTATAACAATCCCTAAACAAGTAAGTTGGTAAATCCGCAGATCCCTTATCTTTGATTTTGAAGATATAGATGATCTTCATGGACGTTAATTGTCCTGGTCTAGCATGAGAAGTCCACAGAAGATCTTTTATGTTTCTATCTTCCCAACAATAGACTCCGATCCTAGGATTATCTGTACTAAGCCGTTTCAAAGGCTTCAAGTCTACTTGATCGTATCCCTTGAATTCCAAAGTTGGTGGTCCTTCTTTTGCTGACATATCTGGGATTATATTATTTACTTCTAAGCCCCATTTGTCTACCACATCAGGATTTTCAACTTGTACATATTGAGTTCCGTTTCGATCCATGTACATTTTTCCTTGTTTATTTGCCCTAATCTCTTCTTTGAACTCAATACCATGATCATCAATGCAAATAGCATACTCTTCGTTAGGGTCCAAGTAAACCTGGGCTCCATGACGATTAGTCTTGTAAAAAGAGAGTATATGATTATGCGCATTGTCATTCCGGTTTTCGAGTGAGTCGAATAAGAAGACATTTCGGATGTTGAATCTGAAAAAGTGTCCGAGACTTCTTCAAGAATTGTGTGCAAGGAGTTTCCTTGATTTACGCTTTCTTTAGTGGATACTCTACTGGTGTTTTCTCCAAATAGGCCTTGATTTCCTATTACACGACCGGATCTAAGGTTCATATAGACTTATGAAGCCCTGGTTTGAGTACTCACCTTAGATTGACTTGTCGTCAATTTCCACTTGATTCAATTGCAACTTTCTGTCAAGCCACTGATTCTTCATCTGCAACCTGATTCCTGTACAAAATTTGTCAAATTAGCTATTTTTCTATAAGGACAGTAGAGCTCTTGGGAACTCCAGTGTATTTCACTTCAATTCGTGCTATGGAAGTCAAAATTTTGACTTTCAGATTCAGCTTAGCAAAATCAAAGGTTTAATTTGCAATCTATAAACTGAGTGTATCTATACCAATTTTGAACCCAAAATTTCCCTATGGCCTTATATTATGCTGGCTAACACTATATAAGCCCAAAAGTCAAATTGAAGTCTCTGGATAGCAGAAGTAAATAATCGTGATTATTTACTTTTGTCACTTTTTTTGCACTTTTTGGATTGGTTTGGCAAGTATACAACTTGTTAAAGCCCTTGGGAAAGTTTCAACAAGTTTGGACTAAATTTGATCAAGTTTACCCACTGTTCCGTGCCCGTAGACTCTAATTTCAAGAATTTGGCTTAAGTCTCACTTTTGTGGTCCAAATTTCACCAAAATTGATTTGTGGGGTCCAATTGATGTGCTTGACCTTGAGGTATACTCAAATTTGCAAAATCACCAAGTTTTGAAGCAAATGTAAATAATCGTGATTATTTACTTTTGATAATTTTTTACAAATTTTTGTTCCAACTTTGACAAAAATCTATTAAGCACCTTATGTTAAGGTCACTAGCCAATTTTCATCAAGTTTGGACAATTTTTGGTCAAATGGTCATCAATTATCTGTCCTCGTAGACTAACTTTACAATTTTTGTCACAGTTTTTACTCCAGTGATCCAAATCTTACCAAATTTTGTTTGTGGGCTTTATTACAACATGGTAAAGCTAGTGGTATACCAACTTGGTAAAAAATTTTCAAAAACAGGGCAGATGTAAATAATCGCGATTATCTACTTTTGGCAAAAGTTTGCAAGTTTTTGGTCAACTGAGCATATACACATGTTTATCACATCAATATAAACCTATGAATCAAGTTTCATGAAGTTTGGATAAATTTTTCTTCAATGCACACTCAAGATTCAAAAAGTCAGTACAAACTTTAGTTTTCACCCATTTTTTTACCAATTTAGTGATCCAAATCTCTTGGGCCTTTACAAAAGTTGTTTGTACACATGCAATGAGTCAATGGTATGAGCCTTGGCTAATTTAGAGCGAAAAGTTAATAATCACGATTATTAACTTGAGGCTTGAAATGAGCACTTTTTGCAATTTTCTCAAAGATAGTCTTTTTATGATGTTTTTTAAGCCTATAAATCAAGTCAAAACTTAGTTTGGCCTAAAACGTCAAGAAAAGTAAATAATTTGAGTTTTGGTCAACTTCTTGAAATGTTTACCTTGAAGTGTCCTTGAGCTTACCCACTAGTTCAGACAACTCTTAGGCTTACTCCCCAGTTGGATTGAGTGAATTCGAGTCTTTTCAAGCTATTTCTATCCGTAGACCTAAAATTCTGCAACTTTACATAGCAACTCACACTTGATTCTTTCAGAGAGATCAATGCTATGAAAAATCCACCTCGGATCCTACTTACCCTACTCTTAGTTTCTCATGCAATGGGGTTGTGGAAAGTGTCCACAAACACTCGTTTTCTTGCGTTTTTATGTTTTTTAGAGTCTTGATCTTAAGACTTGTCTCATCTACCAATCATTCTCCAAATCCTAATCTACATCTACAA
This sequence comes from Adiantum capillus-veneris, assembly GCF_014529385.1. NCBI lineage: Eukaryota > Viridiplantae > Streptophyta > Polypodiopsida > Polypodiales > Pteridaceae > Adiantum > Adiantum capillus-veneris. Next base: position 117,011,485 of record NC_140954.1, read on the forward strand.
TCCTACAGTCCTTAAGGTACTCAGCAAGTACGATTACTTCCAAGCTACCTCTACACAGCAAAAGATGACAATCTTAAGCTTGCGCTTTCTAAAATATATTTTTGAACTCTATTCTAACCTAGAGGAAGTTAAAGGACAATTACACAAGACGCTCGTGTTTTTCCTAGTTTAGGTCTCTTCGATCCCCGGCAGCGGCGCCAAATGTGGGACGCATGTCTAACCTCACCATCCTATCTTTTTGTAGTATTAGTGAGAACCACGATTAATTTTTCAAACCATGGGATGAAGCTCACTCAACTAGTGCATAGAGGCTACAAAGAGGTTGTCAATCTCTTGGAAAACAACTAACAACTTGCATCTAACTCAAGCTACACTCAAGTGACTGAAATCACCAAAAACCAATCGCTCATTGGCAAGCAAATCACATCCGTTACAGCATCAAATGACATCCAAACGTAATGAAACTTCTAGGACAAGTTTACAAGACCTAAGCACACATGCCTATGGCCTCAAACCCTTCCAAAATCCTGATTATTAACAATAGTGGATTTTTGACCTAGTCGTTTTTGATCTAGAATGCATCTAAATGCTTAGCAATGATGCCCCAATACCTTGCCTATGCTTAGTTTTCATTTTAAAAGTGTAAATTCCTAGTTATGATGAAATTAGGCCGCGGGTCGGCGACACCAAAAGCTACGAAATACTGTGAATGGCTTATGTCAATACGTAGAGATCTTACCTGCGGTCGCAATGCAACAAACGCATTTGCAATGTGACAACCGGAGAGGAAGTAGGAAGCGCGAGAAGGAGAGAAGTGAGCGCCGTTAGCTCACGCTGTGTATTTCTTATCCAAAAACTTCTAAAAAACTTACAAAAATTGGCTTTTATACCTTAGCCAAGGTTTTTGGGTGGTCAAAAGTAATAATCTGGAGTTCTACCAAAGCTGGAAATTGAATGGCTGATACAATCTGGAAGCTTGTAGCCCCGGCTCATTAATTACAAGGTTTACCAAGAAAATACGAGTTACAATATTCTCGATTTATCAAAATAATAATTGTTTTTACAAGGAGACTCCGAAAAATGGTGTCTGCGTTAGCTTGCTGCTAACACTAGCAATCAAGGTTTTGGAAGAGTTGGACAAATGTTGTATGCCGGTGTGTGATTTTGAGCTTGAATGTAAAGCGTGGTGATGGCCCAAAAATAGGCTTTTCAGTAAACCTAGAATGAAAGATGTTTATCGTGATCTGATGGTCTCTATTGACTGGTTCTCTCCCCTCAACAAGAAATGGGAAAAGTAGTGGCCAGAAACTAGATGTAAGGTGGTGTTGAATAACATCTAGACCCCCCAATGGCCTATGGCAATGAAGTGATTTTTATGGAAAGTATTAGTAGGAGCTCTACCGACAGGTGTGAAAGTTTAGGCCAGAGGGATCGGCCCCGATAAATGTAGTAGCTGCAATTTGGCGTGTGAAGATCTCTCTCACCTCTTCAAGGATTGTCCAGATATTTGTGGGGTAGTAGGGAAAATGTGCAAGTGGGTGTAAAGGACATGGAGGATAGGCTTCTTCAAGAATGACCTATTCTGTGGAGGGATGAGGGTAAAAAATCAAGCGCTCTTGGTATTCATGCAAAGTGTCAAGTTTTGCTACTTTAAATAAATTTGAAAGACCAGGAACCGTAGGGTGTTCAAGAAAGCTCTCATTATTGCAAGCTTCATTGAAATAGTAAGTGAAAGCAAGGAATTGATTGTCTACATAGGGAAAAGAAATACCTGTGATGATTGGGTTTGGACTTGTAATGCTATTCTCGCTGGACAAAATTGACCTTTTATTGTTGTTTGCCTCGTAGGATAGCCCCATTGTTATCCATTGTAGTGTGTTATCCCTCAAAGCTCGTCACAAGCTTGAGGTTCTTTGTAATTTATCTTGGCTAATACAATTCATACACTCATTGTTGTGAGTTTGGGAAAAATAAAATTAAAAAAATCTACCTTTGAGCGGCTTTGTAGCGTATGAGGCCATGTATCCGGTTGTGCTCATGAATGGTCAAAGGTGGTGCTTGCTGAAGATTTTAGTTCGGGAGGTTTTGGAGGGGGATTCATGCTAGGGTGGGTAGCTAGGAATCTTCCCCCTATCGGCCTGTGATCTCTCTATGCCGACCCTTCTTTTTGCAACGGGTGGAGGACGTCCCTCCTTACTCGATGCAAGGAAAAAACAACGGCTTGCGTTTTGATAGTGAGGAGTGTTGGATATGTGCAGAATGGGGAAGATGGTGGCAGATCCACCCTGTTTGTGGAATCATCAAGCCCCTTGATCCACCTTTTGAATGTGCATGGCCCACCTCAACAACCTAGTCTTGGTGGCGAACCTCCGCACTATTTGGCACAAGTGTTTTCAAATGCGATCAACAGTGGGGGTGATTCAGGCCGTCAGATGCGTTTTTGTAAATTTGGGCCATAGGTAAATTTGGGTCCGCACCTTAAACCTCAAACCCACAACCTCCCCCGTGCAGTGCATGTGCTCTAACCACCACGCACACATGCGTTCGGTGAAGTATGTGGCATTTCAATGCCACATATGTAAATGCGGGCCGATTTGTAAATTTGGGCCGCACAATCTTGTAAATTCGGGTCACGCAAATTTGTAAGTTAAGGCCGCTCGATCACACTGCCTACATTGCATGCACCTCATGATTCTCACCTTCACCCTTGATCCCATTTGAACGTGCTCGTGCCATAGGTGGCGGATGTGATTTGCTAGTACTCATTGGTTAGTTTTGGTATGTTTTTGCGGTGATTTATTCTTCTTCCTTGTGGTGATGGAGCAATGGGGCTCCCCCCATGTGCAGAAAGATCTCCTCTTTCTTCCTCTCTGGACTTTCCCCGATTTATGGTGGTGTCTAGGAGGGCGACTCCTTGTCTAGCCGATGTATTGTCAGCAGATTCTCATCTTCGAGGGGGTTATCATATAGGGGTGCCAATGCTTGTGATTACAATGTCACCCACTTGGTGTTCAGGTCAGTATATTGTGGTCGATTATGCTGAACAACTTGAATCTTTTGTAATTATTTCTTGTCCATGGCTCGTTCTGAGCATGTAGATGTATGGTATATTTTTATTTTAATATAATTCACTCACTCGGTTGAGTGAGTACCACCAAAAAAAAAAGCTATCAAAATAAATATTGGTCCACCCTAAATTTCTCATAAGAATTAAATTTGGACCAGTATGCACCCACCTAAACACTCATAGCCCTAGAAAACAAACTTGTTTCCAAAACCTATACATGGAGAATTTTAGAGGTAAATTGACTATCTTTGAAGATATTTATGCGTCCCTTTTTTTTTCTTGGTAAGCCTAATGTGCATAATGCCTTTCTTGAACCCAAAATTGGCCACTTGGCATGATCTTTGCCCATTGACCTTGACTCAAATCTATGGTCCAGAAGCCTCACGTAAAAAATATATCATCATCATACAGCTTTAATATTAGCCTATCATGTAGTTGAAAAAAAAGGGAGCTTTCTTTTTGTTGAACACTCCCTCATTGAGGTGAAAAGATTCTTAAGGATGTCATCTAAAGTCTCCGCACATGTAGCATTCATGCTATCCTTGCATCGATGGTGACAACAAAGGCGAGAAAACTCCATTGAATAGCGAGGACCGCATCCATAATCTGTGCTCTGGAGGCAAAGAGAAGCACACAAGCTTGCACAACTGATAGAAAGGGAAACCCTTGGACGCAGATGTGCTAGTTGGTAGAAGGAAAATGGCAGCTAATGGACTTCTGTGTGCTACATCTGGAGGTTCAAGAGAAGATTTGTGTGTCGCTTCAAGTGGAGGAGGTAAGGTAAGGGTGACAATGAAATTGCCATGATGGCCACTTTTCTTGGCACTTAATAATCAAATGATTACATCTTTTCAAACTCAAGAAGGTTCAAATAATGGAGCTAGATGTTCTCAACAGGACTCTAGAAACAAAGTTAAGACACAACAACATATTGACTTGAGAAGTTTATAATCAAGCATAGAAGCTCATCTGCTATGAAGCTCATCAACTAAAATTTTCAAAATATTTGTAATGTCAAAAGCTTCATGATTCAAAAAGTTACAAGGAGAAAATTACACAAAGTGAAGGTCATCATCTATGCAAAAAGTGACAAGCATTGTAGATATGTTGTTTATGGAGCTCTCTGGCCAAGGAGCCCTAGGCTATCCTCAACAGATATGAAACGAGGGCATATCTCTAGATGCAATCACCTACGCTTTCTTCTTGAAGGCACATGGCATTACCTTGGTTGACATGTATGTCTAGAATCTCGTCTCTTGAAATGCATTGACTACGGGATATTCCCAACAAGCATGAAGCTCTGGGTGGTTGTTTTTAGGATGCAAAGCAAGGGCACTTCTCACACTATGTAGGACTCCGAATACAAGAACAATGATATTTTTAGACAAGAGTTGTGTGCTTGGAACTACTCTGATTGACATGTATGCTAGATGTGGTGTGCTTGAGGAGATTTTTGTTTAGAATGTCTTCTCTTGAAACACACTGATTGTGGGATATGCTGAACACCTGTAGGACTAGAACATGTTACACTCACGTGTCCCTCGGGTAGTTTTGATGTGAACCGTTTCCCTATACACAGGTACTTTTTACTCTAGTGCTGGCTAGAGATTCTTTCCCCGTGTAACCACATATACACACTATGCGCATGTGTGGTGGTACGTTGTACTTAGGGAGACTCGTATCTTTCTCATACTCACACTTGAACTTCTCATAACAAAGTGAGGGAGCTTCAAGCTATCAAGCTTCTTGCTGTGCGTGTGTGTATCTACGGGTGGGTGTGTGCGTGTCTATAGCTTCCCTCACTCCCTTCTTCACCCAACAATGGTATCAGAGCAGACTCTTTAGCTCCCACAAGCATTCTCCTTCCTCCATACCTCATATTAGGTTTTGCAAGAGGTGCAGCTCGCGACATCTTGTCACCGTTTTGCTCGCCACAGGTGCTCTGGGTGTCCATTTTGCTCAACCTAGGACTCAAAACAAAGCTAAGAACGAGTACTATGCAATGATATCATGAATCAGCATTTTTGGACACATTAAGGCTTTTCTGTAATAGCATTTATAGGTCTGCAAATTTTCTGCAGGTTTTGTCGGGAGTGCATTTCTTGCCAATTTATTGTTCGTGGGTGCTATTGCAAGCAACAATGACTTGTTTGGCATGCTTCAAGCCGAGGATAAGCTTGATGGGACCAATTATCCGATGTGGTCTTGATGAAACATGTGATTGTTGCAAAGCAACTATGGAACATTGTGGCGGATGTAGACAAGAGACCTGGCAGTTCTACTTCTACTATTACAGATGCAAGTAGCTCTTCAACAATTGTTTCTTCATCTTCTCCACCTACACAGGATCAGCTTAGATGGCATGGAAAGAATTCCCAGGCACATGCTTTGATTGCTCTTTCCGTGAAGCGTAATATTGTTCCGTACATTCGGTCTTGCACTTCATCCAAGCAAGCTTGGGATGTACTTGCTTCTTTGTATGCCGGGCACAATGAAACCCGTGTGGCTTACTTGAGGAAGCAACTTGAGGAAATGCATATGGCTGAAGGTGAGTCCGTTGATGTGTATGTCACAAAGATTAAGGATTTGAAAGAGCAATTGGAAAGCATAGATGAGATTATCTCGAAAAATTATGTCATCTCCACTTTGATTAAAGGGTTTCCAGATTCTTTTCACAGCTTTGCTACTACTCTTTGTTTGGTTGCAAAAGCAAATCCCAACATGTATACTTTTGATGAGGTTGTGTCACTTCTCTTGCAAGAAGAGCAATCTAGAATGAATAGAAGTGGTTTGATTGAGAGAACTCAAGCACTTGCTATCTCTCAAAGAGTTAAAAGCAAGTCCGGGCCAACTTTGGGCACATCAAAACCAAAGCCCCAAACTCCCTCTTCCACTAATTCTTCTAGTGATGGCGATTCACAAAAAAACAAGAGATGCAAGTATTGTTGGAAGTCAGGACATACCATTGAAGAATGTAGAAAGATTGCAAAGCGTAATGATAAGAAGAAGAAATTGGGCATGTCTATCATTGAGAGCACGAGTAATGCAAAGGATGATGAAGCTAATCTTGCTCAAGATGTTTGGGCTTGTGTTGTTACATGCACATATGATTCTTCATTACATTATACATGTATGACAGTGTGTGAGGCTGATCTTGATTGGTACTTTGATAGTGGTGCTTCCAAGCACATAACATCATGTAGGAAGTTTTTTGTGTCCTTGCAAGATGCACCAAAGGGGGGGCATGTTGTTTGCGCAAATAATGCCTCTTACCCTATCATTGGAGTTGGAAACATAAAGCTGACGGCTGCAAATGGGGGTGTTGTGACTCTCAAGAATGCCTTGTATGTGCCAGGCATAAAGAAGAACTTGCTTTCAGTTCCTACCATTGCCTCTTCGGGTCTTCATGTACATTTTGTGGATGCCAAATGTATGGTTCATGACTTCAGAAATGGTGATGTTATTTTTATGTCTGGGACGTTATGCAATGGCTTGTATCGCATGGATACTTATGAGATACATGCATCAAATGCCTTGCTTGTTTGTACTCCTTCTATGGATGAAACGGAGTTATGGCATGCACGTTTTGGTCATTTAAACTTCAATAGCTTGCTCTATTTACAAAAGCCTGATATGGTTGTTGGTTTGCCCACACTTGGCTCCATTGAGAAGCTTGCTTGTGAAGGTTGTATACTTGGCAAAATGCATCATGCCTCTTTTCCGAAGGATGGTTTTGTTCATGCTACAAAAAAATTAAATCTTGTACACAGTGATGTATGTGGTCCTGTGAAGACTCCATCTTTTGGAAAGTATGTATATTTTGTTACCTTCATAGATGATGCTACTCTCCATACTTGGGTGTATCCATTGAAAGCAAAGAATGAAGTTTTTGCATGCTTTAAAAGCTTTGTGACTATGGATGAAAATTTCAGTGGCAGCAAACTTGTTACTCTTCGCACAGATCGTGGTGGGGAATATATGTCGCATGAGTTTAATGTTTCTCTTCGTGACAAAGGTATTATGCATCAATGTACTGTGCCATATACACCTCAACAAAATGGTGTTGCCGAGCGTAAGAATCATACTCTCTTGGAAATGGCACGTTGTATGGTTAAAGGAAAGGAGGCTTTGGTGTTTGTTTCTGTCAAAGTTAGTAGAGAAAGGAGGTCTCTTGTTGCGGTTAGTGTTAGCAGGTTGATCTGTGTGAGAGGAATGTCCACCTTTCTTCTTTTCTGCATTGAGAGCCAAATTAATAGCCTTTGACAGAGAATCTGGTTCGAACATATCTACCTCAGCAGTATTTGTAGTGCCAAGCCTGATATGTACTTTCGCTTCAATTTCCTACGACTAACATGTTCAATAGCTTGCAATTGAATTAAACAATTCCAAAAACGGTCAGTGTAACCCTGTACATCTTCATTTCTACCCTGTCGAATTAAATCCCATTGTCGTCGTGCTTTGTGTGGGCAAAAATTGGGGTAAAAACAATTTTTTGAATGCATGCTTGGTGCGTGGTCTTCTTCCATGTTGTTTGGTGGCGTTCCACCACAATGCAGCGCTGCTAGTGAGATGATTTGCTGCACATTTTACCATTTCACGCTTGGGAAAGTCTTCAGCATGAAAATAGTCATCTAGTTGACTAACCCATGCTAGAACCGTGCTAGCATCTTTAGTGCCATCAAAATCCTTGAAAGTGAAGGCTTTTCTGCTAATTTTATTTTTCTTGGGTGCCGGTGCAGATTCGGTGTGTGCAGAATGCAATAATTTATCTTCAAATTCTTGCCTTCGCATGCGTTCATATGTGAGTGACTGTTGCAGATTTTGAAGTTGTTCCGCAATCATGGGTGCCTGAGGAAGGTGTGCCATGATTGCATGCTTTTTATGTTTTTCTCTTTTTTTTTAATATAAATAATTTTTAAAGAATACTGCTTAAAAAGGGCTATTTACTGATATTTACAGGTATAATATGCGAAATAAAAGAGTAAAATAAATAACTGAAATGTAATGTACTTAGCCAAAAAATTTCAGTGGCATCCAGTCCAGAATGGCGATGCACTAGAAAATTGCCAAAAAAGTGGACAGTCCGACGGTGCGTCACCGAGCCGGTTGAATTTTGTAGCGTCCGATCTCCCTTACCCCAAAATGATAATACAACTGTCGATTTTACGGTATGGTCACTGCCCAATCCGTGCCCTGCGTCGGGGCGGATAGTCGTTAATGATGCGCAGCCTTTGATCGCTGCCCGCTTTGATCTTTGGATGCGATTCTTGAAAAATAATCGGTCGTAAAGTTAAGGGCGACACTAGCAATTTCAAATGTTGCGGAAAGCCAATCGAAGTGCAATTTTTTTCTTTGTCTTCAGTGGGTTGCTTGGACTTTTTCAATGGCCGAATAGTAGGGAGGAATGATTGCCCCTTGAAGTGATGAAGAGATTAAACTTAATTGTTGAAACTCTACGCTGGGCCGTCGAAGTAGCGTGGGAAAACCCTTTTGAAGATTTATATAAAAAAAAAAAAAACCTTGAAGGCTTCAGTGGGCAGCCGGCCAATAATGCCTAGCCATTACATTGAGCCACAATTTTTTTTAAAAGTGTGTAAAGGCTTTATATAAAGCCTTGCATGGTGGTGAGGGGCGTGTAGGCTTCAGCAGATAGCACGAGCAGGAAATTGACTCCGAGCGCCGTGCAGTAGCCTTTTCAGCCTGCGTGGAGGAGCTGGCTAATGACCAACGGTCCTGGGCGACCATTTCGACAGCATCTTCAAGTGTTTTTGTGCAGGTTGCTATCACAGCTTGGCGGCCCTTCCCATGGCAGGTGTGAGTCGAAGATATGGCTTGGGGCCCTTCCCACGACAGGTGTGAGTCAGAGATCACAGAATTTCACTAAGTCCTTGAACACGGTAGTATCCAATGTCGGTTTGATTGCTTGATTGCGTATTCGTCCTTCCTTCTCTACCTTCACACATTCCAATGCTAAATTTTCCGTCTCAACTTCTCTCAACGCCTTCTAAAACTTCTTGACTTCAAGCCCGAATCACCATCTTGATTCAAATTCCTCTGTTTTTCTTCGACCTGTGCTCTTTCTCGATTCCACAATCCACAACTTTTAGGTATTAACTTTGGAAATAAAATTCGGCATACCATATCTTGATCATCATGAAGCCGAATTGGAAACCAGTTGCCCATTAGTTGCCAATTTACCACCAATTACCAACCAAGTAGAGTTTCTTCTGCAAATTCGATCAATTAAATTTTGAACTTCCACGAATCCTCGAATCTTTGAATTGAAAATCAATGAATTGCAAATTGGAGTTTGTCGATTCGAGGAATTCCTTCTTGAGATTGAAATCTGGTGCCGATTTGTCCTCAAACACCTCGCTTTGATACCACTATTGGGTGAAGAGGGGAAGATCGACCGCTTAAACTATTCAACAAATTCTCCCAAGCATCACCATCAACCTGTCCACCTCTTCTTCCAATTTCCAAGCACACACACTCACACCTAGACTATGACACACACACACACACACACAGAGTAAACATAGAATTGACATAGACATGCTTGTAAGAGATGTGTAAGGGATGGAGACTAGATTAGAGAGTACACAACAAAATAACCATAGCATAAGAGAGTAGAGAAGAGAATCTGCAAGAGAAAGGCCTAAATATAGCCCCAAACTCCACGGCATCTCTCTTGTGGAGTTGGTATTTAATATATTATTTTTGAGTTTAAGGTGCCAAAAATTGAGGCCCCTTCTTTTACAACCACTTCACTTTTGTAAATGAGTGAAGCTCATTAGTTCTTGCATGACCCATAAGGGGAGTTTCCACTACAACTATTTACAGAGCCATAGTGGCTTATTGAAATGATAATCTAAAATACTGTGCAAATATAAAATGGCCAAGAGTAATTGCCATCGCCTCTTCATCAACTCCCCACATTCCACTCTACAAAATCATCATCAACTCAATTAGTAAAATAAATAGACAGCACATAATTAACTATTATGCCAGCTATCCCAATTGCAGCTAACCACTACAACAGGAGGGTGCCCAGTCTCGTACACTTGGTTTCCAATGTAGTCCGATTGAGAACACACTTTATGTACGCAAAGATGGCAATGACTTGATTGTGCTTGTTCTTTATGTTGATGATATGCTTTTGACTGGGTCATGTGAGCTGAAAATTGAGGAACTAAAGGCTGATTTGCAACAAGCTTTTGAGATAAAAAATCTTGGTCATTTGAGCTATTATCTTGGTATCAAGTTTGTTTCCTTTGAGGGGGGTATTATCATGCATCAAGAAGCTGCTTCATCGTTTTGGTTTTGAGGATTGCAAGTCCATTTCAACTATTGAGGGCCTACCCCTAACTTATACGCTTGTGTAACTTGTAGAAAAACCCCTCTCCCCTGCACTTACGTGGTGCGATAAGTTTTTCCATGGTGAATCCCCGGGGACCCATGCAGACTCCAATAGCTCACCACATGCAAAACACACACGAAACACGTGGATCATACCCACCAAATCAACAACCTAGGGCCTAGGATATAACATGAATCTCTTCCCAAGCCCAACATCAACAATCATATGCTTCACAAAGAGGGTGTGGCATTGTGCTTCCTTCCATGTTGCCTCCATCATATCATTCTCAACCTATTTCCAAACAACACCAAAGGGGGTACCATATTAGTACTAAAAGCTACCAAATTAGTATCAAAAGCTACCAATACCAAAAGAAATCCTCAAGGCATCATACTAACAAGTAGTACCAAAACTACCAAGTTGTTAACCCTCACGCACATTCCTATCACCTACGACGAACGTTGTATTATTTATTTGGTAGAGTCAGGTACCGGGCTTGTCGGTCCAATAGGAAAAGGGTAAGAGTGATCGCCGATGAGAGGCGCACTCTAACTGGAACATTCAAGGGATTAGTTGGCTAAGCATGGGCGCCCAAGTGTGAATGGGGCGAGCTCATATAAAAGTCAACTAAACCTAAAAATCACTCATTCTCTCATTTGTGCAATTGAAGAGTGCTCTTGCTCCATCTCCACCTTCTTCTTCTTCATTGTGTGTGTGTGTGTATGCGTGAGAGAGAGAGAGAGAGAGAGAGAGAGAGAGAGAGAGAGAGAGAGAGAGAGAGAGAGAGAGAGAGAGAGAGAGAGTGCAATCGAGCATTGTGGTGGCACGATGGCGGCGAGGCGGTTGAGCGCGGCATAGCGGCGTCTCCCTCTTCTTCGCGGCGAGGAATCCTCCACGATAAGAATCGTAGAGCGGTGAGTGACACACCAACGCCATCTTTGAGCTTACTAGTTTAGGCTTGTTGTGTGCTTGGAGCCATTTGTGGCTCGCACAAAGTGTATCGGCAAGTTCCTTGCATTGACACGTGCGATACACGTGCACATTTTTGGCGCCGCTGCCGGGGAATACCATACACTAAGCTTGAATCGCACTCTGTGCTTCTTTTGTGGTGCAATTTCAACTGTAGGAAAGGTAAGGAAGGAGTGTGTGTGTGTTGAGAAGAAGGATTTTGTGTTACTTCTGTGTATTTTTTTTGTTAATGGAGTTTTTCAAAGGTACTGTGTTTTTTCTATGTGTAAGGTGTTAGTATTAAGGTTGTTAGTTCTGTGTAATGTAATGTACAGTAAGTAGGATCTGTGAGAGCTAATGAAGTGTGTTAGTGTGTAACAGTAGGTGTATTAATTGTAAGTAGGTAGGTAGAGTGTGTGTGTGCTTGCGCGCAGGGGTGCGGCGACCTTATCCAAATATATATATATATATATATATATAAAATTTAAAGGTAGGCCTGGGATTGGGAATATCTCCCAGACCCAAGACCAAACCCAAGCCCAAGCTCACGCTCAGGCTTAGGCCTCAGTCACCCTTTGAAATTACGTATTTTAGCTTCACACGTAGCTAAAAATCGACTTTTTTGAGGACCAACAGAACTTCAGGTGACCGAACGTTGTGCTGTAAAGCACACCGTGACTCTCTGAGTGATACGCTTGTTTCGAGCTATCACACACTTTAATAAAATAAACCGATCTTAAAAAAATATTATTTTAAAAAAACGAGTGAAAACAGACGACTAAAAAAGTAAGCGGTTAACCTTCGAGGTTATTCGCTAACGCTTGTAGGATGCCAAAGGAACATGCATCTGCGCTCTGGTCATGTGCTAGAGACGGAGCAACTAGAGAGAATCTTGACTTACAAGAGTTCTCAGTATCCACCTACTTTAGGTTCCGGGCCCTCGACAGGGACCCAAGGTAGTACAAACCAAGACCCGAACATAGCAGCTAGTGACTCTTCCTCTGACTACGACGTCATGGAGGGTTTCCCAATGCCTAATCCCGATAGCTCAAGCCAAGACATGCATGCCATGGGCCCGCGGTCCGGCCGAGCGTGCTTAGCCGCTTGAAGGAAACCTTTAATAGAGCCACTCGCTCCGAACATGGAGTTAATTATGTAAATGAGGGGGGTAGGGAAGTAATTCCTCCATTCATGACCAACATAGTGTTATGGAATTGATATCTTATTATTTATTGCAGCTGTGACAGGTGGAAAAGGCTTGACCGAGCTAAGCTATTGCAAAAGGATATCATATTTTATGTACGTTTTATTATTCAAGTGCTCTTTATGAGCTTTGGTCAACTATGTCCGGCCGGCCAGTTTGTAACCAATTTGACCATTTAAGAAATCTATAAACGAAATACGTGCAAGAGGGAAATGGTCACTCTTGCACGGGGGGAGATTGCACCCAGTGTCTGCGTTGCTCTTCTCATCTCTCCTCTCTTCTCTCTCACCGTGCTGGCGTAGTACTCCACTCTAGGAGGTGCGCCTGCATGTGCTCTTTCAATCTCTCGCGCTCTCTATCTCTCTCTGTTCGCGTATATCGTCGATTATGTGCTCGTGGATTCGCCAGGTATGGAGATTAGTCCGTTTTATGGTTTGTACTATATTGTTTTTGATATTTTGCAGGGCAGCCAGGCTTCCCACTTGTAGCAGTGGTATCAGAGCATGGGCTACGGTCAAACAACTGAAGATTTCTATAATCAAAAGCTAAGTACAATTATGCACTTTTATTTTGCTTCATCTCATTTTATTGTTTCATTACTACTTGATGAGCATGATTCCTGTAAATGTTTAAAATCTCAAGGTAATTAAGTATCATCCCTCATGAAATTGATATATTATACAGAAGGATCTATTGTAATGGCATGATAAATTAATTTGAGGCTTTAGTTTGCTACAATAGGGGTAAATCTTTGACAGTGTGAAGAGAAGACGAGTGCATCACGTCAAAGATCATTAAGACCTAGTTAACGTCCCATAGAAAAGGAGAAGTAGAAAAAGAATTTAAGACACACTGTTGTAGGAATAAATGCAAGAGACCTTGGGAGTGTTTGAACTTTCTTGTGAGAATGATTGGGAGAATCACATGTGATCTGCTGTTGACAAGGAACTCGATTGAGTTTAGTGGGAATGACCCTCATGCAACTTTTGCAAGAATCACTATTAAGCCATAATAACATTTTATTTGAATTAAAATAACAATAGAGGGAGCAGTAACCTCCAAATTCCACAGAAGGTGGCGCAAACTAGCAAACTGCATCGCTTTCATCATCGCTACAAGCATCGTAGCCAGTGCTAGCATGTCGTGAAGAGCACGCAGGGTGGCTATGAGGGTCTACACGTAGGGCAACAGCAACCACCAACAACCATCCACCCTCTTCCACCCCTACATGCGACAGTGGCAGCACCCACCATCCGGCAAACAATCAACTGATGGTGTCGTTACGTCATCAGCCACCATCCATCCGGTTTTCTTTCTATCTCTCTCTATCTTTCTCAAGACTGCCGTTCTCTCTCTCCACTTCAATCACCATCCACTGACCGCCACCCGATTGCCATGCGGTGCTCATTTCTTTCTTTCTCTCTCTCTCTCTCTCTCTCTCTCTCTCTCTCTCTCTCTCTCTCTCTCTCTCTCTCTCTCTCTCTCTCTCTCTCTCTCTCTCTCTCTCTCTCTCTCTCTCTCTCTCTCTCTCTCTCTCTCTCTCTCTCTCTCTCTCTCTCTCTCTCTCTTCAGCCGCGTATGACCACAGGCTGAATGAGCTCCTCTCACTCTCCCATTTTGATCTCACTGAACAAGTGACTATAGCTACTATGGTTTGCCAACCCACACAACCACAGCAGCGGTCGTCTCTCTGCACTTCCACTACCACTCTCTCTCACATATTTCTGTGAATCAACCTGAGTCCTCTAACTCTCTCTCAATGACGAGCACAGATACATAGTTTATCTCTCCCTTCCTACCTACCAACCCACCCTCTTCCTCCCCTGTCGTAGTTCACCACTTTCTCTGACCTCGTTCTCAAGCCATGCATGCAGAGACAACATGAACCTCCACTTGGGCGCTTAAAGGAAGAGCGGGGACTGGTGCAAAATCGGCTTCACACTCCGGCCCACCCCCTTTCCCAGCATGCACGCATGCATTGGCTACTGCCGTAATCCTTCCACTCACTCTAGCCGCCATGCAGTCCTCTTGAAGTTTCCAGCTGCACAATCTCTCTTTTTCTCTCCCTCTCTCATCGAACTGCAGCCCAACCACTTGGAATACATGAGATCTACCAACCATAACCAGACGACTCTACTTTGGACGTCCTCATCCTCAGAGGACACCAGCCGCCATGCAACAACCCAAACTGGCATCATTCCCCAGCCGTCAATTTGTTTTCTCTCACCCTTAGACTACGGAACACTCACATGTCTCACAACTGGTGCATGCGGGCTTGGCTCAATAGCCACCCTAGCAGTCACAACTCACCTCACCCAGAAAAACCACTTCTCCTCCTAGTGGCGCTGCATCTGCACGACGATACTTTTCCCTCACACAATCTCCGGGATCGTTTCCCACACCAACTGGTTATTATTCTTCTTCTTCACTTTGTTCTTGTACAATTACCTACCAAAGAGGACATTGACAAATCTCTACAATGGCCGGCGCACCTTGATGAAGCTCTTGCAGAGGCAGCCCTTGATGAAGCTCTTCAACGACATACACCCACTGTCGGGCATCCTCTGGCAATGACGATGACGACGACATCGATGATGATGATCTCAGCTTAACAAAATCAAGAACGAACATAGACGAAGCTCTTCAATAAGCATGCAGTAGCTTTTCGGACATCACCGGACTGCAAAGCATATTGGGACAGTGACAAAGCTCCTCAGTGACCAGCTTCCTGCGACAACGGTGCCTGTTGCCGACCATCCCGAGCATTGAGATGATCATGATGATGATGATTTCATTCACGCGATATTACTTCAAGTCTTTTAATTTGATTTCTCACTACACTTCATCTTATTTTGTACTCGATATTGTATTCGATCCATGAGGATTATACGAGTTTGACCCCATGGCTTCTTAAAGACGAGTAATATAGTTTCTTCGCTCTTGATTCAATACTTCCTGCAACAACGCTAGCATTGAAAACAACGATGATGATTTTGTTTTGTACCCAGACTTGATGTCCTTTAGTGTATTTTAATTTCTTGAACTTATAAATTTCCCATTACCTCTTTTGATTGCTTTGATGAACAGTCACAAATTTCCACAAGTTTAGTGAAATTATCAACAACAGCTTTAGAATATTTGACCTAATACCGCACGAATTCCAAGTCTACACTTATTTTCAATTGATTAGCACAGAATGTATTTTTCTAGCCCTGTCAAAGATCACCACACAACATGCGAACCATAGCAGTGATGGTAATAAGCGGCGCAAGGATATCATCTCTCTCTTCCTCTTTACAAAATCTTCATAGTACACTTTACAAAGCGTCTCGAATAATGCAATCTAGATCCTCCTTAGGGAATGACATACTCACTAGGTATTGGATTGTACGACTCATCACTATGCATAGCCTTCTAGATTAGTAGCAACACATATTCGGTAAGGTACCCACCTTTGGCCACGTAACAAGCTACTACACCAACTATACAAAAGCCTTACAACATCGTAACACTATAAAGAAGATCTTTGGCATGGTGTTTAAACTATATGCTTTTGAATATGGAAACCTTACCTCCTTGAAAAGTTCTTAATTTGGACTTTACCACTCATTCAAGTTCATTAACCTAGGGAATTTATGGGATTTACAAGAGCCAGATATTTTTTTATTTTTTTATTTTTCTCAATAATCTCTTTTATGGAACTTTCTCATTCATCAATTCGAGCAAGGGTACTACTTTAGACCTTTTCAATAACTATCGCGAAGGACCACCACTAGTCCGTTTTTTAGGCTCTTTTGATTTAGGCCGGTGTGAGACTGAGACCATGCATTACAAAGAAAAGTATAGAAGCTCCCTAGAAGATGACTTGTAGCCATTGGATTGAATAACTAGGTAAAATATTGCAATTAAATCATTTGAAGGCTTGCTAGTTGGACACACACTCATCATGACTGCATATTAATGTTGACTTACACTACATAATTTTTGGAACACTCCTTCATAATTTAATACTATAAAATGTTACAAAACGCATTCGTACGGTGATACTCACAAATTTGTACAACTTTCTTCATTTATCAGATTTACTTTACTCATTCTTACCTTTTCTTTATCTATGGCTATCATATTTCTTAAGATCTCATCAATTACGCAACATATCTTGTCTGCCTATACTGCACTGACATCCCTTATCATACTCAGGTACAATAACACTCACTTTCTCTACTTGTTTGGAAGTTTATTTTGGTTGTGCATATATTTAAGGACACAAAGTCAAGCAGTTTGTAATAGGGATAATACCATTGGAAAATTTTGAAAGCAAAAAGATCTTTTACTTCTTTGCATTTTTTTATGGCATATGAAATCAAGAATCCCTAAAGTTCTGGCTTGTGCTTGCACTACATGAGAGGATCTGACATTAAGCTATGCAGCTACTCATATGAGCTATGGTGCTTTGAGTTAATGAACAAAAATTTGTAAGTACTCTGCTTATCAGCTATACTCCAACGTGGTGTCACACAGGTAGTAAATGTTTTGTCTTTTTATGTCTTGTCTAGTCCATTGGTCACATGCACACAGATCCGCCGATTTAGGCAGTGTGTAAATACTCACCTTGGTGTAGATTCGCCGATTTAGGCAACACCAGTTATCTGTACAAATCCGCCGATTTAGGCAACACCAGTCGTACGTGCAGATTCGCCGATTTAGGCAGCACAACAACAAACTCCAGATTCACGCTTTTTAAACAATATCCAATGCAGATTCGTCGATTTAGGCAGCATTAGTGCAGATTCGCCGATTTAGGCAGCACATTTTATTGGTGTAGACTCGCTGGATGAGGCAACACCGACCACAAAATCATGCTGCAGTGGCTGGCCACCACTGTAACTGGTATGATTTTGTTACCCGGGTACATAATGAAAATGATTTGGATTTGGAATTATATTGTGGAATTGGAATTGGATTGGGATTTGACATTTGGTGATTATTATGGCAGTGTTTATGTGATGAGACTTGACATTATGAGATTAATGATGAGTGTGACCAATGATATCCTGATTCATCAGGGTATGACATATACCGCTTATTCTAGTGGTATGGGACACTAGAATAGGTAGTATGTGGATGACGGCAGGCATAAGCTAATGTTGTTTAGTTTCATAAACTTTTCTTTTATTATGTGATACTTTTGACACAACATACTAATCACTGTTTTTGACAAGTATTGTTTGTAGATTTTATCTTCGCAATTGAGGACAATTGCTTTCCAACGGAGAGGTATGTTATGGAATTGATATCTTATTATTTATTGTAGTTGTGACAGGTGGAAAAGGCTTGACCGAGCTAAGCTATTGCAAAAGGATATCATATTTTATGTACATTTTATTATTCAAGTGCTCTTTATGAGCTTTGGTCAACTATGTCCGGCCGGCCAGTTTGTAACCAATTTGACCATTTAAGAAATCTATAAATGAAATACGTGCAAGAGGGAAATGGTCACTCTTGCATGGGGGGAGATTGCACCCAGTGTCTGCGTTGCTCTTCTCATCTCTCCTCTCTTCTCTCTCACCGTGCTGGCGTAGCACTCCGCTCTAGGAGGTGCGCCTGCATGTGCTCTTTCAATCTCTCCCGCTCTCTATCTCTCTCTGTTCGCGTATATCGTCGATTATGTGCTCGTGGATTCGCCAGGTATGGAGATTAGTCCATTTTATGGTTTGTACTATATTGTTTTCGGTATTTTGCAGGGCAACTTGGCTTCCCGCTTGTAGCACATAGACCCTATGCCCTTGGAGAATGTGCACATGAATACTTCATTCACTGCACCTCCTGACTCTTCAGAGCTATTTCCCTCTAAGGTTCTATTACCTGATGGTAGAAGCCTTGCGAAAGTGCAAGAGGTTGAGCGGGTATATCCTTGTAGCGAGGGAAAAGGAAATTGAGAGCTTATGCAAGGTGGAGCAATGAAGAGAGTTAAAATCAAAAGATCCTATGTCAATATCTTTGCTAGGAGAGCAATCGAGTGCTCCTGACTTAGCATCCACTAAGGGACAACCGCTAGAAAGCAACATTGCATCTAGTTCAAAGGACGCCCCTAGCACCCCAATCCTAGATGGAGCGTTCCTAAATGAGATCTGGGAGTACGAACTACAAATAGAAACTCTAACCGATCTATACACAGGTCACACCTATCACGTGGGCTGGCTAGATGTCCTACAATCCACAATGGGTGCTACTAGTGTAGAGGATCAACAACAAAGAGTTTGTGAGGTCATCCATAGGGTCATTGAGTTAGAGAGACAGAACAAGGGGATCAACATGCCTTCAATGGGTCTCATGAGATTCTTGGATATAGAAAAGGCTAAACAACCGACCTTATTGCAAATGGAGACTCCCTTGGTAAGTCCGATGGATCCTCCATATGTTGTTTCTCCAGGGGTCTCAGTGCAATCTGAGCCCACAAGTGATAGCTTTACCTTTCCAAGTCTAGCTCATCTTTCCCTTACTGGCACCACGGCTACCATGCCTACCCCAATGATGGGCATGCCAAGAAACACGCCATGGACCTCATTTGTTAGCAAAGCACCGCTACATGGTAGCTCAATGCATGCAACAGTACCTACAAGTGTGTACCAACCGTATGCACCTATGGGTCATTGTACTCATGTAGTCCCTACTCCTCCCATTGTTTCAACTACCTATGCTCCACAACTACAACACCCAAGTTGTAACTATATATGTATCTACCTTGGTGTCGCGCATTTGAAAACAAAAAATTCCACACTTTTAATTGTTGGAATGAGGGTTGCAAAGAAATGTACACAGCTTGGAGAAGATGAAGGAATCTCAAGGCACACAATAGAGAATGTGTTACTTAGTGTGCAATGGAAAGATATATAACCCTAGAGTGATGGGGGTATATACAATGCACGAGGGAAAAAACCTCCTAAAGAGGGAAAAAATGCCCCGACGGTCCTAGTGTGTTCACACACATCACTATCACATGTATATGGTAACAAATCCCCCCTGGAGTGATGTGGTGAATGAGAGCTAGCGCATGAGTAAAGGGAAGTTTCATGCCCTAAGGACATGATCAGTTCACAAAGGGGAGTAAGCCCAAAGCTTTGCGGAAAGCTTCTCACTTCTCATGAGACAATGCCTTTGTGAAAAGATCTGCAAGGTTGTCCTTTGGTTGCACATAAGCCAAGCTGATCTCTCTTGCTGAGAGCATCTCCCTGACATAGTGGTAATACACCTCAATGTGCTTTGTGCAAGCATGAAAAACTGGGTTCCTCGTAACTATTAATGTGCTCTGACTGTCAGTGTAGATAGTGTTGGCAGTGTCCTATCCAACACCCAAATCAGCCATAAGGCGTCTGAGCCATGCACACTCAACCGTAGCTATGAAGACTGCCCTGTACTCAGCCTCACAACTCGAAGTGTGTAAGGTCCCAACCCGCCAATACCAAGATCGGGATGGGATCTTTGACAGGTCTCTAGGTCTGATAAAAATCAGAGTCTCTAAACAAGAAAAATACAAGGAATAGACCTTTACCATTGACAATGGTTTGGGTCTATAGCCTTAGAAGAAGACCTAGTCCTGTCTCGCAGCGGAAACGGGACAACGTATTAAAAGTCCAAAAAAACTATTTCGGCCCTATAATTGCCACAATTGGGCTAAGGTATCCTCAACCAATGCTTTTTTCCCCCTAACAGATGTGAGGGAACAACCACTGGTGGACTCCTCTTCCAAGTGAAGAAGTTTTCTAAACGTTATAGTGCATAGAGATGGATAGTTACCTGACTAATCAGGTCCACCCGTCCATGACTGACAACCTTAGTCAATCCCCACTTGCCACCCAGCACTCACACAAGATTCATTTATCTTATTATCACATTGTTTTAACATTTAAAATAATGGTTTCTTTTAACGTTCCATCACAGTAATTCCTTGAAGACAGCATTGAAAGCATTCTTTTAGAAAACAGACTTCTTTAAACTTAAGACACGGTACTGTCAATCAAAACATTGTCCATAATAACCATGACCAGTACTCTTCTTGTCTCAAGACCACCTAAGGGTGAAAAAACGGCACCCATTCCTTATTCAAATCCGGAGTGGATAAACCCCCACCCAAGGTTCCGGGTGCCCATACACCAAACCAGTTGCCCATACAACCGGGCGGCTCCCCTAGGATAAAAAAATGTATCCTATCTTATGTAGAAACATCAAGACATGACACGGAGTAGAAACTCATTGTTCATGGGGGTAACCGACTTATCCGTGGCTAGAAAGCCAATCATTATCATCAATTTATACTAAGGAGTCGGAGGTGTCTTGAGACAAGCTGTCTTAAGGATGATCAATCATATCTTTCTTATTTCAATCAGTTTTAACCCAAACAATTTTTTCCTACATTATAAACAAATGCACGTTGGAAGTTACCTTCCGTTTCAGCCAGTTTATCCTTCCTAACTTTACGTATGCAATGCTAACTTAAAAATGAACTTTAAAAGATTTTAAGTGAACAAAATAGAAATCCACCTGGGACTGCTCGGCCATTTGCTGCTGGGCTGGAGCCTGCAAACTTTCCTAAGTCAGCCTATGGCTAGGCCCAACCTCATGGTCATTGCTTTGTTTCGCTTGTTGCTAACATCCTCTTTCTCAGTAAGAGGATTTTCCCTGGTTCTCTTTGGAGCCATGTCGACAGCCTTATAAAAAGACTTAATCCATTAGAAGTTTAATTGACTAATCTTCTTTTTCCTTGTTTACCCAAAAATAAGGATTTTTGGAGTAAGTAGGTATCTTTAATAGTCAATTTGATGAGATATTCCTCCTGTAACTTATTTATGCTATAAGTAATTTCCCATAATTAACATTTAATTTGGAAAGTCCTTTAACTAGGTTTCTCCTTATTCTATCTTCCATTTTAACCTTAGTAAATTATAAATTTCTATCCGCTAATGGGTTACTCTCCCTAAATTGTAATTGAATATGTTCTATCTTTAGTAAATTTTCATAAATTTGAATAATAACCTTTTCCTCCTATACTTATGGCCTAAATTAGGTAAAATTTTACTGATGGTAATTTATTATACCATCCATTTATGCTGAGGTAATTTTCCCACCCTTCAATAATGATTTTGGACCTAAGGTATGTATTTGGTAATTATATGAATTCGTTTACTAATTTCCCTTGTCTACTTTATACGCAAAACTGGTTACTTTTATTGAAGATAAATACCTAAACTATTTATCTTAGGTTGGGGTATGTATCATGGATTTTCCAAGGTGTGTTCTACCTCTAATATTTATATCAAAGGTTTTTGGATTAATTTACTATATTTCCCCTTTTATTTTCTCCTAAAAATAATGTAGTTTTATTGGGATAATTAGATAACCTAATTCTTTGAGGTAACATAATTATCATGGGTTCTTCAAGGTCTAATTAACTTTTGATAAATAAATCAATTCAATTTGAGTCTATTTGCTAATTTTCCCTATTGTCCAAAAAACAGAGTATTTCTGTTAAAGTAATTAGCTAAATTAATTATTTGAGTTTGTACTAATTATCACCGGTTTTCTAACATCTAATTAACCTCTGATAAATAGTTCAATTCAATTTGAATCTATTTGCTAATTTTCCCTATTTAAATTGTCCAAAAAACAGAGTATTTTTGCTAAAGTAATTAGGTAAATTAATTATTTGAGGTTTTCCTTATTATCACGGGTTTCCTAACAACTAATTAACCTCTGATAAATAGCTTAATTCAATTTGAATCTATTTGCTAATTTCCCCTATTCAAATTGTCCAAAAAACAGAGTATTTCTGCTAAAGTAATCAGCTAAATTAATTATCTGAGCTTCTCCTAACTATCAAGGGTTTCTTAGCACCTAATTAACTACTGATAAATAACTTTTGGCATTTGAAATCAATTTACTAATCTTCCCTATTTAATTTGTCCAAAAAATAGAGTATTTTTGCTAAATTAATTAGTTAAATTAATTATCTGAGCTTTTCCTAATTAAAATAGGTTCCTTAACACATAATTGACCACTGATAAATAACTCACATAATTTGAAATCAATTTACTAATTTCCCTTATTTAATTTGTCTTATAAATAGATTATTTCTACTAAAATAATTAGTTAAATTAATTATCTGAGTTTATCCTAATTATCATAGGCTCCTTAACACCTAATTAACCATTGATAAATAACTCACAGCATTTGGAATCATTTTACTAATTTCCCCTATTTAATTTGTCCTAAAATAGAGTATTTCTGCTAAAGTAATTAGCTAAATTAATTAGCTAAATTAATTATCTGAGATTTTACTAATTATCATGGGTTCTTTAACACCTAATTAACCACTTATAAATAACTCACAGCATTTGAAATCAGTTTACTAATTTCTCCTATTTAATTTGTCCTTAAAACAGAGTATTTCTACTAAAGTAATTAGCTAAATTAATAATCTGAGCTCATCTTAATTATCAAGGGTTTCTTAACACCTAATTAACCATTGATAAATAACTCAAAGCATTTGGGATCAATTTGATTATTTTTCCTTTTAATTTTCTCAAAAAAATAGTGTAATTCAATCTAATTAATTATGAAAATTACTCAAAAAATTATACGATAATTTTTCTAGCTTAATGATTGTCTAATGCAACTCTGATAATTACCTCAACTTAATCTAAGCTTAATTAATATATTTCCCATTAATTCATGGTTAATTTGGCTAATTTCAGCCCTAATATGATATGATAATTAATTAGCTTAACCTTACCAAGCTTAATTACAACAATCAGCAGAGAATAACTAATTAAGAGAGGGTTTATATACATAGGCTTAATATTTGATTTATTAACAAAATAGCTTAATCTAACCTTGCTAATTAAGAAGGATTAGACTAATTACCGCTTAATCTCTAGTGATTTTTGTGTAGCGTTCTCTCTAGATGAGAGAGAGAGTGTCAAGGCTCCGAGTCTGTCCAAAATGTGAAGCAAGGGTCATATTTATAGGTTTCTGGGCACTCACGGGCTGAAAAATGGCAATAACTTGCATCCTAAGAAGCCTTGCAAGTCAAAAAACGTCCCTTGCTGCTAAATCTAGTCCGGGAAAATTCATCATTACCCCACACAGCCCCCCTCAGCTTCCAGAATCGATTTTTACTATTTTCACTGATTTTTAATGATGAAAATTGGAAATATTAGTAATTTCTAGAACCTTAGGATAAGAAAGTCTTTGTTAATAATAATTACTTAAACCATCCAATTTTTCTTAACTAATTGAATTCCTAGTGTAACCTTTCAGGGCCCGTAACTTTTCCAGATATTATCGGAATCTGATTCTGAAAATTTCTAGCCCAGGGTTTGCTATGCTTAAGATTTCAAAAATACCAATATTTGCCACGATCGGGCAATTCTACATTGCTTTTTCAATAATCATATCAGTTGAATTAAGCTTTATACAATCTTTAAGGTTGTAGAAACTGGAAACCTTACAAAGTGGCCACAGTAGGTTACTTCTTGCTCAACCATGATATACATAAACTGCCAAGCATGAAACAAAAGCCACTTGTGGACACTCGCGTGTCAAAACAACCAGCCCAATTTGAGTCCGAAAAAGCATGTAAGTCTGGCGGCAATGATCCCCCCTTGGGATAAAACAAGCCAAGATGTAAAGTGCAACTAAGGTAGCGGAAAATCCTCTTGACAGCCTGCCAATGCTTAGACCCTGGGCTATGCATAAATCTGATGACCTGTGAGACTGCAAACTGAATATCCAGCCTCGTGTTGCATACATAAATGAGGTAGCCAACATCAATTTGGTAAGGAGTGACATCAGCAGGATCGCCAGCATCATGTAGTCTCAACTTCAAACCTGTTTCCACGGGAGTAGCAATAGGTTTGCAATCCTCAAGTCCAAACTTACATAGCAATGTCTCTATGTAACTTTTATGACACAAGGAAATACCACCATCACATTGCTTAAACTATACGCCCAAGTAATGATGCAACAACCCCAAATCTTTCATCTTGAAAGTAGCATTCAAACCAGCCTTAAATTCAGCAATATGTCTCTCATTTGGTCTAGTGATCAGCAAATCATCTACATAAAGAACCACAATGAGAAGCACATCACCCTCACACTTTACATACAATGTGCTTTCTGTTGGACTGTTATGAAAGACTCGTTTGACAAAATGAGTGTCAGCTTTCTCATACCAAGCATGAGGAGATTGCCTCAACCCATACAAAGCCTTCTTACATCTGCACACTTTGTCCTCTTGTCCTTTCTTGACAAAACCGCGATGTTGCGTTACATAAACTTCCTCAAATATGTCACCATTCAAGAAAGCAGTAACAATGTCTGATTGATGTACATCCCAACCAAAATGAGCTGCGAATGCACATAGAAAACACATAGTAGTCATACGACAAGTGGGAGAAAAAGTTTCTTCATAATCTATGCCTTTCTACTGTGCATAACCCTTTGCAACAAGTCTAGCCTTATGGTGATTGATCTCACCATCCGGCTTGTGTTTCAAGTTGTAAACCCACTTCGTACCAATGGCCTTTTTTCCAAGAGGCAAATCACATAAATTCCATGTGTCATTTTCTATAAGTGCATCATATTCTGATTGCATGGCAGCCATTCAATTTTCTAAATTCTGTGCTTCATTAAAAGACAGAGGTTCCTCAACATCATGTAAGCTAGACATAGCCAAATAATAACAATCTGATGCATAAGATGCATGGCCAGAGCGTGAACGAGTACGAATAGACAAAGGTGTATCCAATTTACTGTCACGCAATGTATGCACCAACCATTTTGTCATACCTCTAGCCTGCTCATTTTCAGCGCTTTCCTCATCAATTACATCATGTACATCTACATCAGTAATAGGCTGATCTGTAACATTTTCAAAAACCCTCATAGGCTGTACATTTGCCTCGTTGGAATTTACATTTGAAATTCCACCACTGAAAAGAGGCAACAAAGTTTCCTGTGAGCTTACATTACTCTCTCTAGTACATGATAGCAAGGGCTGAACAGAATCTTCAACAAACACTACATCCCGTGAAACCAAAATACGCTTTGTTTGCGGATGATACAACCTGTAACCTTTGCTTTTAGCACTATAACCAACAAAAATACATTTGACAACCTTATCATCCAATTTTTTGCGTTGTGTTTGTGGCACCAAAGCATATGCCAAACAGCCAAAAACTCGCATGTGCTCAATAGAAGGCTTTCTATCATGCCATGCTTCATATGGAGTAATAGGCTACAACGATTTCGTAGGACACCTGTTAAGTACATAAGTGGCACACATGATGGCCTCAAGCCAAAAAGAATGCGGCAAAGCTTGACTTTTGACCATACATCATGCCATTTTCGTAAGTGACCTGTTTTTCCTCTCAGCAACACCATTTTGCTGAGGTATATAAGGCACTGTACATTGGTGTTTTATCCCCCACGACTAGCCAAAAATGCATTAAATTCATGAGACATATACTCCCCCCCCCCCCCCCCCCCCCCCCCCCTCGATCGGAACGGAGGGTCCCCATAGTACATTTCAATACATTTTCAGCCACAACCAGAAATTATTTGAAGCACATAAAAACTTTAGACTTCGCTTTAAGCGGAAATACCCATGCTTGCCTGGAGTAATCATCAATGAAAGTCACGAAGTACAGGTAATTGCCCAAGGACGGAGTTTGCATGGGCCCACAAACAACACTATGCACAAGCTGTAACCTGCATGTGGCCCTAAATGAACCATCCTTTGGAGACCTAGAACGCTGCATTTTACCCAAGATACAGCCTTCACAAACATGTTTGACAGGTGCTTCAAGAGGCGGCAAAGAAGCAACCATATCAGATTTTTGTAAACGCAGCGAGCTGGAAAAATTCAGATGCCCAAAATGTGCATGCCACAGTTGTGCATCTGAAACAACGCTTGAATCTGCAACTGCATTTGCAAAATTTTTTCCACACTTGTCATACAAAGTGAGCTTATACAGCCCACGGCACAAAAGGCCAGATGCAATAGTTTTATCACCAAAACTGAGATCATGAACTATACATCTGTCATCCACTAATTTGACTACAAGTCCAAGTCTAGCAAGTGCAGATATAGACAAAAGATTCTTCTTGATTCCAGGTACATAAAGTGCATCAACAAGTGTGAAGGAACTGCCATTTGCAACAGTAAGCACAATCTTTCCAACTCCCTGAACAGGATAAGAGGCATTGTTTGCACAAGTGACTGAATTCCCATGACACACAGACTTGAGAGAGGTGAACAATTCACGATGTGAGGTAATGTGCTTTGTAGCACCACTGTCGAAATACCACGCCTGTGAATCTGCAGCAACTGACATACATGCATCATGTACAACAAGATTGTAAGTGCACTCTGCACTAAAAGCCCATTCTGTATCAACATCGGCATCACAGTCTCCTTTTATAGAAGACTCAACAATGGCTGCATTTGTAGTGGAAACAACATTTGCAGTGGAACCACCCTCTTTCTTCTTAGCCTCTTTGGCCTTCAACTTAGGACATGGCTTGATCAAGTGATCATTAGCTTTACAATAATGGAAACACATCTTCTCTTTTCCCTTATCACCAGAATTTTTAGACGAATTGCTGCCAGCAGAAGCATTAGGAAAAAAAAAATTTCCATTCGTAGCAGAACCATAAGAAGTGGCTGCATTGCTGTTACCACCCTTTCTTTGAGAAGCAATAAAAGCCTGTTCAACTGCACGCTGCCTAGTCCTATTTTTTTGGAAAGTGACTCTTGCAACAGCAATGTGCATAATGCATCAAACTTGACAACTTCAAGATTTCCTTGGGTCATAAGTCTCCAAGTACTAGCAAATGTCTGGTAAGAATTTGGTAAGGCATCAAGAATAGTCTGCACAAGGGAAATTTTTGAAATGACTTCACCTGCAAAAATAAGTTGCTCATTGATATCCTTAACACCAGCAAGGAAAGTGTCCATATCATCTTCCTCATGCATAATCTTCGATTCCAGCTCTTTATGTAGCAAAGCAATTTTAGCCTCATTGCGGATTGCATAAAGACCTGCTAGAATATCCCAAGCCTGTTTTACAGATTTTGATTAACAAATGTGAGGAGTAATGGTGCGCTTCACAGACAATGCAATCAATGTATGAGCCTGCGCATCCTTTACATCCCAATGAGCTTGTTCTGCCGTAGGCAAAACAACTCTAATAGCAGAAATTCTTGCAGCAAGACCTGCAACATCCTCAACATCGCCTACATCCTCAGAACCAAGATGTACATCAATGTCCTACACAATATTCTAGATGCCCTTTGACACAAGAACATGTTGCATCATGTAAGCCCACATAGGGTAATTGTCCCCATCCAACCTGTCCTTAGCAACAAACATCTTGAACACATCTGTGTTGTTGTCAACCATGGAAAATGTCTGCACCTGATGTGAAAACTGCCCAAAATGAGGAGAAATTGAGTGAGACTATCACGTACTATATAGCACAACCCGTAATAGATTGTATAGGACCTGCTATGCAAAAAACAGCACTAACAAAAAAAATTTCAATAAATGACAAAATTGCATGTGCAGACCTGCCTGTAGTAGAAATAGAGGCCGAAATGAGCCCAAATCAGAAATCTGAGCGGACTCATCTCTATGAGCTTTCTCGAAATTTTTGTCGACCTACGAACTCTCACCAAAGCTCACTGAAATCGGAGAAAGTGAGCAAGCGTGTGCTGGAGCTGCTGGCGACTAAGCCCAAGAGGATGCAACCTGCTCTGATATTAATTGATATTAATTGTTGGAATTAGGGTTGCAGAGAAATGCACACAGCTTGGAGAAGATGAAGGAAGCTCAAGGCACACAATAGAGAGTGTGCTACTTAGTGTGAAATGGAAAAATAGATAGCCCTAAAGTGATGGGCGTATATACAATGCACGAGGAAAAAACCTCCTAAAGACGGGAAAAATGCCCCGGCGGTCCTAGTGTGTTCACACACATCACTACCACATGTATATGGTAAGATTAACATTGTGTGCCTTAGCATTCACAGCATAGTTGTCACCCTTGGTAAGCAGCTCGCTTAGCATTTCCTCTGAACCGTTGGAGAGGGGGAATGGGGAACACACCCAGCACACAACACAATGCCTCACTATAGCCCAGGGTATACACAACACCCCAATCCACTAGAGTTCACCTTCAAAACTCGAAACTACCCGCAAACAAACCATTTCTTTCACACAATCATACGCACATACGCCCTGCAATGCATCAGACAGACTCAATCCCTCCGCTCCGCTCATTCACAGCCTTCCACACTCACACAACCTCTCTCTATCTCTCTTTGCATGACCAACCTCGGGGGGGCACACACGCCTACACACCCCGGGAAACACACACACACAAGCACAGAAGAGAAGGGGGAAGGGGGAATGACGCCTTGAAACAGTAGGGAATAGTCTTCTAGCATAGGCAATGTCATGTACAACCAACACACTACCGGCATGACCCTCGGCAACCAAAACAATGAGCTCCAAAAGCTTTTGCAAGAAAAAATCCTCCTTGGTCCAAAGACCCTAAAAAATGAACAAAAACCTCCTTTTATAGGGGTGTGCCTAGGAGCCCCAAAAAAGAAAAAATGGGTGAGTCTCCATGTCGTGCACTTCATTTGGAGTCTATTTAGCATTAACTTGCATTGCCAACACTTGGCCTAGTTTACTTTGGAAAGCTTTGCATGGTGTGCACATTGGGCTTTGGTCCTTCCATCTTGGCCCGGCCGGATCTCCCTTCCTTTGGCCTTACCTTTGGCTTTGTGTCCTTTGATTTGTCCGGACAGCCTTTGCCCTTGCCATCTTCCTTGGTTTGTCCCTTTGGTGTTGTGCATAGGCTCTCGGACTCTCCTCCTTGCTCGCCTGCATGCTTGCTGTGAGACCTCTCCCTTATACGAGGGGGGGAGGCAATAGCGATGTCGCTATTGGTCCCTCTCTCCTCCTCAAAATTTCGGCCGCGGGACCATACCCCCACTGGGGAGCCACATCATCACCCCCATCGAATGGGCGCGCGCCACTGTGCCGCCACTCGGCTCCGCCAACTGGCCCCAAAACGCAGTGCTTCTCCGTCTGCGCAGTGCCCGCCTCTGAGCGCCATGGCCTACGAGCTCCCAAGGAGCCCCAACCCACCTTCATGCACTCAAATGGCGCCTTCGTCCGCATCTTATACCCCTGCCCGCTCTGCCCACACCCCGCATGTGAGTTAATTCCTGCGCCACGTGGCATTCCCCGGTGCGTTGAGCCCCAGGGGCTTCAAACACTCAAAAACATCTTGGTTTTTTAACAAAAAACTTTTTTTTTTTTTGCCTGCCTTTGCCTGGACACCATTCTCTGCTCCCACCTCCTGTTGCCAAGCTGCAAAGCCCGGGTGAAACTCCATCTTGTCAGCTACCATCACCCTCTCTGTATCCGCACTTCGACCCCCCGGCATCCTCGAACCAAGGGCTTCAAAAATGGAAAAAATCATCTACGACCAACCTTGGACAAAGGCACCCCAGCTCCCGACTACTATAACTCCTTGCTCCGGACTCCGTTTGGCGTGCAGTGACTCCCTGCTAGCTCCATATGGTGTACACTATGCTCTAGAACTTTGTCAGTACTTAAAAGATGCCAGATGGCACATTCTCCAATGCGGCCAAGTGGGCTCAGACCCGGCCCCCGAAAAAACTTCAAATGACCATATCTTGCAAACCAAGGCTCCGATCCACAATCCGAAAAGACGGGTAGGCTCCATGACTTGAGCTCTATACATCTATACCTTAAGCTCCACTTGGACCACTTGTCTCCAGCTGCCCTGTCCGGCAAGAATCTGCAAACCACCAAAGCTTCAACCGTCAATAACTTGGGCTCCGTAGCTCGGTTTGATGAGCCGTCTGGACCTGCTCCTTCAACATTTCAAGCTCTTCATTCCTGGACCCCAAGGCTGCACTTTGCATCTCCTTCACCTGCTGCCCCAATTAGCCCATTATGGAGCCTTCCTTGGCCTATAAGCTGCATCGTGCATACACTTCCGCTGCTACCTGTCATCCTATGACCTTCCTAGCTGCACCATCCCTTTGCCATGCTTTTGCTTACCTGCATACACCTATCCATGCCATCTTCTAGAGTCGACATACTTTGGCTGCACCATCATTGCCCACCCCCTTGTTGAGCATTTATGCTCAACCACATAAAAGCTTTATTCCACTATAAACTGCAAAACCTGGCACACACTATGAGAAAACTCAAACCATATATACAATGTTTTATTGCCCTCTATCACCTAAACCTTCAAGTGGGTTGCCCCACCCCATTGTTTTATCGTATCCTACTGCCAAACCTTCAAGTGGGTTGCCCCACCCCCTCCATAACATAGCTTCCACCTAGATCAAACACCTGGCTCTGTTCACTTTCATCCATCTGCAACAACCTCCAATAGTGCCCTACCCAAGCACATAGCCATCCATGCACACAAAAGGACCATAGCACTTTAGCACCTCTTCGAACATCACCTTGCTTCATCAACCTATATGGCTCTGCAAACACATCATCTGTATGAACCAACACTTCTGACCCTCCCTCCTAGCCATGTAAAGTAGAGCTCCTCTCAAAGGAAGCTCGTATCTGATGGATAACATACTGCAGAGTTGCACTTACAAGCATACCTTTCAACCATGGGTTGCATACCTCTTTTGAAATCTTGGACACACCCTGGGAATCTCCTCCATATGCCATAGAACACATCTCTCGCACTGGCTTCATACTCTCTTGCACCTCCTCTTCGAACTCACTTACACTCTCATCAAGCCCTTCATCATCGATTGGCCCTTCAAGGTCGCTCAGCACTTCCTTTTGTCCAGCTTCAGTCTCCTGCTCTTCAATCACCTCTTCTACCGCTGCATCATGCTCCTCCATGGAAGAGAGAAACTCGTTCTCTACCGCATCCATCTCCAGTTCTTCCATAGACACGGCCGCTTTATCTCTCTTGGCAAAAGTCAGCACATGTTGCACCACCATGGTACATTCCACCGCTACTTTCATCATCACAGCCATTAGCATGGCACCACACACTACCTTCACCTGCATTCCATCATCTGTAGGTCTAGACCGCATCTTTTGGCTTTCATCAAGCACCTCGGCTTGCTCTGTTCCCTGTTCTTCTTGCACATGGGCTACTACCATATCATCAAACATATAAGAGGGAAGATTTACCTTTGCCAGTTTGGGTTCATCAGATTCCGTCTCTTCGTCATAGGATGTATACTCATCGGCACTATCCTCCTCGCTTGTCTCCCAGCAAATCGAGCTTGTATCATCATCGGCATCGGCATCATATACCGACTCCATATCAGCATCTGCATCCACTTGCTGCTCCACAAAATCTTGACCATATTCACCACTTTGCTCACTTTCTCCACCAGCTTCTGAACCCTCGGTATCTGCATCTCGATCACATTCTGCTACCATTTCGTGCAAACTTTCAACAAGACCATGCTTTACCTCTTCAATCCGTACTGGAACCTCCACATCCGCTACCGCTTTTGCATCTTGGTTCACATCGACATGGAGCTTCTCTTCGTTGACAAGCTCTTCCACCCTCCGCACAGGCACATCACAAACCGGAAACCTCCAAGGAACATAACCAATAGTAGGTCTTACCTCCACAGGCCTTGCATTTTGCACAACTGGAATCACCTTTGGTTGGACCAAAGAGCACTTTGCTATCTCCGCAACAGGTATAAAATCTACTGGCTTTAGCATTCCCAACTCCAGCTTCCGCTTCACCTTTCTGCTCTTTATTTTTTCCAGATAGACCATGTCTTCATAGGTATCGGCACCATCTTCGACCTTTTCTCTAATCCTTGGATGCAAGCACTCTAACAGCTTTGACAACTTCAAAGATTGATTGCTTTTGACCCCAGTCGTAATCTCTAACTGCTTCCAACAAGCTTCAAATTGCTCAATGAAAATAGAGAAATCTTTACTTACATCCTGGCATACCGCCTTTAGCCTTGCACCAGCCTTTTCCGCCGTAACCACCTCTCGAAACCGCTCCAGAAACTAACCCTGCAACCTTTTCCATGATTCTCGATCAATGCTCTCTACGCCATTGAACCACACCTTGGCTCGTCCTCGCATCAACAACAGCACCGTCTATACCCTTTTCGAATCCGTCAACATACGCAGCGACTGCAACCATAATTTTAAATCTGCTAACCAATCCTCGGGATCTTCCACGCCCATAAATATGGGGCCAAAACCTGGCTCCATCATCTCTGTCAGCTTCAACCTCGACCATCAAACATCTCGACCGTGAGCCAACCGCTTCGTTGGAAAAAAAACACCACTTCGAACCGCAAATTGGAGCATCAGATAGCTCCTCCGTGGGGGCACCAGAAGATGGAGAGGGGGAATGGGGAACACACCCAGCACAGAACACAATGCCTCACTATAGCCCAGGGTATACACAGCGCCCCAATCCACTAGAGTTCACCTTCAAAACTCGAAACTAACCGCAAACAAACCATTGCTTTCACACAATCATACGCACATACGCCTTGCAATGCATCAGACAGACTCAATCATTCCGCTCCACTCAATTCACAACCTTCCACACTCACACAACCTCTCTCTATCTCTCTTTGCACGACCAACCTCAGGGGGGCACACATGCCTACACACGCCCGGATACACACACACACACAAGCTGAGAAGAGAAGGGGGAAAGGGGAATGACACCTTGAAACAGTAGGGAATAGTCCTCTAGCATAGGCAATGTCATGTACAACCAACACACTACCGGAATGACCCTCGGTAACCAAAACAATGAGCTCCAAAAGCTTTTGCAAGAAAAAACCCTCCTTGGTCCAAAGACCCTAAAGAAAGAACAAAAACCTCCTTTTATAGGGGTGTGCCTAGGAGCCCCAAAAAAGAAAAAATGGGTGAGTCTCCATGTCGTGCACTTCATTTGGAGTCTATTTAGCATTAACTTGCATTGCCAACACTTGGCCTAGTTTACTTTGGAAAGCTTTGCATGGTGTGCACATTGGGCTTTGGTCCTTCCATCTTGGCCCGGCCGGATCTCCCTTCCTTTGGCCTTACCTTTGGCTTTGTGTCCTTTGATTTGTCCGGACAGCCTTTGCCCTTGCCATCTTCCTTGGTTTGTCCCTTTGGTGTTGTGCATAGGCTCTCGAAATCTCCTCCTTGCTCGCCTGCATGCTTGCTGTGAGACCTCTCCCTTATACGAGGGGGGGAGGCAATAGCGATGTCGCTATTGGTCCCTCTCTCCTCCTCAAAATTTCGGCCGCGGGACCATACCCCCACTGGGGAGCCACATCATCACCGCCATCGCATGGGCGCGCACCACTGTGCCGCCACTCGGCTCCGCCAACTGGCCCCAAAACGCGGCGCTTCTCCGTCTGCGCAGTGCCCGCCTCTGAGCGCCATGGCCTACGAGCTCCCAAGGAGCCCCAACCCACCTTCATGCACTCAAATGGCGCCTTCGTCCGCATCTTATACCCCTGCCCGCTCTGCCCACACCCCGCATGTGAGTTAATTCCTGCGCCACGTGGCATTCCCCGGTGCGTTGAGCCCCAGGGGCTTCAAAAACTCAAAAATATCTTGGTTTTTTAACAGAAAACTTTTTTTTTGTTTTGCCTGCCTTTGCTTGGACACCATTCTCTACTCCCACCTCGTGCTGCCAAGCTGCAAAGCCCGGGTGAAACTCCATCTTGCCGGCGACCATCACCCTCTCTATATCCGCACTTCGACCCTCCGGCATCCAACCAAGGGCTTCAAAAATGGAAAAAATCATCTACGACCAACCTTGGACAAAGGCACCCCAGCTCCCGACTGCTGTAACTCCTTGCTACGGACTTCGTTTGGCGTGGAGTCACTCCTTGCTAGCTCCAGATGGTTTACACTCTGCTCTAGAACTTCGTCGGTACTCAAAAGATGCCAGATGGCACATTCTCCAATGCGGCCAAGTGGGCTCAGACCCGGCCCCCGGAAAAACTTCAAATGACCATATCTTGCAAACCAAGGCTCCGATCCACAATCCGAAAAGACGGGTAGGCTCCATCACTTGAGCTCTACACATCTATACCTTAAGTTCCACTTGGACCACTTGTCTCCAGCTGCCCTGTCCGGCAAGAATCTGCAAACCACCAAAGCTTCAACCTTCAATAACTTGGGCTCTGTAGCTCGGTTTGATGAGTCGTCTGGACCTGCTCCTTCAGCATTTCAAGCTCTTCATTCCTGGACCCCAAGGCTGCACTTTGCATCTCCTTCACCTACTACCCCAATTAGCCCATTATGGAGTCTTCCTTAGCCTATAAGCTACATCGTCATACACTTCCGCTGCTACCTGTCATCCTATGACCTTCCTAGCTGCACCATCCCTTTGCCATGCTTTTGCTTGCCTGCATACAACTGTTCATGCCATCTTCTAGAGTCGACATACTTTGGTTGCACCCAGTCAAACATAGGAATAGAATTACAAAGAGAGATATCCGAAGCAAGGACACAAGAAACGGAACCAGGGCCAAGTGAAATAGCGACAAATTCCAGAGATGAGCCAATGGAAATTATTGAGGATGCAAAAGATATGCAACACCAAGAAGAACAATTAGATACACAAGCAGAAGAAGGACAATCATTGACCATAAAGGAGGAGACATGCCTCCAAATTTTTATAGAAAAGGCCACAGCAGAAGACCACAAAGTAGCCTTGGAATGTGAAACAGGAATGCTACATTCTGTAGGAATTGAAGGGCTGGCCACAAATGTTCTTAGGGAGGAATCGATGCAACCCACACACCCATATCCTCTCCTAAAGTATGAAGTAATAGTGATCAAGAAGACAATCAAAGCAGAAGCTACAGAGCTAGTATATGATGGAGATGTCAAGAATAAAGAGACTGCAACAAAAATAGTGGACTCCCAACCAAGATGGAGAAAAGCTTGGCTACTAAAGTACCCAATATTTTTGAAATACTTGGTGGAGGCCCCAAAAATCATCAGGGATGACCTCTTATTTTGCCCAGTCCCTCGTGTCCACACATGGGCAAACCATTTTAGAATCATAAAGAGAAATCTAAACTGGCTTAATTACCCATCTCTGTCACCACCCAAGGAAGGACAAAGAATAAGTGTCTCTTCTATGGTGAAAACCCTGAATCTACAAAACCTTGTTGGCTTGCATTGAAGTGTTCGGGCCTTCCAAAGCTATAGACTCAACGCTCCTATCAACGGGTGACACTATCACCATGCAATGACATATGATTTGTCAAAACAGCCATCTCCAGAGTTCTTACATCTACTATATCAAAGAATCATGTTTTGCCCTAGCTATCACATGTAGGCTTTTGAGGAAGCCTTCTACACCGAATTCTTCAACATACGATAAAAAAATATTTGGCCCCACAGTCACTTTAGGGAATATAAGGTACGAATTGTACGTGAAGTTGCTAATGCCACAAGGATTCCATTGACAGCAGGATCACTTTTACCTGAAGCAGAAGAGCAAGAACCGTCATGTCAGGGACGACATGGACGCGGAAGGGGGGAGTGTTGACAGCGGAACACAAAAGAAGTTTCCCCAACTTGTTGTATCACTATTCTTGAAGCGGAATGACATTTTTTGTAATATTTGAGCAACCATTAGACTTTGTGGGAACAGGCCTCTAAGGAGGAATGTATATAAGTTAAATTTTGTAACCCTAAGGGGAAACTTTTTTTATTAATCAATTTCGTGTTTCACTGTGCACTGTGTCTGAGAGAGAGTGATAGAGAGAGAGTGTGATTTCTTCTCTTCCCTATGCACTCTACAGAATGTCCATTGCGAAAGAGACACCGCCAACATCTTAGAAACAACAAGGGCTTCCATCCAATGCCAAGAGTGTGTGATTTCGATGACGTCACAAAGCGAGCTTATAGGTGAGTTTTCTTGCAAACTGAGTGTCCGTTTGGTGAGTTCTTTGTACCTATGGGTTCACAAAGAGTAGAGCTACACGCTGGAACCATGTACAATGAGAAATGGTAACTTGTATTTTGATGCATGTCTTTATATGCGATTGTTGCAAGAGGTAGTTAGAGGCCGGATTGTCATAATAATCAATATCTAATTCTCCTAAATGATTTTCTCATATTAAACTGATCATTTAATGTGGGGAAGTGCCAAGGGAGAAAAAGCTAGAATATTGGTTAAGTTAGCAGACCGGTCACAGTAGGGATCCAAAGGAGGGAAAATAGGGATCCAAAGGGGGGGGCCATCTGCAAAAGAACCATGTGAAACAATGGGCCAAAAAGACCCTAAGGTTCAGCCCATTAAGACTTCCAAAATGCTAAGGTTCCAAAATTCAAAGGTTGTGTCCAAAGGTTAACCCTAGGGAAAAATTGGATGCTTAGTGTGAGCTCAAAAAGTCTTTGCATATCCCTACATGGGAGGGGGCGAGCCCCAAAGCTAGGGGATGAGAGAGAAAGCCACACACACACACACAGGCTCCCTTTGCACAAAGGGAATGAGGGACACATGTCAGCTCCCTAGGCCAGATGCCCACAAGGTGTGCCCAATTCCTATTGGAAGACCCTTGAAGTGGACCAATGAGAATTAAGCTAGAGTAAATCTAGTTTAATTAATTTAAAAACATTTAATAAAAGAAACCAATAAGAATTAAGTGTCCTAGAAGACTATTGGGCAGTCTCCCAAGGGGTCCAATGAGCATTCAGGAGCCCCATGGCTTGCCTGATTCCTATTGGCCAGGAGGCAAAGGGGTCCAATGAGAGTTTAGTTTAATTATTTAATTATCTAAAGCTCTCACAAAAGGGGAAAGGGGGACACATGTCAGAAGGCTATCACTTATGCTGCTTAATTCCTATTGGCTTGACCTGGGGAGGTCCAATGAGGAAAAAGCCAGCCTAACTTAGCAGCTAGGGCTCGCCCAAGAGAGAGGGGGGGGCTGATTTTTGCTGGGTATTCACTCTCACACTCTCACACTTGACCATGTGTGAAGGGAAAAATACTCTATCTCCTCCCAAGCTTTAATGGAGAGCTCATCACCTACTCCAAGCTTGTGAGATAGAAGCCTACATCAACACTCTCTTGGCATGTGGATGCAAATCCAACCAAGAGCCAAGCTTTAATGCATGCTCATCTTCTCTACCAAGCTAATTACTAAGCTAAGCTATGCTAATATGAGTGATTATGTGAGGAGATGTACTTCTTTCTCGTAAGATACTTCTTTTTCCTCTCAATCTACTCTCATACCCTGCTAGCTCTCACCATCTTCGAAGGTGTGTGAGGTCTTGGGTCTGAGAACGGGGATAATTCAAGTTGTGTTTGATTAAGTGTTTTGCTTGGTGTATGAAGCTTCCATCTTCATTGCACTAGCTAGTCTTGAAGGAACACAAAGAATTGTATTGTACAATGTCTCTCTTGAGGGGAGAAACCATAATACAAAGCCTTTTGGAGGGGGGACCGGCTCCATGCAAATCCGGTCCTCAACTGTTGTCAATAGCTTAATTGCTCTCTCTTTTGAAAGTATTGTCGATGCTATCTAACTAGGTGTTATGCTTTTTGTTGCTCTCTCCACCCAAGCACTCTTGTAATTCTCATTAGGAATCTATTCTAATGAAATGCCCACTATGTTCATGCTAATTTCCGCTACAAATGAGATTTTAGGCCATTAAAATGTTACATTGGTATCAGAGCTCAAGGTTTCTCTTTTCTTGCTCAAGAAGGGAGGTCCTCAAGCTAGCTACAAATGGTTGGTATTATTAATTGCCTGTGAGTAAGTAGAATAGGGATTTTTCAGCCTTTCAGTGCGCCTGCCTTTGTGCAGTTAACGGGGCATCACCGTCGAGAGCTATGGTCTTAATAGTGGAGTCCTACGGGGCTTGCCTACGGCTTAACCACTATTGAGCTATTAGAAGCTTGACAGGAGCCGGTGCTGTTTTGGTGTCGAAAGACCCTCTCTTCTATTCCTTGCAATTAATGGTATTCGAGCCGCGGGTACAGTAGCTTGAGTGCTTTTTCTAAAGGGGTAAAGAGGAGTAGCAACTAGGGCTTGAAGTGCCAAAGTACACCTAAAAAGTTTACACCTAAAAGTTGTTAGAATGGCTGACAATATTAAAGAGAGTGAAATTAATGTTGATAACTTTGATTTTGCTCATGAGCAAGCTACTAATGATGCTTCAATGCTTGTTAATTATCTTGTTTCTAGGCTTCAACAAGCCATGGGCAATCCATCTCTCCAAAGTGAAGTGCAACGGCAGCTCCGTGCTCACGGGATTCTCCAAGCTCATCACCATGACGAGAGAACACCTAGGAAGCCTCCTTGTGAGACTACCAAAAGAGGTCTCTCTCCGATTCGGGAAGAAGAAGAGAATCCATATGAAGGGCTCAAGAACTTACTTCTTGATGATGCATCTCCTTTCCAAAGGAGAACTCAAGAGCCTCCACCGAAGGAACGAGAAAGAAGCGAGTCTCCCGCCACCTCGGCGGAGATGGCTCCACGAAGACGGCGGGCTAAACGCTCTCCATCACCACCAAAGCGAAGAAGACCATCACACTCTTCTCCACGTCATAATTCAAAGAGGGATGATAAAAAGCAAGAGAAGAAAAAGGCGAGAAAGAGGACACCCTCTTCTCCATCTTCTTCATCCTCTTCCTCTTATGAAAGCTATGGTGAAGACGACAAAGATCAAGACAAGAAAAAGGCGAGAAAGAGGTCACCCTCTTC
Source organism: Adiantum capillus-veneris (assembly GCF_014529385.1). NCBI lineage: Eukaryota > Viridiplantae > Streptophyta > Polypodiopsida > Polypodiales > Pteridaceae > Adiantum > Adiantum capillus-veneris. The sequence continues at coordinate 117,050,868 of NC_140954.1, forward strand.
TCCACCTTCTTCAAATTCTTCATCTTCTAAAGAAAGTGATGGTGCAACTTTTGAACCATCAAAAAGAAGAGGCCATAGAAAATCCTATGCCGCATGGAAGAGGTCGTCCAAGCTGAAGAAATTCAAAGAGGGAGGGAAGAGCATCTCTTTCCTTACCTATGATGGCACCTTCGGTGCTACAGACAAAGTTTTGGCCTTTATCCAGCAATTCGATGCGGCGTTTGGAGATGAGGGCTTCACGGAGTCCTCTAAGCTACGCCATGTAGCTATGCACTTTCAAAAGTCCGCCAGACAATGGTGGTCTAGCCTACGAGCCAACGGTGAAGCTCCACGAACATGGAAGGCTTTAAGAGCTTCCATTATGAAGTAGTTTTTGGCCACCGATGCCAAAGACAAAGTACTCACCGAATGGCGAAGCTTAAAGCTCTCTCCCAATGAATCCATCCACAAATATGTAGACAAGTTTTGGGACCTACAACTCAAAGCCACTGTCTTCAAAAAGTTGGATTTTGGAGAGCAAAAGCAACAATTTTGTGCGGGCTTAACCGAAGAAATGGCGGAGTATGTCAACTCCCAAAGGCCACGTACCATATCGGCGGTAATACACCATACTATGGTGGCCTCGCGAATCAATTTCCAAACGGGGGGTAAAAGAAATAATAATAAGCCCCCGGAAAACAAAGGTTCCAATGAGCCTAAGGGGAAGGACAATGTCCAAAAGTCTCCTAAGGGCAATTCCAACAAAGCTAAAGAGAAGGGAGTTTACAAAGGAAAGAATAAACTCTCTCCTGAAGAGCTTGAGCGTTATCGTAAAGATAACCGGTGTTTCAAGTGCGGCGAACAAGGGCATGCGTACCGCGCTTGTCCCCAAAAGAACAACCGCCAAGATCCTCCTAGAGCTTCTTTGGTTGAAATCCAAGAGGAGGAGATTCACCAAACTCACCACAAAGGATCTCCTCTATGCCATGCTTGGGGAAAGGTAAGAGAACATGATGCTTTTATTCTCTTTGACCCTGGTTCTACTCACAATTTCATATCTATGGAGTTAGCCACCAAGCTAGGCATACAATCCTACGAGATGGGAGATATCCTACCCGCAGACAGTGCCTTCAAGGGGCAAGAAGCTTCAGTCACTCCCTTAATCGGGAAATTGAGGCTTCATGTCCAAGGCTATGTGGACAAAGAGGATTTCTTTATCTCTCCTCTCAAGCATGAGGATGTAATCCTAGGGGCACCATGGTTTGACCGTCTGGCTGCCCATGTTAAATTTCCTGAAAGGAGAATCTCCTTTAAGTTCAGGGAAAAGGACATGTATATAGATGCTAGGGAGATAGGTAACACCATCCCCATTGTACATACACCAGCTTTCAACAAGTCAATAAAGAGCTCTATTTCCGTGTACATGATTTTTGTTAAAGATTCTCAAAATGAACCTAATGCTTTAGCAAAAGAAAATAAAAGCAACCAAAAGGAATTAGAGTTATCCAATTTTCTCAAGGGGTTTCAAGATGTCTTTATTGACGACATCCCTTGTGAGCTACCTCCTAAACGAGGTAATGACGACCATGCAATTGAACTTCTTCCAGGAAGTTCACCGCCTAACAAACCTCCTTATAGAGTTTCTCAAGCTCAACAAGAGGAGATTATGCGGCAAGTGCATGAGTTAATTGAGAAGGGCATGGTTAGGCCTAGCTCATCTCCATTTTGCTCACCTGTGCTATTAGTGCAAAAGAAAGACGGCACATATCGTATGTGTGTCGACTATAGAGCACTAAATAGGATCACTATCAAGAATAGGTTTCCCGTTCCACGGGTAGAAGACCTATTTGATAAGCTACAAGGATCGACCTACTTCAGTAGGATTGACCTAAAAAGTGGCTATCATCAAATAAGGATAGTTGATCAAGACATTGTAAAGACCGCATTTCGTACTACATTTGGTCTTTACGAATACATTGTCATGCCTTTTGGCTTGACTAATGCACCAGCCACATTTAACCGCTTGATGGAGAAGCTGTTCAGACCTCATCGAACCTTCACTGGAGTGTTCTTCGATGATATTATCATCTACTCTAATTCATTAGAGGAACACAAGCAACACCTCCAGGTAATATTTCAAGTTTTAAGAGAGAATAAACTTTATGTTAATCGAAAGAAAAGTGAATTTTTCTTGCAAGAGATTCAATATTTAGGTCACATTATCTCTCAAGATGGAATCCAAATGGATCCATCCAAGTTAGAGGTAATAAAAGGATGGCCTAAACCAAGGAATCTTCATGAACTAAGAAGCTTTATAGGTATGTGTGCATACTATAGACGCTTCATAGAAAAGTTCTCACAAATTGCGGGACCATTACATGACCTAACAAAGAAAAATGTTAGGTATACGTGGTCTGCTAAGGAGAACAATGCTTTCGAAAAGCTTAAAGAAAAGCTTATCTCTCAACCCGTGCTTACACTACCGGATCTCTCAAAACCATTTGAGGTCCAATGTGATGCTTGTGGTGATTGCCTTGGGGCTGTTTTGCTCCAAGAAGGGCACGCCATAGGCTATGAGAGTCGAAGGCTCGACCCTGTTGAGCAAGCTCTAGGCATATACGAAAAAGAACTCCTTGCAGTTCTTCATGCCTTAGACTCATGGAAGCACTATTTATTGGGGACTCCTTTTATTCTGCGAACGGATCACCAAAGTCTTAAGTACTTCATGACGCAGACCAAGCTCTCCGACAAACAAATGAGGTGGGCAAATTTCCTTTCGCAATTTCATTTTCATATTGATCACATTGCTGGCAAGCATAATCAAGTAGCCGATGCACTCTCAAGACGACCGAGAGTGAATGCGGTTTCCATAGCAACTCACAATGATCTATCTTCAATGATAGATGAGTATGCTATTGATCCCGATTTTAGAGATGTGATTTCAGCCCTTGCATTAGGGAAGAAAGAAGAACCATTTACTTTACAAGATGGTTATCTTCTCTATGGCAATAGACTATGCGTTACTAACTCACTACGTGAGAAAGTAATGTATGAATCTCATGCTCCCCCATATGCGGGGCATAGAGGGATTCAGTCTACCCTAAAGGGAATTGAAACATATTTCTATTGGCCTACCATGAAAGTGAACATACATGAGTATGTTTCCAAATGTGTGGTATGTCAAAAGACAAAATTTGATAGAGGGAAGCAACTTGGATTGCTTCAACCCTTGCCAATCCCTAATTCACCTTGGGAGAGCATATCCATGGATTTTATCTTTGGATTGCCTAAGTCTATCCATGGGAATACGGGAATATGGACGATAGTAGACAGGTTTAGTAAACAAGCTCATTTTATACCTGTCAAAAAGACTATCAAAGCCCATCAAATGGCAACCCTCTTCATTTCACAAATTTTCAAGTACCATGGCTTGCCAATGTCCATAGTGTCGGATAGAGATCCTAGAATGACCAGTAATTTCTGGAAGGGTCTCTTTGAGAATTTAGGAACAAGGCTAAACTTCTCTTCGGCCTATCATCCACAAACTGATGGCCAAAGTGAAATAGCTAACCTAACTATTCTCGATCTACTAAAAGCCTATGTAACGGAAGTAGATCAAAGATCCCAATGGGAGAAGTACTTACCCTTAGTAGAGTATGCTTACAATAACACTGTACATACTTCTACAGGAAAAGCACCTTTCGAGGTAATTGAGGGAAGATCAAAAAGTCCCTTGCTACTTAAGGTACATGGGAAGATCTTCGCTGCAGATGAGTATAGCCGAGACCTACAAGAATCTTTCCAAAAGATTAAGGATGCTATCTCTATCTCACAACAAAGGCAAAAGGCTGTTGCTGACAAGCACAGAAGAGCCCAAGCCTTTAAAGAAAATGATTGGGTCTTGTTAAAGTTTCCCAAGGCTCGATTAAGGCACACGACGGGCAAGAATCCTACGGGCCACCAAAAGTACTATGCTAAACTAGCAAAAAGGTACTATGGTCCCTTCCAGATTCTTAGGCCAATCAATGAGATGGCCTATCAACTTAAGTTGCCCAATCATTGGCTCATACACAATGCTTTTCATGTGAGCCTCTTGAAGCCTTACAAAGGAGAGCCACCTCAAGAACCAACTATTGAAGACCCACCGGAGATCGAGGACCACGAGGAGGTGCTGCAGCCCGAGTCCATTCTCCGACATGAAGACAAGGTATTAAGAGGCGGTAAGACTATCCGACGATATCTTATTAAGTTTAAGAATTATCCTTTTGAAGATGCTAGATGGATGCAAGGCATACAATTAAAGGATAACCTAAACCTTGTCAATGCTTACAATGCTTCCCAAGAGTAAGCAAATGTACAAAATGTTAAAAATGAACAAAAAATTTTGTCTTATAAGACTCTCTTTTTCTTTATTTGTGCACAAAAATGAAGTAGTATGCATGCTTAGATCAAGTTTGCGGAGACGACGTCTCCCGAACACCAAGTAGAGCTTGTCACTCTACTATGGAAGACTGATAGGACTAATGTGCAGACATGCTTGCGGCAGCCTCAGGCTCTCAAGCGCCAAATGGACTAGTCATCCATTATGGAATGATGTCGTAGGGTAACATAGGGATCCTCTACCCGCTAAGAAAAGGACTCATGCATATGCTTTATCTTCTCTACACCATAGTCGAGGACGACTATGATTTCAAGAGAGAGGTAATGTCATAATAATCAATATCTAATTCTCCTAAATGATTTTCTCATATTAAACTGATCATTTAATGTGGGGAAGTGCCAAGGGAGAAAAAGCTAGAATATTGGTTAAGTTAGCAGACCGGTCACAGTAGGGATCCAAAGGAGGGAAAATAGGGATCCAAAGGGGGGGCCATCTGCAAAAGAACCATGTGAAACAATGGGCCAAAAAGACCCTAAGGTTCAGCCCATTAAGACTTCCAAAATGCTAAGGTTCCAAAATTCAAAGGTTGTGTCCAAAGGTTAACCCTAGGGAAAAATTGGATGCTTAGTGTGAGCTCAAAAAGTCTTTGCATATCCCTACATGGGAGGGGGCGAGCCCCAAAGCTAGGGGATGAGAGAGAAAGCCACACACACACACACAGGCTCCCTTTGCACAAAGGGAATGAGGGACACATGTCAGCTCCCTAGGCCAGATGCCCACAAGGTGTGCCCAATTCCTATTGGAAGACCCTTGAAGTGGACCAATGAGAATTAAGCTAGAGTAAATCTAGTTTAATTAATTTAAAAACATTTAATAAAAGAAACCAATAAGAATTAAGTGTCCTAGAAGACTATTGGGCAGTCTCCCAAGGGGTCCAATGAGCATTCAGGAGCCCCATGGCTTGCCTGATTCCTATTGGCCAGGAGGCAAAGGGGTCCAATGAGAGTTTAGTTTAATTATTTAATTATCTAAAGCTCTCACAAAAGGGGAAAGGGGGACACATGTCAGAAGGCTATCACTTATGCTGCTTAATTCCTATTGGCTTGACCTGGGGAGGTCCAATGAGGAAAAAGCCAGCCTAACTTAGCAGCTAGGGCTCGCCCAAGAGAGAGGGGGGGGCTGATTTTTGCTGGGTATTCACTCTCACACTCTCACACTTGACCATGTGTGAAGGGAAAAATACTCTATCTCCTCCCAAGCTTTAATGGAGAGCTCATCACCTACTCCAAGCTTGTGAGATAGAAGCCTACATCAACACTCTCTTGGCATGTGGATGCAAATCCAACCAAGAGCCAAGCTTTAATGCATGCTCATCTTCTCTACCAAGCTAATTACTAAGCTAAGCTATGCTAATATGAGTGATTATGTGAGGAGATGTACTTCTTTCTCGTAAGATACTTCTTTTTCCTCTCAATCTACTCTCATACCCTGCTAGCTCTCACCATCTTCGAAGGTGTGTGAGGTCTTGGGTCTGAGAACGGGGATAATTCAAGTTGTGTTTGATTAAGTGTTTTGCTTGGTGTATGAAGCTTCCATCTTCATTGCACTAGCTAGTCTTGAAGGAACACAAAGAATTGTATTGTACAATGTCTCTCTTGAGGGGAGAAACCATAATACAAAGCCTTTTGGAGGGGGGACCGGCTCCATGCAAATCCGGTCCTCAACTGTTGTCAATAGCTTAATTGCTCTCTCTTTTGAAAGTATTGTCGATGCTATCTAACTAGGTGTTATGCTTTTTGTTGCTCTCTCCACCCAAGCACTCTTGTAATTCTCATTAGGAATCTATTCTAATGAAATGCCCACTATGTTCATGCTAATTTCCGCTACAAATGAGATTTTAGGCCATTAAAATGTTACACGGATACCAAGTCATAGTCCATAGGGTATTGATCTTGTGATAAGGAGAGTATATCCTGTGAGTTTCGTGACAGTTCAAATCCATTTGGCCTAGTTTTGGATAGCATGAGCATCGAGGGCTGGATTGCTTTCACTAGTGAATAAGAACACTTAGATTTGATATCCTCGATTAGAGATTGTCATAGAAGGTCGAGAAGGTGCTTGACACCCATCTTCTTGTTTCCATGTGCCTACGAGCTAAGCTTCATTCTCGGCCGACATAGAGTTGTTGGTTTTGTTCTCGCTATGCTAGTGTCACTCGTCCTTCTCGTAGTATAACTTCTTGTGATTTTCATAACATTAGAGAAATGGTCTTTGAAAACCCATGCCTTTTTGTGTGAATGAGTGGTTAACAATGCTCCCTTCATAAAAAGGTGCCCAGAAAGTGAAAAGAACCAAGATAAATGAAGTGAAAAACCATTGGAAAGGTTGTGTTCTTGCCTTCAAAGTGACCGCCGACAATGGCTATGGCCAAAGACATGGTGCTAAACTTGGATGAACATTTCATTCTCCATTCTCACTGTAAGGAAAAAAAAGCTTATATATTTGATACAAAGAATATTTATCTCATTGTTCTCTCATTTTATTTACTTTTTACTTTAATTTCAATTATCTTTCCATCAACAGCTATGGAGTAGCAGCCTATTGAGAGCTTAAGTGGCGCATTCAAAGCTATTCACAAAGAGATTGCAGATGTTATGGATGCTAACAGGCCACCCTTCCTCTACAAAACAGTTGGTATGTGGAGCTATCCACCTACACTTTTGCACTTTGGCTCTATATAGCAGAGCCACAGGGGATGTCGTTTTGCAAAAAGAGCCATAGAAGGTATAATGGACCTAAAAAAACTAGCACAACTAGCATTAGAAGAGTTGAGGCAAAACTCATAAAGGTGAGTAGAGCCAAACAAAAGGTTATGAGAGAGAGAGAGAGAGAGAGAGAGAGAGAGAGAGAGAGAGAGAGAGAGAGAGAGAGAGAGAGAGAGAGGAGGGAATGAAGTAATTCAAAAGTGAAGAAACACCTGTATGCCGCCTAGTCACTTGAATGAGGACAAACTTCGAGGTGTACCAAAAATAAATAGTGTGAAAAGGATATATTTTCTAATATCTAGAGATATGTACCTAGATATGCTTTAATCCCATAGATACGCTTTAAATTCTCAAAATGGCCAAAAATGGAGCCGTCTTGACCATCAATTGCTTTGCTAATAGCAAGTTAATCAATTCCTTACACAACCCATTTTTGGACCTAATGGTACAAAAGGTTCCTTGTGTTGTGCCACGACAGCAGTTTCACTACTACAATGCAATGAGTTGTGAAATGATAAATATACCCAAGGCCTCTCGCATTGTGGTGTGACTTGTTTGAAATAGGGTTGCAAGAGGGAAACACACATAGCTTGGAAAAGACAAAGGAAGTGCAAGGCACACAACAAAGAGTATATTACTTAGTGTGCAATGAAAATATAAGATGGCACTAGAGTGATGGGCGTATATACAATGCACGAGGGAAAAATAGGACAAAAATGGCCTGACGATCTTAAATGTGTTCACACATCACTATTGTTAACTATGGAGCTTGATTTACCCCTTGTAATTTTTTGTATTGAAAACGCACATTTGTAAGGTCCCCATTATGAGGAGAAACCATTGTGCATGAAGAAAAATCACTCGCCGAAAACCAGAATTTTCACAGCTGGTTTTGAGCATATTCCTTTTTGCCGAAATATTATGGTCGGACGGAGGCCGAAAAGTGGTCGGAAATGGCCCGTTGGCCAGAAGTAGTCAATGGCCGATGGCCGGTGGTCAAAAGTCAATGGCCAGTGGTGGATGGTGGCCAAATTCAATGGTTGGTGGTCGATTTCAAAAGCATACTTGTCTTCTCAAGGGTGGCCACACATGGGCGGATTGGAGGGTCCATTTGGACTGGTCTACACAAGGGTGGCTACACACGGCTGCCTCTCATGAGAGAGGGAAGCCATTTTGGCTTATAAAAGGAGGCCATTGCTACACACATTTTGGAGTGTGAAGTTGATGCAACAAGGTGGGTGTGAGGTGGTGAGAGTGAAGCAATGTGGGAGCTCTATTAAGGTTGTAATCCCTTTGTAACCTACTTCTTGTTTGAAGTACTAAATCCATTGAGTGTCTTCTTTTCCGTAGATGTAGCCCACATTGGGTGAATCACGTATATTGTGCTCTCTCTCTCTCTCTCTCTCTCTCTCTCTCTCTCTCTCTCTCTCTCTCTCTCTCTACTCTATAATCTCTCGTGTATGATAATTTGTTTCTTTTCATTAAGTAAGCTACTCAAATATCTATTTAGCTACGTCCTATTTCCAAACAACTGGTATCAGAGCAAGGTTTACTTATAGCTAAAGTATCTCAAGGAAAGGATTCCTTGCATTGAGTGGGAGTAATGGCGGTCGAAGGGAAGCTCAAGATTGAGAAGTTCAACGAAAAAAACTACCAGCATTGGAAGATGCATATTGAAGACTATCTCTACCAGAAGAACCTTTATTTTTCACTAGGCGGTCTTGCAAAGAAGCCCGCAACGATGGCAGATGAAGCATGGATTGTCCTTAATCAAAAGGCACTGGAGACAATTCGGTTAAGCTTGGCGTCAACGGTGGCCTTCAATGTTTCAGAGATGAAGACCACAAAGGACTTGATGAAGTCACTTGACTACCTCTATGAGAAACCATCGGCATCCAATAAGGTATTTCTCATGAAGCGCTTGTTCAATCTAAAGATTGCAGAGAATGATTTAGTTGTAGAACACCTAAATGACTATAACACAAACATAAAAATCAATTTCGATGATGAAGTGCAAGGTCTCCTTATACTATCGTCTCTGCTGGATAGTTGAGACAACCTTGTGATGGCTTGTGGGATGTGCGTCTAACCTCACTATCCTATCTTATTGCAGTTTTAGCGAGAACCACGATTAAATTGTCAATCCACTCGCATCTAACTCAAGTGACTCAAATCACCAAAAGACAAAATTTACAGCTAACGATATAGCTCAAGTATTCATGAAAGGTGTTTTCATGTATCACGGTTTACCTCGGCCAATCGCTCATCGGCAAACAAATCACATCCGTTACAGCATCAAATGACATCCAAACATAATGAAACTTCTAGGACAAGTTTATAAGACTTAAGCACACATGCTTATGGTATCAAACCCCACTTTAGGTCAAGTGCCAAAATCGTGATTATTAACAGCAGTGGATTTTTGAACTAGTCGTTTTCGACCCAGAATGCACCTAAATGCTTAGCAATGATGTCCCAATACCCCGCCTATGCTTAGTTTTTTATTTTGAAGTCTAAAATCCTACTTAGCCAAAAGATACAAAATACTGTGATGTGTTTACGTCAATGCATAGAGCTTTTACATGCGGTTGCAATGCAACAAACACGACTACAATGTGACAACCGAGGTGGGAGTAGGAAGCGCGAGAAGGAGAGAAGTGAGTGCTCTTAGCTCATGTTGTGTATTTCATTATCCAAAACTTACAAAAAACTTACAAAAATTGGCTTTTATACCTTAGCCAAGGTTTTTGGTGGTCAAAACTAATAATCTGGGAGCTCTAACTAAAGATAGGTAATGACAGGCTGATACAATCTGGAAGCTTGTAGCCCCGACTCAACTATTACAAGGTTTACTCAAAAAATAGGAGTTACAATATTCCCGATTTATAAAAAATAATATGTGTTTTTACATGGGAGCTCCAAAAAATGGTATCCATGTTAGCTTGCTACTAACATTCCCCCCCTCCTTGCCTGTGTCGTCCCTTGACACAGCTTTATGGGCTGAAGTAGTCTTCGGGTTGCCGACTGGCGAGGTGGTCTTTAAGCGCATGTAGTGCCTTTTAGTATCTGATCTTCCTTTCTTTATGTGGCACTTGCAAGGACTACATGGTGATTTTGTTTTTGAGCTCCACTGCTGAGTAGCCGACAAATTGTGATATCAGGTTGCTGATCACTAGCCCAAATATTTTCGTTCACCAAGTGAAGAACCCTGTGTAGAATGCTTCCTTAAACACCAACATATCGTGAGAAGGTAAAAGCATGCATCTGGCGTAGAAGCCATAGAGGACTTCTTCGGAAGGTTGCCCACTGAGATCATAGCACAACCCTTTGTTACCCTCGAGGAATGACATCCACGGGGTGCCTGCTTCCTCTAGCTCATGGAATACTTTGATGCATGTGACCAGCATTCGGTAGATTTTGTATAACATTGCACATGATAAATCTGGTAGACTTCTGAAGAAGGACAAGGCGCCCGTTAGGGTTTTCACCATGTACTCTTTTGTCGATGGTCCATTTGTTGGAGAAGGAAATCTGGGATAATTCAACCAAGTTGGCTGCTTCTTTAGTAGTGCCTCATGTGCTTGCCAAGTCATTACTCGTGGTACAGGACAGAAAGTTGGATCCTTTTGCAGGGCTGTAGGTGCTCTTGTGAACAGAATCAAGTACCTTGGGTTCTTGTTCAACCAGCTCAGCCTCCACTTTGGGTGGTCTTGATCTGTGCCCTCGACTTGCATGTCGGTGTAAAGCCTTTCTTTAACTTGTAGCAGCTCCACTTTAATCATAGGGTCGGGCAGGGATTGTTGGTGCCATTGCACATTGATTTGATTGGGAGTGAGTTGTGTAACGTTGACGGAGTGAAGAACTCTCAACTCCCAATCCATTGGTGCTTTCCACTGCTCATCTACCTCTTGTGTAATTTTTTCCTTCAGTGCATCTTCTTGAGCCTTTCAGAGCTGGACCATTGGCACTGTGTCTGATTCAGTTATGTGTACTTGAAACTCTTCTATGCCACTTAGCTCTTTGGCTAGCTGCGTCTCCATCTCAGTGTTACCATATACATGTGGTAGTGATGTGTGTGAACACATTAGGACTGCCGGGGCATTTTTTCTCTCTTTAGGAGGTTCTTTTCCCCGTGCATTGTATATACGCCCATCACTCTAGGGCTATCCATCTTTCCATTGCACACTAAGTAATACACTCTCTATTGTGTGCCTTAAGCTTCCTTCGTCTTCTCCAAGCTCTGTGCATTTCTCTGCAACCCTAATTCCAACAATTGTTATCAGACCAGGTTGCATCCTCCCGGGCTTGGTCGCCAGCTGCTCCAGTACACACCTGCTCACTTTCTCCGATTTCAAGTGAGATTTGGCGAGCGTTCACAGGTCGACAAATATTACGGACATGCTCAGATTTCTGATTCGGGCTCATTTTTGCCTCCGTTTCCACTACATGCAGTAAGTACTGCACAGGCTATTTTGTCATTTTGTGCAGAATATCTGTCAGTGCTATTTTTTTCATAACAGGTGCCTTACAGTCTTCTATGATTTGTGCTATATAGCACGTGTTGTTCCAGCTCCGTTTCTCCTATTTTCAGGCAGTTTTCACATCATTCATAAGGCTATCAAATGTATTTTTGTTGGTTATAGTGCTGAAAGCAAAGGTTACAAGTTGTATCATCTGCAAACAAAACGTATTCTGGTTTCACGGGATGTAGTGTTTGTGGAAGAGTCTGTTCAACCCTTGTTGTCATGTACTAGAGATAGTAATGTAAGCTCACTGGACATTTATGACACTTTGTTGCTTCTTTTCAGTGGTGGAAATACGAATGTAATTTCCAATGAGGCAAATGTACAGCCTATGGGGGTTTTTGAAAATGTTACAGATTAGCGTATTACTAATGCAGATGTACATGATGTACTTGATGAGAAAAGGGCTGAAAATGAGCAGGCTAGAGGTATGCCAAAATGGCTGGTGCACACTTTGCATGACAATAAATTGGATGCACCTTTGTCTTGTCGTACTTGTTCAAGTCTCGCCATGCATCTTATGCATTAGATTGTTATGCTTTGGTTGTGTCTTTTGATGAAGCACAAAATTCCGAGAATTGGATGGCTGCCATGCAATCAAAATATGATGCACTTATAGAAAATGACACATGGACTTTATGTGATTTGCCTCCTGGCAAAAAGGCCATTGGTGCGAAGTGGGTTTACAAGTTGAAACGCAAGCCGGACGGTGAGATCGATCGCCATAAGGCTCGACTTGTTGCAAAGGGTTATGCACAGCAAAAAGGCATAGATTATGAAGAGACTTTTGCTCCCACTTGTCGTATGACTACTGTGCGTTTTCTATGTGCAGATGTAAGAAGGCTTTGTATGGGTTGAAGCAATCTCCTTATGCTTGGTATGAAAAAGTTTACACTCATTTGGTTAAACGAGGCTTTCGTAACAGTCCAACAGAAAGCACATTGTATGTAAAGCGTGAGGGTGATGTACTTCTCATTGTGGTTCTTTATGTCGGTGATTTGTTGATCACTGGACCAAATGAGAGACATATTGCTGAATTTAAAGCTGATTTGAATGCTACTTTCAAGATGAAAGATTTGGGATTGTTGCATCGTTGCTTGGGTATATAGTTTAAGCAGTGTGATGGTGGTATTGCTTTGTGTCAGAAAAGTTACATAGAGACATTGCTATGTAAATTTGGACTTGAGGATTGCAAACCTATTGCCACTCCCATGGAAACATGTTTGAAGTTGAGTCTACATGATGCTGACGATCTTGCTGATGTCACTCTTTACCAAAATTCCATTGGTTGCCTCATTTATGTATGCAACACGAGGCCGGATATTAAGTTTGCAGTCTCACAGGTCAGCAGATTTATGCATAGCCCAGAGCCCGGGGAGGTCACCTAATAAAAATTAATTTAACCTATCACGTGAGTTCAACAGAAGGGTATTTGAAGTTCTTGAAACTTACAGAAGGGCATTATTTTTTCAAATTTGAAAAAAAACTTACAGATTTTAAAAGAAAAGGGTACATTATATTCTTAACAAAATTCACAGATAAGGGGTTTTACAAACATGTCTTGAACGCACGTGATATGGTAGTTTTACACATAGTGGACCCCCCGAGACCCATGGTCTAAGCATTGGCAGGATGTCAAGAGGATTTTCCGCTACCTTAGTGGCACTTTACATCTTGGCTTGTTTTATCCCAAGGGGGGATCATTGCCGCCAGACTTACATGCTTTTTCGGACTCAGATTGGGCTGGTTGTTTTGACACGCGAGTGTCCACAAGTGGTTTTTGTTTCATGCTTGGTAGTTCATGTATATCATGGTTGAGCAAGAAGCAACCTACTGTGGCCACTTCGAGTTGTGAGGCTGAGTACAGGGCAGTCTTCATAGCTACGGTTGAGTGTGTATGGCTTAGACGCCTTATGGATGATTTGGGTGTTGGACAAGACACTGCCAACACTATCTACACTGACAGTCAGAGCGCATTGGCAGTTGCGAGGAACCCAGTTTTTCATGCTCGCACAAAGCACATTGAGGTGAATTACCACTATGTCAGGGAGAGGCTCTCAGCAGGAGAGATCAGCTTGGCTTATGTGCCAACACAGGACAACCTTGTAGATCTTTTCACAAAGGCATTGTCTCGTGAGAATCTTGAGGCTTTCCGCAAAGATTTCTTACTCCCCTTTGTGGATTGATCATGTCCTTAGGGCATGGCACTTCCCTTTACTCATGTGCGAGCTCTCGTTCACCGCATCACTCCAGGGGGGGTTTGTTACCATATACATGTGGTAGTGATGTGTCTGAACACATTAGGACCACCCGGGCATTTTTCCCCTATTTATGAGGTTTTTTTCCTCGTGCATTGTATATACGCCCATCATTCTAGGGCTATCCATCTTTCTATTTCACACTAAGTAATACACTCTCTATTGTGTGCCTTGAGCTTCCTTTGTCTTCTCCAAGTTGTCTGCGTTTCTCTGCAACCCTAATTCCAACACTCAGCAAATGAAATTGAGGGAATCTCTTTTTGTGGCTACTCTGAAGTGCCTGCCTCTTCTTGTGTTTCCGTTCGTCCCTCTCTCAATAGCTAGTTGACTCTTTCAAGTTCTGCTATTTCTTTCATCAGCTCGTCTTCTCTTTGGACCCGCATCAAAGCCAGGTCTCTGCACTGAGACTGCTCCAACTTAAGCTCCAGCTCGAGGTCTTTATTTTTCTTCTCTAATGCCTTGTAGATCTCGTCTGTTCCTTTGATCGAGGCTATGGCTGGATTTTCTCGTTTTTAGGCAGGAAAATTGCCTGATCATTTATTCTTTGTTCCGAGTACTGTAAGGAGTCATTGGCTACATCTAATTGAACCTGAATCTTTTGAGCTGATAGGGTTGTAGTTAGAAGTTCATTTGTGACTTCTGTCATTTGTTCATTCTTTGCTTTGCATGCATCTGACAATTTCGTGAGAAAATCACCAAGCTCCTCCATTTCTTTCTTTTGTTTATCTCTTGGGAGCAGATGTTGTTCAGCTTCCGCTTTCAACTCCTACGCTTGCCTTTGTAAATCGGTGATGACGTTTAATCAATCATCTAACTCCCCTTGGAGTGCGTCGATGACCATATCTAATTCTCTGGCTCTTATGCTACAGCTAAGTGCTGCTGAGTAAAGTCGTTCCGTCATGTCCTGCATTTTCTTGGCATACTCATTAACTTGCAAGATGACCTCGCCATTTGATTTCCAATCCTTGTTTCGTGCTAGCTGCTTTGATGATTGTGCAATCTCTTCTGTCTCCTTCGGCTGCATCATGACGGCTGGTTGTTGTTGTGTTTGAGATTGTGGTTGGTCTTCCTTTTCTTTGTCATCCTGAGGCTTCGTGGATGCCTTGGCCTTCTCTTGCTGTGTTGATATAGAGGGTGTTTCCTCGGCCTCCTGTTCTCTTGGTTGCTCAGACTTCGTGTTGTCCTCTAGTTCACGACTTTCTATCCTTTCTGGCTCTTTGTTTTGCTCTTGTGTAGATTCAACTGCCTATTATGCAGATTTGGCTGCTTTCCTTGTTTCAGGCTCCATCTCTTTGGTAGGCTCAGGTTCTGGGGCTTTAGCTACTGGTGGTGGTGGTGGGCTCAGCATTGGGTGGTCATGTTGTTCAGAAACAGGTGAAGAATTTCGAGGAGATAGATCACCTTGCTCATGCTGTGCTTCTCCTTGTTCAGTTGTTTCCTCTGCTTACTTTTGTTGTTCCACCGCCTCTTTAGCTTTCCGTTCCGCTTATTGGGCTTCCTTCAGCTTCAAAGTCTTGGCTTCCTGATATATTTTTTCTAGTAGTTTTGTAGGGTCTTTGGCTTGTTTCGTGGTATGATGCTTTGTTCTTGGCCCTTTAAGTTCAGTGGGTACCCACTTTGCAGGTTCCTTGCCTTGTGCTTGGCGGCTACGTTCATATGACTGCTTCTCTCTTTCAAATCAAGCTTGTTTTTGTACAGGTTCCTCCTGGTGTGCTGCCACAGATTTCCTCTTCATTTCTTTCCGGCGTGCTCTTTTTTCCTCGTTATTTGAGCTTTCACTACTATGCCGTTTTGGCAAGCTCTCAACAGATTCTTTATCAGACTTGTATAATCTCTTGGCAGATCTTGTAGCTCAAGGAGAAGGGTGTGCATACACTATCCAAGGGTTCTGATCTGGGGCAGGTGGAAAGTTTTCGGCCATGCTGATGGCATGGTAAGCAATCCTGGTCAAAACCTCTGGTGCACCTAGATATGTGATTTTTCCTTCTTTCTTTGTCCCTTTCAATGTGGACAAAACATATTGTGCATGGTCAACTAGTTGCCTGGTTGTTGATTTGAGGACTTGTGTAAAGGTCGTGGCAACCGCATGATTTGGTGTTGTATAGCTTGGTAGTCTTTTGGCAAGGAAGTGGAAATGCTGATGGTACAACCTTGTAGGCTCTTCCACCTATTTGTGGATGAGGTCGGCAAATGTTGCAGTGGCAGTTTCCTTGGTGAAAGTACCTATCGTCTTTCTATCATCATTGTCATTCCTTCTGTTGGTAGTCTGAGTGCTTCTGCCACTATCTCCTTGGTAATAACTAATTCAACCTTATTCCCTTGTGGGTCCAACGTTTGAGCGGTTCCATCTTCTTTGATCGTGGAAAAAAGCTCATAAGCCTTTTGGAAGTCCACTCCACACGGCTCTTGTTCATAGAAATCTCTGAGTCCTAGCCTTTGGTTGGCTTCTTTGGTCTGGGGCTTTGCGGTGACATCATATACTTCTTTGGGTAGAAGTTGCAGCTCTGAGATTTGAGCGGTTCCATCTTCTTTGATCGTGGACAAAAGCTCATAAACCTTTTGGAAGTCCACTCCACACGGCTCTTGTTCATAGAAATCTCTGAGTCCTAGCCTTCGGTTGGCTTCTTTGGTATGGGGCTTTGCGGCGACATCATATACTTCTTTGAGTAGAAGTTGTAGCTCTACCTGGTGTCCTTCCTTGCTCTTGAATCTGCCGAACACTCTGATGTTGTGCTCTTCAAGCTATTCCTTTGAGAGATAGGTCGCTTTTGCATTCTTAACTAAATCGGGGTCTAGTTGATATGATGGTAGCTCTTGCAACTTTTCTCTTTGGTTGAGCTTCTTCTTGGATTTCTCTGCTGCTTGCATGGCTCTTGTTCAATGAATAGAGTGTCAAAGTTAGCAAATTTGAAAGATTTTTCTCTGAAAGGTCCTTTAGTCTGAAATGCTGACAAATTGAGTCCAATTTTCTTCAAATCAATTTTTGAACATACATAGATCCATAAAAACATATACGGAACAAAATTATAAAGTCCAAACAAAAAATTGCAACAAAAGTAAATAATCGCGATTATTTACAGCTGAGTAATTTTTTCAACTTGTTGCAAATTTGACATTACAGGCTTGAAGTATACACCAATTACATACTCTGGGTGAAATATGGTCTCATTTGAGTGCACTGGGTAAAAATGGTGCCTAATTTAGGCTTTAGGTCTCTGAAACAGTAGATATAAAGAGATTTTGAGATTTTGAGCTCTAAATTTGTTCAAACTTGGCTAGTGGCCTTAGGGCATCATGTACTTTGGATCTATGATGGCATAGTTGCAATTTTTCCCCATTTTGGCCAAAAAGTAAATAATCGCGATTATTAACTTTTCTACCAAAATGAGCATTTTTTCGTATAACTTGGTTCTAGGCATCGTATAGACCTTGTGTATGTGATATGAGGTGATTCGGATCAAGAAATGTGGCTCATAAGTCAGAATTTGGCTTGCAAAGACTTCTTTGCGGTTTTTTGATAATTTTCTAAGTCATATGTGATCATTTTGGCTCATACTTGATTTTTGGCATGTATTAGGTGTGTACAAGTGATAGATGATGTGATGATGCAACTTTTAAGCGAAAATTGTGTAAAAGTAAATAATCGTGATTATTTACAGCAATCACATTTTTCTTGCAAAACTTAAAAATTTTGACCTAAACACATCTTATACACCTAAAACAAATCCTAAATTGAATTTGGTAAATTTTGGTCTTGCCGGCATCACTTTGTGCTTTGTTGACTTTGAAATCTCTGATTTTTGTGACTACACTGCCTGTTGAGTTGGTTAGTCACTTTTAAGGGTATGGACTTGTCCACAACATAGTCGTGAAGCAACTCATCCAATTTTGGCCCATTTGGAGTCAGTATGACCCCGTATGTTGAATTTGACGCTTTGTAGCCTTCGAGTAGTTTTCTGCTTTCCGAGGGCTTTGCTTAATTTATTTCACAAAAGCAATAAATTTATTTCACTTAACTCTCCATTGCTTGATTGGTTTTCCCATTTGCGGAGAAGATAAGCGCTCCTTTTTCTTCCAAACCCATTTCGTGTTAGGTTCTTTGCTCGGAGATGCTCGTCTCTGTGTTTTGACCTTTGGAACCGTCTTTGGTATTATGGATGATGTTTTGGGCACCCATATTTGAATTGGTTTGTCCTTAAGCTGTGCTTTCGGTACCCAAATTTGCATGACTCCTTGCATGCTACTTGTAGCATTTTCTTGTCGAGAGGATGGAGAAGATTGATTACTTCGTGGTTTGCTTTGCTGATAATTACCTTTCCATTCCTCCTTGCTTGGTGCAATCGGAACAATGAGTTGTCTATCTTTAGCTGATAGCTTGAGTGCATTCATATCCCAATCTGGTACTACTTGTACGTTCGCTTCCATGGAATTCCAAGAATCATTGTCTCATTCATGTGTTCATCTGGTAAGCATGATGAGGAAATGAACATCCATGTACTATCACGTTCAAGTTGACTACTCCCAATGTTGGTGTTGGGTTCTTGTTGCATCCTTTGATAGTCACTACTCCTGTCGTCAATGCTTGACTTGTTGCTTTCTTGTACATGGAATAACTGACTGCATTCACTCTAGCTCCCGTATCAACCAAAGCATTTGTGCTATGATTTTTGAGATGTACTTTGATTCAAAGGTCCATTCCATCCAACCATTCCTCATCTATTGACACTGCATCTTTCTGCAATTCCCATTGTCGGTCATCTATTTCCAGCGTGTTGATGGGAATAGGTATTTGTTGATTCTTGAGAGCAGCTTTCCTTTTGAGGACCCAAAGCCTAGCTTCTTCTTGGGCTTTATCAATAACCTGCTTCGTTTTATCCTAAGTTTGCTTGGCTGCATGCATTCTTTCTAGCAATTCATCGATTAGTGGTAGATTGTACTTCTTTAAATGGCATCCACTAATCCAATTAGCCATTGGTTCACCATCTAGGGTGGACAGCTTAACTGCTCCACTCGGAGATACATCTTCAATGATAAATGCTCCATTTTCCCTTTTTTTTTCATTTTTGCTTGAGTATCCTTCCTTGTTTTTCTCAACGCTTTTGACATTTTTGGATTTTCGTTTGAAGGATATCTGCCAGTGATTTTGTCCTTGACACAATCATGGGCATCTATCTGCATCAGGAACTGTGTTCTACCAGAGACTGATGGCATAGGTCTAGCTTTCACGTTTCTGGTGTCCCTTTTTCATCTATACCATTTTTGTCTTCTTGGTTTCTGGTTAGGAAAGTCAAAAAACTTTTTCTCCCCTCCTTTCATGGGTAGCTTAGCTCTCACATGTTCTTTTTTTGACCTCGAATCTTCTGAGGTAGCTAAGTGTTTGTCTAACTCATCTGTTGCATCGTAGTAGAGGTCTGAAAAGACTTGCTGAGCTTTCATCAAGTCCTTGGGTTCCTCAATTTCATCTTCAATGTTGAGGGTTGAAATCATTTGGATGGGAA
The DNA here is from genome assembly GCF_014529385.1 of Adiantum capillus-veneris. Lineage (NCBI taxonomy): Eukaryota > Viridiplantae > Streptophyta > Polypodiopsida > Polypodiales > Pteridaceae > Adiantum > Adiantum capillus-veneris. The sequence goes on from NC_140954.1 coordinate 117,070,272, forward strand.
TTATGTCGTATCCGTCCTCATTGCAAAATTGAGTAGGCATAGACATATTCACACATACATCCATTGTTGCTAAAATTTGAGTCCACTCAAATGGCTCAAACAAATGTTCTAGAAAGGGTTCAGGTACATAGGCTTCATCGGTGCAATCCCTTTCTAAGATAAATTCTTCTCGTTTTAAGGTTCCGTTTTCTGAAGCTCCACACATACAAATAGGAGTGTCTTTGTTTAACCATGAGAGAAGCTTAGTTTCAGCCGAAGAGACTAAATCAAACTCTTGTATGGGCGTTTTCATGACATCTCTATAAGTGTGATCTTTTAGATTGACCCTTGTTATAGATCCCACTTGCTTCAAGTACTGATAATTGTTTTCCCAATCTTGGATAAGCTGTACCTGTCGCATGAAAGGTCTTCCCAATATGATTTCGTAATTGAGTTTTTTTCCAAAGTCTACTATGGCAAAAGTGTGTTGATATTCAATCCCATAAGAATTGACTATCACTTTTTCAAGCAGTCCCAAGCATTAGAAAATTTTGTAGGTCATTTGGAGGGCCTTGTAAGAAATTGTATTTCTCTCTCTAGAAACTTTTTATAAAATGCACTTGCACCTTGTGAGTACGTCCAAAAGGACAACCAGACACTCTAAAAAGTAGATTTATATTCCCAATCGTCCTTGAAAACGGTCACTTTTTTATTTAATGCGAGCGTCTTTTTCAGGAGGCAAGTGCGGCGCATTCAATGCAGCTGACGTCATCACTAAAAGTTGAAAAGTCACAAACTGTCAAATAGTGATAGATTTTGAGGCTTTTGACACCACCAATGCGTCCGGAACGCCAAAATACCTTAAAAACGAATGTCTACTTGCCTCATTCCGACAACCGGAGAGGCAAAAAATGTCAAAAAAGCCCAAAAAATGGGCTTTTTACTTAAGGCGCGCGAGGAGGCATTTCTAAATTCTAGAATGCCCCTCTGCGCGTCGTTAGTACAAAGGTCCTTTTAGTGATTTTTGGACACTTATCTTTCCAGAAAGCCCTTTTTTAGAGGTTTTTGGACATTTTCCTCTCAAAAAGCTCCCTAAAAAGAGGAAAAAGGGGCTTTTTACTAACGGCGCGCGAGGAGGCATTCCAAAATTCTAGAATGCCCCTCTGCGCGTCGTTAGTACAAAGCTCCTTTTAGTGATTTTTGGACACTTATCTTTCCAGAAAGCCCCTTTTTAGAGGTTTTTGGATATTTTCATCTCAAAAAGCTCCCTAAAAAGAGGAAAAAGAGGCTTTTTACTAACGGCGCGCGAGGAGGCATTACAAAATTTTGGAATGGCCCCTCGCGCGCCGTTAGTAAAATGTTCCTTTAGGGCTTTTTGACATTTTTTTGCCTCTTTCGATGTCTGAGCGAGGCAATTGGACATTCATTTCTAGGAGATATGTGCGTTCCGGACGCATTGACAATATCAAAAGTTTCAAAATCTTCCACCACTTGATAGTTTTGTGACTTTTTGAGTTCTAGTGATGACGTAGCCCGTATCAAATGCACCGCATCTACCTTCTGAAAAAGGTGCTCGCATTAGATGAAAGAGAGTGCTCGTCTCAAGGACCACTAGATTATTAAATGAGGAGAGGGACACCTTTTATATTTTTGTTAATATCAATCTATTTTTCTACGTTACGTAGGCTCTTCTCTCATTGGAGGAGCTTATTTTCCTCTCTCTTCCAAAAGGCCCTCCAAAAGACCTCCGAAATCTCCTAATGGGTCTTTCAATATGTCCATCACCCAAGTGCAATTTCATTCGAGTTTTTTGTCTAATGGATGGTTATCCCCAGGATTCCCATACTGCTTTTGTGGCTATGGCTATGCGTGTCCCGCTATCCAGTATTGCCATGGTTTCGATGTCATTATATTTCACTGGAAGGGTTGTGTTTCCTTCTTCCCCTTCATAATATTCTTCGACTTTGTTATTGGAACATATCGAATCTCTTTGTTGTCCATTTCGTGTTTCAATATTCCTAACTTTTTTGCAACTAGCCCCATTATCCCCCCCTACTCTAGGGTTGTCTGTAGATCATTCCATAGATATGGTTTGATTTTTAATAGACATGATTGAATGAATGTTGTCTACTTCTAGGGTCTGTTCCGCTCTTTTTACTTGAGTGGTCTTACACACTATGGATTCATCTTCGTTATCTCCCAAGTAAGAGGGTAATGTTTTCAAGGTCAATGGTTTCGATATTCCTGAAGCTGCAGATCCGCAATCCCCATACAAGGATTGTACATCTATGTCCATTTCTGGAGGTAGGTTGTCTAACCAAACTTCCTCTATAGGAGCTAACTTTAGAGTTAGGCTCCCATCATTGATCTCTCTAAATCTTTCCCATAAGTGTCCTGGCCAGTCTTCCTATACGAATGGAATTCCGTCTAAGGCATCTTTGCTGTTCGGCACTATAAGTTCTGGTTCTTTTGTTTCAATGTGGGGTTCTACCACCACTTCGGATTTTTCTTTAGTGTCTCTTATCACAAGCTCCTCAGGTTTTGCCATACTTTCGAGCTTGGTTTTTGTTTTTCTAGCATTTCTTGCATGATTCTTACCAAATTTTGATAAGCTTCAAGCTTAGCTGCTTCCATGTCTAGAGAAGGATAGTTTTTCCATTTGTTTCCATGTTTTGGCCTGCTTTAAGTCCCGCTTGGTAGGCTTCCAAGGTTGTATTAATAGGCTCAAAAATTTTATCAACCCAAATTGATCCTCCAGATTTCACGGTTGTTTCCTTGATTTCGCTTCCAGATTTTTTTTCCTTTTCCTGGAATAGCTTCTTTGCTTTCTCCTCGATTTCAACCTTTTGTTTCTGCCTTCTCATCTCATACCTTTTGCTTTTGCTTCTTTTGTTCTTTTGAGAGGCAATTTTTGTATTCTCCGAATCACCAGGGGGAGTTATGTTTCTTTTTCTTGGTCTGGGCTCTAGTGATCACCTTGATTGGAACAATCGGTTCACTCTCAGATGAGCTACTAGGTATCACTTGGACTACATTCACTACTGTTTTACCCTTGTTTAAAGGATTTTTAGGACAATCTTCTGGAAAGTGTCCTCCCTTTTTGCAACATTGTATGCAATAAGCTTCAACTGGCTTGAGGTTTTTGTGAGGCTCTAGGCATTCATCTTTCCAATGATCATCTGCACCACAGTTATGACAGTTCCCGTTCTTGGCTTAATTATGGGTCTTACCATAGGAGGTCTAATACCTTGATTAGCTACATAATACATTGGTGCTAGCTCTAGTGGAGCATATGTCACAGGTTCTTCCATTGGTGGTGGATGTGAATTATACCAATCTCCTTCTACCATTACAGTAGATGGACTAGGTTCAACATAGGATGTAACAGGCACTAGTGCTTGTTCATCTATGACTCCTTCTGAATGCATGTACTTTCCAGGTACTGCATTATGTCCTGGATACGGAGGTTGCTGACCCAACATGGGTTGAGGTCTTTCCATACCCATCGGTGGTCTTTGAGCTAGTGCCATGTTAGGCTAGTATCTGTACATGGGTTGTCCTTGGGACCTCATGGGCACGTACTGAACATTCCCATCATATTTTGGTCGGTAGTAGCACTCAATGGTCTCATGGTTGGTCCATTTACCCTCGATTGCACACCATTCCTGCGGTCTAGTTGGTTGTCCCTGTTGAGGTATCCCTTCTCATATTCCCCTCATAGGTTCTTTTTGCATGTTATTCATCATGTCATTCATCCTTTTGAGCATGTCTTCTATGGATGAAAGTGGTGTTGCAGCAGGCGTTCCCACTTGAGCTGGTTTAGTGGATGTTGTTTTCTCACTTTGGTTATCCTTAGGGACATCTTCTTCATTGAATATATCACAATTGTCTCCTAAGTCAATCGCATCTGACACACACTCTTCTAGGGTTGTGTGCTTCTTGCTATAAAGTATAGCATGAAGTTCTTTGTTTAACAGTCCTTCTAGAAACAAAGATACTAGTCGTTCTTTTGCAGGTATCTCTAGCCCTGGGCATCTGGCAATGTATTGTTTCATTCGATTTGCACAATCCCTAACAGACTCACCATGTTTCTGTTTAAAGCTGTAGATTTGAGCTACTGTACTGTGTTTGATCCCCGTTATGAAAAAAGCACCTACAAATCCTCGAGCTAATGTGTTCAAGTCCATGATTGACCTTGGTGGAATGTTTTGGAACCATGTTAATGCTTTTCCTTCTAATGTCATTCCAAACCCTTCGAATTGAGTATGGAATCGAATATGTATTCCGCTCTTAGCACTTGCTCAAATCTTGCTAAGTGGTTGTATGGATCCCCTGATCCACTGTATTTTCTGACCCATTTCTGAAAATTAGCTGATCTGACACGTCTATTTGGTTCAATTCTCGGTCTCCTGGCAGTTGGTTCTGTTTCGAGTCCTTCAAACCAGTCTATCGGAAATAGTGACTCATGTCTGGCCTTAGTGTCACGTGATTTTCTGCGTGATGAGGTGGTTTTTGGTTTCTTAACATTACTCTCAGAGGATCTCTCACGGTGCTCGTCTCTTGGAATAGTCTCTAGTCCTTGGCCCAATATCCAATCTCTTATGGAATATCCCTCGTATTTGGTTTGTTCTACCTCCTCAGGAGTCATCATGACAAAGTTGTTGTTATAGCAATCTTAAACAGGTAGGTTGGTAGATATGCTGACCCCTTATCCTTGATCTTGAAGATATAGATGATCTTCATGGCCGTCAGTTGTCCTGATTTGGCATGCGAGGTCCACAGAAGATATTTTACATTTCTATCTTCCCAACAATCGACTCTAATCCTAGGATTATGAGTACTAAGCCGTTTCAAAGGCTTCAAATCAACTTGATTGTATCCCTTGAATTCTAAAGTTGGTGGTCCTTCTTTTGCAGCCATATCTGGAATTATGGTATTTACTTCTAAACCCCATTTGTCTATCACGTCAGGGTCTTCGACTTGTAAATACTAAGTTCCGTTTCGATCCATGTACATTTTTCCTTGTTTGTTTGCCCTAATCTCTTCTTCAAACTCAATACCATGGTCATCAATGCGAATAACATACTCTTCGTTAGGATCCAGGTAAACCTGAGCTCCATGGCGATTAGTCTTATAAAATGAGAGTATATGCTTATAGCGCATTGTCGTTCCGATTTCCGAGTGAGTCGAATAGGAAGACATTTCGGAGTTGAATTAGAAAAAGTGTCTGAAACTTCTTCAGGAATAGTGTGTAAGGAATTTCCTTGATTCACGCTTTCTTTAGTGGATACTCTACTGGAGGTTTCTCCAAATATGCCTTGATTTCCTAGTAAGGTTCATAAAGACTTACGAAGCCATGGGTAGAGTACTTACCTTTGGATTGACTTGTTGTCAATTTCTTCCACTTGATTGGATTGCAACTTCTGTCAAGCTACTGATTCCTGTACAAATTTGATCAAGTTAGCTATTCTTCTATAAAGACAGTATAGTTTTTCCTAGCTATTATGATTGGTCTATGTGTATCACTGCAAATCGAGCTAATTGAGTCAGCTGTTTAAATTTTCAAACTCGACTTTGGCAAAAATCATGTAAGGTTTCCAGTTTCTGAAACCTTAGTAATTGTACAAAGCCTATAAATTTAACTTGAAAACACTGTAGAATGATTCAATCATGGCTGATATTGGTATTTTTGGAATCATAACCAGAGCTTTACTATGGTTAGTATTTTTCAGAATGAGATTCCGATAAAATCTGGAAAAGTTACGGGCCCTGAAAGGTTACACTAGGAATTCAATTAGTTAAGAAAAATTGGATGGTTTAAGTAATTAATATTAACAAAGACTTTCTTATCCTAAGGTTCTAGAAATTATTGATATCCAATTTTCATCATTAAAAATTAGTAAAATTAGTCAAAATCGATTCTGGAAGTTGAGGGGGCTGTGTGGAGCTGTGGGGAACCTGTTCGGGACGGTTTTAGCAGCAAGTGGTGCTACCTAGAGGTTGGGGCCTTGCTTGAGGTGCCAGAACCTGCCAAGAACAGCCAGGGCCCCAAAAAAAACTATAAAAACACCCCCTTTACACAGCCAGAGACCTCTACACAGAAATCACGAGAGAGCAAAGCTCTAGTTGGCTAATTAACGGTAATTAGCACTAACCTTTCTTAATTAGCAAAGCTAGGTTAACCTATTTACAATTTTCTTAATTAATTGAAGATTAATCCTATGTATACTTAAAAATCCTCTCTTAATTAAAAATTATCTGTTGATTATTGTGATTAAGCTTAGAGATACTAAGCTAATTAATTATTATATCATATTAGGACTGAAATTACCCATTTCAACTATGAATTAATGATAATTATACTAATTAAGTTTCCATTAAGTGAGATAATTATCACAGTTGTGTTAGACTATCATTATGCTAAGAAAATTATCTTGTAATTTTTTGAGTAATTTTCATAATTAATTAAGCAGAATTACATTGTTTTTGAGAGAAAAGTAAAGGAAAAAAAGATCAAACTAATCCAAAATGCTTTGAGATATTTATCAGAGGTAAATCACGTCTTAGGAAACCCATGATAATTATCTTAACCTTGGATAATTAGTCTACCTAATTATCTTGGCAGAATTACACTATTTTTAGGACAAATTAAAAGGGGGCAAATAGAAAATTGATTGAAAATGCTTTGAGATAATTCTCAAAGGTAAATCACATCTTATAGAACATGTGATAATTATCTTAATCTCAGATAATTAGTTTAACTAATTATCTGAACATAAATACACTATTTTTAGGGGAAATTAAAAGAGGGAAAATAGCAAATTGATCCAAAATACTTTGGGATAGTTATCAGAGGTAAATCACATCTTATGGAACCCGTGATAATTATCTTAACCTTAGATAATTAGTTTAATTAATTATCTCAGCATAATTATACTATTTTTAGGGGAAATTAAAGGAGGGGAAATAGAAAACTAATCCAGAATGCTTTGAGATAATTATTAGAGGTAAATCATATCTTATGAAACTCGTCAAAATCATCTTGACCTCAAATAATTACTTTAACTAATTATCTTAGCATAATTACACTATTTTTAGGAGAAATTAAAAGAGGAAAAATAGCAAATTGATCGCAAAATGCTTTGAGATAATTATCCGAGGTAAATCACATCTTATGGAATCTATGATAAGTAGTTTAACCTCAGATAATTAGTTTAACTAATTATCTCAATATAATTACATTATTTTTAGAAGAAATTAAAAGAGAGAAAATAGCAAATTGATCCAAAATGCTTTGGGTTAGCTATCAGAGATAAATCATATCTTATGAAACCCGTGATAATTATCGTAACCTCAGAGAATTAGTTTAATTAATTATTTCAATATAATTACACTATTTTTAGGAGAAATTAAAAGAGGAAAAATAGCAAATTCATCCAAAATGCTTTGAGATAATTATTAGAGGTGGAACATATCTTATAACACCTGTGATATTTATCTGAATTTCAGATAATTAGTTTAACTAACTATCTTAGCATAATTACACTATTTTTAGGAGAAATTAAAAGAGGGAAAATAGCAAATTGATCCCAAAATGCTTTCAGATAATTATCAAAGATAAATCACATCTTATGTAGCCCGTGATAATTATCGTAACCTCAGATAATTAGTTTAATTAATTATCTTAGCATAATTATAATTTTTAAGGAAAATTAAAAGGAGAAAAATAGCAAACTGATCCAGAATGCTTTGAGATAATTATCAGAGATAAAACACATCTTATGGAACTCGTGTTAATTATTTTAATCTCAGATAATTAGTTTAACTAATTATCACAATAAAATTACACTGTTTTTAAGAAAAATTAAAAGGGAAAAAATAGTAAATTGATCCAAAATGCTTTGAGATAATTATCAGAGATAAATCACATCTTATGAAATCCATGATAATTATCTCAACAGAATTACATTATTTTTAGGAAAAAATAGTGAATTAATCCAGAAACCTTTGAGATAATTATCAGAGGTAAAACTCACTTTGAGGAACCCGTGATAAATATCTTAATCTCAGATAATTAGTTAAATATTTATCTTCATTAAAAATAACCGATTTTTTGTATAAAATAGAGAAAGAAAATTAGTAAATGAATTTACATAATTATCCAATAAATACCTGAGGTCAAAAATCACTATTGAAGGTTGGGAAAACTACCTTAGTATAAATGATTGGTATAACAAATTACTATCGACAAAATTTTCCTAAATTAAACCATAAGTATAGAAGGGAAAAGTTATAAATCAATTTTATGAAAATTCCTAAAGATGGAACATAATAAATTACATCTAGGGTGAGTAATCCACTAGCACATAGGAATTATAATTTACTACAAGAGTAGAAGCTTCAAACCAAATGTTGGAGGAGATGGATGCCCAAACCAAAGCCATACGACAGGACATTCAGGCAGCTAAAGACTGCCAAAAACATTATACTGATAAAAAACGATCTGATCGGTTTTTCAAACAAGGAGATAAAGTATTCCTTAGGGTACGGCAAAAAAGAAGCACTTTATCCTTGGGAAAATACAAAAAATTAAGCCCTAGATATTGTGGACCTTACGAAGTGATTAAAGTGACCAGTGAACAAGCTTATAAATTAAAACTACCTGAACACCTCAAGGTCCATAATGTATTGCATATCAGTCTTATAAAATCCTACATCCCAAATCCCAATCACAATCCAGATGACAAACAGATTGTGATGCAAAAGCAGGGAATTCTTGAACTCCAATGAGATTGTATTCTTGATACTAGGGAAAGGAGTCTACGAAATCGAGTTATCGGACAACATTTAGTAAAATGGAAGGACTACCCCACTAAAGACGCCACCTTGGAGGACGAAGTATCACTTCGCAAAGATTTTCCCAATTTCGGTTGAGATGAGGACATCTCAATTCCTTAAGGTGGGGTGATTGTAAGGTTTCCAGTTTTTGAAACCTTAGTAATAGTACAAAGTCTATAAATTTAACTTGAAAACACTGTAGAATGATTCAATCATGGCTGATATTGGTATTTTTGGAATCATAACCAGAGCTTTACTATGGTTAGTATTTTTCAGAATCAAATTCCGATAAAATCAGGAAAAGGTATGAGCCTTGAAAGGTTACACTAGGAATTCAATTAGTTAAGAAAAATTGGATGGTTTCAGTAATTATTATTAACAAAGACTTTCTTATCCTAAGATTCCAGAAATTACTGATATTCCAATTTTCATCATTAAAAATTAGTGAAATTAGTCAAAATCGATTCTGGAAGTTGAGGGGACTCTGTGGAACTGTGGGGAACCTGCCCGAGACGGTTTTAGCAGCAGGTGGTGCTACCTACAAGTTGGGGCCTTGCTTGAGGTGCTAGAACCTGCCAAGAACAGCCAGGGGTCCAAAAAAACTATAAAAAGATCCCCTTTCCTTCATAAAAAATTAGACTCGAAGACTTGGCACATTCTCTCTCATGTAGAGAGACCTCTACGCAAAAATCACTAGAGAGCAAAGATCTAGTTGGTTAATTAATGGTAATTAGCACTAACCTTTCTTAATTAGCAAAGCTAGGTTAACCTATTTATAATTTTTTTAATTAATTGAAGATTAATCCTATGTATACTAAAAAATCCTCTCTTAATTAAAAATTCTCTACTGATTATTGTGATTAAATGTAGCGATACTAAGCTAATTAATTATTATATCATATTAGGATTGAAATTATCCATTTTAACCATAAATTAATGATAATTATACTAGTTAAGTTTATATCAAGATGAGATAAATATCAGAGCTGTGTTAGACTATCATTATGCTAGGAAAATTATCTTGTAGTTTTTTGAGTAATTTTCATAATTAATTAAGCAGAATTACACTATTTTTGAGAGAAAAGTAAAGGGAAAAAAGATCAAAATAATCCAAAATGCTTTGAGATATTTACCAGAGGTAAATTACATTTTAGGAAACCCATGATAATTATCTTAATTTCGGATAATTAGTCTACATAATTATCTTAGCACAATTACACTATTTATAGTTTGAATTAAAAGATAAAAAATAGCAAATTGATTAGAAATGCTTTGACATAATTCTCAAAGGTAAATCATATCTTATAGAACCCATGATAATTATCTTAACCTCAAATATTTAGTTTAACTAATTATCTCAATATAATTACACTATTTTTAGAGTAAATTAAAAGAGGGAAAATAGAAAATTGATCCAAAATGCTTTGAGATAATTATCAAAGATAAACCACATTTGATGAAGCCCGTGATAATTATCTTTACCTCAGATAATTAGTTTAAGTTTTTTAACCTCAGATAATTAGTTTAACTAATTATCTCCGTATAATTATACTATTTTTAGGGAAAATTAAAAGAGGGAAAATAGAAAATTGATCCAAAATGCTTTGGGATAGTTCTCAGAGGTAAATCCTATCTTATGGAATCCATGATAATTATCTTAATCTCAAATAATTAGTTTAACTAATTATCTCAGCATAATTACACTGTTTTTTGGTGAAATTAAAAGGAGGAAAATAGCAAATTGATCTAGAATTCTTTGAGATAATTATCAAAGGTAAAAAACATCTTATGGAACTTTTGATAGTTATTTTAATATCAAATAATTAGTCTAACTAATTATCACAACAGAATTACACCGTTTTTAGGAAAACTTAAAAGGGGGAAAATAGCAAATTGATCCAAAATGCTTTGGGATAATTATCAGAGGTAAATCACATCTTATGGAACCTGTGATAATTATCTCAGCAGAATTATATTATTTTTAGACAAAAATAAAAGGGAAAAAATAGTAAATTAATCCAAAAACCTTTTAGATAATTATCAGAGGTAAAACACACCTTGAGGAACCCGTGATAAATATCTTAACCTCAGATAATCAGTTTAGATACTTGTCTTCATTAAAAGTAACCGATTTTGTGAATAAAATAGAGAAAGAAAATTAGTAAACGAATTTATATAATTACCCAATAAATACCTGAGGTCAGAAATCACTATTGAAGGTTGAGAAAACTACCTTAGTATAAATGATTTGTATAACAAATTACTATCGGTAAAATTTGCCTAAATTAGACCATAAGTATAGAAGGGAAAAGTTATAAATCAATTTTATGAAAATTCCTAAAGTAGAACATATCAAATTACATCTAGGGTGAGTAATCCACTAGCAGATAGGAATTATAATTTACTAAGGCCAATTATGAGACATTCCTAGAATATAGACTAAGGAGAAACCCAGTAAAATAGCTCTCCTAATTATATGATAATTATGGGAAAATACTAATAGTACAAGGAAGTTACATGAGAAATATCTCATCCCATAGACTATCAAGGCTACCTACTTAGTCCAAAAATCCTTATTTTTGGGTAAAAAGGAAGAAAATAGATTATTCAATTAAACCTCTAATCGATTAGGTCCTTTTATAAAGGTTGCCGATATGGCTCCAAACAGAACCAGAGGAAATCCTCTTACCGAGGAAGAGGATATTAGCAGCAAAATAAATAAAGCCACTTATGACCATGAGGCTGGGCCTAGCCATAGGTCGACGAAGGAAAGTCTGCAGGCTCCAGCACAGCAGCACATGGACGACTAGTCCCAGGTGGATTTCTATTTTGTTCGCTTAAGTCTTTTAAAGTTAATTTTTAAGTTAGCATTGCGTACGTAAGGGTTAGGAAGGATAAACTGACTGTAAATGGAAGGTAACTTTCAAGAAACCAACGAGCAATGATTGAAAACAGGAAAGGAATGATTGGGTTATTACTTATTATCTTAACCTCTGATTCCTTGGAATATTTTACTCCAGGTAATGAGTAATGATGGCGATTCCCCCATGGATGAGTCGGTTTTCTTAGCGCACGTGGAGTCTTTACCTCGTGCTTGTTTGTGCTTGTGGATATTACTTAAGATATCAAGTTTATCCTAGAGGAATCGCACGGTTGTATGGGCAACTGGTTGGCATATGGGCGCCGGGACTTTGGGTGATGGCTTTTTCCACCTTGGTTTTTATAAATAAGGAATGGGTGCTATTGTTTCAGCTCTGTATAGGTGGTCTTGAGACAAGCCAGTACTGGTCAGAGATACTTCAGAATGACAGTACCTTGTCTTAAGTCTAAAGATGTTTGTTTGCTAAAAGAATGTTTTCAATAGTGTTTTCAAGGGTTGTCTTAATGAAATTCAGTTATGAAACTTAAAAAAAATCATTGTTTTAATCATGTGAAAAGAATGTGGTAGTAATTAAACAACACAGAAATCATGTGTGAGTGCGGGGTGGTAAGTGGGGATTCACTAAGGTTGTCAATCATGGACGGGTGGACCTGATTAGTCAGGTAACTATCCATTCCCGCACACTAAAACGTTTAGAAACTTCTTCACTTGGAAGAGGAATCCACCAACGGCTGTGCCCTCACATATGTTAGGGGGAAAAAAGAGTTGGCGAAGGAAACCTTAATCTAATGATGAAGTTATAGGGCTGGAATAGTTTTTTTTGTTTATAGTGGTTCCGTTTCCACTGCGAGATAGGACTAGGTCTCCTTCTAGGGCTATAAACCTAAACCATTGTCAATGGTAAGGGTGAATTCCCTGGAGTTTGTCTTGTTTAAGGACTTTGACTTTAGTAGGCCTAGAGATCTATCAATGGTCCCATCCCGCTTTTGGTGTCGGCGGGTTTGGGGACCTTACAAGTGGTATCAGAGCATGGTTTAACAAGGTCCTGACCTTAGGAGGGAAAAATTTGAAAAAATAGGCACAAGTTATATTTCATTTTTTAATTATGGTATATTATGAAATAAGAATTTCCCTATCAATACAGGAAAATATCCGCCAAGCTTACCGAAAGTTTGTCATTTTCAACATCATGTTCGAGGCTGCTTGCAACTCCAGTAAATTTTGATTTCGCAAGAGCATCATGCAATTATTAGATGAAATGTTTTCCCCTCCTCCTACATGGGGAATCGGTTGGTCACAGTTTGGCGGAATTTTCCTGATTGATGCGGGACAGATAGAAGGTTTGGCACTCAATTTGAAAAGACTCAAGTAGGCAGAAACACTTCAGACCATCGAAGTTTTCTTTTTCAGTGGGACTGAAGATCCAGATCACACCATTACTATAGATGGGGTAGAAGTGTCACAAAATCAGTGGGTATATGATCAGGTAGCCAAAGTAATATACCCAGGTAGGATCCGACCCATGAGGGTAGGCCCAAAATTTAGGGGACCAAAAGATGTTATATTTTTTGATCCCCTGTCAGACCCACCAGTGGTGAAGAGGATTTTGGTATAGAGAGTTACACCTTGTATATAGCATGATTCCATCTTGTATATAGTATGAGTCCATCTTGTATATAGCATGAGTCCATCTTGTACATAGTATGAGTCAGTGTTGTATTAACTCCATTATATACCATGGTTTTATGACATGCTTTGTGTAGTTTAATTGAGATGGTTATAGTGATTGTCGGATTTCTGTTTTCATTCAAAATTTCAAAAGTATATAGATTAGAAAACTTGCATGACAAAAGGAAATTATTGTTATCACTAAAAGATCTTCATTAATTAAAAACCTAGAGTAATGCAAAAAGCCTTTACACTCCCACCCAGGAAAAGAAACTACTGCTAAAACAAGTTCAACTCCCAACTTTAAAGGGAGAGGGAACCAACTTATAATGTGATGCTGAAGTCTGGCTCGACGCCATGGATGATTATTTCTTGACAGCAGGAACTGCTTCGGAAAATCAGGCAATGTTAGGAATGTTTCGACTCATTGGAGATGCAAAAATCTGGTGGAAACAATATTGTAGAGATAACCCTTTCATTAGTCCCTCCTGGGAAAGAATCAAGCAGGCAGTGAAAGAAAGATATCTTCCTCCAGCTCACCAAGCTATTAAAAGAATGAATTCTTTGCCCTCAAACAGTTAGGGATTACTTTGGAAGAGTAATACACCAAATATGTGTCTTTACGATTTTATGCACCCCCAATGACAATGGAACAACAGATTGCTTGTTTTTGCCAGGGTCTAAACAAACCTCTAAGTACCCGCTTAGAAGCTATGAGGCCCATATCTATTCAAGATGCTCTTCTGAGAGCTAAATCACTTGCCACTGAAGGAAACCCTCTGCAAGGAGCTATTACAACTACAATAACTTTAGAGGAAGAGCAAGGGGAAATTACAACTAAGGAGATCAACGAAGGGTAGTATCAACTGCAGCCGCTATAGAGCAGACTTTTCCAAACATCAGATGCTATGGATGCAATAGAATGGGGCACTACAGAAGCCAATGCCCCGAGGGGAAAAATCCTTGAGTTGTTGCCGGAACCACTCCTCAGACTCAGATAGGACAAGGAAATAATCAAAGAGGTAGAGGAAATAGAGGACGAGGCAAAGGAAGAGATAGAGGAGCCAGAGCTTATGTTGCAGTAGGAGAGCCAACCTTGTTGGATGAGGAAGACGAAAGAGCTAATCTTTTTGCCGCCATTGATAACCCTGGAGCTCAGCAACAGTATGCTATCATCTAAACCATTGCAAATAGAGAAGGTGAAAAATTTGAATTACTTATAGATTGTGGCAACACACACTCTTTTCTCTCCCCTAAATGTTTAAGAAAACTTAAATTGAACCAATATCCCACCAAGAAATTAGTGGTAGAACTAGCAAATGGGAAAGAGGTTCTATCTCAATTTACAGCCGGGAAAGTTGAGTTCGAACTAGGAGGAACCATTACTTCATCTTACTTTTGGACCTACCAGTAGGAATCTATGACAGCATTCTAGGAATGTATTGGTTAATCAAAAATCAAGCCCATATTCACTGGCTCAAGGGAACCTATCCTTCAAAAATCACTTAGGTGAAGAAATGTTAGTACAAGGATCAAATGGGAAGCCTAAGGCTCATTTAGTTAAGTCTAGTCAACTTCTAAAGGGGTTACGTAAGGGGCAACAGTAGTAAAACTTAATAAAGCTGATGATTCAAGGGACAACACAACTCCAAAATAGCTTAAGGAATTTTCGGATATATTTCCAGAAGATCTCTCAGATTTACCTCCTCCAAGGGACATAGACCATGAAATAGAAACCTTTCCAGGTAGTGAACCAATTTCAAAAAGACCCTACAAAATGTCTATCCCTGAAGCTATTGAACTAAAAGAACAGCTTTGTCATCTTATTGAACAAGGATTCATAGGACCAAGCATTTCACCCTGGGGAGCGCCTGTTCTATTCCAAAAGAAGAAGGATAGATCATTACGTCTCTACATCGATTATAGGGGACTTAACCAGGTATCAGTAAAGAATAAGTATCATTCCTCGTATCGATGAATTGCTTGATAGATTACATGGAGCCAAGGTATTCACAAAAATTGATCTCAAATCAGGTTACCATCAAATCCGGATAAGGAGGTAGATATTTACAAAACTGCATTCAACACCCGGTATGGGCATTACGAGTTCATTGTGATGCCTTTTGGTCTTACGAATGCTCTGGCTACTTTTAACCGTCTCATGAAGGATATATTCAGAGAATATCTGGATGATTTTGTGTTGGTATTTTTCGACGATATCTTGGTATATTCCAAAGATGAAAAAGAGCATTGAGGCCATGTACGTAAAGTACTTCATCTTCTACACCAACATCAGTTATATGCCAAGATGAGTAAATGTGTGTTTTTCATGCCCGAAGTTAGTTATCTTGGTTTTGTAATAAACCTTGAAGGAATTTCAATAGACCTTGCAAAGATTAAGGATATAATAGACTGGCCACAACCCAAAACGGTCAGTGAGATTCAAAGATTCTTGGGCATTACAGGATGGTATAGAATCTTCGTCAAAGATTATGCAGTCATCACCGTACCCTTGACACAGCTACTTAAAAAGATAGCCAAACTTACATGGTAAAAAGAACAGGAGGATTGTTTCCTCAAACTAAAACAAAATCTCACATCAGCCCCTGTACTCAAACTTTCTGACTTCACTCAAGAGTTTGAAGTAGTAACAGATGCCAGCGGTCTTTCTATAGGAGGAGTCTTAAACCAAGAATGCAGACCAGTCGCCTTTACTTCTCGAAAATTAAGAGTCCACGAACTGAATTATCCAACTCATGATCTGGAACTCCTAACTGTCATTCATGCTCTGAAACTCTGGAGGCACTATCTTCTAGGAGGAAAGTTCCAGTTAATCATTGATCATCAGAGTTTAAAATGGATTTTTTCACAAGAAACACTCAACATGAGGCAGAGAAGATGGATAGAACTCTTACAGGAATATGGTTTTGAAATAAAATATAAACCAGGGAAAGAGAATGTGGTTGCTGACGCTCTTAGCCGTAAGGTTTTTCTTGGGGCTATTTCCACAGTCGACAATCCAATCCTAAACAAGGTCAAGGAAGCTTCCATGGAAGATGAAGATTATCAAAAACTTCTACAGGTTATTAATCAACAAGACCTAAAAGAGAAAGAGAAAGACAGAATCAAGGATTATTCACTTGAGGATGTGCTTCTCTATTATAGGTATCGGCTTTACATTCCTAAGAATCCAACATTAAAGGAGTTAATCCTTTATGAAGGACACAACGCTCCAGTTGTGCCGGCCATCCTGGCTATGCAAAGACCCTTAATGCCATAAGGAAAAGCTATTTCTGGCCAAGAATGAAAGGAGATATAGTTCGGTACATCAAACAATGTCTTTCCTGTCAAAGGATTAAGGCTGAACGAGTAATGATGCTAGGAAAACTTCAACCTCTGGACATTCCTCAAATGAAGTGGGAACTCATTAGCATGGACTTTGTAACATTCCTTCCCACTGTTCAAGGGGGTTACGACTCCATTATAGTGGTAGTGGATATGCTGACTAAAGTATCCCATTTGATGCCTGTAAAAACAACTTATGTAATGGAATTGGTCTATTTAATTTGAGAGTAGTGGAAATTAATGAGAGTACTTTTGAGAAATGACTTTGTGAGCATAGCGGGTGAACATAATTGAAGATAGCAACATAATCATAGAAATTAGTTAACTTGGCATGAACAATACTTTTGCAAGAGAGAGAATTTAGAGAACATGACAACATTTGAGGACCGGATTTATGTGGAGCCCGGTCCCCCCTCCAATAGGCATTTGTATTATGATTTCTCCCATTAAGAGAGACTTGTTACAATACAATCTTTGTGTTCCTTGTAACCTAGGTGATGCAATGTCCATGAGAATACAGGAATATGGACAATAGTCGACAGGTTTAGCAAGCAAGCACATTTTATTCCTGTAAAAAAGACTATTAAGGCACATCAAATGGCAGCTCACTTCATATCTCAGATTTTCAAGCACCATGGATTACCCACATCCATCGTGTCAGATAGAGATCCTAGAATAACCAGTAATTTTTGGAAAGGTCTCTTTGAAAATCTAGGAACAAGATTGAATTTCTTTTCGGCCTGTCACCCACAAACGGATGGCCAAAGTGAGATAGCCAATCTTATGATACTCGATCTACTCAAGACTTATGTTATCAAAGTAGATCAACGCTCACAATGGGAAAAGTACTTACCTCTTGTAGAGTATGCCTACAATAATACTGTACATACTTCTACGGGAAAAGCACCTTTTGAGATCATTGAGGGAAGACCTAAAAGTCCCTTGCTACTCAAAGTACATGGGAAGATCTTCGCCGCCGATGAGTATAGCCGTGACGTACAAGAATGGCTATATCCATCTCTCAAAAAAGGCAAAAAGCTATTGCTGATAAGCACAAAAGAGCCTTAATGTTCAAAGAAACTGATTGGGTCTTACTCAAGTTTCCTAAGGCTCGATTAAGGCAAACAATGGGCAAAAATCCTACGGGCCATCAAAAGTATTATGCTAAACTAGCAAAATGATACTATGGTCCTTTCCAAATCTTGAAGCCCATCAATGAGATGGCTTATCAACTCAAGTTGCCCAACCATTGGCTCATACACAATGCCTTTCATGTAAGCCTACTTAAGCCCTACAAAGGAGAGCCACCAATTGAACCAATTATTGAAGACCCTCCCGAAGTTGAAGACCAAGAAGAGGTGCTACAACCCGAAGCTTTCCTTCGGCATGAAGACAATGTACGACAACGTCTTATTAAGTTCAAAAATTATCCTTTTGAAGATGCTAGATGGATGCAAGGATAATTAAGTTATCCTCATATTACTTGTCAAGTTCCTCCTCATGTTGCCCTCATGGTGTGCCTAAAGCCTATTGGTTGGCCACCCAAGGGGTCCAATGATAATTTAGGAGATTTAATTACTTAATTTTGCATTTATCTACCCCTCTCTCTCAAAGGGGAAAGGGGGACACTTGTCTCAAGGCTACCCTTGCTGCTTGTAATGCCTTCTGCTTGTGATTGGATAGGCCTGGAGGGGTCCAATGATCTTCAAGCATGAGCTACAAGGGGGGGTCGACCCAAGCAAGCTAGGGGGTTTCTTAGGGGGTATACTCACCCACACACACTCACAAACACTCTCATTGTGTGCTATGAAAAAGTGCAAGAGCTCCCTCTCCTTCTCCAAGCAAGTAGAGGTTGAGAGCCTACACCAACACTCTTGGATATGGAGTGCAAATCCAACCAAGAGCCATGCTTCAATGCTTAAACTTGCCATCTCCTTCTTCTTCATTACTATTCTATTATGTATGCTAGCAAGAAGAGTTATGATAAGTGAGGAACTAATTCTTTCTCCTATGAAATGTTTCTTCTTCCTCTTCCCTACCCTCATTCCCTGCTAGCTCTCTCCACCTTCGAAGGTGTTTGAGGTCTTGGGACTGAGGCTTGGGATAGTTAAAGATTTCTTCAAGTTTATGTTATGCTTGCGATGCATGAATTTTTCCATCTTGGGTAATCCAAAGATGAAATCCATGGATATACTCTCCCATGGTGAATTTGGGATAGGCAATGGATGGAGTAATTGTTGGGGGTCCCATCGTTGCAATAGCTTTAATGACCAACAAAATTATCAATCCGGAGGGATAAGCTACCCGGCTAGGGCATGTAAACACTCACACGGTTAGTGAGCTAATAGTGGCAACACAAATGGTTAACTCTACGAGGTGAGCTTCTCGGCCTATGGAGGAGCGAAGCCGCAATGAAGGGCAATCTCCATGTCCACTTCTCTTCACCTCTAGTCAAACCAATCACACACACTACGATTGCAAGACGCACACAACACTAATCCTATCATGCAACACACTAACCGCAAGCACACACATAGATCTATCGAGCACCACATTCCAATCAAACCTACATGCACACACAAGCAAAAGAGGGCAATCACAGAAGATTAGAGAGGGATTAACCACTAATTAGTTAAGATCTAGTTAATCTAAGCATCATAGGCAATCATAAGAAGTAAGAGAGAGGCATAGTGAGAGAGAATGAATCATTGATTAGTGTTAATCAAGTCTCATGAGCAAGGAGAAGCTCAAGGACTCCATAGACACACACCTCAAGAGCTCTCACCAAAGAGTGCTCTCAACAAATGACTTGAGAACCTTAATTTCTTTTACACACTGCCTTATATACCTAGGTTAAAAATATGCAATGTCCGGGCACCCAAGGACTTTAGGGCTCACCACTTACTGAATCTGCAACGTAGGCACAGTAAGTGACCTATTTCTTTACAACTTGGAACTCCCATTGAGCCCGTAACACATTGAAATATTACAATGGCTTGAAATAAATCGGGAATTTACAATACGTGACTATTTTGGAAAAATGTGAAAAATGTGTAACTCCAATCTTTACTGCTTCCTTGCATTCATCCTCGATGTGTATCCGTACGTCTTCGGTCTTTAGTTGCTTCTATTAACTGATGTCGATTCAGCTAACATTCCCCCCTTCCTATTGCAACGGCGCCAAATGTTGGGGGTCCCATCGTTGCAACAACTCCAATGACCAACAAAATTATCAATCCGGACGGATAAGATACCCGACTAGGGCATGGAAACACTCACACGGTCAGTGAGCTAATCGTGGCAACACAAATGGTTAACTCTATGAGGTGAGCTTCTCGGCCTATGGAGGAGCAAAGCCGCAATGAAGGGCAATATCCATATCCACTTCTCTTCACCTCTAATCAACCCAATCACACACACTATGATTGCAAGACGCACACAACACTAATCCTATCATTCAACACACTAATCGCAAGCATACACACATAGATCTATCGAGCACCACACTCCAATCAAACCTACATGCACACACAAGCAAAAGATTATAGAGGGATTAACCACTAATTAGTTAAGATCTAGTTAATCTAAGCATCATAAGCAATCATAAGAAGTAAGAGAGAGTCATAGTGAGAGAGAATGAATCATTGATTAGTGTTAATCAAGTCTCATGAGTAAGGAGAAGCTCAAGGACTCCATAGACACACACCTCAAGAGCTCTCACCAAAGAGTGCTCTCAACAAATGACTTGAGAACCCTAATTTATTTTACACACTGCCTTATATACCTAGGTTAAAAATATGCAATGTCCGGGCGTCCAAGGACTTTAGGGCTCACCACTTACTGAATCTACAATGTAGGCATAGTAAGTGACCTATTCTTTACAACTTGGAACTCCCATTGAGCCCGTAACACATTAAAATATTATAATGGCTTGAAATAAATCGGGAATTTACAATACATGACCATTTTGGGAAAATGTAGAAAATGTGTAACTCCAATCTTTACTGCTTCTTTGCATTCATCCTTGATGTGCATCTGTACGTCTTCGTTCTTTAGTAGCTTCTGTTAACTGATGTTGACTCAATTAACAATAATCCAGGTTGCTTCCCTTTATCATACTTGGTCTTTTGGCATACTACACATTTTGAAACATACTCTTGTATGTCCACTTTCATAGTAGGCCAATAGAAGTACGTCTCTACTCCTCGGAGATTAGGTTGAATACCTCTATGCCCGGCATATGGAGGAGCATGGGATTCATACATAACTTTCTCACAAGAAGGGAATGGGTAACACATAGCCTATTGCTGTGGAGAAGATAACCATCCTGAAAGGTGAATGGTTCCTCTTTCTTCCCCAAAGCAAGGGCTAGCATTATGTCTCTAAAGTCAGGGTCAGTAGCATACTCATCTATCATAGAGGATAGATCATTGTGAGTAGCTATAGACACCGCATTAACTTTTGGTCGTCGTGAAAGTGCATCGACCACTTGATTGTGCTTACCAGCTATGTGACCAATATGGAAATTAAATTGCGAAAGAAAATTTGCCCACCTCATTTGTTTGTCGAAAAGCTTGGTTTGCATCATGAAATACTTGAGACTTTGGTGGTCGGTTTGTAGGATAAATGGAGTTCCCAATAGGTAGTGCTTCCGTGTGTCTAGGGCATGTAGAACAGCTAAAAGCTCTTTCTCATAAATTCCCAAGACTCGTTCATCAGTATTGAGCCTTCGGCTCTCGTATGCTATGGCATTCCCTTCTTGAAGCAAAACTGCTACAAGGCAATCACCACAAGCATCACATTGGACCTCAAATGGCTTTGAGAGATCCGAAAGCACGAGGACTGGTTGGGAAGTAAGATTCTCTTTGAGCTTATCAAAAGGATTTTGCTCCTTAGCAGTCCATACATACTTAACGTTCTTCTTAGTTAAGTCATGTAGTGGTCCTACTACTTGAGAGAATTTTGCTATGAAGCATCTACAGTATGCGTACATACCAATAAATCTTCTTAGCTCATGTAGATTTCTTGGGTTAGGCCATGATTTTATTACCTCTAACTTTGATGGATCCATATGGATACCATCGTGAGAGATAATATGACCTAGATATTGAATCTCTTGAAGGAAGAATTTGCTTTTCTTTTGGTTGAGAAAAAGCTTGTTCTCCCTCAATGCTTGAAAAATCACTTGGAGATGTTGCTTATGTTCCTCCAAAGACTTGGAGTAGATGATGATATCATCAAAGAACACTCCAGTGAATTTGCAGTTTGGTCTAAAAATTTTCTCCATCAGACGATTGAACGTAGCTGGTGCATTAGTCGAAGCCAAAAGGCATGACTAGATATTCATAAAGACCAAACATTGTGCGAAACGTGGTCTTTAAGATATCTTCATCCACTATCCTTATTTGATGATAGCCACTCTTAAGGTCAATCCTACTGAAGTAGGTAGACTCTGAGCCTTGTAGCTTATCAAACAGATCTTCTACCTAAGGCACGAGAAATCTGTTTTTGATAGTGATATGGTTTAGTGCTCGATAGTCCACACACATACGGTATGTACCATCTTTCTTTTGCACTAAAAGGACTGGAGAACAAAAGGGAGAGGAACTAGGTCTCACCATCCCTTTGTCTACCAATTCTTGTACTTGCCTCATGATCTCCTCTTGTTGAGCTTGTGAGACTCGATAAGGAGGTTTGTTAGGCAGTGAGCTTCCTAGAAGGAGCTCAATGCGATGGTCATCATCCCCTCGTGTTGGAGGTAAGTCCATAGGGATATCATCAATGAACACATCTTGGAATCCTTTTAGAAAATTAGACAATTCTAACTCTTCTTGCTTCCTATCATAATTTACATTTGATGAAACATTAGTATCTTTTAGAGACTCTTTGACAAAATCATGTACGCAGAAACTAAGCTCTTCATTGACTTATCAAGAGCAAGAGGATTTACAAGTGGAATAGTGCGACCACGCTCACTAGCATCTATATACATGTTCTTTCCCCTGTAGGTGAAGTAGATTCTCCTTTCAGGGAACTTCATGTTGGCAGCCATGCAATCAAACCATGGCACCCCTAGGATAACATCCTCATGTTGGAGAGGAGAGATGAAGAAGTCTTCTTTGTCGACATAGCTTTGGACATGAAGCCTCAACTTCCCAATCAAGGGAGTAACGGAGGCTTGCTGTCCCTTGAAAGCTGCATCAGCCATTACTATATCTCCCATCTCAAAAGCTTGAATGCCCAACTTGGTGGCCCACTCCATTATGAAGTTCATAGTAGATCTAGGGTCAAACAAGATGAAGACATCATGCTCTCTTACCTTTCCCCAAGCATAGGAAAGTGAAGATCCTTTGCAATGAGCATCCTCTTTTGGAGCTTCGATGGTGGAAGCCCTCGGAGTCTCATTGCGAGTATTCTTCTTGGGGCAAGAACGATAGCCATGTCCTTGCTCCCCACACTTGAAACACTTATGGTCCTTGAAAAAAGCTTCAAGCTCTTCAGGAGAGACTTTTTTTTTTAACCTTTGTAAACTCCCTTCTCCTTGGACCGATTGTTGTTGTTGTTGGAAGTGACTTGGGAAGTATTTTGAACATTGGTTTTCCCCTTTGCATCATTTTTGTCTTTGTTTTCCATGGGCTTGACATTATGTCTAGCCCCTTGATGGAAATTGATGCGTGAAGCAACCATGGTGTGATGGATTACTTCGCTAATAGTACCAGGCCATTGAGAGTTGATGTATTCGGCCATCTCTTCAGGTAATCCCGCATAGAATTGCTGCCTTTTCTCGGCAAAGTCTATCTTTTGAAAGACAGTAGCCTTGAGATGTAAATCCCAAAACTTGTATACGTACTTGTGGATAGACTCATGAGAGAGAAGCTTCAAGCTGCACCATTCGGTAAGCACTTTGTCTTTTGCACCGCTTGCAAGGAATTGCTTCATGATGGAAACTCGTAGAGTTTTCCATGTCTTTGGGGCTTCACCATTGCCACGAAGGCTAGCCCACCATTGACGAGCTGATTTTTGGAAGTGCATAGCTACATGAAGTAGCTTGGAGGACTCTGTGAAGCCCTTGTCTCCAAAGGCCGCATCAAATTGCTGGATGAAGGCCAACACATTGTCAGTAGCACCAAAGGTGCCATCATAGGTGAGAAAAGAGATACTCTTTCCTCCCTTCTTGAACTTCTTTAGCTTTTGTGACCTTCGCCATGCAGGAAATGATTTGCGATGTCCTCCCCTCTTGTATTCTCTAGGAGAATAGCCATAGCTTTCATCGAAAGAGGAGGAAGGTGAAGAAGAAGGAGAAGAGGGTGACCTCTGCCTAGCCCTTTTCTTCCTTTGTTTCGTCTCTTGCCTTTCAGAGTGATGAGGAGAAGGACTATGTGTTGATCTTTTCCTCTTGGGAGGAGTGGGCAATCGTTTACACCACCATCGACGTGGAGCCACATCTTCAGAGGAACTTAAACTTTCATTGCTTTCTTGCTCTTTGGATTCCTCCTCTTGAATGGGAGAGAGTCTTCTTTTGGGGGTCTCTTCAAGAGGCCTCCTAAGCTCTCTCTCCTCTTGGAGAGGAAGGGAAATTCCATAAGCACGAAGTTTTTGAGTAACTTTGGCTTGCAAAGCAGGGTTGCCCATAGCTTGCTGCAACCTAGTGACGAGATAATTCACAAACATGGGAGCATCATCATTAGCACCTTCATGTGAAAAATCAAAGCTATCAATGTTCATTCTACTCTCTTGATTATTGTCAGCCATGTTAACAAAATTTATGTATGTACTTAGTGTATGATTTGGCAATTCAAAACCTTAGTTCCCACTCCTCTTAGCCTTTGAAAATCGTCTCTTACGTATCTACACCCACGGCTCAAAGTGGTTAATTAGAGAGAGTAGAGGAGTAGGTATAACATAGCATAGTTGCCGAGGGCTAGCTCCTTTCGGACTTCTTATGGCTCAATAATGGTAAAGCCATAGGAAAATCTAAAAAGACTCCATTATTAAGTCCAAAGCTTCCGAGGTGTGCACCATCCCCCACATAGTGGGCTCAACAAAACCGATAATAGATCCAAGTTCCACTTACCCTAATATAATTAACAACATCAACCATTTATAGGCTACTTAAGGACCTCTCTTCTTAAGCAAGAAAAGAGAAACCAAATACTCTGATACCAATGTAATGGAATTGGCCTATTTAATTTGAGAGTAGGAGAAATTAATGAGAGTACTTTTGAGAAATGACCTTGTGAGCATAGCAGGTGAACATAATTGAAGATACCAACATAATCATAGCAATTAGTTAACTTGGCATGAACAATACTTTTGCAAGAGAGAGAATTTTGAGAACATGACAACAATTGAGGATCGGATTTATGTGGAGCCGGTGCCCCCCTCCAATACGCATTTGTATTATGATTTCTCCCATTAAGAGAGACTTGTTACAATACAATCTTTGTGTTCCTTGTAACCTAGGTGATGCAATGAAGATGGAAAACTTCATGCATCACAAGTATAACATAAACTTGAAGAAAGATTTAACTATCCCAAGCCTCAGTTCCAAGACCTCAAACACCTTCGAAGGTGGAGAGAGCTAGCAGGGAATGAGGGTAGGGAAGAGGAAAAAGAAACATTTCATAGGAGAAAGAATTAGTTCCTCATTTATCATAACTCTTTTTGCTAGCATACATAATAGCATAGTAATGAAGAAGAAGGAGATGGCAAGCTTAAGCATTGAAGCATGTCTCTTGGTTGGATTTGCACTCCATATCCAAGAGTGTTGGTGTAGGATCTCAACCTCTACTTGATTGGAGAAGGAGAGGGAGCTCTTGCACTTTTGCATAGCACACAAATGAGAGTGTTTGTGAGTGTGTGTGGGTGAGGTATACCCCCTAAGAAACCCCCTAGCTTTCTTGGGTCCACCCCCCGTTGTAGCTCATGCTTGAAGCTCATTGGACCCCTCCAGGCCTAGCCAATCATAAGCAGGAGGCATTACAAGTAGCAAGGGTAGCCTTGAGACAAGTTTCCCCCTTTCCCCTTTGAGACAGAGAGCTAGATAAATGCAAAATCAATTAATTAAATCTCCTAAATTATCATTGGACCCCTTCGGATGGCCAACCAATAGGCTTCAGGCACACCATGAGGGAAACATGAGGAGGAACTTGACAAGTGTCCCTTTTGCTTTCTTTGTACCATGCATGCCTTGTGTGAGTGTGTGGGTGTTCTCTCTCATCCCCCCTCATGTAGGGCTTGCCCCCTCCTTGTAGGGATTGAATATTTTTCCACTGTTGTTAATAATCACGATTTTGGCACTTGATCTAAAGTGGAGTTTGAGACCATAAGCAACCTTAGCTCTTATAAACTTGTCTTAGAAGTTTCGTTATGTTTGGATGTCATTTGATGATGTAACGGATGTGATTTGTTTGCTGATGAGCGATTGTCTTTTGGTGATTTTAGTCACTTGAGTGTAGCTTGAGTTAGATGCGAGTTGTTAGTTGTTTTCCGAGAGATTGACAACCTCTTGTAGTCTCTATGCACTAGTCGAGTCAGCTTCGTCCCATGGATTGACAATTTCATCGTGGTTCTTGCTAAAACTGCAATAAGATAGGATAGTGAGGTTAGACGCACGTGTCACATTTGGCGCCATTGCCGGGGATCGAAGAGACCTAAACTAGGAAAAAACGCAAGCGTCTTGTGAAGTTATCCTTTAACTTCCTCTAAGATATCCTAGAGTAAAAACTTTCAATTAGAAACCGCATAGCTTAAGATTGTTGTCTTTTACTGTGTAGAGGTAGGTTGGAAGGAATCGTACTTATCGAGTGCCTTTAGGACTATAGGATTGTAGAATTAGATTAGGATTTTGAGAATGATTGATAGAAGAAACAAGTCTTAAGATCAAAGCTCAGAAAACCATAAAAAACAAGAAAACGAGTGTTTGTGGACACTTTCCACAACCCCATTGCATAAGAACCTAGGAGTAGGGTAAGTAGGGTTCGAGGTGGATTTCAGGACATTGCTCTCTTTTAAAGAATCATTGTGAGTTGTATTTGAAGTTACAGAATTTCAGGTCTACGGCTATAAATAGCACAAAAAGACTCCAAATCACTCAATCCGACTGGTGAGTATGCTTAAAAGTTGTATGCACCAGTGTGTAAGCTCAAGGACACATTGAGGTAAAAATTTCAAGAGTTGACCAAAACTCAGATTATTTGCTTTTTCTTGACAATTTAGGCCAAATTAAGTTTTGACTTGATTCATAGGCTTAAAATACCTCTTGAAAAGATTGTCCAGGAAAAAAGTGCAAAAACGTGTCTACTTTAAGCCTGAAGTAAATAATCGCGATTATTTAGTTTCAGCTCAGATTTGACCAAGGTTGATACCAATGACTCATTGCATGTGTACAAACAACTTTGTAAAGGCACATTAGATTTGGATCACCAAACTGGCAAAAAATGGGTAAAAACTAAAGTTTGTACTGACTTTTGAAGACTTGAGTGTAAATTGCAAAAAATTAGTCCAAACTCAATGAAATTTGATTCATAGGCTTATATTGATGTGATAGACATGTGTACATGCTCACTTGACCAAAAACATGCAAAAAGTTGCCAGTTATAAATAATCGCAATATTTACATCTGCCCTATTTTTCAACTTTTTGACCAAGTTAGCATACCACTAGTTTTACCATGTTGTAATAAGCCCACAAACCAAATTTAGTAAGATTTGGATCATTGGATTGAAAATTGTGACCAAATTTACAAAGTCAGTCTGCGAACACAAAATTGATGACCATTTGACCAAAAATAGTCGAAACTTGATGAAACTTGTCTAGAGACCTTAAGTTGAGGTGCTTAACAGATCTGTGTCAAGGTTGGAACAAAAACTTGCAAAAAAATATCCAGAGTAAATAATCGCGATTATTTATATCTGCTTCAAAAATTGATGATCTTGCATATTTGGGCATACCACAAGGTCAAGCATATCAAGTAGACCACACAAATCAATTCTAGTGAAATTTGGATCACAAAAGTGAGACTTAAGCGAGATTCTTGAAATCAGAGTCTGCAGACATGAAACAATAGATAAACTTGAACAGATTTTGTCCAAACTTGTTGAAACTTATCCAAGGACCTTAACAGGTAGTACACTTGGTAAATCAAGCAAAATAATGTAAAAAACTGACAAAAGTAAATAATCATGATTATTTACTACTGCTACATAGAGCCACCCATTTTGACTTTTGAACTTGTACAGTGATAGACCAACATAATACAAGGCCACTGGGAAATTTTGGGTTCAATCAGATCCAAATTGGTACATGTTCACTCAGTTTTTGAGTTACAGATTAATCCTTTGATTTGTAAGATCCCCAAACCCGCCGACACCAAAAGCGGGATGGGACCATTGACAGATCTCTAGGCCTACTAAAGTCAGAGTCCTTAAACAAGACGAATTCCAGGAAATTCACCCTTACCATTGACAATGGTTTAGGTTTATAGCCCTAGAAGGAGACCTAGTCCTATCTCGCAGTGGAAATGGAACCACTATTTTAAAAAAAACTATTCCGGTCCTATAACTTCCATCATTATATTAAGGTTTCCTTAACCAACTCTTTTTCCCCCTAACATATATGAGGGCACAGCCATTGGTGGATTTCTCTTCCAAGTGAAGAAGTTTCTAAATGTTTTAGTGCGCGGGACTGGATAATTACCTGACTAATTAGGTCCACCCGTCCATGATTGATAACCTTAGTCAATCCCCACTTATCACCCCGCACTCACACATGATTTCTGTGTTGTTTAATTACTACCACATTCTTTTCACAATTAAAACAATGATTTCTTTTAAATTTCATTACTGAATTTCATTAAGACAACCCTTGAAAACAATATTGAAAACATTCTTTTAGCAAACAAACATCTTTAGACTTAAGACAAGGTACTGTCATTCTGAATTATCTCTGACCAGTACTGGCTTGTCTCAAGACCACCTATACAGGGGTGAGAAAACTTGCACCCAATCCTTATTTATAAAAACCAGGGTGGAAAAATCCATCACCCAAAGTCCGGGCACCCATACGCCAACCGGTTGCCCATACAACCGGGCAGTTCCTCTAGGATAAACTTGATATCTTAAGTAATATCCACAAGCACAAACAAGCACGGGTTAAAGACTCCAGGCATGCTGAGGAAACCAACTCATCCATGGAGGAATCGCCATCATTACTCATTACTTGGAGTAAAATATTCCAAGGAATCAGAGGTGTCTTGAGACAAGCTGTCTTAAGGATGGTCAAAAATTTCTTTCCTAGGTCAATCATTAATAACCCAATCATTCCTTTCCTAATTTTAATCATTGCTTGTTGGTTTCTTGAAAGTTACCTTCCATTTACAGTCAATTTATCCTTCCTAACCCTTATGTACGCAATGCTAACTTAGAAATGAACTTTAAAAGACTTAAGCGAACAAAATAGAAATCCACCTGGGATTGGTCGTCCATGTGTTGCTGCAGTGGAGCCTGCAGATTTTCCTCCGTGAGCCTATGGCTAGGCCCAAACTCATGGTCATAAGTGGATTTATTTTTTTTGTTGCTAGTATCCTCTTCCTCGGTAAGAGGATTCCTCTGGTTCTCTTTGGAGCCATATCGACAGCCTTTATAAAAGGACTTAATCGATTAGAGGTTTAATTGAATAATCTCTTTTCTTCCTTTTTACCCAAAAAGAAGGATTTTTGGATTAAGTAGGTATCCTTGATAGTCTATGGAATGAGATATTTATCCTGTAACTTCCTTGTACTATTAGTATTTTCCCATAATTATCATATAATTAGGAGAGCTATTTTACTGGGTTTCTCCTTAGTCTATATTCCAAGAATGTCTTATAATTGGCCTTATTAAATTATAATTCCTATCTGCTAGTGGATTACTCACCCTAGATGTAATTTCATATGTTCTATCTTTAGGAATTTTTATAAAATTGATTTATAACTTTTCCCTTCTATACTTATGGTCTAATTTAGGCAAATTTTGGTAATTTGTTATACCAATCATTTATACTAAGGTAGTTTTCTCAACCTTCAATAGTGATTTCTGACCTTAGGTATTTATTGGGTAATTATATAAATTCATTTACTAATTCCCTTTCTCTATTTTATACACAAAATTGGTTACTTTTAATGAAGATAAGTATCCAAACTAATTATCTGAGGTTAAGATATTTATCACGGGTTCCTAAAGGTTTTTTTTACCTTTGATAAAAATAATAGTATTAGTATTATTAGTAGTATTTGTGTAACTTCCTTGTACTATTAGTATTTTCCCATAATTATCATATAATTAGGAGAGCTATTTTACTAGGTTTCTCCTTAGTCTATATTCCAAGAATGTCTTATAATTGGCCTTAGTAAATTATAATTCCTATCTGCTAGTGGATTACTCACCCTAGATGTAATTTCATATGTTCTACCTTTAGGAATTTTCATAAAATTGATTTATAACTTTTTCCTTCTATACTTATGGTCTAATTTAGGTAAATTTTGCCGATAGTAATTTGTTATACCAATCATTTATACTAAGGTAGTTTTATCAACCTTCAATAGTGATTTTTGACCTTAGGTATTTATTGGGTAATTATATAAATTCATTTACTAATTTCCTTTCTCTATTTTATACACAAAATTGGTTACTTTTAATGAAGATAAGTATCCAAACTAATTATCTGAGGTTAAGATATTTCTCACGGGTTCCTAAAGGTTTGTTTTCCCTTCTATTTTTGTCTAAAAATAATATAATTCTGCTGAGATAATTATCACGGGTTCCACAAGATGTGATATACCTCTTATAATTATCCCAAAGCTAGGTAATTATAAGAGGATAATCACATCTTGTAGAACCCAGCTTTGGGATAATTATAAGAGGTAAATCACATCTTGTGGAACCCGTGACAGTTATCTCAGCAGAATTATATTATTTTTAGACAAAAATAGAAGGGAAAAAATAGTAAATTAATCCAAAAAACTTTGAGATATTTATCAGAGGTAAAACACACCTTGAGGAACCCGTGATAAATATCTTAACCTCAGATAATTAGTTTGGATACTTATCTTCATTAAAAGTAACCAATTTTGTGTATAAAATAGAGAAAGGGAATTAGTAAATGAATTTATATAATTACCCAATAAATACCTAAGGTCAGAAATCACTATTGAAGGTTGATAAAACTACCTTAGTATAAATGATTGGTATAACAAATTACTATCGGCAAAATTTACCTAAATTAGACCATAAGTATAGAAGGAAAAAGTTATAAATCAATTTTATGAAAATTCCTAAAGGTAGAACATATGAAATTACATCTAGGGTGAGTAATCCACTAGCAGATAGGAATTATAATTTACTAAGGCCAATTATAAGACATTCTTGGAATATAGACTAAGGAGAAACCTAGTAAAATAGCTCTCCTAATTATATGATAATTATGGGAAAATACTAATAGTACAAGGAAGTTACACGAGAAATATCTCATTCCATAGACTATCAAGGATACCTAATTACTCCAAAAATCCTTATTTTTGGTAAAAAGGAAGAAAAGATATTATTCAAATAAACCTCTAATCGATTAAGTCCTTTTGTAAAGGTTGTCGATATGGCTCCAAAGAGAACCATAGGAAATCCTCTTACCGAGGAAGAGGATATTAGCAACAAAAGAAATAAAGCCACTTATGACCATGAGGCTGGGCCTAGCCATAGGCCGCGATGGAGGAAAGTCTGCTGGCTCCAGCGCAGCAGCACATGGACGACCAGTCCTAGGTGGATTTCTATTTTGTTCGCTTAAGTCTTTTAAAGTTCATTTCTAAGTTAGCATTGCATACATAAGGGTTAGGAAGGATAAACTGACTGTAAATGGAAGGTAACTTCCAAGAAACCAACGAGCAATGATTAAAAATAGGAAAGGAATGATTGGGTTATTACTGATTGACCTAGGAAAGAAATGTTTGACCATCCTTAAGATAGCTTGTCTCAAGACACCTTTGATTCCTTGGAATATTTTACTCCAGGTAATGAGTAATGATGGCGATTCTGCCATGGATGATTTGGTTTCCTGAGCACGCCTGAAGTCTTTACTCCGTGTTTGTTTGTGCTTGTGGATATTACTTAAGATATCAAGTTTATCCTAGAGGAACCGCCCGGTTGTATGGGCAACCGGTTGGCCTATGGGCGCCGGACTTTGGGTGATGACTTTTTCCACCCCGATTTTTATAAATAAGGATTGGGTGTCGTTTTTGCACCCCTGTATAGGTGGTCTTGAAACAAGCCAGTACTGGTCAGAGATACTTCAGAATGACAATAACTTGTCTTAAGTCTAAAGATGTTTGTTTGCTAAAAGAATGTTTTCAATACTGTTTTCAAGGGTTGTCTTAATGAAATTCAGTTACGAAACTTAAAAGAAATCATTGTTTTAATTGTGAAAAGAATGTGGTAGTAATTAAACAACACAGAATCATGTGTGAGTGCAGGGTGGTAAGTGGGGATTGACTAAGGTTGTCAATCATGGATGGGTGGACCTGATTAGTCAGGTAACTATCCAGTCCCACGCACTAGAACGTTTAGAAACTTCTTCACTTGGAAGAGAACTCCACCAACGGCTGTGCCCTCACATATGTTAGGGGAAAAAAGCATTGGCTAAGGAAACCTTAATCTAATGATGGAAGTTATAGGGCCGGAATAGTTCTTTTTTATAGTGGTTCCATTTCCACTGCGAGACAAGACTAGGTGTCCTTCTAGGGCTATAAACCTAAACCATTGTCAATAGTAAGGGTGAATTCCCTGGAATTCGTCTTGTTTAAGGACTCTGACTTTAGTAGGCCTAGAGATCTGTCAAT
Organism: Adiantum capillus-veneris; assembly: GCF_014529385.1. Classification (NCBI taxonomy): domain Eukaryota; kingdom Viridiplantae; phylum Streptophyta; class Polypodiopsida; order Polypodiales; family Pteridaceae; genus Adiantum; species Adiantum capillus-veneris. Next base: position 117,102,848 of record NC_140954.1, read on the forward strand.
GGTCCCATCTCGCTTTTGATGTCGGCGGGTTTGGGGACCTTACAAATCAAAGGATTAATCTGTAACTCAAAAACTGAGTGAACATGTACCAATTTGAATCCGATTGAACCCAAATTTTCCTGGTGGCCTTGTATTATGTTGGTCTATCACTGTACAAGTTCAAAAGTCAAAATGGGTGGCTTTGTGTAGCAGTAGTAAATAATCTCATAATTTACTTTTGTTAGTTTTTCATACTATTTTGCTTGATTTACCAAGTGTACTACCTGTTAAGGTCCTAAATTGTCAAGAAAAAGCAAATAATCTGAGTTTTGGTCAACTCTTGAAATTTTTACCTCAATGTGTCCTTGAGCTTACCCACTGGTGCATACACCTTTTAAGCATACTCTCCAGTTGGATTGAGTGATTTGGAGTCTTTTTGTGCTATTTATATCAGTAGACCTGAAATTCTGCAACTTCAAATACAACTCACAATGATTCTTTAGGAGAGAGAAATGTCCTGAAATCCACCTCGAATCCTACTTACCCTACTCCTAGGTTCTCATGCAATGGGGTTGTGGAAAGTGTCCACAAACACTCGTTTTCTTGTTTTTTATGGTTTTATGAGCTTTGATTTTAAGACTTGTTTCTTCTATCAATCATTCTCAAAATCCTAATCTAATTCTACAATCCTACAGTCCTAAAGGCACTCGACATGTACGATTACTTCCAAGCTACCTCTACACAGTAAAAGACAACAATCTTAAGCTATACGGTTTCCAATTGAAAGTTTTTACTCTAGGAGATCTTAGAGGAAGTTAAAGGATAAGTTCACAAGACGCTCGCGTTTCCCTAGTTTAGGTCTCTTCGATCCCCGAAAATGGCGCCAAATGTGACACGTGCGTCTAACCTCACTATCCTATCTTCTTGTAGTTTTAGCAAGAACCACGATGAAATTGTCAATCCATGGGACGAAGCTGAGTCGACTAGTGCATAGAGGCTACAAGAGGTTATCAATCTCTCAGAAAACAACTAACAACTCGCATCTAACTCAAGCTACACTCAAGTGACTAAAATCACCAAAAGCCAATCGCTCATCGGCAAACAAATCACATCCGTTACATCATCAAATGACATCCAAACATAACGAAACTTCTAGGACAAGTTTATAAGAGCTAAGGTTGCTTATGGTCTCAAACCCCACTTTAGGTCAAGTGCCAAAATCGTGATTATTAACAGCAGTGGACTTTTGACCTAGTTGTGTTCAACCTAGAATGCACCTAAATGCTTAGCAATGATTCCCCAATACCCCGCCTATACTTAGTTTTTGATTTTAAGGTCTAAATTCCTACTTATGATGAAATTAGGCCATGGATCGACGACACCAAAAGCTACAAAATACTGTGATGTGTTTACGTCAATGCATAGAGCTCTTGCCTGCGGTTGCAATGCAACAAACGTGACTACAATGTGACAACCGAGGAGAGAGTACGAAGCACGAGAAGGAGAGAAGTGAGCACCGTTAGCTCACACTGTATATTTCATTATCCAAAACTTACAAAAATTGACTTTTATACCTTAGCCAAGGTTTTTGGTGGTCAAAAGTAATAATCTGGGAGCTCTAACTAAAGATAGGTAATGACAGGTTGATACAATCTGGAAGCTTGTAGCCCCAGCTCAACTATTACAAGGTTTACTAAAAAAATAGGAGTTACAATATTCCCGATTTATCAAAAATAATAAATGTTTTTACATGGGAGCTCCGAAAAATGGTATCCGTGTTAGCTTGCTACTAACATGGCTGGAAGCATTAGGCAAAATTTGGACTCACAAAGGGGCCTTATAAGGAGTTTGACTTCCTCTCTCATGTCCAAAACGGGCATGCGGTAAATTTTTTGTAAATCAACTCTAAACTTGGCAGAGATTTGAAAGATTCTATTTTTGATTCTCTAGATTCTAGATGGAGTTGTCACATCACAAATGAATCAAAAATAGAATCTTTCAAAATATGAGGAATCTCATGGCGTGCTATATATCAATAGAAAGAGCTTGAAGAGAAGATTCTAACTGCCAAATCTCCGCCAAGTTTAGAGTTGATTTGCAAAAAGTTTACTGCACGCCCGTTTTGGACATGAGAGAGGAAGTCAAATTCCTCATAAGGCCCCTTTGTGAGTCCAAATTTTCCCTAATTAGTAATTCTATCTTTGGCACAAATACTCTTAACTTTGATGATGTTGTGGGTGTTCTCCTAAGCGAGGAAATGCAAAGGAGAATCACATGTGAATCATCAAGTGCTGCATTGGCAGTGGAAATAAGAGGAAGGCCTAAGGAGAGGTTCAAAAGCCAAAAGGGTCATGATTGCTCAAGACGGAGCAAGTCATGCACAAAGTCAGGTCTTGAATGTTGGAACTGCGGCAAGAAGGGCCACATCAAGAAGGATTGCTGGTCTAAGAAGAAGAATGAGTCGGAGTCTCAAGACAACAAGCTAACACCGGAGGCCAATGTGGCAAGTAAAGTAGAGCAAGATGCTCTAATTCTCTCATTAGACAATGTGTCTAATTCCTGGATAGTTGATTTCGGAGCTTCATTCCATGCGGCAACACACAAGCAACATTTCAAAGATTACACCAAAGGTAATTTTGGGTATGTATACTTGGGAGATGATGAATCTTGTGAAATTATCGGCAAAAGGACAGTATGTGTCAAAACTACTAACGGAAATGAATGGAAGCTTAAAGATATTAGGTATATTCCTTGTCTTTGCAAGAATTTGATCTCTACAGGACACTTGGACGATGAAGGTCACAACATTGCATTCGGAAACAAACGGTGAAAGATCTCAGAGGGATCTTTGGTGGTTGCCAAAGGAGAAAAGGTTGGTACACTTTACTTGTGTACTGTCAGCTTCCAATCTTCAGCTTGTGCAACAACTACAAAAACTAACAGTGTGGTGTGGCACTACCGGCTTGGGCATATGAGTGCCAAAGGAATGCAGATCCTTTCATCAAAGAAGCTTCTACCAGGTTTGAAAGAAGTGGACTTAGAGTTCTGTGAAGATTGTGTTTATGGTAAAAGAGGGTAAAATTTCAAAAATCAAGAAATGAAAGAAAAATAAAAAACTTGTATTATTTAACATTCATAGATGATGCGACTAGGAAAAATGGGTTTATGTAATGAATAATAAATCCGATGTGTTTTCCATATTTCAAAGGTGGAAAGCCTTTGTGGAGAATGAAACAAGTACCAAGGTTAAATGCCTCAGATCTTGCTATAGCCGGAGGCGCGGAGAGCCCTGCAAAATACCAAAACTAGATACTATAGACCATGAGACACACAAATCTGCATACCTGGCAACCATCCTTGCACATAATCAAGCTACACACGAGCAGAGAGAGACAGAGAGGGAGGTAGAGCGAGAGAGCACATGCAGGCGCACCTCCTAGAGCGGAGTGCTACGCCGACACGGAGAGAGAGAAGAGGGAAGAGGAGAGAAGAACAATGCAAGCACTGGGTGCAATCTCCCCCCGTGCAAGAGTGACCATTTCCCTCTTGCACGTATTTGTTTTATAGATTTCTTGAATGGTCAAACAACATTAGCTTATGCTTACCGTCATCCACATACTACCTATTCTGGTGTCCCATACCACTAGAATAAGTAGTATATGTCATACCCTGATGAATCAGGATATCATTGGTCACACTCATCATTGTATAAATCAATTCTCATCAATCTCAAGTTCACTACCATAAAGACCGTCGCGACAGAAATTCATCATATACCTATTCAAATCCAATTCCAAATCCAAATCCAAAATATCTTTCATTTTCTATACCCGGGTAACAAAATCATACTAGCTACAGTGGTGGCCAGCCACTGCAGCATGATTTTGTGATCGGTGTTGCCTAAATCGACGAATCTACACCAATAAGACGTGCTGCCTAAATCGGCGAATCTGCACTAATGCTGCCTAAATCGGCGTATCTGCATTTATATTGCTTAAAAATCATGAATTTGTTATTTATCAATGTGCTGCCTAAATCGGCGGATCTGCACCAAGATGAGTATCTACACACTGCCTAAATCGGCAAATCTGTGTGTCCGTGACCAATGGACTAGGCTAGGCATAAAAAAAAGTGAAAAAATAAATGACCTGTTTGATATGAAATTGGAAGAGACTAGAATGTGGAAACATATACTAAATGTTAGCAATCATCACACACCACCTGAGCTCATGTAAGTAGTGGTATGACAAGTTATCTCCGGAAGAGTCCAATCAAAGAAAGGAGAACCCATGACATGAGAAACAATGGATTTTGCAACATAATGTAAACAAGTAACGAAGTTATGTCTTCTTAAAAGCATGTGGAAAAATTCTTGTCTATTGCAAAGATGCTTGGGTATTTATAGCGGTGTGAAAATATCTGCAAGAAGATGCACTTAAAAGAGATCAAATATAATAAATATTAATTTATCAAACCACTATCAAACTAGAGGATTTGCACATAAGGAGATGTGGTGAATGGTGGGGAATTTGGAGGGGTCAAGGTAAGAGAGGAGATGGGGTAGGTACTTGTTTGAATTAGATAATATTACTTTGAGGTCTAAAGATACATAGCTAGATCTTACTTATCAAGAATAATTGAAATGGTGTTTCAAGAGGGGTATTATTAGAATGCATTAAGAAATGACATACCTGGAGCTTGATATGAGAACATTGTATTTAGATTTTATCTGCAAAACTTGTCTAAAAAAAACAAAAAAACAAAAACAAATCACTAAAAACAACTGTGTGAAATTCAACAACAATCTAATCATACACTAAATTTACATGGCCAAAAGGCGGAATATCTTGAGGCTATTGAAACAAAGTTCAAGAACAAAATTCATCATTTTGAGTAATGTTATGCAAGTTAGAACAAACCAAAGTACAGATGCCATAAAGTTCAAGCCACACATATGGGTGTTAGGTATCGGTGAGGTGGATTGTATATGTGAGGAAATTTTTAAACCATTGATTGTTTTCAAAAGAAAATTAGAGGCTAGTAAAATTTCACCAATGTTATTGAAACTAGCTAAAATAGAAAAACATCGGCTAGATTCCATGCTTTCCTTCAAGTAAATCGGTAAAGTTTTACAAATTTTGGGTGAATACCTGAAAATCTTTAAACTTTGACCAAAAAAAACAAAAGAGCTTTACGTGTGCCCTTATTGTCTTCATTTAGGAAAATTGTTTTTGGCAAACCCTAACTCGATCAACAAACATTTCTATGATTACTCTGATTCAAAGTTTGATTTCCATCATTGCTCTCTCAAAGAGAATCTCGTGAAAAATATCGTAGGAGCTACTTTCGATGGTCATCTTTGAACGGATACAACAAACACTGAAATACCAAGAGACATAGGAGCACTTATCTCCACCTTAAAGATAAACACACAAATCTCAAAGCCAAATTAAAAATATATATATATAGACACACACTGGCAAGGTTGAAAACTGCAACCCTTCCCACCTGCGGGAAAGTGTGTCTCACCTTAAAATCATGCTGCTTGAAAACTGAAGAATGCCCCTTGGGAGCAGGAGGAAAAGGAATCATTCCACTTGAAATTTGAGAGATAGTGTAAAAAGAAGAAAAAATGCAAATCATTCGTCTAGACTTTCCTCTTTCTGTGTACGGTTAGGAAAATGATTTGTCTCGATCACTGTTTCCCACTACAAGTATGGCGCCAAACCTGAAGTGATTGTAAGGAGTGGGGGGCGAGATAAGGTGTGGCTTCGTTCTAAGGGACGATGGGGGTTGAGAAAAGCTAAGTAAGGTAAGTAAATAAATCGATCTATTGTGGATGCTGTTAAGCGTGCTTAGTGGATTGTCATACTAATCAGTGGGTAGCGAACCATGCATGTAGTGATGGCCTAAAGTTCCATGCAAGCGACGGTTATAATATGCACCTAATAGCTTGTACGGTTGCATCAAGTAGCTTATAGTGCCACCAAGAGAGAGAGAGACGTTACGGTGGCAAGGAAAAATAATTCTCTAGTCGTATCCCGTGCTATCATCCCCGAGCATGGGCTTGTTCGGCTCCAAGGCATCGCCTTTTCTTCACACAGATGCTAGATGAGCCAAACCTCGCTTGTGGCCACGTTTTCTCGTGTGCTCTGCTAAACCCTATAGGATCTTCCTCTTCTAACAATGGGGTACAATAGGCATCTCCCAGCCTCAACATTAGTATCTAACAAATGCAAACGTCCGCAATGACGCGGACAGCATGGGATAGCACCTCCAAGGCCTGGGCAAATTGCTCCTCCAACATTCCTCCTCCGTCTCTTCTTCTTTGGCCCAAGCTAGGGCTCACATTTCTTGTGTTTCCGATGAGGTCTCCACTTCATCTTTGGACGAACTTTGAGTTACAGGGGCACCTCATGTTGCACGTGTGGCCGAGTGGGCAGGTAGCTACAAATTGTTGGTTGCCGAATGACGAGAGGAGTATGGCAAGAGTGGGAGAGTTTTATTTTCATTTTTTTTAATCTTTTTGGACAGTCTACAAGCAGACAAGGGAGAAAGGAAAAATATGTACTGCTGGAGGGGTGCGCCAATCAATGGGAGTGTGTGTGTGTGTGTGTGTGTGTGTGTGTGTGTGAGCAGAGATGAAGAGGGAGACAGCATGTTGCTAGGATAGAGAGAAATTAGGGAGAGGCAGAAGCGGGGTGTGAAGCAGAAAAAGATGGTGGTTGCGACTACGAGAGAGACAAGATGGTGGGTGTAGATGAATAGGAGAAAAATGGCCGAGAGGTTTGACGGCGAGGGTTGGTGGGATAGAGTCGAAAAGTAAAATTGTGTGTGTAGCGGGCTGCATGCATGCGAGGGGAGACTGGGCAATTGGGTGGACTTATAGGGCAGTTGTTAGTAGCCCCTGACGGACTCATGGCAACAAACTAGTGCTAGTTTGAGAGGCTATGAGACAACAGTTACTGCTCGCCAGTAGGGGAGAGAGAGAGAGAGAGAGAGAGAGAGAGAGAAATTGGTTGGTGGTTGTGTGGTGTATGGCATGGGATGGCAAAGTATGGAGGGTTGGTGGTTGGAAGTCTGCATGGCGGTTTTACTGCTAGCTGCCCGCCTCAGTATCCCGCCACGTTGTATCCCATTAGTATTGCTCCCTGTGCGCAATTGGGGAGAGGAAGAGCCATCGAAAACGATTTGAATATTGTGAGAGACTGCATGTTGCAGAGAGAGAGAGAGAGAGAGAGAGAGAGAGAGAGAGAGCTGCAACTCGCGGAGTACGTTGCATGCCATGAGAGTCATAAGCTCCAGTGGAACTGCTGGGTGGGTGGTCTACCACCAAAGGAGAAAGGGAGAGATTGTTGCCCTCTACATGGTGTGGGCAACGGACAAGAGAGGGAGAGAGAAAGATTTCACATTGCTGGTGGGCCGCCAGTTAGTGGAAGAGGGAAAGAAGAGAGATTGCGCCTATGTCTGGGTGTCAAAGGCTGTCATGCAGCGCTGGGAAAAGGTTGGCCGAAATATTGGTTGTGGGAAAGTGTCGCCATGCAGTCTAGCCGGGCTGGTGGTGTGCATGGTAAGGCACACAGCTGCGCCATCATTTGAGAAAGAGAGAGAGGGTTAGTGGACGGTCCTTGTAGTGAGAGTGAAACAATCGGTTTCTAGAGAGAGAAGGAGGGACAGAGAATCTGCAAGGCATGTAGCACAGGTTGCGCAAGAGAGAGAAGTCATGTTTTCGACAGGTCAAGAGCGTCTTGCCGCATGTGAAGACGTCATTTGATGATGACATCGTTGGAAATCCGGTAGCTCAGCTGTTGCTTGAGCGTCGAGCCATTGATGCTGAAAGTGGCAACGGCCTCACGAGCAGGGTTGCAGGGCTCCAACCGTGCAAGAGAGAGAGAAGTTTTTTTTTTTCCTTTTAATAAACCTTTGGAATCTCTTGGGTCTGCGTCCCACCAGTACTTATGGTACTTTGAGTTACCCTAGCCATTGTGGGTCATTATCAAGGAGGGGTTGCTTCTTACAAGGCAAGCGTCGCAAAGGTCCCTTGTGACCCAAAAATTTATTCTCATTATATGTCTTCTACATCATCATCTTCTTTTACTATATAGACTCTCTGATTTAATTAAGTATTCGTCTTTATCATATGTCACACACATGCATCCTATCATTACAAGATTTGCATGTGTTGATTGTGCATGTTATTGTATGTATATGTATTTATATATTAACAGTATACAAACTTTGGTCCTACTGGTATAAGACTATGACTTTTACGATCCTAATTAGATCTCTTTCATTAATTACCAAGTGAGGAAGGATTAGCAGTAAGTCGTTCAAAAATTTACGAGAAACAAATAATATTTAAGAAGCCAAAAAATCAAAAAATAGAAAAATTGGATAAATGCACTTATCTTTGGTGTATAATTGCCTAGATCTTAGCTCGAATGCGAATACCTAGCCTCTCTAATTGCTTATTACCAAGAGCGTAGTCTTGCGCTCTAATACCACTGCTACAGCCGGAGGCGCGGAGAGCCCTGCAAAATACCAAAACTAGATACTATAGACGATGAGACACACAAATCTGCATACCTGGCAACCATCATTGCACATAATCAAGCTACACACGAGCAGAGAGAGACAGAGAGGGAGGTAGAGCGAGAGAGCACATGTAGGCGCACCTCCTAGAGCGGAGTGCTACGCCGACACGGAGAGAGAGAAGAGGGAAGAGGAGAGAAGAACAACGCAAGCACTAGGTGCAATCTCCCCCCGTGCAAGAGTGACCATTTCCCTCTTGCACATATTTGTTTTATAGATTTCTTGAATGGTCAAATGTGAGTACAAGCTGGCCGGCCGGTCATAATTGGCCAAAGCTCATAAAAGAGCACTTGAATAATAAAATGTACATGATATACAAATACATCTGCATAGGCCAAGCTCAGTGTAGTCTTTTCCATCTGTCAGCTGCAATAAATCATAAAATATCATTTCTATAACAGATCTGACAATGGAGGCAAATACTGCAGCCAAGCGTTTGAAAGCTTTTGTGCTAGCAATGGTATTTAGAGGCAAAATACAACCCCAAGGACACCTCAACAAAATGGGATTTTGGAAAGGATGAACAGGACAATCATGGAGTGAGCATGAAGCATGCGGCAACATGAAGGCCTATCGCTTGAGCTTTGGAAGAAAGCATTAAATATGGCTGTGTACTTAATCAATTGGTAACCCTCAATGGCATTGGATGGGGGAGTTCCAAAGGAGGCATGGACAGGTAAACGGATGAACTATTCATTTCTCAAAGTTTTTGGGTGCGAGGCTTTCATGCACATAGAGAGAAGCCTAAGGTCAAAGCTAGATGCAAAGTCCAAAAAGTGTATCTTCATCCGCTATGGAGAAGGTGACTTCGGGTATCGCCTATGGAACCTTGAAGATGGTAAGGAGTAGGGATGTAATTTTTAACAACCAAAATATGTACAAAGATTACTTGAAAAGAAAAAAAACAAAAGAAACAGGTGATGAGTACATGGAGCTTGAGGACGGTGACGACTCAAGGAGTGAAAACGATGACAATGTACAACAACGTCAACCAAATGAGGAGCCTAAATGTAAGGTTTCCATCTTTCTTGCAAAAGGAATGCCCATGTAAAGTTTTGGATCCAAGTTTTTGAATGGAAAAAGTTGCTATTTTTAGCAGTTTCTAGTGATCAAATGTCATTTTCGTATTGAAATTCTTGTAGAACTTTTAATTTCGGTCAAAGTCATGTTTTGTGAAAATTTTCCATAAATAGAAAGTTTTTGAGCACCGATATGTTCTAGGATCGACCGGCTTGTCAAACTGTGCACTGACCCAGGTTTCCTTGAAAATAGGGTCCAGACGTCAGAGGCTTCTATTTATGGCAGGTAGTCGTATCTATTACCTGCAGGTTTGTCTCAAGTTAACAAGTTTCAAAATTGAATTTGGGTTAGTATAAGTCTAGCTAACCTAAGGTTATCATTTTCTAAGGTATGTATGGCATGGATGTGGATGTGCATGCATGGGTATGGATGGGCATGGATGTGCATGCATGGACATGTGTCCCCATCATGTATGGTCATGGGTCATGTGCATAGCTCGTCTTGTGACAAGTGTTAGGTTAGGCATGGAGAGTGTAGCATGGAGGCTAAGCATGGCCTAGATAAGGTGGAACATGGGTCAAAAGAGTGAGGTGTGGCATAGTATGGGCAATGAGGCATGGATTTAGGCCACCACACCCCCTCAAGATAGAAAAGAGCTAGCTCTACCCCCCCTTGTGGAACTCGATTTGTATGAGAGAGAGAGAGAGAGAGAGAGAGAGAGAGAGAGAGAGAGAGAGAGAGAGGGAGAATAAGTAAGTGAGATGGGCAAAGGACACCTCACTAGGGAACCCCCACACCTGGCATGGCACTTGGGGTGTGTGTGTGTGTGTGTGTATGTGTGTGTGTATGGACTCGCTAGTTCCAGATTTAGCGAGGCAAATTGAACCTCCTTGAGGGGGATGCCTATATAAGAGTAGATTCAACCCTCTCTAGTGGACACACAATCTCCAAGACAGTGCAAGGAAGTGTTGTTGCTAGAGTAAATTTTTGTGAAGCCTTTTCTACATCACATAGTACACAAAGGAGATCTTACCAAGGGTAATTAAATTATGTTTATGCTAATCTTATTGCTCCATATCCTCTTTTCTCTAGAGGATTCCTATGTTGAGCCTAATTATGCTAGCTGGCTACAGCATTAAGCAATATATTCCCTATTATAATCCATGTGAGGTATTGTCAATGGTTTCCATCCATTGATTGTATTTCCATTATTGGATTAAGGAGCACCTTGCTTCTTAAGGATATCTAATTTTTCTTAATCGAGCATAAGTTTATGCACATAATTATCATTGCTAGTTGAGCATGTCGTGTAGCTCTTTCACCTATGATTCTCTAAGATATGGTGAATCTTTTTTCCTCTTTGTTATGTACCCAAATTGAAGTATAATTAACGTGATTAAACCCTTGATTTGCCCATGAAATTAGGGCATAATTATGAGACTTCTTGTATACTAAAAGATACATAGTTAGGGTCTTGTTTTCCACTAGCAAATTTATATGAATAATCTATGTATGATTGTAGGGAAGTTAATCATCTATTACGGTTGGTATTCGCATGGTTATAGTCTATCATTGTGTGTTATATTGATGCATCTAGTTAGTGCCTTAATCTTGATCTCATATTGCATATGGGAGAAGTTTTGGTTATGATCATCCTAGGACGAGTTTATGAGTAATTAGGGCATAATCATCTCATTGTATTCTTGAGTTAGCTTGCACACTTATAGTTGTGAAAGCTTTGTAAATTAGCCTAGTATTATGTGTAAGATTAAGGCTATCCTTGTCAAGTTTTCTCATTGGTTGTTGTGGGAATTTTTGTACCACACATAGTCCTAGTAATGAGAAATGGCTCCCAAAAGAACTCGGTTTGGTGGTGCTAACGACCGCGAGGTGGGAACTAGCAACATGGTGACCAACGGTAAAGCGCCAATGATAGAGGGAAATCCAGCCATCTCACGAAGCAACGAGGAGGAAATTCATGATGTAGGATGGATTTTATTTTGTACCTTACATAAGCATTGCATTACGATAACTTTAGGAATGTCTAAACTTCCCCGAAATATGTTGGAAATCCAACTGAGACAACGGCATAAGTACTTTAATGCTTTTATATAAATTTAAATTTAAAGTAAATAGGAAAGAAATGCTTTATGAAAAGACTGTTTTGAGGTAGGAAAGAATGGTTTGTTAGGAAAAACTATCTCAACCAAATTTCATTCATTATTCCAATGTCGACTTAGTTGAACCCCCTATTGGCGGTAGCTCGCGAAGTTATCGTAGGAGCTAAATCCACGACTTGCTTTTTATGCGGTGGACATGTCCATGGCTTGCTTTTCATGCGTTGAATATATGATTTTACCTAGAGAGTTACTCCAGGAATTGGGTGGATCATGGACTGGTTGTATGGGCGGCCAGTTGACAACGGGTGGAGTTAATACTCGTTGGAGGTCCTCACGACTCCAGGACATTGCAATTTTTAATGAAGTATTGTATTGTTCAGTAGATTTTCCTAGGAATGATATGTTTTGGTGCCGATTTTTCTTGATTGAAGGGATTGTCTTAAGGAACTTGTGTCGAGGAAATATAAAGAAGGAATCATAAGTGTTGAAGAACAATGTGTTAGTAATTAGGCCACACAAGGATTTTGTGTGAGTGCGGGGTGGAAAGTGGGGGCTTGGCTCGGTGTGTCAAAGCCTACGAGACGGGTGGTCCCGATCAGTCAGGGACTCTCTACCCTGTGTGATAGAGTACAAAATTAGATATCTTATTATGCTAGAGCGCCAAGAACTCGGTGTACGTGCCTCTGAAAGGTACGGGGAAAAAGGCACTGAGGTTTCTTCTCCTCCTAGAAGATGAGATGAGGACCGATAGTACATAATTATGCTTCCCCTATGGGACGGAGCTAGATTCCTTTCACTGGTGGCTTGGACTCAACTCACTAAGTGATGAGAGACCATCCACTGGTTTTCTTCTTAGCCAATTTTTGTTTGCTTCCGCATAGGATCTAGCGATCGTCAAGTGTCCTCCTGTTCCGTCAAGGTGAGATAGCGAGGGGAGCTCACAGCTGGTATCAGAGCTTAGGATTCAGAGCCTAGGTTAGTTTGGAAAAATTCGTATTGTCTGAAAATTTTTAAAAAAAGAAAAATTGGATAGCTAATCCAAGGCTTATGCGTTGATATTTTAGGAGGATCCTATGGTTGAATATCTCAAGTTCCAAGTCTTCGAGCTTATTTCTGAGAGTGACTGTCGTTCTCCAAACTATCTTTTCCGACGGAGCGTGATGGAGCTGCTGATGAAGGCTCACACTCCTCATTCGACTCAGATAGATAAAGGCTAGGATCTTGACTGTAGCAATGAAGGCGGGATTTATTACATCAATGCTTGGAAGCTGGGATGTCTTATCCTGGACTTAAAGAAACTACGCTGGGAGGAGGAACTGAGAGTAGTTCAGTTGCACTACTTCTTGGGTACAAACTCGACTATCACTGTTCCCACTTATCCAAGAGGCACGGAGAAACCCCTAAAAGAATGGCTATGGGAGAAAGTGGTGGAGATAATTTCATATCGAAGGCTCAGAACTTTTTCTATTCCTCAGTGTACCCCTAGGAATATGGATCTTGTAATTTACTTCCCGATCTCCAATGAGTATAAGAACTACTATACCAACCAGTTAGAGGATTGTAGAAATGTGACTACAAACACCCATCGTTTGTATCACCATATCCCAAGACAGCCGGCTATGCGGATTCTTTAGCTACCACAGAAATTTACAATAAGTTAGGATGAGATACTCTAAGCCTCTTTTGTAAGGCTATCCTTGTAAATATTCACTTTATGAATAAAGAATCAAGTCTTTTGAATTGAGTGTCTTGATCTTGTGTCTATTCTGAAGTTAAATTTAAGTCTTAGTCGTGTGATAAGTCTTTAAATTTGCTAGTCTACCGATCTTCTGAAATCATGTAGGTACCTCCTTCTGCTCTTTATACCGTGTTTCAAGAGAAAAAACTTCTTCTCAAGCAAGCGCAACCCCCCAACTTCAAAGGTGAAGGGGTTAACGTGGAACGAGATGCAGAGGTTTGGATTGAGGCCATGGAGGATTATTTTTGAAGCTGCGAGAACTCATCCATAGAATCAAACTATGCTTGCCATGTTCCAACTCACCAGAGACGCCAAAATATGGTGGAAACAACATTGCTGAGACTCCAGCATTGTTGGATCTTCTCAGTCATGGGAAGAAATTAAGACTGCGGTGACCGAATGCTACTTGCCGCCAGCTCATAGGGCCATCAAAATGAACGAGTTTTTCTCACACAAGCAGCTATCCTTGAATGTAGAGGATTATTACTCCAAGTTCGTGACTCTGAAGAGATATGCGCCAAAGATGACCTTGGAACAGTAAGTGGCTAGGTTCTGCCAAGGCCTCATAGAATCATTGAGCAGTAGGTTGGAAGCTCTTAGACTAACAACATTGCAAGATGCTTTGTTAAGAGCCAAGCCGTTAGCTATGGAAATCATGAAAGCTTCTTAGGCAGAAGAAATTACTTAGCAAAGAGGGCCAGAACAAATAATTGGGATAACACACCGGCAAACCTTGCTTATTAGAATCGTCCCGTGGTAGCTACTTCAACTGCTATCGAATTTCCCAATGTGTGCTGCTATGAATGCCAAGAGTATGGCCATTACAAAAAAAAGTGTCCCAAGAAGACTCGTGCATCTGGTGCAAATGCAGTACCTCTCAATGTCAATGGAAGAGGTCAACCGAATAATCATGGAGGACAAGGAAGAGGAGGCAAAGGATGAGGACGCGGTGTAGTTGCTAGGGCCAATGTTGGACAACTGACTGTAGGAGATGAAGCAGACAAAAGGGTAGTGCTGCATGCTGCCATAGATAATCCTGGTGCTTGCCAGCAGTATGTCGTAATTCAAGCTCTTGGAATGTGCCAAGGTGATAAAGTTGAATTCCTCATAGACTATGGAAGTACGCATTCATTTCTATCTCCTAGATGCATGAGAAAGTTAAAGCTAAGCCAATATCCTGCTAGTAGACTAGTAGTAGAACTAGCTAATGGGAAGGAAGTGTTATCTCATCATTCCACAAGACTGATAGATTTTGAATTAGGAGGTTATGCTACTTCTGCGCAGTTCCGCACTTTACCTTTAGGAATTTATGATGGAGTTTTAGGAATGGACTGGTCGAAAAAGAACCAAGTCCATATTCATTGTGCTCAGGGAAAATTTACGTTCATAGATAACCTCAAGAATGAAGTTCTAGTTCAAGGGAAAAATGGGATGCCCAAGGCTCATTTAGTTAAAGCCAGTAGACTTCTAAAGGGACTTAAGAAGGGACAAGAGATTTACGCTGTGAAGCTTAACAAGGTGGAACAATCAGACTTAAACTTTCACCCAAAATGGTTGAAAGAATATGCTGATGTTTTCCTAGAAGATTTGATCAATCTTCCACCATATCGTGAGGTAGACCATGAGATAGGAACTATACCAGGGTGTGAACCTGTTTCTAAGAGACCGTACAAGATGTCGTTACCAGAAGCTATAGAACTTAAAGAACATCTTAGGAAACTAATCGAGCAAGGGTTCATTAGACCTAGTACTTCTCCTTTGGGTGCACCAGTTCTTTTTCAAAAGAAGAAGGATGGATCTTTGCAGCTATGCATAGATTATCATGGACTTAACCAAGTGACTGTCAAGAACAAGTATCCAATTCCAAGAAATGACGAATTGTTGGATAGGCTCCATGGATCCAAGATCTTTTCAAACATTGATGTTCGGTCAGGATATTATCAGATCAGAATCAAAGAATCAGACATACCAAAGACAACTTTTAACACTAGGTATGGGCATTATGAATTCACAGTCATGTCCTTTGGTCTTACAAATGCACCCGCAAGTTTCAATCGACTAATGCAGGATATCTTTAGACCTTACTTGGATGACTTTGTCCTAGTCTTTTTTAATGATATTTTGATTTACTCTAAAGACGAAGCAGAGCATGAAGAACATGTCCGAAAAGTGCTAGAAATTCTACGTCAGCATTAGCTTTATGTCGATAAGGAAAGAAAGTACTTTCTGTACTCCCCAAGTTAGTTATTTAGGTTTCATTATATCCGCCGATAGAATTTTAGTTGATCCCGAGAAGATCAAGGATATAGTGGATTGTCCTCAGCCTTCTTCTGTTAGTGAAGGCAAAGGATTTCTTGGAATTACAGGGTGGTACAGGATTTTTGTCAGAGATTATGCTCTTATTGCAACACCTTTGACAAGACTTCTAAAGAAAGGAATGCGAATTTATTGGAAAGCAAAGCACGAAGCTAGTTTTGCAGAGTTAAAGAGATATTTAGTGTCTTCTCCTGTTTTAAAGCTTCCAGATTTTAGTAAGGATTTTGAAGTTGTGATCGACGCAAGTAGTATTGCCTTAGGAGGAGTTCTTACTCAAGAAGGGAGAATATTAGCTTTTACCTCTTGTTGGAATTAGGGTTGCAGAGAAACGCACACGGCTTGGAGAAGATGAAGGAAGCTCAAGGCACACAATAGAGAGTATGTTACTTAGTGTGCATGGAAAGATAGATATCCCTAGAGTGATGGGCATATATACAATGCACGGGGGGGAAAACCTCCTAAAGAGGGAAAAAATGCCCCGACAGTCCTAGTGTGTTCACACACATCACTACCACATGTATATGTTAACAAATCCCCCCTGGAGTGATGCGGTGAATAAGAGCTGGCACATGAGTAAAGGGAAGTGCCATGCCCTAAGGACATAATTAGTCCACAAAAGGGAGTAGGCCCAAAGCTTTGCGGAAGGCTTCAAGCTTCTAACAAGACAATGCCTTTGTGAAAAGATCTGCAAGGTTGTCCTGTGTTGGCACATAAGCCAAGCTGATCTCTCCTGATGAGAGCCTCTCCCTGACATAGTGGTAATGCACCTCAATGTGCTTTGTGCGAGCATGAAAAATTGGTTTCCTCGCAACTGTCAATACGCTCTGACTGTCAGTGTATATAGTGTTGGCAGTGTCCTGTCCAACACCCAAATCAGCCATAAGGCGTCTGAGCCATACACACTCAACCGTAGCTGTGAAGACTACCCTGTACTCAGCCTCACAACTCAAAGTGGACACAATAGGTTGCTTCTTGCTCAACCATGATATGCATGAACTGCCAAGTATGAAACAAAAACCACTTGTGGACACTTGCATGTCAAAACAACCAGCCCAATCTGAGTTCGAAAAAGCATGGAAGTCTGGCGTCAATGACCCCCCCTTGGGATAAAACAAGCCAAGATGTAAAGTGCCACTAAGGTAGCAGAAAATCCTCTTGACAGCTGCCAATTCTTAGACCCTAGCTATGCATAAATCTGCTGACCTATGAGACTGCAAACTAAATATCTGGCCTCGTGCTGCATACATAAATGAGGCAGCCAATAGCAGTTTGGTAAAGAGTGACATCAGCAGGATTGCCAGCATCATGTAGACTCAACTTCAAACCTGTTTCCATGGGAGTGGCAATAGGTTTGCAATCCTCAAGTCCAAACTTACATAGCAATGTCTCTATGTAACTTTTTTGACACAAGGCAATACCACCATCACACTGCTTAAACTGTATACCCAAGTAATGATGCAGCAGCCCCAAATCTTTCATCTTGAAAGTAGCATTCAAATCAGCCTTAAATTCAGCAATATTTCTCTCATTTGGTCCAATGATCAGCAAATCATCGACATAAAGAACCACAATGAGAAGTACATCACCCTCACGCTTTACATACAATGTGCTTTCTGTTGGACTGTTACGAAAGCCTCATCTAACCAAATGAGTGTCAGCTTTCTCATACCAAGCACGAGGAGATTGCCTCAACCCATACAAAGCCTTCTTACATCTGCACACTTTGTCCTCTTGTCCTTTTATGACAAAAAAGTGGGGCTGTGTTACATAAACTTCCTCAAATGTGTCACCATTCAAGAAAGTAGTAACAATGTCTGATTGATGTATATCCCAACCAAAATGAGCTGCCAATGCACATAGAAAATGCACAGTAGTCATACGACAAGTGGGAGCAAAAGTCTCTTCATAATCTATGCCTTTTTGTTGTGCATAACCCTTTGCAACAAGTCGACCTTATGGCGATCGATCTCACCATCCGGCTTGCGTTTCAACTTGTAAACCCACTTCGTACCAATGGCCTTTTTGCCAGGAGGCAAATCACATAAAGTCCATGTGTCATTTTCTATAAGTGCATCATATTCTAATTGCATGGCGGCCATCCAATTTTCTAAATTCTGTGCTTTATCAAAAGACAAAGGCTCCTCAACCTCATGTAAGCTAGACACAGCCAAAGCATCACAATCTGATGCATAAGATGCATGGTGAGAGCCTGAATGAGTATGACTAGACAAAGGTGCATCCAATTTATTGTCACACAAAGTGTGTACCAGCCATTTTGGTATACCTCTGGCCTGCTCATTTTCGGCCCTTTCCTCATCAAGTACATCACGTACATCTGCATCAGTAATAGGCTGATCTGTAGCATTTTCAGAAACCCCCATAGGTTGTACATTTGCCTCATTGGAACTTACATTCGTATTTCCACCACTGAAAAGAGGCAACAAAGTGTCATAAATGTCCTGTGAGCTTACATTACCCTCTCTAGTACATGATAGCAAGGGCTGAACAAAATCTTCCACAAACACTACATCCCGTGAAACCAGAATACACTTTGTTTGTGGATGATATAACTTGTAACCTTTTCTTTCAGCACTATAACCAACAAAAATACATTTGACAGCCTTATCATCCAATTTTTTATGCTGTGTTTGTGGCACCAAAGCATATGCCAAATAGCCAAAAACACGCATGTGCTCAATAGAAGGCTTTCTATCATGCCATGCTTCATATGGAGTAATAGAGTGCAAAGATTTCGTAGGACACCTGTAAAGTACATAAGTGGCACACATGATCGCCTCAAGCCAAAAATAATGCGGCAAAGCTTGACTTTTGACCATACAATGTGCCATTTCCGTCAGTGACCTGTTTTTCCTCTGCAACACCATTTTGCTTAGGTGTATAAGGCACTGTACATTGGTGTTTTATCCCACGAGTGTTTTATCCCACGAGTAGCCAAAAATGCATTAAATTCATGAGACATATACTCCCCCCCTCGAGTGTAACGGAGGGTTCCCATAGTACATTTCAAGACATTTTTAGCCATAGCCAGAAATTGTTTGAAGCACATAAAAGCTTTGGACTTCGCTTTAAGCGGAAATACCCATGCATGCCTGGAGTAATCATCAATGAAAATCACGAAGTACAGGTAATTTCCCAAGGACAGAGTTTTCATGGGCCCACAAACATCACTATGCACAAGCTACAACCTGCATGTGGCCCGAACTGAACCATCCTTTGGAAACTTAGAATGCTACATCTTACCCAAAATACAACCTTCACAAACATGTTCGACAGGTGCTTCAAGAGGTGGCAAAGAAGCAACCATATCAGATTTTTGCAAACGCAACAAACTGACAAAATTCAGATGACCAAAACGTGCATGCCAAAGTTTTGCATCTAAAATAGCCCTTGAATCTTCAACAACATTTGCAAAATTTTGTCCACACTTGTCATACAAAGTGAGCTTATACAGCCCACGACACAAAAGGCCAGATGCAACAATTTCATCACCAAAACTGAGACCATGAACTGTACATCTGTCATCTACAAATTTGACTACAAATCCAAGTCTAGCAAGTGCAGATATAGACAAGAGATTCTTCTTGATCCCAGGTACATAAAGTGCATCAACAAGTGTGAAAGAACTGCCATTTGCAGCGGTAAGCACAATCTTTCCAACTCCCTCAACTGGATAAGAGGAATTGTTGGCTCAAGTGATAGAATTCCCATGAGGGACAGACTCAAGAGAGGTGAATAATTCACGATGTGAGGTGATGTGCTTTGTAGCACCACTATCGAAATACCACACATGTGAATCTACAGCAACTGACAAGCATGCATCATGGACAGTAGGATTGTAAGTACACTCTGCGCTAAAAGCCCATTCTGCATCAACATCAGCATCACAGTCTCCTTTCACAGAAGACTCAATAATGGCTGCATTTGTAGTGGAACCAGTATTTGCAGTGGAACCACCTCTTTCTTCTTAGCCTCTTTGGCCTTCAATTTAGGACACTGCTTGATCAAGTGATCATTAGCTTTACAATAATGGCAATGCATCTTCTTTTTGCTCTTATCACCAGAATTGCCAGACGAAGTGCTACCAGCAGAAGCATTAGGAACATAAGTTTTGCCACTTGCAGCAGAACCATAAGAAGTGGTTGCATTGTTGTTACCACCCTTTCTTTCAGAAGCAATAAAAGCATGTTCAACTGCATCTAGTCCTGTTTTTCTGGAAAGTGACTCTTGCAACAGCAATGTGCATAATGCATCAAACTTGACAACTTCTTGATTTCCTTGGGTCATAAGTCGGTAAGGCATCAAGAATAGTCTGCACAAGGGAACTGTCTAAAATGACTTCACCTGCAGAAATAAGTTGCTCATTGATATCCTTGACACTAGCAAGAAAAGTGTCCATATCATCTTCCTCATGCATAATCTTCGACTCCAGCTCTTTAAGCAACAAAGCAATTTTAGCCTCATTGCGACTTGCATAAAGACCAGCCAGAATATCCCAAGAGTGATTTGCATATTTTGCTAAACGGATGTGAGGAACAATGGTGCGCTTCACAGACAACGCAATCAATGCATGAGCCTGCGCATCCTTTACATCCCAACGAGCTTGTTCTGCCGTAGGCAAAATAAATCTAATAGCAGCAATCCTTGCAACAAGACCTGCAACATCCTCACCATCGCCTGAATCCTCAGAACTAGGATGTACATCAATGCCCTTCACAATATTCCAGACGCCCTTTGACACAAGAACATGTTGCATCATGTAAGCCCACATAGGGTAATTGTCCCCATCCAACCTGTCCTCAACAACAAACATCTTGAACACATCTATGTTGTTGTTATCAACCATGGTAAATGCTGCACCTGATGTGAAAATTGCCCGAAAATAGGAGAAATAGGGCAGGAACAACACGTGCTATATAGCACAAACCGTAGAAGACTATAAGGCACGTGTTGTGCAGAAAACAGCACTGACAGAAACTCTGCACAAAATGATGAAATAGCCTGTGCAGAACTGCCTGTAGTGGAAACAGAGGCCGAAATGAGCCCAAATCAAAAATCTGCGAATGCTCGCCAAAGCTCACTAAATCAGAGAAAGTGAGCAGGCATGTGCTGGAGCAGCTAGCGACTAAACCTAGGAGGACGTAACCTGCTTTGATACCAATTGTTGGAATTAGGGTTGCAGAGAAACGCACACAGCTTAGAGAAGACGAAGGAAGCTTAAGGCACACAATAGAGAGTATGTTACTTAGTGTGCAATGGAAAGATAGATAGCCCTAGAGTGATGGGCGTATATACAATGCACGGGGGAAAAAACCTCCTAAAGAGGGAAAAAATTCCCCAGCGGTCCTAGTGTGTTCACACACATCACTACCACATGCATATGGTAACACCTCTTGCAAGCTCAGAGATCATGAGAAGAATTATTTGACTCATGATCTAGAACTTCTCGCTGTCATCCATGCATTGAAGCTATGGAGAAATTATCTTTTGAGTCACAAATTTCAGCTAGTTACCGACCACAAGAGCTTAAAGTGGATCTTTATGCAACCCAACCTCAACATGAGACAGAGGAGGTGGATTGAACTTCTTCAAGAGTACAATTTTGATATCAAGTATCGACTTGGGAAGGACAATGTAGTTGCAGATAGACTTAGTTGTAAGCCTTTCCTTAGTGCTATCTCTATACCCAATAATCCTATTTTGGAAAGGATTAGTGAAGCTTCTTCAAATGACCTAGAATATCAGCGACTATTAGCACAGATTCAACAAGGCAAAGGATCTAAAGTAACGTCTAGACCGGCTAAAGACTATTCTCATCAAGGGGAATTTCTTTATCTTGGTCAAAGACTTTATGTACCTAAGGAACTAGCATTAAAGAAAGCAATTTTATTTGAGGCTCATGATAGCCCAGCTTTTGGACATCCATGGTATGCAAAGACCTTGAACGCAGTCAGAAGAAGTTATTTTTGGCCAACAATGAAAGGTGATGTTCTTCGTTACGTAAAGCAGTGTTTACCTTGTCAGCGAATTAAAGCCGAATGAATCAAGCTTCCCGAGCAACTCAAACCTCCTGATATACCTCAAATAAAATGGGAGTGTATCAGTATGGATTTTGTCACCGGATTACCTTTTGTTGGAGGCTACATGTCTGTATTTGTGGTTGTCGATATGCTCACTAAGGTGGCTCACTTGATACCTACCAAGACAACCTATAGTGCTTCTAACATCAGTAGGGTTTTCATCAAGGAAATCTTTGAACTTCACAAGTTATCGAGAAGAATCGTCAGTGATAGAGATGTGAAGTTTACTTCGAAGTTTTGGACTTCTCTTTTTCAAGCAATTGGAACTGAGCTATGCTTCAATACATCATATCATCCTCAAAAATCGACGGGCATACTGAAAGGGTAAACCAAGTAATCGAGGATATTCTTAGAGCTTACTGTTCACAAGAGCGAAGGAAATGGATTCAACATCTTCCTTTAGTAGAGTATGCTTATAATTATTTTGATCATAGAAGCATAGGAATTTCACCATTCAAGGCACTCTATGGAAAAGTGTATAGCTCCACTGAACTTTTCTGACCCAACTATTAAAGTGGAGGCCTCAAAGCAAATGTTAGAAGACATGGAAGCGTAGACTAAAGCAATTCACAAGGATATTCAAGCAACTCAGGATAGACAGAAGAATTATGCAGACAAGAAGAGATCTAAAAGAACTTTTAAGTTAGGGGATAAGGTATTTCTTAGGGTTAAACCAAAGTGAAGTATCTATCCTTGGGAAAATTCAAGAATCTTAGCCCAAGATATTGTGGACCTTATGAGATTGTAAAGGTTGTAAGTGACCAAGCTTACAAGTTGCAGTTACCCGCAAACCTTAAAGTTCATGACGTTTTTCACGTGAGTTTGCTTAAACCCTATATTCTCAATCCCGATCATCTTGTAGATGCAGAACAAGTCGTTATTCCTACTCAAGGCGTTCTCGAGCTACAACCTGATTACATCCTTGAGACGCGGGAAAGAAAACTAAGGAATAGGAACATCATCGAACATCTAGTCAAGTGGAAGGATTTTTCAAAACAAGACGCAACGTGGGAAGATCAACTAACGCTTCAGAGGGATTACGCAGACTTACCCTTGAGATGAGGGCATCTCAATTCTTTCACTTTCGGTACAATGTAAGGTTTCCATCTTTCTTGCAAAAGGAATCCCTATGTAAAGTTTTGGATCCAAGTTTTTGAATCGCAAAAGTTGCTATTTTTAGCAGTTTCTAGTGATCAAATATTATTTTTGTATTGAAATTCTTATTGAACTTTTAATTTCGATCAAATTCATTTTTTGTGAAAATTTTCCATAAATAGAACGATTTTGACCACCATTCTGGTCTAGGACCGGCTAGTCAAACTATGCACCGACAGGTTTCCTTAAAAATAGGATCCGGACATCAGAGGCTGCTATTTATGGTAGGTAGTCGTATCTATTACCTGCAGGTCTATCTTGAGTTAACAAGTTTCATTGAATTTGGGTTAGTATAAGTCTAGTTAACCTAAGGTTAGCATTTTCTAAGGTATGTAGGGCATGTATGTGGATGTGCATGCATGGGTATGGATGGGCATGGATGTTCATGCATGGTCATGGGTATGCATGGGCATGTGTCCCCATCATGTATGGCCATGGTTCATGTGCATAGCTAGTCTTATGACAAGTGATACGTTAGGCATGGAGAGTGTAGCATGGAGGCTAAGCATGACCTAGATAAGGTGGAACATGGGTCAAGAGTGAGGTGTGGCATAGTATGGGCAATGAGGCATGGACTTAGGCCACCACACCCCCTCAAGATAGAAAAGAGCTAGCTCTTACCCCCCTTGTGGAACTCGATTTGTATGTTTGTGTGTGTGTGTGTGTGTGTGTGTGTGTGTGTGTGTGTGTGTGTGTGTGTGTGTGTGTGTGTGTGTGTGTGTGTGTGTGTGTGTGTGTGTGTGTGTGTGTGTGTGTGTGTGTGTGTGTGTGTGTGTGTGTGTGTGTGTGTGTGAGAGAGAGAGAGAGAGAGAGAGAGAGAGAGAGAGAGAGAGAGAGAGAGTGACACACACACACACAGAGAGAGAGAGAGAGAGAGAGAGAGAGAGAGAGAGTGAGAATAGGTAAGTGAGATGGGCAAGTGAGGACACCTCACTAGGGAACCCCACACCTGGCATGGCACTTGGAGGTGTGTGTGAGTGTGTGTGTGTATGGACTCTCTAGTTCCATTTTTAGCAAGGCAAAACGAACCTCCTTGAGGGGGATGCCTATATAAGAGTAGCTTCAACCCTCTCTAGTGGAAACACAATCTCCAAGACAGTGCAAGGAAGTGTTGCTGCTAGAGTGAATTTTTGTGAAGCCTTTTCTACATCATATAGTACACAAAGGATATCTTAACCAAGGGTAATTAAATTATGTTTATGCTAATCCTATTGCTCCATAGCCTCTTTTCTCTAGAGGATTCCTATGTTGAGCCTAATTATGTTAGCTGGCTACATCATTAAGCAATATATTCCCTATTATAATCCATGTGAGGTATTGTCAGTGGTTTCCATCCGTTGATTGTATTTCCATTTTTGGATTAAGGAGCACCTTGCTTCTTGAGGATATCTAATTTTTCTTAATCGAGCATAAGTTTATGCACATAATTATCATTGCTAGTTGAGCATGTTGTGGAGCTCTTTCACCTATGATTCTCTAAGATATGGCGAATCATTTTTCCTCTTTGTTATGTACCCAAATTGAAGTATAATTAAGGTGATTAAACCCTTGATTTGCCCATGAAATTACGGCATAATTATGAGACTTACTGTACACTAAAAGATGCATAGTTAGGGTGTTGTTTTGCACTAGCAAATTTTGCATAATCTATGTATGATTGTGTGGAAATTAATCATCTATTATGGTTGGTATTCGCATGGTTATAGTCTATCATTGTGTGTTATATTGATGCATCTAGTTAGTGCAATAATCTTGATCTCATATTGCATATGGGAGAAGTTTTGGTTATGATAATCTTAGGAAAAGTTTATGAGTAATTAGGACATAATCATCTCGTTGTATTATTGAGTTAGCTTGCACACTTATAGTTGTGAAAGCTTTGTAAATTAGCTTAGTATTTGTGTAAGATTAAGGCTATCCTTGTCAAGTTTTTTCATTGGTTTTTGTGGGAATTTTTGTACCACACATAGTCTCTTCGTTTTTCCAAAAGGATTAATCCTAGTAGTGAGAAATGGCTCCCAAAAGAACTCGATTTGGTGGTGCTAATGACCGCGAGGCAAGAACTAGCAACATGCTGACCAACGGTAAAGAGCCAATGAGAGAGGGAAATCCAGCCATCTCACAAAGCAACGAGGAGGAAATTCATGAGCTAGGATGGATTTTATTTTGTACCTTACATAAGCATTGCATTACGATAACTTTAGGAATGTCTAAACTTCCCCGAAATATGTTGGAAATCCAACTGACATAACGGCATAAGTACTTTAATGGTTTTATCTAAATTTAACTTTAAAGTAAATAGGAAAGAAATGCTTTATGGAAAGAGTGTTTTGAGGTAGGAAAGAATGGTTGTTAGGAAAAACTATCTCAACCAAATTTCATTCACTATTCCAATGTCGAGTTAGTTTGAACCCTATTGATCACAGGGCAGTAGCTCGCGAAGTTATCGCAGGAGCTAAATCCACGACTTGCTTTTTATACGGTGGATATGTCCATGGCTTGCTTTTGGTGCGGTGAATATATGATTTTACCCAGAGAGTTACTCTAGGAATTGGGTGGATCATGGACTGGTTGTATGGGCGGCCAGTTGACAACGGGTGGAGTTAACACTCGCTAGAGGTCCTTAGGACTCCAGGACATTGCAATTTTTAATGAAGTATTGTATTGTTGAGTACTTTTTCCTAGGAATGATATGTTTTGGTGCCGATTTTTCTTGATTGAAGGGATTGTCTTAAGGAACTTGTGTCGAGGAAATATAAAGAAGGAATCATAAGTGTTGAACAACAATGTTTTAGTAATTGGGCCACACAAGGATTTTGTGTGAGTGCGGGGTGGAAAGTGGGGGCTTGGCTCGGTGTGTCAAAGCCTACGAGACGGGTGGTCCCGATCAGTCGGGAACTCTCTACCCTGTGTGATAGAGTACAAAATTAGATATCTTATTATGCTAGAGCGGCAAGAACTCGGTGTACGTGCCTCTGAAAGGTACGGGGAAAAAGGCACCGAGGTTTCTTCTCCTCCTAGAAGATGAGATGAGGACCGATAGTACGTAATTATGCTTCCCCTATGGGACGGAGCTAGATTCCTTTCACTGGTGGCTTGGACTCAACTCACTAAGTGATGAGAGACCATCCACTGGTTTTCTTCTTAGCCAATTTTTGTTTGCTTCCGCATAGGATGTAGCGATCGTCAGGTGTCCTCCTGTTCCGTCAAGGTGAGACAGAGAGGTATATCATACTCAACCTATTCCTTGAAGATCTACAAGAGCAAGTAGACCTCCATAAAGGTTTATTCCTTCCTTCAACCATCTCTTGATCTCAGATTTTGGAGAGCCGAAATCATAGAGGAAGCTATGTAACACGAATCCAAAGAAGAATGGATAAATAGCATGCAAATGGAGATGGAGTCATTACATCACAACCAAACATGGGAGTTGGTTGAGTTGCCTAAAGGTAAGCGGGCACTTCATAACAAATGGGTATACAAGCTGAAGGAAGAAGAATGTGGGAAAAAAAGGTACAAGTCTAGGCTTGGTAAATGGGTTTTTTCAAAAGAAAGATATTGATTTCATATTTTCTCTTGTTGTAAAAATGCACTCAATTAGGCTTGTCTTAAGCCTTGTGGCTGCTCATGATTTAAATCTAGAGAAAATGGATGTAAATACGGCATTCCCTCACAGTGACTTAGAGGAGGAAATTTACATGCTTCAACCAAAGGGGTATGAAGTAAGTGGTAAGGAGAAAATGGTTTGCAGATTAAAGAAGAGCTTGTATGGTTAAAGAAAGCATAAAGACAGTGGTACTTGAAGTTTGATCGATGGATGCTGGATCATGGATTCAGAAGGTGCAACTCAGATCATTGTGTCTACACGAAGAATTTGGGCAATGGGAAGTTCATCATCCTAATTTGTAGGTTGATGACATGCTGATTGCAAGTGCTAAGATGCATGACATCAAAGACCTATGGTAGGTGACAAAGATAGTCGAAGGAGCACTACTGACTATGTCTTCACGGTTGGAGGCGCAGTAGTAAGCTGGGCTTCAGGCTGCAAAAAGTGGTCTCACTTTCTACCACGGAAGAAAAGTGTGTAGCAATGACAGAGGTAAGCAAAGAAATTTTGTGGCTTCACAAATTCTTAGAAGAGCTTGGATTCAAACAAGACAATTGTGTCTTGTACAGTGATAGCTAAAGCGCTATCTATCTTGCAAGGAACTCAACCTTTCATTCAAGGACAAAGCACATGAGGTGATATATCACTTCATATGCACACTTTTGGAAGAGAGACAGCTAAAGCTAGGAAAGGTGCATACAAGTGAAAATCCTACAGATATGTTTACAAAGGTAGTCAAGAAGGAGAAGTTGAGCTTTTGCTCATCTTCAATTGGCATTCAAGGATAAGCAGCCAAGATGGAAAGCAATCACAGGTTTGGTTTGGAGATCAATCTCCAAGTGGGACATTGTTAAGTATGGAGCTTGATTTACCCCTTGTAATTTTTTGTATTGAAAACACACATTTGTAAGGCCCTCGTTATGAGAAGAAGCCATCGTGCGTGAAGAAAAATCACTCGCCAAAAACCAAAATTTTGATGGCTAGTCTCGAGCATATTCCTTTTCGTCGGAATATTATGGTCGGATTGCAGCTGGAAAATTTGGTCAAAAAACGGTCGGTCGTTGACCGGTTGGCCGGTAGTTAATGGCCGGTGGTTGAAACTCAATGGCCGGTGGCCGATTTCAAAGGCGGACTTGTCTTCTCAAGGGTGCCCACACATGGGTAGATTGGAGGGTTCGTTTGGACTGGTCTACACAAGGGTGGCTACACACGGCTGCCTCTCATTAGAGAAGGCAACCCTTTTGGCCTATAAAAGGAGGCCATTTCTACACACATTTTGGAGTGTGAAGTTGATGAAACAAGGTGGGTGTGAGGTGGTCAGAGTGAAGCAAGGCTGGAGCTCTATTAAGAGTATAATCCCTTTGTAACCTACTTCTTGTTTGAAGTACTAAAGCCATTGAGTGACTGCTTTTCTGTGGATGTAACCCACATTGGGTGAACCACATATATCATGTGCTCTCTCTCTCTCTCTCTCTCTCTCTCTCTCTCTCTCTCTCTCTCTCTCTCTCTCTCTCTCTCTCTCTCTCTCTCTCTCTCTCTCTCTCTCTCTCTAATCTCTTGTGTATGATAATTTTTTTCTCTTTCCATTAAGTAGGCTACTCAAATATCTATCTAGCTACGTTCTATTTCCTAACAACTACCACATGTATATGGTGACAAATCCCCCTTGGGAGTGATGCGGTGAACGGATTTGATTTTCCTGCGAGCTTTCTTTGGCAAGATTTTTCAAGAAATGAATCTTTTTTGCAAGCTTCCCCAATATTGAGGAAATTTCTATTTTTATAAATAGAATACCACTATCAAGACGTCCATAAATCATGAAGGAAAAACTATAATTGACGGTTTATACTAGCCTATCAAAAGTATGGTTGGGTGATGCTCAAGTTCTAAAATCCACTCCCTATCAATAGAGACAAGATAATTGCATGAATTATTTCATGATTTTGGTTCAGGAAGACATTGCATGTTCTAGTCTTTCTTAGAAATCAAACATCTTTATATCAAGCCATGCTAAAGAAGACCCTTGAGACAAAAAATGCAAATTACATAGCTAGACTCATCATTGGGATCATGTAATTATTAAATACATGTTTGAAGGATAAATAAATTTACCAGGGATTCTAGTTTAGTACATTTTTTGTGTGATCCATGCAAAGTCCATTTTTTCCAACAATTATTATTTTTGGAGCATTACATAATGAACTACTCAAAGAGTTACATGTACTTACAAAAAAGGCTATTTAATAGAACTCCATAGCCATTGCCTCTCAATCAATATTTATGGAATCTTAAATATGGGCACAAAATTCTTTCTTTCGAGGATGTGGCAACGTATTTGACACATCGTTTTGTGACAATGTCCGTTGGCCAGTGTATGAGCATATCCTCATTCTTATGTAAGCCTGATACCCGCAAGTATTCAAAATAGAGATGTTTACATGCAAGGTAAGGCTTCCATTTATCTTCTCTCTGCATGAAATTTGGACATGTACACCAAGGTTCTACCTTGATGTGCACAAAATATTCCTCTCCACTCTCACATGCCAAGTGAAAAATAGAGTATGGTGGGGGATCCATTGCACTCTCATTGTGACTGTTGCTATCATAGAATTAGCAGTACAAACCCTATTCCTTTCCTCCTGGGGTATTCCATGATGCCACTTGGTTGACCTCATTTTTTTTATGGTAGCATCTTTGTCCCTCTTGTCACTCTCCATTTGGCTTGCTGCTTATTTAGAGGATTCCCCTACTCCTGCCAAAAAAGGTAGATCATGTCATAAAATCTAATATCTAACCAACCTAAATGAATTTATCATATTAAACTGATCATTTAATGTGGGAGAATAAACGGGAACAAGGGTCCAAATGAGAGATGTTCTGTCAAAGAGCAAGGCTAGCTAAGGGAGCTTAAAGACCTTAGGGTTAGCTTCATTCAAGAACTCCAAAGGTTAGTGAAGCTACATCATGTAGCTATGAACTTCCACAAGTCTACTTGTCAATGGTGGGCTAGCCTTCATGGAAACAACGAGGCCCAAAAGACATGGAAACACTATGAGTTTCCATCATGAAGCAATTTCTTGCAAGTGATGCAAATGACAAAGTGCTTACCGAATGGTGGAGCTTGAAGCTTCTCTCCAATGAGTCTATCCACAAATACGTGCACAAGTTTTGGGATTTACATGATATCAAGGCTACTGTCTTTCAAAAGATATACTTTGCCAAGCAAAAGCAACAATTTTGTGCGGATTACCTGAAGAGATGGCCGAGTACGTCAACTCCCAACGGCTTGGTTCTATCACCGAAGTAATCCACCACACTATGGTTGATTCGTGCATCAATTTCCAACAAGGGGCTAGAAGGAATGCCAAGCCCATGGAAAGCAAAGACAACAGTGATGCAAAGGGGAAAACCAATGCCCAAAATTCTTCTCAAGGAAACTTAACAACAACAACAGCAATTGGTCCAAGGATAAGGGAGTTTACAAAGGTAAAAATAAACTCTCTCTAGAAGAGCTTGAAGATTTTTGTAAGGACCACAAATGTTTTAAGTGTGGGGAGAAAGGACATGGCTATTCTTCTTGCCCCAAGAGAAATGCCCGCAGTGAGATTCCTAGAGCTTCCACGATTGAAGCTCCAAAAGAGGATGCTCATTGCAAAGGATCACCTCTCTCCTATGCTTGGGGAAAAGTAAGGGAGCATGATGCATTCATCTTGTTTGACCCTGGATCTACTCACAAGTTCATATCAATGGAGTTGGCCACTAAGTTGGGCATTCAAGCTTTCGAGATGGGAGATACTGTAACTACCGATGCATCTTTCAAAGGATAGCAAGTCTTTGTTACTCCCTTGATTGGGAAGTTGAGGCTTCATATCCAAAGCTACGTCAACAAAGAAGACTTTTTCATCTCTCCTCTCCAACATGAGGATGTTATCCTAGGGGCACCATGGTTCAACCGCATGGCTTCCAACATGAAGTTCCCTGAAAGGAGAATCCTCTTCACCTATAGGAAAAAGAGCATGTATAGAGATGCTAGTGAGTATGGTCATACTATACCACTTGTAAATTCTTGTGCTTTTGAAAAAAATCAATAAAAATATGAGTTTTTGCATACATAATGTTTGTAAAAGAGTCCCTAAAAGGTCCTAATATTTCATCAAATGTAAATGGTAGGAATCAAGAAGAGTTAGATTTGTCTAATTTTCTAAATGGATTCCAAGATGTGTTCATCGATGATATCCCTATGGACTTACCTCCAAATTGAGGGGATGATGACCATCAAATTGAGATCCTACCAGGAAACTTACCGCCTAACAAGCCTCCTTATCGAGATTCCCCATCTCAACAAGAGGAGATCATAAGGCAAGAATTGGTATACAAATGAATGGTGAGGCCTAGCTCCTCTCCCTTTTGTTCACCAATCCTTTTAGTACAGAAGAAAGATGGTACATACCACATGTGTGTGGACTATTGAGCACTAAACCATATCACTATCAAAAACAAATTCCCGTACCGTGGGTAGAAGATCTGTTTGATAAGCTACAAGGCTCTACCAACTTCAGTAGGATTGACCTTAAAAGTGGCTATCATCAAATAAGGATAGTGAATGAAGATATTCTAAAGACCGCATTCGGAGGCACTGTTTTCCCTTCTCCAAGTTTTGACCTTCCGCTCCAACCCTCTTGGGGGGCTAGCACACATACTGAGTACATTCTCTCCAAACCTCGCCCCTGCAGCCTTATGGCTCACAGGGTCCTTTGTTGTGGGATGGCAATTCTCAAAAGCAAAGCAGTGTGCAAACTTTGCAGTGATCTCCCCATAAGATGAAGAGGCTTGGTATACCTTATGGAACAAGAACCTGCAATCTTCAACTAGTCTCGATTGCACATGATTCAAGTAAACCTTCACATTCTTCTAGTAGTGTTGCTTGAAAACAGTTATCCATTGGTCATCAGGGAGGTCTTCTTCCATAAGATCCTTTGGAAGAACACCCTCCATGCTCAGACCATACTCCTTACGCAGCTCTTCAAGTTTATAGCAAAACTTGGTCAGAAGAGGGTATTCCTCCATTTTGTTTTTGCCTGCAATGTGGAAACGCAACAGAGAGATTCTCAACTACTCTTTAGCACATGGATGACCTTGCCAATGCAAACGGACGCCACCCGTCATCTATTAAGAAGCCTCGTCCTATGCAAAGTGGTAGTAATCTTTGTACAGAGGTAGACCCCCCACATAGTCACGTAGAGACACTTGACTATGTTACATACCTAGAAATTATTCTTGAGAGAGTGCAAAACATGTGCAGCTGCATCCGCTAAGTTGAAAGAGTTTAAATCATCTCTACAGCAGAACAAGGAAACTTTGTTGAGAGCGGAGGATTCTAATGTCATTGCAAAGTGAAAGCTTCACCAAATTTAAACAATGAGAACATGAAGAAGCTTGAGAAGGAAGTTGATCTCCAACAAGTAATTCTTCACATCCATGCCTTGAGAAAGTGATTTTGGTATTTTTGGTAGATTTCTAATAACTTATATTTGCTTCTACCTTGATAGTTCTAATACATTTGGTAGTTTGTGGCAGTTTCTGATACTTCAATTTAGTTTTTCAGTATTGGTAGATTCTGGCAAGTCTAGCAGTTTTGAAATCCTTTGTAGTTTGTCGTACTTGTGAAATTTCTTAGTATTTCTTGGTATCTGTAAATCCTACTTTGGTAGGCTTGTCAGTGTCTGGTCCTCTTGCTTCTGTATGGTATTTGCATATTTTAGGTAGATTGGTAGCTTCATGTAGATTTTTTAAATTTTGTTTATGCTATTTTGGTAGTTTCTATTCATACCGGTATCTTTTTGGTCTTTCTAGCTCTACTTTATTGTTTTGGTATCTTCTATCATATGTTGTTATTAGATGTTTGGTAGTCTGGTAATTTTGTTGTTTTGGTAGTTTTAAATGTGCTGCTAGTACCACTAAACCCTTACTATATGCTTTTGGTAGTTTTTGGTCACGCTTTGGTAGTTTATGGAGTGGATCTAACAAGGCTGTTTTGGTTATGTTTGAATAGTATATTTTTGTCATGGGTGTATTCATAATGCTTTTGGTACTAATTGGAAGCTAAATTTGGTACTAATTGGTAGCTCATGGTTCTAAATTTGTTCAATTCTTAGGACATGGTTGTCTTCTGTCATTGATGACTTGGTAGTTTTGGTAGTTTTTTGGTACTATTTGGTAGATGCCTTGAGGATTGGCCGTTAGCTTTTGGTACTAACGAAAAGCTTTTGGTAGAAAAAATTTTCCCCCTTTGGTGGTTTATGGTTTCTTTCTATCAATGGTGTTTTGGTGGTATTGGTAGTTTTAGGTAGTTATGGTAGCTTTTGACAATGTTGTTTGGTGGCTGTTACGGTTTTTTTTTCCCTGCTTATGTTTCAACTACTAATTTTGGTAGCTCATGGTTTTGATTTGCTTCTATTTTTTATAGTGTCTTTTGTCATTGATGACTTGTGTGCGCGTTTGTCGCACGTGTCAATGCAAGGAACTTGCCAATACACTGTGTGTGAGCCACAAATGGCTCCAAGCACACAACAAGCCTAAACTAGTAAGCTCAAAGATGGCGTTGGTGTCACTCACCACTCTACGCTTCTTGTCGTGGAGGATTCCTCGCTGCGAAGAAGAGGGAGATGCTGCTATGCCGCGCTCAACCACCTCGCCGCCATCGTGCCGCCGCAATTCTCAACCTCACACTCCCTCTCTCTCTCACACACACATACACACACAAAGAGATGAAGAAGAAGAAGATGGAGATGGAGCAAGAGAACTCTTCAATCGCACACTCCCTCTCTCTCTCTCACTCATACACACACACACAAGGAGATGAAGAAGAAGAAGATGGAGATGGAGCAAGAGCACTCTTCAATTGCACAAATGAGAGAATGAGTAATTTTTAGGTTTAGTTGACTTTTATATGAGCTCGCCCCATTCACACTTGGGCGCCCATGCTTAGCCAACTAATCCCTTGAATGTTCCAGTTAGAGTGAGCCTCTCATCGGCGATCACTCTTACCCTTTTCCTATTGGACCGACAAGCCCGGTACCTGACTCTACCAAATAAATAATACAACATCCGTCGTAGGTGATAGGAATGTGCGTGAGGGTTAATATGCCCCGCTTCTTGATGTAGATTCCATCCTCGGAAGCTATTGAGTTGAAGCTCGTTCGTTGAGGTGGAAGAGCATTTGAGATGAATGTCTTCATTCACTACAAAATCAAACAACATTGGCACGTGCGACAATGTGCGAGAGAGAGTGTGTGATTGAGCATTGAGGCGGCACGACGGTGGCGAGGCGGTTGAGCGCGGCATAGCGGCATCTCCCTCTTCTTCGCAGCAGGGAATCCTCCACGATAGGAAGCGTAGAGCCGTGAGTGACACACCAACACCATCTTTGAGCTTACCATATTAGGCTTGTTGTGTGGTTGGAGCCATTTGTGGCTCGTACACAGTGTATCGGCAAGTTCCTTGCATTGACACATGCGACATACGCGCACATTTTTGGCACCGTTGCCGGGGAATGCCATACGCTAAGCTTGAATGGCACTCTGTGCTTCTTTTGTGGTGAAATTTCAATTGTAGGAAGGGTAGGGAAGGAAGGTGTGTGTGTTGAGAAGAAGGATTTTGTGTTGCTACTGTGTGCGAGCCTCTTAATTTTCCTCGGCAGTGGCACCAAAAATGTGCGCGTTTGTTGCACGTATCAATGCAAGGAACTTGCCGATACACTCTGTGCGAGCCACAAATGGCTCCAAGCACACAACAAGACTAAACTAGTAAGCTCAAAGATGGTGTTGGTGTGTCACTCACCGCCCTATGCTTCTTGTCATGAAGGATTCCTCGCCGCGAAGAAGAGGGAGACGCCACTATGCCGCGCTCAACCGCCTCGCCGCCGTCGTGCCGCCCCAATGCTCGATCTCACACTCTCTCTCTCTCTCTCTCTCTCTCTCTCTCTCTCTATCTCTCACGCATACAAACACACACAAGGAGATGAAGAAGAAGAACATGAAGATGGAGCAAGAGCACTCTTCAATTCCACAAATGAGATAATGAGTGATTTTTAGGTTTAGTTGACTTTTATAGAGCTCTCCCATTCACACTTGGGCGCCCATGCTTAGCCAACTAATCCCTTGAATGTTCCAGTTAGAGTGCGTCTCTCATCGGCGATCACTCTTACCCTTTTCCTATTGAACCGACAAGCCCGGTACTTGACTCTACCAAATAAATAATACAGCGTCCGTCGTAGGTGATAGGAATGTGCGTGAGGGTTAACATGTGCGCATTTGTCACACGTGTCAATGCAAGGAACTTTTCGATACACTATGTGCGAGCCACAAATGGCTCCAAGCACACAACAAGCCTAAACTATTAAGCTCAAAGATGGCATTGGTGTGTCACTCACCGCTCTACGCTCCCTATTGTGGAGGATTCCTCGCCGCAAAGAAGAGAGAGAGACGCTGCTACGCCACGCTCAATCACCTCGCCGCCGTTGTGCCATCGCAATGCTCGATTGCTCTCTCTCTCTCTCTCTCTCTCTCTCTCTCTCTCTCTCTCACGCATACACACACACAAGGAGATGAAGAAGAAGAAGATGGAGATGGAGCAAGAGCACTCTTCAATTGCACAAATGAGAGAATGAGTGATTTTTAGGTTTACTTGACTTTTATATGATCTTGCCTCATTCACACTTGGGTGCCCATGCTTAGCCAACTAATCCCTTGAATATTCCAATTAGAGTGCGCCTCTCATCGGCGATCACTCTTACCCTTTTCCTATTGGACCGACAAGCCCGGTACCTGACTCTACCAAATAAATAATATAGCATCTGTCGTAGGTGATAGGAATGTGCATGAGGGTTAACATGCCCCCCTTCCTGATGTAGATTCCGTCCTCGAAAGCTATTGATTTGAAGCTCGTTTGTTGAGGTGGAAGAGCATTTGAGATGAATGTCTTCATTCACTGCAAAATCAAACAACATTGGCATAGTAATTGCATTCTCATAAGCAATTAAAAAGCATATGCAGTTGTAGGCAGACAATTTGATTGGTAACAGAATTTTAAACCATTTTTCAACAAAATAAACATTAAATTGCAATATAATCAAACGCATAAACAGCTGTAAAGGTAAAAAAATTAAACAAGTCTGGGGTCGCTAACTTAACGGGGGTCGAAAGGCACTAAAGATCCACTATTAATACCATGGGTAAGCTTCTTAATTTTCTCTGGTCAATTAAGTTGTTTAATCGCGAGATCCAAGTATTTCATGTTCGAGGACTGACTAGAGGCTATACCTAGAAGACCTTGTAGTTAAGCTACGATAAAAGGAATTTCTCATGAAATCATCGCCTGACTGATTACCTTTTCTTTGACCCCCCAAAGTCTTTTCACAGTGATTCAATTTTGATGTGTGTGCTTATTTTGTATGCCTTGGGTTTTTTGTTTTTCAAGGAAAAGCGCCCACACTGGGAACCTCTAGGGCTCTAGTACCATACGCGATACATGTAAGTGAAGTACCAATTGAAGCTGAGATTTCTCTTCCAGCTTAAGATTTTACATTGTGGCACTTTGATTTTTTTTAATAAATTTTTTTTGTTTGTTCGTTTTCAGCATTTTAATTTTGTAACTTTGGGGGGTCATATAACATTGTTACACCTCCCCAGGCTCATCACACCAGTAAACTCCCTTTATAATACTTAAGCTAAAGGTCAATAGGGTCAATCCCACTAGAAAGCCCTAGTACATTTCACACAATGCTGCCTAAATCGGATTAAGAACCTAAGTAACCATTGATTATTAGGAAGGCATTCCCCATGGTATTAAGAGAAGATCTCTAACGCCTAGCTTGGTGAAACTAGCTTAGGCGGACTGCTTGATTTTTAAACCTAAACAAGTGATTATGACAAAAATTACATTGAATTTAATGTTTGATACTAAACAAAGGCACTGAATATTATGCTACCAATCACAATCAAAGCAGACAAACATGGATGCAAAAAAGATAAGGGCCACTGCTAATGGACAAGAAACACCTGTTTGTGTTGATGGTTGCGCTTGATTTGAAGTGTGAACGAGAGAAAGATCCCATGAAGGTCCAAATCCTAACCACAGCAACACGTTCCTGTACACACTAGGAAACACAAAGAATACCTCTAGGAGGCACATCAGTGGGAAAAGGTACCAACACTTATTGAACACAATTAAAAAACATAAGGCACCCTAACCTAATTATTTGCACTCTCCCTAGAGAGTCAAGGGAATAGGATATTGTAGAGATTGGGGAGAAACCCTAAGGCTAAACCCCTATCCTCATCGTCGAAATAAACAAAGTCATCATCCATGAGACCATATGTGCCATCCATGACTACATCCGTGTAGTCATGTAAATCTTCTTCTTCATCATAGGTACCCATGTTTACTAAGAAGGTCACTAGACGCCTATAGTCATCTTGGTCAAAAGGGTAGGCTTGTGCAATGGGAGATACACTCTCTACTAAGTATGGATCAGTCATGGTCAAGAGACGTATCAGCCATTCTAACTCCTCAAAATTCCTCTCACATGCTAGCGTACCTACCAAATCCCATTCACAGTCAAGCACCGAAAAGACCACGTGAAACATTTGTGAAAAGTAACAAGGATACCTCTCATCCAAGGCAGGAGTGGATGACTCTAGCGTACTAGTCATATCTGTACATACAAATAGATGATAGTTAGAGTGCAAATATTACAAGGGTCATGTTCTTGTGAATAATGTGTTTTTATAATTTTGTGTTATGGCTCTTGCTCTTTTACTTTTTTATCTTTTTTTGTGAGTATAAGGCTTTATATATACATTCCCTAAGATTGGGGATTAAGAGGTCAGGGAGGAAGGTTGAGAGGGAAGCAAGTGAATGATGGATGTCAGCAAACACTCTCCCCTTCCTCGGGGAGATCATACCTTTTGGAATGATGTTGAGGCGGTCCGGGGCGGGCAACAAGAAGAGCAACCTCTAGACACCCTTCAAGGCTCCCGTGCTGCTCAATGGGGCTGGGGCACAACACAACACAAACCAAAACAACAAACCCACAGCCAAATCCCAACTACACAAGGGGCACCACCTAGTTTAAGAGTGAACTAGGACGCAAAAGAGGAGAATCGTTAGAGCAACCCACAAACAAACAAGGAATTTACACTAACCCTAACACCAATGGAACACTCTCGCACACTAAAACACGAGAGAGAGAGAGAGAGAGAGAGAGAGAGAGAGAGAGAGAGAGAGAGAGAGAGAGAGAGAGAGAGAGAGAGAGATAGTGCTCGGGCTTCTTTGAAACGTATCGGCAATGATCAAGCAAACACAACTATATATTTAAGAAAGAGAGAGAAAGGGGGAGGGGGTGCTTGTTGCATTAATACCTTCTTACAAATCTGTCATGACAAATCAAAGTGAGATTATTATTTTTTCAACATAGCTTGCGTAAATTTCACCACAACACATCACAAGAAAAGCCACCCCAATCACTATCTTAAAGCCAGGGGAGTCCTCTCCACCCTGTCGCCCTCTTACAGTATGTGGGATTTATGGCTAGATTGATGACAACACCAGAGACAAGCTATCAAGAACTTAACAAAAAACACCAAGACACTTACGCATCATTGTTGTCCATTACTTCACGTTGGAAGGGAGACAAAGTATCCAAGCTTAGTCCAAATCCACCCTCCTTGATTCAGCAAATGTTGGGCTTACACTAGTAGGAGAAATGATAGATTTCCTACTCTCAATTGAATGATCACTCTCTCTCTTACAATGGCATAGAGTTCCCTTGCTAATTCCCTATTACAACACATGTACATTCATAAGACAATGAGCTTCCACTCAAGAGCTCCTTCTAGAGAGGTTGAGCTATAGCATAGTGCTCTTGCTTATGGCTCTCCCTTTTGTGCTAGCTACACCCTCCTTTTATAGCAATTTTGAAGGCTAGGGTTACTCCTCTAACCATGGTTGGGTTAGATTTTCAGCAATTTATCTAATTTCTTTTGCTTGGAATTATCAAGAAGTTGGTGGGGAAAGAGAGAGGAGAGAAATGGAGGTGATAGGACTTTTCATAGTGGGTTAGTGTTAGTAGAGTTAGTATTAATTTACAAATGGAATTGGATATTTACAATGGGAGTATCCATGTAGGATACAAATAAGGAAGAAAAACTCTTAAGAGGTAAGAAAAGGTGGATTTCTTACAAGGTTGATGCTCCAAGTGTCTTGAGTAGGGCCAATTTTGACGCTTGTTGACGGTCCACTAGCTTTGACGGTACATTTTTTCTCCACTCTTGACCTTCCTTGAGAGACAAGGTAATTGAAGCTGAGTAATCAACCACCATGATGCTGTCTTTTAAGAGAAGAGGCTGAATTTTGTGGTTTTTTTGATAGATATGGGTAAATTGGAGGAGGAAAAATGAGACTAGGTGGTCAATTTTGGAATGGAATTGTGTGTGAGAGGTATGAGTTCACCATGGTTTCTCTTATTCTTCAAGGTTGAGGAGAAGGTGAGTAGGGTGCAGAGAGGAGTGGTGAGAGAGGTGGGGATGATGAGTGGAGAAGTGTGTGTGAAAGAGGAAAATGATAAAGTGGAAGAGAGAGTGTGGCTGCATAGCATGGGAAAACTGGGGTCCACTAATAAAATCATAGCTCACAGCTCGTAGCTCAAAAAAATATGAAAAAATTTGAGGCTAAAGTTCAGCCCACGAGCTACAACTTTTGTTTGTATCACCTTTTCAAATTCGGAGAGCAAGTGAACTTTAAAAATTCAGCAAAACCGATCATTTTTTTCCACTGCACAAGGTCCTTGTGGGGTCCTTCTTTGGATGATTCTTTTGAATACCTCCAAGAGTGAGCCCTCCATAGTGCATGCCACCTACCCTTGACCTTATTTGGTAGGTCTATAATTGAAGATAGTGTTGAGATTATGATATAAGTGAATAGTACAACTAAGAAAATCAAATATTGAGGGGTCTAAAAAATATGTACATGTCAAATATAAATAATATAAGTGGAAAAAAATATAAAGGGGTCAAAAGAAATCTCTCTTATTATGAAGCTACCATAAAAAGATAAATATTTTTGGTGTTCTAATTTTTTAGAAAAAAAAAACAAAATAGATGTAGGAAGGGAAAAATCACAATAGTGAAAAAATATACACATAAATAAAACTAGTTTTTTTGGATTTTTGTTGGGATGGAGTTACACCAAAAATAAGAGAAGCTTACATGAAATTATTTCTATATGGAATAAAGAGTATGAAAAATGGTAAGAAAAATTGTGGTAATGGTGAGGCAATGTACAGAGCATAAATAACACACACCTAGGTAGAAATATTTAAATAAATACCAAAATAATTATGAAAAAATCTTTTATTTAGGCCCTATATACAAAGAAATATTTACATACGCATGGGCCATAATATACTTATTTTTATTTTTTTTATTTTTTTTGTGGCTCAACTAGCCCAATGACTAGCTAATTGAGGGTTTTTTATTTCAGTAAGGAGATATGGGAAAAGTCCTCTAACTCACACGCACCTATATACAGTGAAATGGTAGGGATAGCCACAGTGTTTGGGTGATTTTGGTAGGGTGAGGTAACTCACTGTGGAAATTACAAAGAGCCGAAAAACGGCTATCAATGTCATCACCTTTTGAAACCAATTGTTTCAAGTTGTTATGGGTGAAGGCTTTAACCAATATTTTTTGACCGCCCTATGTGTCTCATCTAGTTGCAAGGGTGGTAAGGTACTCTCCCATGATTTTATTTGCAACATTGTTGTAGGTGGTGAACTTACAACGGGAGGTGCAAACTATTTCTTGCTTGTATGGATATGTACAATGGTAGGTGGAGGTTGTGTTGAAGCTTCTATTTCCGTATAGGATCTACATGAAGAGCAAGAAGCTTCATTTGATTTCGTTGTTCCTGAGCTAGGTGGAACAAATCGTTCTTTCTTTGGTACCCAAACTAGCTCTAGAGCAGGTGTGTAGCATTCCATGATTTTTTCCTTTCCACGATCTTCAATTTGTTTCGGAGCCACAGGATTGAGCTTACATGGGCCCGGTGACAAGTAAGAGCACAATTTACGTTTTGGCACCCAGATTTGATCATTTCCTTTATAGTAGCCTTGGGCTTCCAGTAATTTTTTAGGAATCTAGTGCAACTTTTCTTTATATTTCTTGGGGCAAATGGGATGTCTCTTACCAGGCTCCTGTCGTTTAGCACTAGATATGGTCGCTAAAGAAGCTTTAGGGACCCACTTGTATGTTTTCTTTGTTATATGGGGATGAGTCTTATCAAAAGCTATATGCATTGCTTGTACCATATTTAGAGGTACGGGCATTTCATCCCCCTCAGGTGTTACCCAGGCCGTGCCCTTGTTTCCCCAAGTGTCTATGGTTGTTTCTGCTAGGTGGACCCAATCCACATTGTCCGACTCAGTCGTCCCAGGTAGTACATCCATATAAGGAGAATCTCTCCAACATCAATGTCCGCTTTACACGTGTAACAATACTGCAATGGGACCGAGTGAACTGTGCTGTCAGATATATGATCAATTATAAACCTGTTTCCTAGAGGATGTGCTCGACCAGTTACAAGATCCACTCGAATGACAGAATCTTGGAACTACAAGTAGACATGGTTTTTAGACCAATCATGCACCATTTTTGCTTCCCTCATAAAAGGACGTCCTAAGATCATCTCCAATTCCATAGTGTGCTTGGAGAAATCCATAACAATGAAGGTAACTCTTATTTTATGTCCAAAGACCTTGATCTTGAGATCTTCTAGCATCCCAATAGGTTTAACAATTGACCCATTGGCAGGTGAGGTCTTCCCATAGTTTCCCAGCAATTTTTAGTCACAATGCTAACCCCAGCTCCACCATCAAGGATTCCCTTCACAGTTAATCCCTTAGTAGTAATTGGTATGGTCGCATTGGATTCATCACCCTTAAAATATTGTCCCAACTTGTTAACAGGTATTTCTATAACAAGGTTCTCATCTA
Organism: Adiantum capillus-veneris; assembly: GCF_014529385.1. Lineage (NCBI taxonomy): Eukaryota > Viridiplantae > Streptophyta > Polypodiopsida > Polypodiales > Pteridaceae > Adiantum > Adiantum capillus-veneris. The sequence continues at coordinate 117,144,522 of NC_140954.1, forward strand.
GGTTGGGTTGTGGATCTAAGTGTTCCTCCTCTATTGGAATCTCCCCAGCTCCATCCATCTGTGCAAATTGTGGTAGCCCAAACTTTAATTCTCCATTGAGGAGGGCTCGAAGAGCTGAGACTAGCTTAGGGTCTTTATATATTTTGGACATGATGGTGGTTCTAACTTCTAAAGACATGAAATCCATCAATTTGGCAATGTTTAACGGCGCCTTTTAGACTTTAGTCCCTTGATGTGGGGAAGATGGGATCTCCATTTCTTCGATAGGATCAGGTAGTCCCACTGTAAACATTCTTTCCATCAAGAAGTGAGTACGCTCACTTTCCCATGACTTTAAGTCACTTTCTTCTTGGATGACACTAGGTATGGCTAAGGGTCTATGGACTTGGTGAGGTTGTTGTTGCGTAGAGAACATAGTGTCTGTATTCTGGATCTGCCTAGGTGCTGGTTCTAGATCCCTTTGGGTATCTTCTACCAAAATCCTTAATTGCTTGACTCGCTCGATCTTCTCTGTAGGGTTTGGATAAGTTCCTATCTTCTTCTTGGATCCTGGCCATTGTGGCTCATGAAGATCTTCCTTGTTGGTTTCTATCTTAGTGGTCATTTTGGTCTCCATGGTTTCACGTGAATAAGAATCCTCTTCAGCATCGTTCATATATACAGGGTCTCCACCAGTCCCTATGTTGGTCTTTGAACTGGGGTCTGACTTTGCTGCTTTTTGCGATCTCTTCCTTCGTGTTTTCTTCTTTTTCAGAGATTGGTCAATTGATGTCGTGTCTCTTTCCTCAAGGATATAATTTTGTTTTTGGAGCATCGATCATGTGAGTACGTTTACTTGTACCACAGGTGTACTTTGTGATGGATCCTCGGTAACTCCAATCAAGTTTAATGGCGTGATCTTTGGTGCATTTGGATTATTTGGACATTGGGCAATCAAATGATCTACGCCACATTGATTACACATGAGTATTGGCATTGTAGACGTGCTCTCTTGATTGGTTTGCATTAGTGTGGCATTCTTTTGTGGCCTAATAGGACACTCGGCTACATGATGTGGACCTCCACACTCATAGCATTGAAGAGGTGGTCTCTTAGCAGTGTAATTGATATTTTGGCCTCTTGCCGCAAGAGCAACTACTTGATAGACTAGTTTGACTTGTTCACAATAGTCCTCCATGTAGTATTGTGGACTTTCTTCAAGCACATCCATTCCATAGGCAATATTAGGGTCCATATCTTCCTCACAGCCTTCCAAACAAGCAATAGATGACTCACAACCCACTTGATTCACAGAAGTGATCCTCAGATGTGGTGGTTGCGGTCCTAGCACTGGAGGTGGTAAGGCTGTTGTTTGAACAACATTTTGGACCCTAGGGACCATGTGTTGTGATGTTTGTTAAAGAGGTGGGGCCGGCATCAATGCAGGCACATGAGGTGTATCTGTCCATGCTAAGGTTGGTCTATTGTCCATCACGTGCGCTTAAATACTATGCAATCCTTAGCTTGATGACCATACCTCCCACAGGCATTGCAGTTCCCATTGAATTTTACTCTAAAAGTAGGGCATTCATTGGTACTATGCGGTCCATAGCATACTGATCACCATTGTTGCTCCCTTCTTGGATACATATGATTGTTTTGTGGAGCACGATTGTCTCTAAGACTCTCTTCAATAGCCTTGGTGAGATCTTCTAAAGTCATCTCAGATATCTTTGGCTCCTTAGCAATAGGCTTTAGGGTCATTGGTTGATGCCCTGATGCTTGCAAGATAATAGATTTAGGCTCAATAGACACTCTTCCTCCTTGAATCAAATTAAATTATACTCCAATTGGATCGCATTGGTGGTGACTGCTTCCCAAGTGGTGATACCTCTAATGACTAGGCCATTGTAGATATCCTCATGTCGTAATCCCCTAATGAATCTATCAAGCAATTGATTATTATTGAAGCACTCATTTGGAATACAACGAGAATTCAAATGGTTCAAGCGACTAATAAAGTCTCTCACCGACTCTCCTTCCTCTCATTGGGCTTTTTGGAGCTGAGAGGCTACACCCCAAAGCACTCACTCTCGTGTGCATTCTTTCAAGAACAGTCTCCTAAGAGTAGGGTAAATCGTTTTTTCTTCCACCCTCAGGGTTCTATACCAATCCCCTACCTTCCCACTTAAGGTTAGGCTTAAAGCATTACTCTTATGTAGGTCATTGTGTTCTCCTAGAGAATCGCATATTTGTTCAGACACTTTGATATGCTTTCTCACATCTCTGTCTGCACTAAATATTTGTGTGAGCTTGGCTATTTGTACTGCCTTACTTCTAGGCTCTCTATCAGGCGTGTTACGCATATTCTCAGCAATAGATCGACCAATAGCTTGAGCAAATGTTGCCAAGTCACCTAAGTGAGCAGGCACCGTGGGTGGAGGTGCTCCAGAGACTACATGTGGAGTAGGTATTGGCATCGGGCTTGGCGCATAGGAAGCCCTTGGGTTCCACATTGGGTACGATGTTGTGCCATGTGGTGGTCCATAGTTCATATGTGTGGCCCTAGGCATAGTAGACGTCGGATGTGACATGCTAATGCTAGCCGGTATGGTCCCATGGAAATAAGACAAGGTGCTATTATAGACAAGAAAGAGATAACCCCAATCATACACTCTACTCAAAAACATGTGTGTGAGCTACATATACTCTCACCAGGTTAGGGCAATTAAGTTTGGCATCCACTTGCTAGATGCCACAACCAATACATACTATCTTCCCCCCAAGATCTAAGAGTCCATCTACCATGCTATAACCTATGAGGTAGCATGATGGCATTTACTTTTTATATGAGTCATATTTTTCCTCTGTAATAGCAATCTCAAAATTTCTAGCTTTTCTTATCAAATATTTAGTGATATTGTTCATTTCCCTTTCTCATGGCTTCAAGATTTGACTTGTTCTAGCTTACTGTCAACTACCATAGCGCTGGTCTATTTTGGCATCATGGTTAATCAAGTTGGTCTCTTTTTCTTGGTTATACAAAATAAGTGCAATTTTACATCCTCATTGGATTTTTTATACACTCTCTCCTTCTTTGTCAAATGGTTGTGAAGCATGCAAAATAAAATTTATATGTTAACTGCTATATAGTAAAGGTACACTCAGGTACTTCATCAATTGCTCAAAGTTCATGCTATATATCATGCATCCTATATAGAAAACCTTTAACATTTATCCATAGTTCATATAGGACACACAATTAAATCCATCATAGATAATCAAGCCTGCACAGCATGCATTATATGATAGCAACACTATAATATAGTGTATTGATAATGATATATACCATGCACCATATAGCATATATATCACAGTTTAGCAATATACCATATAGCATGCACCATGTAAGCTTTCTATAGTATTTATGGATAGTTAATAATTCATGCACAAAAATATTAAAGTTTTTCTATGCCTATAGTGCATGCATGGAGCTACAATAGTTTATCAACTTCTAAAACTACACTAATATCCAAGCTATCATGCTTCACATGACAAACTTGTAGCACACACCATGAAATGCAAGCATAAAAACCTTTATGCACATAGTAGAGTGGCCCAGCAATAGCACACACGTTCTACTATATAGCACATATTATCTGCTATATACCACATACTATCTACACATACTCCATGCAATGGCACATATTATATGCTATATGGCATATATTATATGCTATATAGCACATACTATCTACACATACTCCATGCAATGGAACATGGAATGTGCTCATCAATGATACATACTCCATGCAATTCAAACCATCACGCAATACTTCACATAACTGAATGTAGAATGATGCATACATTGTATGATAAATAGTGCATCAATAGCACATAATATCTTTCAAACAACAAACATACTATCTACCCATACTCCATGCAATGGCACATGCAATGTGTTCATCCATGCCCAATTGATGCCTCAATGATAGTCTAGTTATTGTGCAAAAAAATAAAATAAAAATACACACTAAAATGAGGCAATATAAACACCTAAATTGAAAGACAAATCACTCGTGAATTAATTCAATATTGATTCATTGAGCATTGGAAATGAGTCCAATTGACTCAATTTGTAGACACGAGGTCGCATTCACGTATTCTTTCAAGGGGAGAAACATAGGTAGATGCCAATGTTAGCCTTAAATCTAATTCTTAAATCTAGCAAGTCTACAAGAGCGGTCTCATAGGTCGCACACACTCATGATTTTTTATTGCATCCATGCAAAGAAAACACCTATCAAATCTAATATTTGGGCAAAATTTGGCTCCACAAGCAGCCAATCCCACAAGTTCTTTCTTTTCCACTATCTTCAAAGGCTTCTCCCAAGCCCTTTAAGGTCCATGCCTACAAGAATACCCTCAACCTCCCAAGGGCTATACTCCATAGAGGATCCTCTCACTCCAACAAAAAATATAAAAGGGGAGGGATTCCACATGCGACGGACCAAGCTATGGGAATACCTCATGAGGAAACAACTATGGATTGTTGTCAACAATCAAGCCATTCACTTATAATGTCACCCTCCACAAGCAGCCAATCCCACAAGTTCTTTCTTTTCCACTATCTTCAAAGGCTTCTCCCAAGCCCTTTAAGGTCCATGCCTACAAGAATACCCTCAACCTCCCAAGGGCTATACTCCATAGAGGATCCTCTCACTGCAACAAAAAATATAAAAGGGGAGGGATTCCACATGCGACGGACCAAGCTATGGGAATACCTCATGAGGAAACAACTATGGATTGTTGTCAACAATCAAGCCATTCACTTATAATGTCACCCTCACTAGAGCTCAAATTGCACAATCACATGCAAAAGATGAACAAGCTCTAGATATAACCATCACTTCTCTACATGATAACTATATACACTTCACAAATAATTGCACCATAGCATTTTTAGCATGGATAATCCTCGAGGAAAAATTTGGTCCTAAGCAAAATCAAAGTAAAATGAAAATTATTTACAAGCTAACTATGCTTCAAGGGGAGGACCTCTCTAGCCTAGTAAATAAGTTAAGGATCATAATCATGCAACTCACTTATTACATTGAGTGCTAGGTCCCAAAACAAGACAAATTAGTTGTGCTTTTGAGTTCTCTACTTGATAACGTATGACAACATAGTCACGGTTCTAGAGCAAAAGGATCCCACACCTTCACTATAACAAGTCATAAGTGCAATTCATTTTAAGAATAAAAGAAGAAAGCAAAGAAGACCACATCAAATGGAGGAGCATATCTTCCATCATCATCCAAGGCATCATAATCATCTAGGTCAAATAACAATAAGAAGAAGTGTTACGAGTGTGAAAAGCTTGGAAAATTTTCCAAGGAGAGCTACACGTATAAGTATTGTAGCAATTGTGGTATCAAAGGTCATCCATCATCAAAATCCAAGGGATGTAGTCTACCTTGAATCTTTAGTCTTTCAACCTTGACCTTTTGACATGAAAGGCATTGCTTGACATAGTGAAGGATGTTACCCTTTTGCGCTTGCCAATAATAAATTTTGTGAACAACGTGGAAGGATTTGGCATAACCTAGGTGTCTTGAAGTTGGGCCATCATGTGCTTCATATAAGATAGTATTCCATAAGGTGGAATCTTTAGATATGCATAAGTGATTCCTATACTAAATCCATTTGTCTTCAAGAGTATAATGTGTTGGGGTAAAGGTGGTGTGCCTTACCCTATGTTGGATACTGGATCTGACTACCCACACTTCATCCTTATTGCTTGTACATATACAAACTATAAGGATAACTCTCACTACCACTTTTGTACAGAGGCTGATCCACCCACACAGTGCCATCTTTCCCCTTCCCCTTCTCACTCGACACAGTTACGCATTGCGCACCTCAGAACTGGTATCAAAGCAAAGGTGTAGGAACCTTCTCTTTGTTTTCAACATTACTCTCTTCTTGATGAGCTATGGATTGCCTTCTTTGCAAGGTCTCGGAGCTTCCATGGAAATGGAAGTGTAATGAGGATCGGTGAGAAAGGAAGTGAGCTTGTGTGATGAGCTTGAGCATTGGTTGCAACATATTTTTTCGATGGTGTGTGCACGAGATCTTGTAGGAGAGTGAGGATCTCTCTTTGAGCTTAAGAAATCTTGGCTCAAAGTTTAGAGGAGTGGAAAATTGTAGCATGTAAATAGAAGTTGAATGGGAGGTTCTTTTTTCTAAATCTTGGACAATCGAAAGCCTCGCAAATAAGAAAAGAAGTTCTGAAATTTTCAAAAATTTGCAAGGCCAGTGCTAGAGATCATGGAGCAGTACAATTTGAGGAGGGAGAATTGTGGAGGGTATGGTAGCACTGAATTCTAGCTCAATCAAACCATTGCACTGCAAAAGGGAAACATAACAAGAAGATCTGAGGCCTTTTTAGTGGTGAGGTTGGATTTAACCTTAGCATTGCAAAAGCTCATCAAGTAGCACTTCTACTAAAAGCAAGTAGCATTGGAGGATCTTGAAGCAAAGCAATGGGGGAACTGATCTACAATATTTTAACACTATTGCAAAAAAATGTTGGTAGATATGTGTATCTCTCTCTAACACACACACACACACACACACACTATAATACGTCTCTCAAGTATGGATACCTTACTGATCACTCACATGGTTGTCCACCATATCTATTCTTACACCCTTTGCAAGAATCATTAATTTTCATATGATTGATGAGAGGTTGACAACCTTCTCCATGGTGGGAATTCTTGTGTCTTATGAGCGCATGCGTACACACATACACACACACACACACACACATACACACACATTTAAACCAACTTACCTTTCAAACTCTGACAATTACAATAGAAAGTGTTTCAAATAAGCTCTTTTCCTAGGTTGGAATGATATTTTTTATAAAGAAGACACACATTTCTTTGTTTTTAAGTTGCTTGTAATCTGCCAGTCTCGATACATAATATGTATACTATAAGAGGAGGGATATTCCCCACATTAATGCGGACAAGATATTGCTTATAGTTTTTCCCGCTTCAAAATGAGTCGGTATCTTGACCATTTGCACTGTTCGATCTAAAAACCTTGAATTAATTAATCTTTGCAATTGCTAACTGGATCGTATCCTGGCTTACCACATGAAAAGGCTTTAATCACAGTTGATACCCACTATGGTTGGCAAACCGTGAACCTACCCTGGAAATTCTCAATGCCAGATTGCATAAACTGAATCTTTTGATAATCTATTCTAAGTACAAGCAAGATGCTATTTGATTTTGGCTAAGCTAATGATACGGTCTTTTTACATACTGAGAGTCTTCTTACTTTGATTTAAGCTAGTTTTAAAAAAAATTCTTATATCAAAAGTACATTAAGCCTGAATCAGCTGGTAGATTCTTTCTTGACTGCATAAGTTAAAAAAACTTAAAGATTGAGATGTACACATAAGCCTTTGTTAATTTGATACTAATTGTACAATCCTCCTATTGAGGGCCTCAAGGGTGGTTGAGTTCATAAGGTTTTTTGGATTCTATTTGTAGCAAAATGATATCTCAAAAATTCTTAGATCTGATTGATTTTTTGAAAAACAATGTCTTTTGGAACAAAAGAAACATATTGAGAGGTCTTACTGGATGGTTGATTTAGAATTACACATTGTTCTCAAACTTTTTGGTATAGTGAAGCACATTGGATAAACTAAATGATAATGCTGTTTTCCTATGAATGCATGATTACTTAAAGTTGTTTACATTGCTTAAACGCCTTAAACCTCCTGTGAGGGTCTCCAGAGGGATGGCAATTACTGGGGTTTTTTTACAAATTCTTCGAAATACAAACAAGATGCTACCTAATTTTTGGCTCTTATGTTACATGCGACATATGATAGTCCGTAGGGTAAACTGCAAACTAATTCTGCAGGTGTGACATGGATAACAACTGGACCTATTTCTGACACCTGCAATACACACAAGTATAACCAGTTCCAATTGAATGCTTTTGTATGGATGCAGGTAAGAGAGCTGGATCCTTCTCCTCGTAGGATTGGTGGAGGTTTTTCTCTAAGGATTGTATATCCTTTAAGTGGATCACATCAATAATAATACTTGAAGATAGGAGGTTATACATCCAAACAATTTTTCATTCATTGGTATTTCAAGCTATTGTAAACTAATATGGTAAACAAATGACATGATGCTATATACATGGACTTACCTTTCTATATAATTTCAGTGTCCATAGGTCATTACCTTTGTACATATATCAACTTTGATCTACTCCATTGTATGGTTCAATAGTTTGTATAATCAAACTATTGTTAGATTTTTCATTTCAAACACACACTTTTGTTTCTAGCTAGCTTTTGGTCGGGCTAGCACCATACAATGGTAGTAGATCAGTTACATTAATATTAACTTGACCCACCTAATCCAAAGGGAGTGGTTGGGGCTCTTCATCTCCTAAATTGGTCAAGCACCTATACAAGTTTACGTACAATCAATGGCCACCAACTGACAGGAATCAAAATCTAATTGATTTTTGTCTTGCAGCATCGGAGTATATTACAATGGCCTAGATGATGACATATGGGTCACAAATTGGGTTGAAAAACCGACCAAAAACATGGATTCCAAGTAGTATGTATACCTTATTTTACCACATTTTCCTCCTTGGAGGACTCCCTTGTTGGACATTAATTTGATACTCTCGTATCAAACCACTTGCAATACATTACAGATGAGTGATGTATAAAATTTGGACCTTTCTTAAGATTCAAGTACTACAATTGGTGGGGGATAGGTCCACTTGGTGGACTATCCTCCACCAATTGGACCTCTCTGGGATGGGGGAGGGCCACACACACACACACACTATAACACGGCTCTCAAGTATGGATACCTTAGTCACTCACATGGTTGTCCACCATATCTATTCTTACACCCTTTGGAAGGATCATTAATTTTCATATTATTGATGAGAGGTTGACAACCTTCTCTATGGTGCGAATTCTTGTGTCTTATGAGCGCATGCGTATGCACATACACACACACACACACACACACACATTTAAACCAACTTATCTTTCAAAGTTTGACAATTACAATAGTAAGTGTTTCAAATAAGCTCTTTTCCCAGGTTGGAATGATATTTTTTATAAAGCAGACACACATTTCTTTGTTTTTAAGTTGCTTGTAACCTGCCAGTCGATACATAATATGTACCCTATAAGAGGAGGGATGTTCCCCATTCTGATGCAGGCAAGATTTTGCTAATAGGTTTTCCCGCTTCTAAATGAGTCGGTATCTTGACCAATTTGCATTGTTCAATCTAAAAACCTTGAATTAATTAATCTTTGCAATTGCTAATTGGATTGTATCCTGGCTTACCAAATGAAAAAACTTCATTGAATCGTGACCAAATAAGAAAAAATGGGGCATGTTCAATAAATGAGCATTACCCATGTTATTACTTATCAATGCACCGAATGATGATATTTCCTACTTCTTATATAGAATTTTTCTCTATCTGCTCGATCGTTCTGCACATATGAATGCACACACACACACACACACACCCTTGCCAAAATCTTGTCGCGCACACTCTTGTTCTGTGTGGTTTCGACTGAATCATAGGACTTGCATTGTTTTCTAAGCTTGTTAGAATAGAACATAATATTCTTCTTGCGTGGCCTGGTTTGGTCGCTTTCTGCTTGCTCGCATGAGGTATCTCCTTTGCTAGGCCCAAGCCTACTCACTCCCATGAATTGAAATTCTCTCTCTCTCTCTCTCACTCTCTCTCTCTCTCTCTCTCTCTCTCTCTCTCTCTCTCTCTCTCTCTCTCTCTCTCTCTCTCTCTCTCTCTCTCTCTCTCTCACACACACACTCGCATCTTGCAGAGCATCTGTAGAGATACCGGTTTGCAACATCAAGCAAGAACAAGCTGTGACATATACATACTATCATCTTTATGGAGTATTCAAGGATCACAAAATTGGGCATAGATTACTGCATCAATAGCAACACTCAGGTAGGTGTCGTTTTCACCTACTTAGAATTCAGTTATGGTTACATGATTTTTCAATGGTAATACATATATGTATTGTTGTAATGATTGGGATGACTAGTGGTGATAAGAGTCACACAATCTTGATTTATGCATCGGGAGCTATGTATAGGTTATCATGTGGTAGGTGCAAGGGAAAAACCTTAATCCTCTTGTCTAGGGTCTCATGAATGTTGACATAAAACTGGTTTTTTTTATCATACTTTGTCTTTTGCAAGGGAAAAACATTTATCCTCTTGTCGGAGGTCTCATGAATGTTGACATAAACTGTTTTTTTATCATACTTACACACTTTGCTTGACAAGCCATAACCCTCCCGTGGGGATATCACTGCGATAGGACATACATTGAGGTAAGGTTATCCACTAAAATTGAATACGTACAAGAGGACATCAGAACAAAAAGGAAATTGCTATGAGGATGGGGCATATTTTTCTAATATAGTGGAAACTTAACTTTTTATGTTGTTGGATGGGGTTGACACTTACTGGAAAATTGGGCTTTAATCACACTTGATACCCACTATGGTTGGCAAATCGTAAACTTACCGTGGAAATTCTCAATGCGATATTGCATAAACTGAATCTTTTGATAATTTGTTCTAAGTACAAACAAGATGCTGTTTGATTTTGGTTAAGCTAATGATACGGTTTTTTTACATACTGAGAGTCTTCTTACTTTGATTTAAGCTGATTTTTAAAAAATTCCTTATATCAAAAGTACACTAAGTCTGAATCAGCTAGTAGATACTTTCTTGACTGCATAAGTAAAAAAATTTAAAGATTGAGACGTACACATAAGCCTTAATTTGTTAATTTGATATTAATTGTATAATCCTCCTATTGAGGGCCTCAAGGGTGGTTGAGTTCATAAGGTTTTTTGGATTCTATTTGCAGCAAAATGATATCTAAAAAATTCTTAGATCTGATTGATTTTTTGAAAAACAATGTCTTTTGGAACAAAAGAAACACACTTAGATCATATTAAGAAGTCTTACATGATGGTTGATTTAGAATTAGACATTGTTCTCAAACTTTCTGGTATAGTGAAGGGCATTGAATAAACTAAATGATAATGTCATTTTCCTATGAGTGCATGATTACTTAAAGTTGTCTACATTGTTAAAACGCTTTAAAACCTCCTGTGAGGGTCTCCAAAGGGATGGCAATTACTGATTTTTTTGACAAATTCTTCAAAATACAAACAAGATGCTGCCCAATTTTTTATAAAAAATGAAGCCTAATTTTTGTCTCTAATGTTACATGTGACATATGATAGTCCGTAGGGTAAACTGCAAACTAATTTTGCAGGTGTGACATGGATAACAACTGGACCTAGTTCTGAAACCTACAATACACACAAGCATAACCAAATCTAATTGAATGATTTTGTATGCATTGAAGTGTTCGCGCCAGATAAAGCCACAACCTCGAGTCTACTATCGACGGCCGACACAGTGACTGATATGATGTATGATCTTTCATTGCAGCCTTCTCCAAAAGTGTCGCACCTCCTATACCAGAGGATTATGTTTTTGCCTAGCTTCCACATGCAAACATTCGAAGAAGCTTTCTACACCGGCTTTTTCACCCACGAGAGTAAAATATTCGGCCCAACCTTGACCATTGGCAACCTACGATACGAATCACATTTGCAGATGCTCAAGACGATAGGACTTTATTGACCAAGCATAAAAGTCATGTCAGGGACGACATGAACGCGGAGGGGGGGAGTGCTGAGCCAGCAGAGGATCACACCCACATTTTTGCTCACACTCATCATTTTGCAACCATTGATTGTAATAAATGTCTTTCCGACATTAATTTTGATTTGAGCCATTCATTAAGTAACGGGACTCAATTGAGTTTCCAGCTTGTAATTCCGAAGTAATATCACTTGCTGATGTAATTAGTTAGAGATGTTCTCACCTCCAAGGCTAAGGTATATAAGCCAAAGTTTTTGTAACCTAAGGGGATTCAGATTATTAATCAAAGTGAGTTTTTGGAGCGCCGTGACTGTGTCTGAGAGAGAGTGAGAGAGAGAGAGAGTCTTATCTACTTGCTACGCGAGCTACGGAGCCGCCATTGGAGAAGCGACACCGCCATTGTGTTAGCAACGGCGAGAGCTACGCACAGATACCAAGAGTGCGCGCTATCGGCTTCTATGTGTGGTAAGTTCCTACGAGCTTCGGTGTGAGTTTTCTTCCAACTCGTGTGTCGGAATGGAGCGTGTAGCATATCTATAGAACCACAACGAGTAGAGCTACACATTGGTACCATCGGAGTCAAGTTTCGATCACCTGTATTTTTCGGCCTGTCTTCATACGCGTTTACCGCACGGAGTGGTTATAGGTTGATTTTGCAGTTCAAGTCTTTAGGGTGTTGTTCTTACCTAGTGTATAGACTTCCCCTTGAGTTTGAGATCGATTCAATGATTCTAGATCCTGTTTCGTATAGCATTCGTTCGTAGTACGGATTTTAGTCACTTGCGTATTTTAAAACTTAGATTTGATTTCCTTAGTAGTGATTGTCATTAGAAGGTCGAGTAGGTGATTTGACACCCACCTAGTTGTTTCCATGCGCCTGCGGGTCAAGCTTCGTCCTCGTCTGACAAATTCTGTTGTTGGTTGAGTTCTCGCTATTTAGCTTCCGCTAGCGGCGTAACCGCCTTAACATTTGGCGCCGTTGCTGGGGACGAGAGACCTAAGTAGGTGACCTTAGACTAATCCTACGAGGTGAGTCGTATAAACTACTTTGTATACTTTAGTTAGAAAAGATCTAGGAGTGGTGGACTCCGAAGATCTCGAGAGATACTAGGAAGTGGGGTATTCCTGGGTCTTCCGTGTTGACAGTATTTTTAGTTTAGCTTAGATTTGTTTGTTGTTTTGTTGGTGTTGAGTAGTTGTTGATAGAAGAAGAATTTGCTAGTCCGCGAGTGACAGTGGATATCTTTAAAATCACAATTACCAAACCCATTTTATGATTAGGAATAGCTTAGGTAGGACTTCATTTGATCCTGATCTAGAGCTAGTAATCATTGGAGTATTTGCTTGATATGGTTGATTGCATGTTAGATCACTAAACCGTCGAGTTGGTAGTGAAACTTGCAATAAACAAAAGTCAGAGAAATTTTCTATGTATCTGGGAGTTTCTGAGCACTAGATGAAGCTTTAGGAAGGATTCTGTGCCAAAAAAAACTGGAAATCTGCAACTTTAGACATCATACGCGTATGATGTTTAAATGACCAAACAGAGACCAAAACAAAAATTTTGACTTTACCAAAGTGTTCAAAAGGGGGGTTATACCCTAATTTCAACTTAAAACAAGAGCATTAACACTCAAAGAAACCCAAAAAGACAAGTCGGAGTCCAAGAAACGCAAAGAAGAGGAAATGTTGGATTCAGATCTTGTTTTTACATTCACACCTGACAAAAACACTTGAAACTCAATTGTAAACATTGGAGAAGGCTTAAAACCAAGAATAGTCAAAATCTGGGACAAAAGACATCATACGCGTATAATGTCTTTTGGCACATCCACTGCTTATTTTTGATATCTGACCTGACAAGATTGTTACAGGCACTGTAGGAAGCATAAATATCAAATTTTGACCCAAATTGATGAAAAAGACATCATACGCGTATGATGTCTTTGACCTAATTTTGGACATATTTTGATACTTTGCCAACACAGATCCATTGTAATAGCTGTCTAGAGGTTATATTTCAAGTTTCATCCCATTTGGATCACAATTGACCCAAAACAAGTCAAAAGCGGAAAATTGCCAAGAAAAGCCTAAATTAGCCATAACTTGCTCAAACAGAGTTCAAACTGAATTTTGTGAGTGGACAGAGCATAAGGGGGCTACTGAGAGTGAGCATAACCAAAATAGTCCAAATCTGTGAAAAAAGACATCATACGCGTATAATGTCTTTTTCAGCATAACTGCAACAAAATTCTCACTTTATGAAACAGAAGTTGTCCAACTGACAAGATTAAACAATTGACCAAGTATCAATCAGTTTGGATCAATTCTGACCACAAAAACTTGGGGAAAACAAATTGCCGAGACGGAAAAGTTAAAGTCCTTTAGGGGAATTGATGAATTTGAGATCGGGCAGGAACCTCCAGAATAACCAACCAAAACAAGGGGAACAAGGAAGTGTCATATCAACCGAGGGAAGTGTAAACCAAAGTTGGGTGCAACCATTAGAGCCGATCTTTGAAGGAAGTGTCTCTGATACTTCTTCGGAGAGATCTTACGAGATTTTCACCGAACACTTGGAACACTTGAACCTGAACAACAGAGAAAATATGGCAGCAGGATCATCAAACCCTTCCGCCACAATGAATCTATTGTTCATAAAATACCAGTACGACAATGAGCAAGGTGCCAAGATCTACAAAGATGGAATGGACCGCTATTGTGTAAAGATAGAGGAGAGACCTAGTGAGTTCAAGGACTTAGTGCCTGTGAGCTATAGCGGAGATAGATATCTAGATGACGAGGGTACCATGTACTTGGTAGTCCTAAACCCTAACATTGTGGACAAGTGGGGATTGATGGGCACCAAAGCCAAAGTAGATGAAGAACTTGAGGAGAAGGCACCAATAATGAACTTCCCTGATGCGAGGTTAAGAAGAGAGAATGAAACTACAAGGATCAACACTGATAACATCTATGTGGGGCTATACAAATATAATAATGGGGAGCAGGATCTCTATTATAGATGTGAAGAACCCTACACTGGAGAGTTGACAGACCGAAAAAGACTTTATGTCTTTACCTACACAGAGGGATCGGAAGTGAAAATTGCCGCTTACGACAAGTATGGGAGGCAATACTCAACAATGGGCAAGAAAGAATTAGAAGGATATACATACTTTGGGGGACCACTACATCAGTATTATGTTACTTCTAGCTCACAAAGACCAGCACCAACAAATGGAGGGCAAAACCCAATGACGACAGGAGGACAAAGAACTCAGGTTGCTGACTCTTTCAACCAACCTCCGTACTCGAAGCTTGGACCAATGGGATCATTACATTCCAGAGAGTCAATGGATACGAATCGAGGTAGTGCAGTTCCAATCCCCACATATACCACTCAAGGTCCAAGGTTCGAAGCGGAACCATCACATTTACCTCCTAGTAGTAGATTCAGGGCAGGGGAACCGACAAGGGTAACCCATGAAGTCCATGATGCTAGAGAAAGCTTTAGCTGGGACACAGGAGCAATGAGATTGGTAGCAGACCATAGACGTATGAGACCATCTCAAGTAGCGAAGTGTATGCCAAAGAAGTATGGTGGTTCAGGAGATCCGTATGCACATGTGTCACTCTTTAAGCAAGTCTTAAGAGCTGAGAAGATAACAGATTTCCATACACAATACGAGGGATTTGGTCTTGCTCTAGAAGGTACGGCATTGACATGGTTTCAACCGCTGAACATAGGGGGATTCCATAACATTGACCATTTGCTAAGAGATTTTGCTGAGGAATTCTCAAAACGAGGGATTAAGCACAATACGGTCTCACAAATATATGCTTTTAAACAGAGAGAACACGAAAAAGTGAAGGAAGCTTCACTTCGCTTCAAACAATACATTGAGAGATGTCCAGTACGTGAACGACCACAAGATGACAGACTATCTGTTCTCTTTATTGAGGGACTGAGGAACGACACTCTCAAGAAGGACTTGCACTTGAAAGCTTGTACAAGTTTCGAGCAAGTAACGAGAGAGGCATTGTACTTAGTGGATAACTGTACAGTTTATGGAGAGGTGTCAGCGGATACAGATTTTGCATCCAGTAGCTCTTCCTCCGTAGCGAGCGAGACTACCACTAAAAAGAATGTTCAAACAACAACCATGCCAAATGTAGAGCAAATGATAGAAGATGCTCTAAAAAGGATGGCACCATACCAAAAACCATTTCCAAAAACACTGAAATGGTGTGCTATTGAACAAAAATGGACAAACCACCCAACAGAGGAGTGTTATTACAACAAAGGGTATGTAAGGGAGCGTCAGTATGCACCTCATGCTCAATTAGCACCACCTCAGGTACATCTAGTACCTCGATACCCAACGGGAAATGTACCAGGACCTATGGGGATAGAAAGACCGCAACCGGTATTGGGACAACAACCACCTTTACCAGGAGCAAGACCAGTGGGCATTAGATATGCACCAACCTTAGAGAATCAGGAAGAACAAGCCTTAGTGCCTGTTCAAGCCTATTATGAAGAATCTGGTGCACACATGTCTCCAATTGTGTATTACCCACCAGAAGAACCCAAACAACCAGAACCATGGGGCATGATTGGGAATGTTGGAACACCAACAGTTACAAGTGCTTCTGATGAAGAGAGATACAATTTGGATGCAAGAACATTGATGTTCATAGCTCATGGAGGGTTAACAGGACAAAGACCATCCTATCCACAAAGGACGAATCAAGTGGGACCAAGACCAGCACTAGGACCCTGTTACAAGTGTGGAGGTGACCATCTGATGAATGTTTGTCCACATACGGAAATAATTAGAATTAACGCTTATTGCACCGAGTGTGGGGTTACTCACTTCATTGAGGATTGTTCAAAGAATCCAAACAAAGTGCAAAAGACGACATTGAATATGCTAGAAACTATTCCTACCAGCTGTGGGTCTGAAAATGAAACTCTGATACCAACGCAAGTTGTTACTAGAGCTCAAGCTAAGAAAACCACTAGAGAACCTGAGAATGGAAAGTTAGCGACTGAAATGGTTAGTCAAGGACCGCGGAGTCAGAGAAACACATGAAAAGCTAGAAAAGTACGCATGAAGTTGAGAAAAGAACGTGAAGACGCTATTCTAGCTGAGGAACTAAAGATAGATTAGAAAAACTTGAGAGTCAAAACGGGAAACGAGAGATGAGCCCGGAAAGAACGAAACAAAAGAGTATGAAAGAAACAACGAGCTTAAGCTCAGGGGGATCAGTGCTAGTTGACAAAGTACACGAACCATTGGACGCACTGATGAGAGCTTACGAAGCTAGGTTAAAGAACAACCAAACACAAGAACAGAGGTGGATGACATACCCAAACGCGGAATTGGAAAAGCAGAGACTTGAAATGTGCCAGAGAATGATCGAGACTGCACAAGCCTTATTAGAACCACCAAGAGAAACAATGAATTGTGGAATGGAAAACCCAATTCAGCAAGAGACTATCATTTCACGGGTAGCTGAAAAGACTCCCAGTGCACAAAAGCCTGAAAATACACACAAGGATGACCGCATAGTATTGAACACAACCGATCAGGAGATAGAGAGTTTTCATCCAGTCATACAGAGGTCTTACAGAAGAGATGAGGATTACAATGAATTTTGGAAACAAGTGAGAGAGGCAAACTTTGCAAACGAGCTAAGTTGCCAAGCTAATCAGACAAATTGGGAAAAGGACATCAAGAATCCTCCCATAGTGGAATTTGAGGCAGGATCTCAAGTGGACTTGGATCTGCAATCTTACTGGGGAGATGGGGGCTCTGTTAGAACAATGGAGAGCAAACCTCACTCACTGAATACCTTACCTTCATACTTAGGAGAGTATGAAGCAAAATCCGAGATTAGAGCACTTCCCTCACGAAGAATCTCATCAGAAAAAATCATGGACTCGCAAGGATTGATAGAGATCTTGTCAACACCAGTGACATGCACTATCACTCTAGCTGAGCTTTTGAGGCTAAGACCACATATGTGGACCACTGTAGGAAAATGCTTGGAGAAATTTGGGATAAAAGACCCAACATCGAGACTGCAAGAGGGTATACAAGAGCTGAGCAAACCACAAAAGAACGCTAAGCCTGTACCCTTAAACAAGGTCGGAGAGTATTGCGAAGGTGAAGAGGGGAATACAACCTTACCAGTTGAATTCCAAGGAGTGAACACGATGGCAATACTAGACAGCGGAGCTGGGGTAGCCATTGCTACAAAAGAAATCTGGAAAAAATGGGAGAAACCAGCAATAAGGAAGACTAGGTTGAAACTCCAATTAGCAGATGGACACATGGAGAAACCTATGGGGTTATTAGAGAAAGTCGTAGTGACTTCTTGCGGAATTGAATACGAACATACTTTTGCTATTGTCGATTTTGGCAAGGAGAATAACTATGATATCATACTGGGAAGACCATTCATGAGACAGTTGAAAATGGTCCAGGATTGGGGCTACGATCACATATACCTGAGAAATATGGAAACCACTACATGTGTGAACCTGAAAGACCATAGCTACAAAGATGTGAACCGAACATCGGTGGAGGAGTTTGATTCAGCTACTTTGGCGGGATCCGAATTTCCAGCTTGGTTAGGTAAACCCAAGGAGTTATGGATGTGTGGAGCTTCGAAATGTGGAAGTCTGAAACGAGAAGAATGTGTTTTAGAAAGGGGTATCGAAGACGAAACTTATATAGGAGAACCCTTTCCAGAGGACACGCTTGAACCATTAGAATGGACACACATTCTAGCAACCCTAGATGTTTGTGCAATGCCGGATGGTCCCACAACAAAATTTTGCGACAAGGACGGGTACGATGTGGTTCCGTACTTCATGTTGAGAACTGTACTCGAAAAAGAAAATGAAAAGAACGATACACTGGAAAAGGAAGATGAAGAAGAGGTGTTTCACGACATTCCCGATCATCCAGAGTGGGGAAATGAAGCAGACAACGAGTCAACGGACAATTCAAGCGGAAACGAAGAAACTATAACGGATGTCCGATTTTATGATTTTCCGAACCTAACTAAACAACGCCAGAAACGCTATAGAGCAAAGAGAAAAACAAAGGGGGTTAGAACCAATCCGATGCCTAGAATAAGGGGAAAAAATCAATTCCTAATGCTAGTAAAGGCAGAAGATTGTGTTAAGGACAAGGTTTCTGGAAGAATGAGAGGCAATGATCAAAAGAGCTTACAAAAAGACAAAAGAGGCTCAAGAAATCAAGTTCAAAGGAATGGAACGAAAACAGAAACAGAAAAAACAGAAAAGAACAAGCGCAACAGAGAACACACGGAGTCCAAGTTAGAACATAGAAACAAGTACAGAGAGCTCAAGAAAACTCTGAAAGAAGTTTGGACAACAGAATTTGAGAGTGGAGAGGACGAAAACGCCAAAATCAAGGAAAACATGGATGTTCCCTCTCACTATAGAAAATTCACAATAGAGGATAGGAAGGTGGTATTAACCCAACCTATTCGAGCGAGAAGGGAGAACGAATCTTATGACGGACCGGAGGATGCAAAAAAAGTTGATTTAGCAGCTCCAGGGGAGACACCTAGACCGGTGGACATAGCCACGGATTTGTCTCCAGGCGAGGAAGAGAGACTTTTGAGTCTTCTCAGAGAGTATAGGGATGTGTTTGCATGGTCTTATAAGGACTTAAAGGGAGTTGACCCATCAATATGCCAACACACAATCCCACTAAAACAAGACGCAAAGCCTAGCAGACAGAGACCATACACATATAATGATACGTTTGCTAAGCGAATCAAAGAAGAGATAGATAAGCTAATGGAAGCTGAATTCATATACGAGATTGAACACACCGATTGGGTATCTCCGATTGTGGTGGTACCCAAGAAGAACGGAAAACTCCGAGTGTGTGTCAACTTAAAGAAAGTGAATGCTGCAACAATCCGGGACAATTATCCCCTGCCGATAACTGATCATGTTCTAGAGCGTGTATCAGGGAAAACAACATACTCTTTTCTTGATGGTTTTTCAGGATATAACCAGCTAGCCATAGCACTGGAAGATCAACATAAAACAGCTTTTGCAACGGAGTGGGGAATTTATGCTTATCGGGTTATGCCTTTTGGTCTAACCAATGCTCCCGCAACCTTCCAGAGGCTGATGACGCATGCTTTCAAAGAATACTTAAGGTTGTTTCTAGAAATATACATGGATGACTTATGTGTACATTCTCTTCTGAGAGATGAGCATCTAGAACACCTAAGAAAAGTATTTGAGAAATGTAGGACATATCGCATTTGTCTCAATCCTGAGAAATGTGTGTTTATGGTCCGACAAGGCAGAATTCTAGGACATATTGTCTCACAAAACGGAATATCCACGGATTTAGAGAAGATAAAAGTTATAGTGGATATGCCTAGACCAACCAATGCGAAACAAGTACAGAGCTTTATGGGACATTGTGGATATTATAGACGATTCATTTACATGTACGCTATAATAGGCCAACCACTTTACAGGCTAATAGTGAACTTTGAATGGACAGAGGAGTGTGAGGAATCGTTCAAGAAATTGAAAGAGGCACTCATTACTGCTCCAGTCTTGAAATCACCAGATTGGGAGAAGATATTCCATGTGCACATAGATGCTTCGGCATATGCAATAGGATGCATTCTGGCTCAGCCAGAAGAAGGAAACATGGATTTTCCTATCTGTTACGCCAGTCGACAGCTCAACAATGCAGAGAAGAATTACACCACAACAGAGCGAGAGGGATTAGGAATGATATATGCTGTGAAGAAATTTCGGCATTATCTTCTAGCCAACAAGTTTGTGTTTTTTACGGATCACCAAGCCTTGCTCTACCTAGTGAATAAACCATGCAATACCGGGAGAATAGTGAGATGGTTCATTATCTTGCTGGAATTCGACTTCACGGTAGTAGTAAAGAAAGGAAAAACACATCTTAGAGCTGATCATCTTTCGCGATTGACGAATAGAGAAGACCCTATAGGAGTAGATGACGACATGCCAGACGCGTACTTGTTCAACATAGAAATGATACCGAAGTGGTCTCAAAATGTCGTTAACCTATTAACCTATGGAGGAGAGTTCGATAGAAGAGAATACAACCAGAAACATATTGCTATTCAGCAATCCAAGAATCTTCAATTGGTTGCAAGAAGGTTGTATCAATTGGGAAATGATCATGTTTTACGACTATGCATCAATCCTGAGGAATATAATATATATCTGCGCGAAGCACATGTTCAGGAATGTGCATTTCATTGTTCAAGAATGAACACATATAGGAATTTGTTACAATTGGGAGTCTATTGGCCAGGAATGAAAGAAAGCGTACATGAATATGTCACTGTATGTATTGTATGTTCATCAAAACCGCCAGCAGAGTATTCGAAATTATATCAGATAATGATCGCTCCAGAATGGAGTCAATATATTGTTGAATATCTCACAAATAGAACTTTCCCAGAAGGAACGTCAAAAGCTCGTCAGAAATCTGTAGAGACAGAAGCTAGAGATTACGCTTTAATAGGAGATCAACTCTATAAGAGAGGTAAAGGCAACCAGATTAGGATTTGCGCATCAGAGACTGAGTATGTGATAATACTAGAGCAAGCTCATGGAGGAGTAGGTGGAGGCCATTTCTCAGGTGATAAGACAGCAAAACTTGTCTTAGCCGCAGGAATATGGTGGCCAACATTACATATGGACGCTGAGGAATACGTTAAACGGTGCGATGACTGTCAGCGGACCAAAGTACCACTTAAAAGAGATGATATTCCGCTTAGACCAATGATGGGGGCAAGAGCTTTTACAAAATGGGGGATTGATTATGTCGGACCCATTTCACCTCCTGCATATAAGACTCATGCACAATACATCGTTGTGGCTACAGACTATCTAACAAAGTGGGTCGAAGCAAAGGCAACTCAAAAAGTAGATGCCAGGACCACGGCACAATTTCTATATGAATACGTCTTTGTACGATATGGATTGCCAATAGAAATTGTGAGTGATCGAGGCACACATTTTATAAATGAAGTGATAGAGATCCTTCTAGATGAATTCATGGTAATCCATAGGAAATCAGCCCCGTATCATCCACAAGCAAACGGACAAGCTGAAGCAACAAACAAAACCATATGCACGGTCCTTACGAAGATTGTATCTGAGTCGAGAACTGACTGGGACCAGAAGTTGCATTCAACATTATGGGCATATAGGGTAGCATATAAAACATCAATAGGAACGACCCCATATAACATGGTTTTTGGGCTAAATGCTATCTTACCAATAGAATTCTTGATTTCAACCTTAAGGGTGGCTAAGGATCTAGAGTGGACAGGGCACGAGCTTTCTGATAGAATAGATGACCTGGAAAAGCTAGATGAGCTTCGCCTAAAAGCAGTGGCTTCTATCTACGCTCAAAAAAGGCGACAAAAATTTTTTTTTGATAAGCATGTGCGGACTAAAGAGTTTAAGGTTTGGGACTATGTCCTAGTTTACACTCTGAAACAACATGCTAAGAAGCTTAAAAAGCGAGGGATGGGACCTCTGGTGATTAAAGATCTATCACCAAGCGGAGCCGTCAAGCTTGCTACATTAGACGGAGAAGAAATGCCCAATTGGATTAGTGGATGCAGAGTGAAAAAGTATCTTTTGCCGCTAACCCAAGACATGCTTCTCAAAATACATCAAGAAAAGCTGCGTGTCCAGACAAAGAAAATGATTTTGGAGGAAGCGCAAGCCGAGGCAAAGGAAAGAATGGAGAAAAGAAGACTACTACGTCAGAAACAGCGCAATGAAGGAGCAATATGAATAAACGCAGTCAGTATAACAGAAATGGATAATGACAAAGAAGAACCCATCATTGAATGCAAAGTAGGAACCAACCAAATCAAAGCCAGAGCACTATTGGATTCAGGAGCTCAAGCTAACCTACTTTCACTCAGTTTGTATAGACAATTGACAAATGACACTAAACTACAAACTGCCAAGCAAGAGTTAAAGAGTTACTCTGAGAATTCAATCAAAACTGTCGGATGCACAGTTTTACATATACAGATTAACCGTTATGTGTATCCTCATATGTTTTACGTGGTTGAAGACCAAGCTACACAACATCCATTATTGCTAGGACAACCATGGCAGAAGCAATACAATGCAATGATTTACTGGAGTTCTAAATCAGTGCTTATCAAATACGAAGGTGAAAGTCAATCAGTTAAGTTCACCAAAGGATCAGAGCCAACTCCAAAGGACGAATCCAAAGACAAAGGTAAACAACAACCAGAGAAAAAGAAGAAGCAATGGCAACCAAAAGTTTCTTTACAACCGGATTACTCTTCGACGAGGAATTCTCAACAGTGGATAAGGAAGACAAGCAATAATATAACAGCTCAACCTTGGGAAAAAACGGAGTCAAAGTTGGTATGGAGACCAAAAAAGGTTGTGCCAGAGAACACAAAGGTGGAAAACAGAGTCTTCAATACCAGACAACAGAGTGATTCCAGACAATCAAGAACAGTGAAACAGATCTGGATTCCAAAGAAGTTCATGACGGCACAAAGCTATAGCAAGCAAATTTGGATCCCAAAGATTTGTAAACAGGAACTCCCTTCAGTACAATCAACGGAAACTCCTAGGTATTTCAAGTCGAGGAAATCAACACAAAGAACAAAGCAGGTTTGGGTCGCAAAGAGTTTGTGGCAAGCACAAGTGAAGCGGAAGCAGATTTGGATTGTAAAAAAGAACAACAAAGTGAAGAAGAATCCATCTACTGATTCTACTACCGAAGTGCCAAAACCAATCCAAAACCCGACCACCAATCCTTCAATCAAACAAAGAGCAGCTTTATTGGAAAGACTGTTGTATCATCGCTCTACAATTGCATTTGGAACTTATGACCAAAACAACTACAATGCTTCGCCCACAGACACTTCATAGTCGTCCGGGAGGACTCAGACTAGGAGGGGGGGAGGTATACAGGTATACAGGAGTTACAAAGCAGCTACAAGCGCCAAAAACAAAGAAAAACAAAAATTATATTACAAGGGCAGTGTCTTACATGATTTTGTAATTTTTATGTTTGATTGCGGATATTGATAATATTTATGCCCTTATATACCTTGTTTTGCAACAAGAAGAGATCAAATGATGAATTTGGGTCTCTAGACGTGTAAATATCACTAAATAAGAGTGTGTTTGGAGCTAAAAAGTGGAAAAAAGTGGTAATCCAAGTCCAGAAATCACAAATAAGTGTATATTCATATCCACAGGGTTACCAGCTATTTATTGTGTATGTTTGGAATTTTTTGGCTTCAATTTTCTATTTTCCTTTATTTTTTATGATTTTCTTAATAAAAATAAAAGAAAAATAAAAAAGCAGGTGAAACGAGATCGGAAAAAAGAAAAGAATAGACGGTGATGGTCCTAATGACAAGGGCAACCCATGGTAAAAATTGGGTACAATTCTGAAAAAGTTGCGGAAAGCCCGAAATGACACAATTTTGGCAAAGTGGACAGATTTCTCAGAAACAGGTCAAACGGAGTCCAAATTGAGAAATTTCAAATCCTAAAGTGCATTTCACGACGAGATAGGAGCACATGTCAAATTTGGCAACAAGTGATCCGGGAAGTCCGAAGTTAAGTATTTTTCACTTCACTTTCAAGCTCATTTCCACTATTACCTTCTTGGAGAGAGCAAAGAGCACACAGGAGCATCCAACCTTCTACAGCCTTCTACGACTGCTACGAGAGCTCAGAGGACACCAGACATGAGAGGTAGACTCGTTGCCATAAGCTTTTGATGCTTATCGTTAACTTTGTCGCGAAAACTGACCAAAACCAAGAAACAAGAGTAGACGGGGAATGGGGAAGAACGCTAGGTAGGGGCACAACCGCCTAACCAAACCTTGCAAGAACTTAGAGGTGGGTTACCCTAGCATAGAAGATGGGTTTCTAACACTCAAAGCTCGAGAAAGAACGACTTGAAAAACCCTAGGTCAACAGAGCCTGCAAGAGGCAAACAGGAAAAAGTTGTCGAAACGACACAAAACTTCTCAGAAAGCTTAACAACATCGAGGGCAATGCAACCATGGAGTATCTCCGGGTTTGGATCACCAAAAGTAGGTCGGAACAACCAATTCGGCTGCAGACACACAAAGCGTCATTTTGGCATAACGGCTAAAATTGACGACCAAATGACATGAAACTTCACAATCAGCTTCAAATATACATGGATGACTTATGTTGCAAGCAAAACCCAAAAGAAAGCTGATTCACTTACCGATGGTGAAAAAGACGCTTTCGGGCAACCAAATGGAGAAATATGGAGAACGGGGAGCCAAAGTCAAGTTCAACCAAATAGATG
The DNA here is from genome assembly GCF_014529385.1 of Adiantum capillus-veneris. Lineage (NCBI taxonomy): Eukaryota > Viridiplantae > Streptophyta > Polypodiopsida > Polypodiales > Pteridaceae > Adiantum > Adiantum capillus-veneris. Next base: position 117,169,722 of record NC_140954.1, read on the forward strand.
GCTTCACAACATATCCAATGAGCTGGAAATGCAACTCTCGAGAAGAAAAGTTGAAGAAATTCAACTCCAAGGCAAAAAGACGACTTCGGAGACTGAAATGCCTATAAGGGGGCTTTTTAGCTAAACTGATGACTTTTTAAGTTGAAAACTAGTTAGCAGGGCTTAGGGCACTAGCACAAAGCATTCTTTGCACAAAAAGACCAACATTTCAAGAAAAGACATCATACGCGTATGATGTCTCACAGCATGAATTTCACATCCATTTCAACATTTGAGTGCATAGCCTCATTCCACATGTTAATCACATCCTATGAACCAAGTATCATGAGAATTGGAGTTAGAAAACCCAAGGAAAACCAAAAAGACACAAAGTAGGCCATAAAATTGATTTTTGGTCCTAATTTTGTCAAAATAACTCCAAACTCATTGAAACTTTGTAAGATTGTTGATTAACACATCTACAAGCTATCTGTAACCAAAAAGCACCATTTTGACACAAAAGACATCATACGCGTATAATGTCTATTTGCACTTACAGAGCCAAAACTGCTCATTTGACATCATACATCCACTATATATATCTAATACATGCTACATATGAAATTTGGAACCATTTGGTCAAGTGGATCACCCCATTAGCCCAATTGAGAGAAAATCCTTCATCCAAAGCCTATTTTAGCCCAAAATCCAACATACTCAAGTCCAAACCAAGATTTGAGTAAGGACAATCCTTCACTAGTACATGGGGAGTCCACAGAACCAATCCCATGAAAAATTGATGAAAAAGACATCATACGCGTATAATGTCTCCAGAGCCATTTTTAGCCCAAAATCTATCCAAACTTCATAAATCCACTGAATAAGCCTATCTAAAGCCAAATCCAAGCTTATAGAGAAATCTGGTCCAAAAATACACTAAAAGACATCATACGCGTATGATGTCTCACTATGTGATTTTGGCACCTCAGGGCTTCAACCACCAAGCAGAAGTGATCTACATGCCATTTGAAGGTGAACCACCAAGTTTTATCCAATTTGGATCATAAAATCCAATTCCCTTTCAAAATTTTGCCAAGAGCCTGAACTGGCCAAAACTTGACCAAATGGGATCCAAACTCAAATCAAAGCATATGATACTCATGTATACACTATCAGCTACAAGCACAACCAATATGAAGTCATTTTGACACAAAAGACATCATACGCATATGATGTCTCCAGCATAATTTTGAGCCCATTTTGCATATTTTTTCACCTACCTTGCATCCTTAGGCCCTGAATAGCTCATGTTTCAATTTTCAAGTCATTTGAATAGTTAAAAGCTTCATTTCGGCTTTCAGTACTAAAAAGACGCTAACTTCTGAAATTGGAGTTACAGGATCCATGGATTCCGCCAAGTTATCGGCAACGAAGAGAAAAAGACCGACAATCGAAGATGCTCTTGCAGAAGCGGAACCCTTTGACATTCCAGCAGAAACCCTCAAGCCAACCAAAACTTGGGTGGAGGAAGCAGTACTGGAACAAGAGGGAATAAAGATCTACCAGGGGACTTTCAGAGATCCTCAAGGGCAAGCGGTGGATATACCGATGATCCCACAAGAATTGGTGGATTATAGCAGGTCAGAGAACATCAGCAGGTACCTGGAAAGGGCAGACTTGCACAGATTCTTCAGCTCGAGACCATCAGGTGTAGATACAAGAAGAGTGTATGAGTTGGCAACCTCCATTCAGAAGGATGGGAAAGCCACATTGACAGCAATAGATGGAGAGAAAGTAGAGGTACAGATCACTCCACAGCTCATTGCAGATGCATTGAAGCTGCACAACAAAGGGAGCTCTGTCAGGGAAAGAAGGGAGGCTATAGAGGTTTACGGGTCCAAGAAACAGAATGCAACCTATGGAGATATGGCAGACCAAAGAGCGGCAACCCTTTGCCGACTGTACAACCAGTTTCTCCATATTTTCAGTAAAAGACCGCAAAAGTATACGACACCACCCCATGCCATTGCAACTACCATCACATGGGCATTGAAGAGCAATATGCCAAAAGAGGTGAATTACGCTCAACACATCCACGAGCAAGTAATTGCCATGCACAACGAGAAGCCAAAGTATATAGGAGGAGTTGAAGTTCTGACAAGAATAGCTTATGAATCTATTGGAGCCAGAGATCAATGGCCAAAGGTTCCCTCCCAGAATGAGTGGCTTAGAGAAGCCGATGAGGAGGAAGAACAGCCTGAAGTATCCAAGAGGGCGTCCACAAGAGCACGCAGGAAACTAGAAATAGTTTCAGAACCTGAAGAGGATGTGGATGAGCCGCTTATGAAGAAAGCAAAGAGGAAGGTTGCTCCCAAGCAAACCAAAAGTCAAAAAGCGGCGATAATGGAAAGACTGGTGGAGCAGTTTAGAGCGGAAAGAGCTCTAAAGGGGGACTTTGAAGAAAAGTGGGTGCCAGACCCCACTAAAGTCGGAACTAGCTCAGCCAGGCCACATGTTGATCAATATGATCAATATATTAGAGCTTATGAGGAGTCAGAGGCTATACTGGAGCAGCAACCTGTCGAGCCATACACTGAAGAGGAAGTACAGCTTTTAAAAGCTGAGCTGAAAAAGGACGACAAGGGGAAGAAGAAAGTAGATGAGTCTACTGAACCTCACGAGAAAGACGGGCAAGCAAACAAAGGGAAAGCCAAGATGACTGAGGACAATCAGCCCTCCTTTACTGATGTACCAAGCGCGAAGAAGACGGAAATCATTGTGGAAGAGACCACAGTAGAGATGGACACGGCTGGTATGGAAAAACTGGAGGCCGGGACCAAGGAAAAGGAGATAGATCCAGTTCAGCAAAAGAAAAACGATTATGAGGATCTGGTAGCGATAGGGTACACTGAAGCAGAGGCCCTTGAGGCATTTTATGGGATCACCCTACAAAAACAAGATGATCGGAGAGGGACGGAGAAAAAAACAAGGAGTACAAAAGAAAGTGAAGAGAAACTGGACGAACAGAACGTACTAGAAGAGCCAAAGCCAATGGAGGTGGTGGCAGAAAAAGCTTTAGAGTTGACAGATGAAGATGAAAAAGACATGCACATGGTGCATGAACTGCTCAGCAAGATCAAAGAAAGATCCAAGGCAAAGGAAGTGGAGATTGAGACAGCCAAACAAAGGGAAGCCGAGTTGTAGAGGAAATTAGAGAATGCTATGACTGAATCTGAAAGTCATAAAGCATCACTCTACGACGCGGAAAACGAGAGAGACGGCTTGATACTCCAGCTAGCCAAGGCTTCAAGAGAAGTAACAAGTGCACAGGAAGCAAGGGAGCGGATGGAAGACGACTTGGAGGCTGCTAAAGATGAGCTCATTGAGCTAAGGGAAAGATTCGAGCTCCAAGAAAGAACAATCACTAGACTCAGGACTACCCCTAGAGCTAGCAGAGCAGGAACCGAACAAGAAGGAACTCTCGTACCAGCTTTAGAAGACCAGATCCAAAGCTTACAAAGAGAGCTAAGATTAGAGCAAGTGCAAAGGTTGCACATTGCGGAGGGATCATTGGCAGCAGAGGAGAGGCTCACTTTAGAAAATCAAACACTAAGAACAGAGAATGAGACCCTCCGCAAACAGCTCCAAGATCTACAAGAGCAACAAAGAAGAGAGACAGAGACACCACAAGAAGAATCAGGTGGAGCAGCCATAGAGCTACCAGAAACTGGAGAGGCAACCACAATTGAAGATCCAGCCCCAGTTCAAGAGGTGGCCTCAACTTCAGGAATCTCTGAAGAAGAAGAACAAAGGCTCCATGACCAAATAGAAAAGTCAACAGAGGAGAGTGCCAAGGCGGAAATGGAATGGGAGAGGAGACTCCTAATCTCCATTAGACTTCAGGGACTAGACACAAAAGTGCTCCATGAAGAGTGGATGCAACCCAGCTTGCCTTTCCCTTTGATGAAGTTTGAAGTGATAAAAACGAAAAAGAGAATAGAGGAGGAGCAGTATGTCGCTCTTTACGAAGGCGACATCACAAAAGAGGAACAATCAAAGAAGATTGTAGATTCGCAGCCTAGATGGAGGAAAGGTTGGCTGAACAAATACCCAACCTACCTCATCTACTTGGTAGAGGCACCAAAGGAGATTTGGGAGGATGCAACCTTCTGCCCGGTGCCAAGAGTCAGAAGCTGGAAAGAGCATGGCAGGATTGCAGAAAAGAAGCCAAATTGGCTTAATTACCCCAGGATGCCAGGACCAATGGCAGGAGAGAGAATAGGTAAAGCCTACATGATGAAAACCCTAACGGGCACCATCAAGCTCTTTACTGGCTCTCTTGACCTTTCGTGTCAGATGCTCAAGAAAATTTGTAGGACTCTCTTAGCTTGCATTGAAGTGTTCGCGCCAGATAAAGCCACGACCTCGAGTCTACTATCGACGGTCGACACAGTGACTGATATGATGTATGATCTTTCATTGCAGCCTTCTCCAAAAGTGTTGCACCTCCTATACCAGAGGATTATGTTTTTGCTTAGCTTCCACATGCAAACATTCGAAGAAGCTTTCTACACCGGCTTTTTCACCCACGAGAGTAAAATATTCGGCCCAACCTTGACCATCGGCAACCTACGATACGAATCACATTTGCAGATGCTCAAGATGACAGGACTTTATTGACCAAGCATAAAAGTCATGTCAGGGACGACATGAACGCGGAGGGGGGGAGTGTTGAGCCAGCAGAGGATCACACCCACATTTTTGCTCACACTCATCATTTTGTAACCATTGATTGTAATAAATGTCTTTTCGACATTAATTTTGATTTGAGCCATTCATTAAGTAACGGGACTCAATTGAGTTTCCAGCTTGTAATTCCGAAGTAATTTCACTTGCTGATGTAATTAGTTAGAGATGTTCTCACCTCCAAGGCTGAGGTATATAAGCCAAAGTTTTTGTAACCTAAGGGGATTCAGATTATTAATCAAAGTGAGTTTTTGGAGCGCCGTGACTGTGTCTGAGAGAGAGTGAGAGAGAGAGAGAGTCTTATCTACTTGCTGCGCAAGCTACGGAGCCGCCATTGGAGAAGCGACACCGCCATTGTGTTAGCAACGGCGAGAGCTACGCACAGATACCAAGAGTGCGCGCTATCGGTTTCTATGTGTGGTAAGTTCCTACGAGCTTCGGTGTGAGTTTTCTTCCAACTCGTGTGTCGGAATGGAGCGTGCAACATATCTATAGAACCACAACGAGTAGAGCTACACATTGGTACCATCGGGGTCAAGTTTCGATCACCTGTATTTTTTGGCTTGTCTTCATACGCGTTTATCGCACGGAGTGGTTATAGGTTGATTTTGCAGTTCATGTCTTTAGGGTGTTGTTCTTACCTAGTGTATAGACTTCCCCTTGAGTTTGAGATCGATTCAATGATTCTAGATCCTATTTCGTATAGCATTCGTTCGTAGTACGGATTTCAGTCACTTGCGTATTTTAAAACTTAGATTTGATTTCCTTAGTAGTGATTGTCATTAGAAGGTCGAGTAGGTGATTTGACACCCACCTAGTTGTTTCCATGCGCCTGCGGGTCAAGCTTCGTCCTCGTTTGACAAATTTTGTTGTTGGTTGAGTTCTCGCTATTTAGCTTCCGCTAGCGGCGTAACCGCCTTAACATTTGGCGCCGTTGCCGGGGACGAGAGCCCTAAGTAGGTGACCTTAGACTAATCCTACGAGGTGAGTTGAGTTGTAGGTACCAAAACTTGTCTACATATTTGTGGATAGATTCATTGGGAGAGAGCTTTAAGCTTCGCCATTCGGTGAGTACTTTGTCTTTGGCATCGGTGGCCAAAAACTGCTTCATAATGGAAGCTCTTAAAGCTTTCCATGTTCGTGGAGCTTCACCGTTGGCTCATAGGCTAGACCACCATTGTCTGGCGGACTTTTGAAAGTGCATAGCTACATGGCGTAGCTTAGAGGACTCCATGAAGCCCTCATCTCCAAACAACGCATCGAATTGTTGGATAAAGGCCATGACTTTGTCCGTAGCACCAAAGGTACCATCATAGGTAAGGAAAGAGATGCTCTTCCCTCCCTCTTTGAATTTCTTCAACCTGGACGACCTCATCCATGCGGCATAGGATTTCCTATGGCCTCTTCTTTTTGATGGTTCAAAGGTTGCACCATCACTTTCTTCAGAAGGTGGAGAAGAGGGTGACCTCTTTCTCGCCTTTTTCTTGTCCTGATCTTTGTCGTCTTCACCATAGCTTTCATAAGAGGAAGAGGATGAAGAAGATGGAGAAGAGGGTGTCCTCTTTCTCGCCTTTTTCTTCTCTTGCTTTTTATCATCCCTCTTTGAATTATGGCGTGGAGAAGAGTGTGATGGTCTTCTCCGCTTTGGTGGTGATGGAGAGCGTTTAGCCCGCCGTCTTCGTGGAGCCATCTCCGCCGAGGTGGCGGGAGACTCGGTTCTTTCTCGTTCCTTCAGTGGAGGCTCTTGAGTTCTCCTTTGGGAAGTAGATGCATCATCAAGAAGTAAATTCTTGAGCCCTTCATATGGATTCTCTTCTTCTTCCCGAATCGGAGAGAGACCTCTTTTGGTAGTCTCACAAGGAGGCTTCCTAGGTGTTCTCTCATCATGGTGATGAGCTTGGAGAATCCCGTGAGCACGGAGCTGCCGTTGCACTTCCCTTTGGAGAGATGGATTGCCCATGGCTTGTTGAAGCCTAGAAACAAGATAGTTAACAAGCATTGAAGCATCATTAGTAGCTTGCTCATGAGCAAAATCAAAGTTATCAACATTAATTTCACTCTCTTTACTATTGTCAGCCATTCTAACAACTTTTAGGTGTAAACTTTTTAGGAGTACTTTGGCACTTCAAGCCCTAGTTGCTACTCCTCTTTACCCCTTTAGAAAAAGCACTCAAGCTACTGTACCCACGGCTCGAATACCATTAATTGCAAGGAATAGCAAAGAGGGTCTTTCGACACCAAAACAGCACCGGCTCCTGTCAAGCTTCTAATAGCTCAATAGTGGTTAAGCCGTAGGCAAGCCCCGTAGGACTCCACTATTAAGACCATAGCTCTTGATGTTGATGCCCCGTTAACTGCACAAAGGCAGGCGCACTGCAAGGCTGAAAAATCCCTATTCTACTTACTCACAGGCAATTAATAATACCAACCATTTGTAGCTAGCTTGAGGACCTCCCTTCTTGAGCAAGAAAAGAGAAACCTTGAGCTCTGATACCAATGTAACAATTAATGGCCTAATAACTTATGTGTAGCAGAAATTAGCATGAACATAGTGGGCATTTCATTAGAATAGATTCCTAATGAGAATTAGAAGAGTGCTTGGGTGGAGAGAGCAACAAAAAGCATAACACCTAGTTAGATAGCATCGACAATACTTTCAAAAGAGAGAGAAATTAAGCTATTGACAACTGTTGAGGACCGGATTTTCATGGAGCCGGTCCCCCCTCCAAAAGGCTTTGTATTATGGTTTCTCCCATCAAGAGAGACATTGTACAATACAATTCTTTGTGTTCCTTCAAGACTAGCTAGTGCAATGAAGATGGAAACTTCATGCACTAAGCAAAACACTTAACAAACACAACTTGAATTATCCCCGTTCTGAGACCCAAGACCTCATACACCTTCGAAGATGGTGAGAGCTAGCAGGGTATGAGAGTAGATTGAGAGGAAGAAGGAGTATCTTACGAGAAAGATGTACATCTCCTCACATAATCACTCATATGTAGCATAGCTTAGCTTAGTAATTAGCTTGGTAGAGGAGATGAGCATGCATTGAAGCTTGGCTCTTGGTTGGATTTTCATCCACATGCCAAGAGAGTGTTGATGTAGGCTTCTATCTCACAAGCTTGGAGTAGGTGATGAGTTCTCCATTAAATCTTGGGAAGAGATAGTCTTCTCTTTCTTCACACATGAGCTTGTGTGAGTGTGTGTGTGTGTGTGTGTGTGTGTGTGTGATAATGCCTTGCAAAAATCAGCCCCCTCTCTCTCTTGGGCGAACCCTCTTGCTAATTGCTCTTGCTGAAGCCTCATTGGCCCTCCCCAAGTCAAGCCAATTACAATTAAGCAGCATAAGTGATAGCCTTCTAACATGTGTCCCCCTTTCCCCTTTTGTGAGAGCTTTAGGTAATTAAATAATTAAGCTAAACTCTCATTGGACCCCTTTGCCTCCTGGCCAATAGGAATCAGGCAAGCCATGGGGCTCCTGAATGCTCATTGGACCCCTTGGGAGACTGCCCAATAGTCTTCTAGGAGACTTAATTCTCATTGGTTTCTTTTATTAAATGTTTTTAAATTAATTAAACTAGATTTACTCTAGCTTAATTCTCATTGGTCCACTTCAAGGGTCATCCAATAGAAATTGGGCACACCTTGTGGGCATCTGGCCTAGGGAGCTGACATGTGTCCCTCATTCCCTTTGTGTAAAGGGAGCCTGTGTGTGTGTGTGTGTGGCTTTCTCTCTCATCCCCTACCTTTAGGGCTCGCCCCCTCCCATGTAGGGATGTGCAAAGACTTTTAGGGCACACACAAAGCATCCAATTTTCCCTAGGGTTGACCTTTGGACACAACCTTTGAATTTTGGAACCTTAGCATTTTGGAAGTCTTAATGGGTTGAACCTTAGGGTCTTTTTAGCCCATTGTTGCACATGGCTCTTTTGCAGATGGCCCCCCCTTTGGATCCCTATTTTCCCTCCTTTGGATCCCTACTGTGGCCGGTCTTCTAGCTTAACCAATATTCTAGCTTTTTTCTCCCCTGGCCTTCCCCATATTAAATGATCAGTTTAATATGAGAAAATCATTTAGGAGAATTAGATATTGATTATTATGACAGCTGGATCCTTATCCTCGTAGGATTGGTGGAGATTTTTCTCTAACGACAGTATATCCTCTAAGTGGATCACATCAATAATAGTCCTTGAAGATAGGAGGTTATACATCAAATAATTTTTCATTCATTAGTATTTCAAGCTGTTTGCGGGTCGCCGCGATGGACGTCCATAGCATAGCTCTCATGCATCAACATAAAATTATCGATACAGGGGAAGCGACTCGGATGAGGCATGGAAACTCACTAGGGTGTCAATCCTAATGAAGTGAACTCGAAGAGATGCAACTACTAACTCTACAAGCAAATCAATCGCACTAAAGCCAAGTAATCTGCCTATGTCCTTCTACACAGCTCTACAGTCATCACGCCCGTTCACCATGCAAATCATATCGGAATCGCACGAAACTTGAAGGGAAGCTACAGGGGACTATCAGGAACATATCCTATCACTGTCACAGCATTCTGGAGAGGTACAACGATCGCGATCGTTCATCCCACAGTACGCAAAAACAGTAAACGAATGATCTTAAAGGGTCGTTTTTAGGTCCCTAAAGCCTCTCCTAGGGTCAAAACAACATAAAATACGCATATAAACACTCAAAACAGCGATTTAAGGCCTAAACAGACGTGTTTGAAACCTTCACCGGATCTTGAATGCTTACACTTGAATGAAAGAGCAGAGTAAGAGGAACACAATGCAAGAAACAAAACTGAATTTGGATTACCGTAGCCGCAATGGCGAAGATTACAAGTTTGAACAAGAAGGAGCTCTCATTCGTACGCTGTCTTCTCAGTTTTTCCTCCAAAAAAGATTATCCAAAACTAGCTCTCTAATATACAATTGCTCCCAAAAGAATAATCATACATCCTTGACAATTTCCCGGCTTAGAGATGCTTCTTTACAAAATAATTTTACAATGGTTTCTCAGGAAATTATGGTCCTTCTGGCCACGGCCACCTGTTGCCTCTTCCGCCAAACACTCCCCCCTTCCTTATCCTTGCACGCCCTCGTTCATGTTCAGTGCTTTGGCCGTTGATGTGGCTCTAATGAAGCGAGTGTCGCTGAAAAGCTTCTTGTTCGCAGTACGGATTCGAGGGCTTCTTGGTGTTGTCTGAATGGATTTTCTGATAATGTGTGTTGGTATGCCACGTACCTTGCCTTGAGGTCCTTCTCCATGGGATGGAAAATCCTTGAATCCATTTCGAAGAATCCTGTGACGAAGGCCTCTTCAAACGTTTGCAAGTAGTGTGATGGCAGGTACATTACCCTAGAGTACATGGCCATCAAGATATGTCATGGCGGTGAATCCTGTAGATTCCAGCAGATGCCTCTATGTCCTTCCAAGAATAGATTCACGGATGCTCGTCGCCTTCAGTGTCTTTAAACACCTGGATGCAGGTGACGATCATCCGGGCTATCTTTACTAACATCTGGAAGGCCAAATCAGGGACATCCCGTAGCAAAGTCACTGTTGAGTTCAGTGTGCTGACCATGTACGCCGCTATAGGGGGTTGCTGCGCTATCAGAATCGGGTAATTTAGCTTGTGCTGCCTTGACCCCTTCCATGTTGTGAAATCTTTCCAAGTGCGTCGTCCAGGGACAAGGCAGAATGTAGGATCTATTTGTATATGTTGAGGTGCATTGTGGTAATTTGTTAAATCCTGTGGTCTTTTGTCCAACCACTTCTGCCTCCACTTGGGGTGGTCATCGACAAGCACCTGAGCTTCTTCCACTGTGAGTGCAATGCCCTCGTAACCCCCTTCTTTGTTTTGTGGCAAGGCTGGCCGCATCTTTTCTTTCCACAAATTCGCTTCATGGCACAGCAGAGGAAATGGGAGGTATTGGTGGCCAAACCCTTCCACCTGCTCTTCTGGTTGTAAATATGCCAGGGCTGCTGACTCCAGTATCTTCTTTTCATAGAGCATATATTCCTTGGCTGGCCCCTCTGGCATGTCCTGAATGCTTTCACTGAGTTCATCTCGTATGTCCAGATCGGGTCCTTCAAATTCCTGCTCCTGTTGCCCTTGGTGTGAGGTTCCAGGCAAGTCTGTCGCATGGTGTCTAGGCAGCAGTTGCGGTTGAGTCTGTGCCTTGTCTGCTTTGATCTGCTGTTGGACAAGCAGATCTTCTTTTTTCTTTAGCAATGTGTCACCGATCTGTCTCTGAATCTGGAGTTCGGCGCTTGCTTGAGCGAGTTGCTGCTCCACTTCTTTTAATTTTAACTCGTTTGCCGCTGTCTGGGCCACCATTCCTGATACGATCAGCTGTCTTTGAAGCCTTTCTTGCTCTAGCTCTGCTTTTAGCGCTGCTATAGTGTTCGTTGTTGTGGCATTGTCAGATGTGGAGACCAATGCTCCAGCAGGTTCCTGATTAGCCATCAAAGCCGTCAGAGTGCCCTTGATAGTGCTGTAGGAGTTGCTAAGCCTTTGAAATCTTGCACTTTCGTAGGGAAGCTGCTCTGTCACTTTTTGGACTCTAGCCGTCAGCTCTTGGCACTCTTTCTCTTTGGCAGTCAGGTCTGTCCTGACGTCCACCAAATCTTTGATCAGAGACTGAGCCTGCTGCCGCTCAAGGTCTCTTTCCTCCGTTGTGCATTCTAGTTGTGTTCTTAGGCTGTCTAACTCTTCTTGTCGTGATTCTTGCTTTTGTCGGGCTTCCTGTACCTGCCTTTCTTTTTTAGTCAACACCACATATTGACACTGGAATTGCCGTTCTAACTCTCGCAGTGTTTGCTTGTAATCAAATCTAGTCTCACTACTTGGCATGCTTCTTGGTATCTGATGGATTCTGTAGGTAGTAAAGCTTCCTTTTGCAAGGTTGAAGGGGGAGGAGTTGGCTGTTTTTTGTTCGATGGAGAAGGGGGAGGAGGTGGAGATTTGGGTGATGGCGGAGGTGATTTTCTAGGCGAGGGAGGAGGTGATTTTGGCGAGGGAGGAGGCGAACTCGATTTTTCTCACACATGTCTCCTTTTGGAAGTTTCCTCGCCTTGTTGCGAAGCAGATGCTTTCGCTTTCCTTTTCTTTAGAATCCTGATTATTATTTGGCGGGTGAGATCTGCCGCGCGTCGCGCTTCCAGATTCCTATCTCTCTGGATATGCTTAAGCTGTTCAGCTTGATTCTGCTCTTCAGCCGCGTCTTTTTCCTTCGTTTGTTCCGTGGACTGTGAGGATATGTCCACTTTAGCAGCCTTTTGTTCTGCTTCCAGTCTTTGCTTCTCAGCCCGTAGGCGAGTTGCATTTTCTACCCTTTCTTGCCTTTCCCTTTCTAATCTTCATTTTTGTGCCTGGTGCGTTTCCACTGCTCGAGCCTGTCTGTCAGCCCGCAATTTGGTGCGTCTTTCTTCGACTCTTTTCTGGGCTTCCGCATATGCTTTTTGCATGTCCGACTACGGTATTGCACTTCTCTCTCCTCGTTTTCTCTCAAGCGGCTTTGTTGAATCTTCCTCCTCGCTTTCCTCAAACTCTGAAGGCACTTTATCTTTAGACTCTTGCGACTTCCCTTCGTCATCTGTCTCCGTTTTCTCTTCATCACTAGAACTTTTATTGGTGGCCTTTGCTGAGCGCGATGATGTAGCGCCAGGTGTTGTCCTTACAGAGTGTGCAACCAACTTAGCTTTCTGGATCAATGCCGTTTGTGAGCTGGCGGCAAATCCTCGATCATTCCCAAAGCCTGGTATGCTATTCTGGTTAGCATCGGCCCTGCACTCATGTAGGTTTTGTTTTTTGCCGAGCTTTTCAAATTTGCTTCGACCAAGATTTCCAAGATGTAAGAACCATAATCGCATCGGATGGTTCTGTTTTCGACTGTTGCTAGAGCCATGACCACTGCAATGTGCAGGATCGGCTCGGTGTAGCGAGGAGGCTTTTGAACTCTGAAATGTTGAGATATCAATCTCATCGGCAATTCCAGCTCTCCGTAGATCATGTCAGTGTATTTGTATTTGTTCCCCTTCACTTTGACGAATGCCTTCTCATTGTCTAGTGACTTTGTCTTTGCTAACAAATCGTGTTGTCCTGGGAGGAAATACAAGGCTTCATTGATGATCTCCTTCGTGATCTTTACTTTAACCTTTGACCCATCTTTGTCTGTGAGCATTGTCTGCCCATCATATTGTATTGAGCTCATGAGTTCGTGGGCCCTCATGTAATATGTTCCCCATGGCTGTAATCTGAAAAATTGTTCCAAGTGTATCGCCCGCACAACCTCTATTACTTCCGGCTTTTGGTGGAGAGTCCATATCTCCCGTGGCATGATAGTTGTCTTTACCAAGTCGCCATCAGCATCCTTAAACTTCGAGATGAAGATGTGGGCAGGGATTTGAGCCAGTATTTCATCCGAGATGTGAGCCTTCTCATTTGTGGCAAGCTCCTCCACTTCATATGGTGCTGCTGTCCACTACCTGTCTTTCTTTGGGCGAGGCATTCTGTGTCAGGAGAATCATAAGCTATCAGGATTTTCTTTTCGCAATCAATCGCATTTAGACTTTTTAGTAAAAACAGTTCAAAAGTTAAAACTGATCATAACTTGAACAAATTTCATCCATTCTTGTCCATATTTCACTAGTGGGACTAGGAAGGCTAGAGCTATGACTGATAAAAATTTGAGCCAGTTCTGGATCTAAGGTACACCGATTGCGATCGTAGTACAGAGGCCAAATTTGGATTTGATCATATGAGTGGGTTGCTGATAGTTGGAGGGTCATTTTGGTCCACTCTGTGTGTCTTTTGGACCACTTTTGAGTTTAGAAGTCCCATTTTTGGGTTACAAGGGAGTTTTAGACTAGACTCTGATTTTTTATGAGTTATTGATGTCCAATTGGCTTGAAACTTGGATGGTGGCTTGAACAAGATGTGTACAAGGGATCTGATTTGTTTTGGTCAAATTTTGGATTTGAGGTACACCGATCGCAATCGTAGTACTTGCACCAAATTTGGGGGAAACTAGATGGTCATGATCTCCTATGCTTGCCTAGCCCACTGATGATTTATTTCAAGTTTGGACTTAAAATGAACAATTTAGAGCGATTTTTCACTATGTGACCATATTTTACTAAGTCTAACCATATTTGGTTTTCCTGATGAATTTTGGTTGGATCCTGGAGTTAGTTGAAGTTAGTTCTAGAGCTCCCACTGCTCCCATGATGTTCTGCTACTATCAGCCTACTCCATTGTCTGATTTTGACCTTATCAGGCACTTTATACCCTGTCTTAGGAGGTTTTCAAGATTTGTGCATTTTTCAGGCATTTCTTTGTAAAGAATGAGGATGCAAGAGAGCTACACAAGACAAGCACAAAGCACACAGAGATGGAAAGCTTCTTCTTCTTTTTCACAGAAAAGAGAGTACAAAATGACTAAGTGCTAAAGCTGAAAAGTAGCACATATGTACATGCGGTCACTAAGTGTGAACTCGCTAGAAGCGTACTAGGCTGGCACTATAAGTGTAGTCCAGCTGTAGAATCACTGGCAGAGATCCTCCGTGTCGGTCACCTAACGCGCCAGTGAGTAAATGCAGTAAGCGGCCAAGACCCGTAGTGGATGCCAGCTCAAGGTGTAGAGCTCGACATCTCAACACTCCCCCTCGAGCTCTGCATGTCGCAGAGTCCAAGCATAGTCCGGAAACGTCGAAGCTTCTCAGCTCCGAGGGCCTTGGTAAAGATATCCGCTATCTGCTCCTCTGTGTTGACGTAGACCAAGTCGATGTCGCTTGCCAACACTCGCTCTCGAACGTAGTGGTAATGGACCTCTATGTGTTTGGTCCTAGCATGGAACACTGGGTTCCTAGCCAACTGCATGCTGCTGAGGTTGTCACAATGAATGACAATCTGCTGGTCCACTTGCACTCCCAAGTCCTCAAGTAATGTGCGTAGCCAAGCTACCTCGCACGCCGCAACTGCTGCACCTCTGTACTCGGCCTCTGTGCTCGATAAAGCAACCGTAGGCTGCTTTTTGCTGCTCCAAGTAACAGCAGCACTCCCAAAAGAGAACATGAAGCCACTCGTAGATCTCCTATCAACAATGCTACCTGCCCAAACTGCATCTGTATACCCATACAATGCTAATGGTGCATCTGCTGCATAGAACAATGCGTAGTCAAGAGTCCCTTGCACATACCTAAGTGTGCGTCGTACTCCATCCAAATGTGGCTTCCTCGGAAGCTGCATGAACTGACTCTCCAAGCCTACTGTGTAGCTCAAGTCTGGCCTTGTGATATTCAAGTAGATTAGACTACCCACCATCTTCCTGTACATATTGACATCCTCAACAACATCACCCTTCTCTGCACTCAGCTTTGCATTCACATCCAAGGGAATGGAAATCGGCTTACAATCAGCCATACCATACTTTGACAACATGTCCAAAGCATACTGTCTCTGTGATAGCCATACACCCTCTGGAGTCCTGATCACCTCAATGCCAAGAAAGTAGCGCAACTCGCCTAAATCTTTCATTTCAAACTCCTGTTTGAGAAGACCCTTCACATGGTCAATCTCCATAGCATTGTCACCAACAATAATAAGGTCATCTACATATATAGTAATGACCACAATCCCCACATCACTCTCACGTACATAGAGTGAATGATCAGCATGAGCTCTCCTAAAACCAATACTGACAAGATACTTGGCAATCCTGTCATACCATGCTCTAGAGCCCTACTTCAAAACATACAAAGCTTTGAGAAGTCTGCATACATAATCTGGGTAACCTGGATCGACATAACCAGGTGGCTGATCCATATACACTTCCTCTTGCAACTCACCATTCAAGAAGGTATTCTTTACATCCATTTGATGCATAATCCATCCTCTAGATGCAGCCACTGCTATGACAGCTCTCACAGTCGTCATCTTTGCCACTGGAGCAAAGGTCTCCTCATAGTCTATGCCATACGTCTGTGCATAACCCTTTGCGACCAGCCTTGCCTTGTGACGCTCAATGTTACCATCAGCCTTATGCTTGGTTTTATACACCCATTTACAGCCAATAGCTTTCTTGCCACTTGGCAATGGCACCAACTCCCATGTGTCATTTGCTTCCAATGCAGCCATCTCTTCATTCATTGCATCATCCCAATGCACATTTCCAACTGCATCCTCAAAACATGTGGGCTCCACATCCTGTATCACCTTAGCCATGTAGGCTTGGTGATGCGCTAGATACCCATCATAAGTCAATTTTTGAACTGGATTTCTGACTCTATTAGATCTGCGCGGTCCTTGGTCACTCCTTTGCCCTCTAGCATCTTCTTGTACTTTCCTTACACCAGGTGTCCTGACAGCCGGAATTCCAAATTCCTCATCAAGACTTTGTTCAGAACCATCTGAATCCATGTCTACATGTGAAAAACCTGATGATGCATCAACCATAAAGGGAGGTTCGTCAACCTTTTCCTTTCCTTTTCGTGATACATTCCCTGTACCTATTGGTGGAGTAACCTGCGTACGTAGTCTACCATTCCATGGTTTCTCAACAGAGCCACGAGAAGAGGACTCTTGTGGTCCACTCAAAACCTGTGACTGTGGCCTCACATTTTGTACAACCACATCATCTTTTACATCAGCCCCAATAGTGCCATGTGCATTACTGTACCAGCTGCTCATCTCATCAAAGACTACATCTCTGCTCACTCGTAATTCTCGTGTAGTAGGATTGTAGCACCTGTACCCCTTTTGTTCAAGGGAATATCCCACAAGAATACATTTCTCTGCTTTAGGATCCAATTTCCTACGCAACTCATCTGGTACATGCACGTAAGCTATGCAACCAAACACTTTCAAGTGTGCCAAATCAGGCTTTGTACCTGTAAACTTTTCCTCGGGTGTTACATCATGCACCGCAGCTATAGGTGTCCTGTTCATAATGTACATAGCTGTATTTACAGCTTCAGCCTAGAAATGATGAGGCATGTTCTTCTCATTCATCAATGCACGTGCAACCTCTGCAATGTGCCTGTTTTTCCTTTCTGCGACCCCATTCTGCTGTGGAGTATATCTGCATGTAAACTGCCTGTGTATACCATGCATTCGCAAAAAATCTGAAAAATCATTGGAGAAGTACTCTCCCCCTCCATCTGACCTCAATGTCTTGATTTGCATATCTGTCTCCTTCTCAATCATGACTTTGAAGTCTTGAAAGTGACCAAACACTTCACTTTTGTTACGCATGAAGTAGACCCATACTTTCCTTGTATGGTCATCAATGAAAGAGACATAATATTTGCAACCATGTATACTTGCAGTATCGGTTGGACCCCAAACATCTGTGTGCACCACCTCAAGTGGCCTTTTACATACATTGCGCTCATGTGGAAATGAGCCCTTTGACTGTTTTCCAAACTGGCATGCTGCACACACTTTATGCATACCATCCACCTTGAATTTGGGCAAACCTTTTACAATCTGTTTTGATTGCATGCTGCGCAATCTCTGCTCATTGACATGGCCAATACGTTTGTGCCAAATGTCAACATCAGCCACAACACCTGTGCCCTGTGCAAATAATGCAGCTTTTACCTCAGGCATGTCTACATTCAGCGTAAACATTCTGCCCACACATTTGCCCTCTGTGATCAGCTTACAGCCATTCTGGAAATCTTCTACATAACAGCCATTTGGATTGAAGCGAACCTGCAAACCCTGCTCAACCATTTGTCCAACAGAAACAAGATTCTTTGTAATGTTTGGGACATGAAGTACATCTGCTAAGTACTTTGATTTCCCACTCTTCGTATTTAGAGGTATGTCCCCTACATGAGCAATGGGGTGAGCTGTATCATCTCTTGTCTGCACATAGCCTGACACATCTGGTTTGCGCATATCTCTAAACCACTCTCCACGAGACGTCATGTGATTAGAGGCACCTGAATCCACATACCAAACATCATCTTGGGTGGAATTCTCTGCAGTCATTGTATTCATTACATGCTGCATAACAAACATGCGCTCGTTTTTGCTGTCATCTGCATCTCTGCTAGTAGATGCATAGTTGCCCTATTCTCTCTTTCTACTTGCTTTTCCCTTTGGACAGTCACGTGACATGTGACCTCTTTCACCACAAGTCCAACATTCTCTACTATCTGGAGTATGTTGCTGCCTGCTTGATCCTACACCACGACCTCTTTGACTCCCCCTGCCTTGAGACTGGTTTCCCCTGCCACCTGTATTGTTTTGATTTGATTGACCTTCCAGAAATTGGCCCCTGCAACCCCTTGGGCCTCGACCACGACCTCTACCTCTACCTCTGTTGGAGTTAGAATAGAAGGCATGTTCAGAATTATTTCTGCCATGAGAAGAAGATGTGTCAAGGTTCTTCTC
This sequence comes from Adiantum capillus-veneris, assembly GCF_014529385.1. NCBI lineage: Eukaryota > Viridiplantae > Streptophyta > Polypodiopsida > Polypodiales > Pteridaceae > Adiantum > Adiantum capillus-veneris. The sequence continues at coordinate 117,187,867 of NC_140954.1, forward strand.
CTCAAGAATAAGCATAGAAATCAAATCTTGGAACACGGGGATGTCGTCTCTTGTATTCATGGAAGACCTAAAATGTACATACTCATCTCCTAGACCATCCAAGCATGCACGGACAATGTCATCGTCTTCCACTGACACTTTAATAGATCCAAGAGCCTCAATGATACTCTTGATCTTCAAGGCATAATCATTGATTGAGAGGTTGTTCCTCTTAACCTGATTTAGCTCCGACTTTAGTTGAAGCTTCCTGGCCTTGGTGTTCACCTCGAACACTCTGCCTAAGTTTCTCCATGCAATGGCGGGGGTTTCAGCATCCTGTAGATAGCCCATCATGCCATCTGTGATGCTCATAGACAGCCAATACATCACTTTGCTCTGGCCTTGTTGCCAGTCCCTCAAAGCTTTCCTTTGTTCTGCTGTAGCATTTGCCTCGGGAATCTCTGGTTCCTTTTCATTGTCTCCTTCTACATAGTCCCAATAACCTTTTCCTTTTAGGAAATTTGTTATTCTGAACTTCCATGCAGGGTAGTTATTTTTCTCAAGCTTCTCAGTAACAATCTGACTGAAACCGTCAGACATCTTGAAGCACTAAGACAAAATAGCTGCAATCTGCAAAAACTTGCAAATCTGCTGAACCTGCTATCGTGGTTCCTGTAACGCTTTCTACACTCAACGAGTGTCCACAATCAAGCGTTTCACAACCACTGTACTTGTACAGTAAATCTCTGTATACTGCACTTTGGAGACCTGTTCAGAAACTTGTGCGAAAAACCCCTAAAATTGTTTTCGCTGCGCGAGGCGCCTTCGGCATCTGGTCGTGGATTGCGAACGAAGGGATTGTGATGCTCTTGCTCTCTTAGCCTCTCTTGCCTGCACCAGGCTCTGATACCATGTAAAGAATGAGGATGCAAGAGAGCTACACAAGACAAGCACAAAGCACACAGAGATGGAAAGCTTCTTCTTCTTTTTCACAGAAAAGAGAGTACAAAATGACTAAGTGCTAAAGCTGAAAAGTAGCACATATGTACATGCGGTCACTAAGTGTGAACTCGCTAGAAGCGTACTAGGCTGGCACTATAAGTGTAGTCCAACTGTAGAATCACTGGCAGAGATCCTCCGTGTCGGTCACCTAACGCGCCAGTGAGTAAATGCAGTAAGCGGCCAAGACCCGTAGTGGATGCCAGCTCAAGGTGTAGAGCTCGACATCTCAACATTCTTGGATATCCATGTGATGTTTCAGCATCCTTAAGTGATCCTTGGCTCCAATTCTAGCTTTGTGTGATCAGGTGAGACTGAAATTACCATATCTGTACTTGCAGGAGATATTGAGATCCATCCGAGGTTTTCTGCAGCTGTCCTGACCCTTAGTCGGACAAGTGTTCCTTCCAAACCATCCATCATCATTTTTAACCAGATTTGGGTAGTTGTAGGTCAAATTTTCCCTTTTTGGTTGTGTTTGACAATTCTATGAGCAAAATTTGTGCATTTTCCTTGAAAATTCAAGAGGGTGTACTTTTAACTGAGTTCCAAGCATGGGCCAACTAAAAAGTTGCAAAACTTGCAAGTGGGGGCATCGATCGTGATCGTACCATGGAGGCCAAATTTGGTTTTGACACTAGCAGGTTGTAGGCGAGGTTGAGGGGAGGTGTTTTGCAAAATCTGTCCCAGTTTTTGTCAGGGAGGTACACCGATCGCGATTGGTGTACCATCACCAAATTTGGTTTTGACCACATGGCTTTGTTCCTGACCTTGTGGGGAGCACATTGATGTGTTCTGTGGCTGAAAAAAGTTCTGTATGGAAGCCTCTACTCTTTGACCCAATCCGGAGCTTTCAATATTGGAGCGGAAATTAATCTCTACTTCAACGTTTGAAAAGCTTCCTCGCACTCTTCTGTCCACTCAAATTTAGTTATCAGCGCGTAAAGTGGTTTTGCAATTATAGCGTATGAGTAGATAAATCTGCGATAATACCCACAATGACCCATAAATGCCTGTACCTCTTTCACCCTTACTGGTCGTGGTAGATCAACAATGATGCTAATCTTCTCCATGTCTGTCGAAATCCCGTTTTTGGACACTATATGTCCCAGTATTTTGCGCTGTCTTACCATGAAGACGTATTTTTCTAGATTTAGGCAAATCCGATACAGCCTGCATTTTTCGAACGCCTTAGTCAAGTGTTCTATGTGCTCCAGTCTTACAAGGGAGTGAACTCACAAGTCATCCATGTAAATTTCTAAGAATTGTCTTAGATATTCTTTAAAAGCATGACCCATTAGCCTCTGAAATGTAGCTGGTGCATTGGTTAGGCCAAAAGCCATTACTCGGAATGCAAAAATACCCCATTCAGTTGCGAAAGCTGTTTTATGTTGATCCTCTGGCTTTATTACGAGTTGGTTGTAACCCGAAAAGCCTTCTAAGAAGCTGTAAGCCTCTTTGCCTGCTACCCTTTCTATTACATGATCAGTAATGGGTAGGGGATAGTTGTCTCAAATTGTAGCAGCGTTTACTTTCTTGAGATTGACACACACTCTCAACTTTCCGTTTTTCTTCGGGACCACCACAATTGGTGAAACCCAATCGGTGTGCTCAATTTCGTAAATAAACTCTGCCTCCTTAAGTTTATCTATCTCCTCCTTGATCTTTTTAGCAAATGTTTCATTGTAAGTATAGGGACATTGTCTGCTGGGTTTCACGTCATTCTTAAGGGGTATCGTGTGTTGACAAATACTAGGATCCACCCCCTTAAGATCTTTGTACGACCACGCAAACACATCTCTATATTGTTTAAGAGTAGCTACCAAAAGCTTTTCCTCTTCATCAATAAGATCCGTGGCAATATATTCAGGTTTTGGATCTTCTCCTGGATCCGCTAGATCTATTCGTTTGGCTTTTTTCGGACCGTCATACGATGTACCCGGTTCTTTCAATTCCCTCATAGATTGTTGCACTATGATTTTCCTATCTTGTATGGTATATTTCTTATAATGGAATGGTGCATCTATCTTGTCAGAACTCGTGTCCTGTTTTGTTCCAAAGTTGGTCGTCCATATGTCTCTAAGGGTTCGCTTGAGCTTGTTGTACTCTGTTTTCCTCTCTGTTTTGGTCATTCCGGACCCTGTTTTTCTTTCCTTTTACGACTTAGTCATCCGCTTTTCGTGTCTGTTATTCTTGTTGTTTTCCCATGGTTTAGTTTTGGTAAACCGGCCAGTGACCTTGTCTTTGACAAAATCCTCATCTTTGACAAGCTTTAGATATCCCGTTCTGTCATTGACAAGAGGCATTGGATTATGCTTATTCGCCCTTGATTTTCTGGCTCTCTTGGATTTATACCGCTCCTGTCGACTACGTTTTTGGTTATGAAACTCGTAAAACCTGTCCTCTCTCATCCTGTATTTTTCGTTCGTCTCTGATGCACTTGATCTTTCATCATCAGCCTCTATCAGTTGGTTTTCGTCGTTCATTGATGGAAGGTCACAGCATAGTGAATCCGTGAATTCCTCTTCTGTTTGAATCCTATCGTTCACTACAGATACCTCATCAGTTATTCGTTTATACCCAGTCTCACGTGGAGGTTCCTCCTGTTCCTCATTCTCTGATCCCGACTCAAGGACAACGCTAGCCATTTGCAACGTCACTAGGTCGTATCCTTCTTCGTCACAAAATTTCATAGGTGTGCATTCGTTAACACATACGTCTAAGGTTGACAATATTTGAGTCCACCCGAATGGCTCAAATAAATGTTCCGGGAAAGGTTCTGAGAAATATGCCTCGTCTTCTACGGATCTTTCCAGAACGCATTCCTCTCGGATTATCTCACCACAATCGGATGCTCCACACATCCAAACATGCGCTTTTGTTTGCATCCACGCATGTATTTCTTTTTCATTTACAGTGGTAGAATTAAATTCTTGCGTTGGTGTTTTCGCAACGTCTCTATAGCTATGATCCTTCATGTTGATTTTCGTTATTAGTTTTTCTTGCCTTAGGTAGATTTGATCGTAACCCCAATCCTGTATCATTTTGAGTTGACGCATGAATGGTCGTTCCAAAATAATGTCAAAGTTGTTCGTTTTTTCGAAATCCACCACGACAAAGGTGTGCTCATAGTTAATTCCACACGAAGTTACAATTATTTGGTACAGGATCCCCAACGGCCTCTCTACATACCCATCTGCGAGTTGCAGTTTCATTCTAGTTTTCCTGAGAGCTGGACGGCCCCACTTCTCCCAGATTTGCTTTGTAGCAATCGCCACTCTAGCTCCACTGTCTAGGATAGCTATTGTTGTTATATCCTGATACTCAACAGGTAATGTTGTGTTACCCTCCTCTCCTTCACAGTAATCTCCGACCTTGTTTATGGGCACTAGTTGGGCTTTGGGTTGACTTCCCCGTTTGTTTTCTTCTCCCAGAGGGTTTGTCGGAAGAGGAATATTTACTCCCTTGTGCTCCATATGTTTTGCCATGTCTTCCCACAAATGTGGTTTGACTCTCAAGAGTTCAGATAGCGTGATGGTGCATGTTATAGGTGTCGACAGCATCTCTTGAAGACTCTTTGAGTCAACCATATGTGGGATAGTTCTCATCTGGGATGGAACTAACCTTATCTCCGATTGTGCCTCATGTTCACCTATAAATGAAGGCAGGTTTTTCAAGGATTGGGCTTTGCTTTGCACCGAAATTTCCGTTTCCGCATCCCCATACAACGATTGTATATCGGCTGGAAAAAATCTGTTATCCATGTTAATTTCAGGAATTGGAGCAGATTGTAATGTCGCGCTTCCATTCTTTCTGTTTGTAATGGTTTCCCATAAGTGTTGTGGCCATTGTTCTTCAACCTCTGGAATTGGCATCATCGTCATTGATCACTCGTGTTTGGCACAACTCGATGATCCAATGGAAATACTGTTTTAGGCTTGGGTTCGTTTAATCGTTTTGGTTCATCGATTTTTAGTTTTTCTCGCTCTTTGTGAATCAATACTTCTTGTTCTGGGGTTCTAGCTATCTCAGGTTCCATCATCGCCTGGGCTGTCTCAATGAGGTGTTTACACATTTCCAAATGCTTCGTTTCCGCTTCTGGTTGAGGGTAAGTCAACCATCTCTGCTCTAAGGTTTGGTTTGTTTTTAGCCTTGCTTCGTATGCTTGTAATAGAGCATCTAACGGCTCTAGCACTTTGTCAACCAAGACTGATCCTCCTGAGGACGCTTTCCTCGGTTTGTTGATGGCCTCAATTGTCTTACTCTCTCTCTCTTGTTTGAGTTGTTCCCTTGTTTCATGCAACTCGTTTCGCATGGCAATTTGCGTTTTCAACCTTCTCGTTTTCATCCTGTCTCGTTTTGCCTTCCAGGATTTTCGCTGAGTTCTAACGGATAAACTCTCATTTTCTGTTGGTATGGGCAACTCGACCTTTTCCTCCAAAGTTTCGCTTTTTCCTAAGTCCTTGGTTTGGGCTCTGGTTATCGCGTTGATTCGAATCATGGGATCGGTTTCTGATCCGCTGCTAGCGCTTGGTATCACCCCCGCAATATTCATAGTCGCTTTTCCCTTGTTGTCCGCATTCTTCGAGCAATCTGGTAATATGTGATTCACGCCACATCCGTCGCAAAACCCAAAAATTTTCACTCTTTCGCCCTTGAAAGGACAGTTACGCTCCCAATGATCTGTACTTCCACAGGTATAGCACTGTCCAATTACTGGTTGATTTTGAGGAGGTGGTCCCGTAGGTTGTCCTGCTCTATTGGGATATCCTCTTGGTTTGTAATTTTGGTTCGCAATGAAAATTAACGTTCTCTCGTCTACCAAATATTGATCTCTCGAAAGTTGTGCTATATACGTTGGTGGTGCTATACCCTCACTATTTCCCCACGGTTGATATGCTTTGTCTGCGTATATTTGTGATTCGGGTTCAGTTGCGTAAGGCTCATTTGGTTCCTCATAATAAGACACTTGAAGTGTACTATTCGTTCCTGGTGATGCTTCACAAGGTTGAGCGTATCTAATCATGGCCCAATTTTCCTGTGGTAATGGAGGTTGTTGACCCAACACAGGTTGAGGTCTGTCTGCTCCCGCTACCAAATTCATATTTGGTCCAACTTGGTACCTTGGAGGAGGTGGTTGGGATGGTCCTGCTGGAGGTCCATACGATCTTTCCCTCACAAAAGTTTTGTTATAAAAACACTCTTCAGTGCTATGATTCGTCCATTTCTGCTCTATGGCACACCGTTTTAGTACTCTTCCACTCGCAACTGGAGCTTTAGGCTGTTGTGTGCACCATGGCGTCGGATGATCCCCCCCGCATGCGTCACACTTCCTCGTCTGAGACTGTCTCATCACCGGATTTGATCTCACATGTTGTTGCATTCTCTTTGTTACCTCCTCTATCAATTGATCAGCTGTCGACATCAAGGACGCCTGAGCATCTTTCTTGGTAGAGGGTTTGCTCTTAATCGATGAAGAGCCACTGGCTATTGAATCAGTATCCTTGGACACTTCCCCATATGCTTTGCAGTTGTCGACAAGATATAATGCTTCCCTCGTAACCTGCTGAAATGTGCTACAGGCCTTCAAGTGAAGGTCCTTTTTCAAGGTTTCATTCCTAAGTCCTTCAACGAAGAGCACAGACAATCTCTAGTCCTGCAGTAATTCTCTTCTCGGGCATCTCTCAATGTATTGCTTGAATCTCAAGGTCGCTTCCTTCACTTTTTCATTCTCCCTTTGTTTAAAAGCATATATCTGCGATACAGTATTATGCTTTATACCCCGTTTTGAGAATTCTTCTGCGAACTCGCATGATACATGTTCAATATTCAGAAAAATTTCAGGGTTTAAAGGTTGAAACCATGTTAAGGCCGTCCCTTCCAAGGTCAGCCCGAATCCCTCGTATTGAGTATGGAAATCAGTGATTTGTTCCGCTCTTAAGACTTGTTTGAAAAGCGATACATGGGCATATGGATCCCCCGAGCCTCTATACTTCTTTGGCATGCACTTCGCTACTTGGGACGGTCTGATCTGTCTATGGCCTGCGGTCACTCTCATTGCTCCCATGTCCCGACTTAATCGTTCTCGTACATCAGGGAGGTCGTAGGTTGCTCTCGTTGGCTCACCCGCCCCAAATCTACTACTAGGAGGCAAATGTGATGGGATGGCTACAAATGTCGGACCTACAGCTGTATGTGTAGAGATAGGAACCGTACTACCTCGATTCGTAGCCATCGATTCTCTTGAATGTAACGTTCCCATGGGGCTTGGTAACGAATAATGAGGTCGACTGAAAGAATCAGCTACATGAGTCCTCCCTCTACCTGTGGTTAACGGTTCTGGCACAACAATTGTAGGTGTTGTTCTAAGAGGGCTTGGAGTGACATAGTAATGGTGAAGTGGTCCCCCAAAGTATGTATAACCCTCCAATTCTTTTGTGTCGATTGCTGCATATCGTCTTCCATACTTGTCATATGCGGCAACTTTCATTTCCGCTCCCTCGGTGTAGGTGAAGACATAAAGTCTTTTCCACTCAGTCATCTCCCCAACGTAGGGATCCTCGCATCTATAATAGAGATCTTGCTCTCCATTATTATACTTGTATAACCCCAGGTAGACATTATCCGTGTTGATTCGCATCGTTTCGTTTTCTCGCCTTAATTTCACATTCGGTAAGCTCATTGTTGGAGCCCTTTCCTCATGTTCCTCGTCTATTTTGGCTTTTGTGCCCATCAATCCCCACTTGTCTACAATGTTAGGATTTAGGACTACCAAATACATGATACCCTCGTCATCTAGGTACCTTTCTCCGCTATAGCTTACAGGCACTAAGTCCCTGAACTCGCTTGGTCTATCTTCTATTTTCACATAGTAGCGGTCCATACCATCTTTGTATATCTTGGCACCTTGCTTGTTGTCATATTGATACTTGATGAACAACAGCTTTAGCATGGCCGAGGGGTCTGATGGTCCTGCTGCCATGTTTTCTCTCTCGTTTAGTTTTATTTGCCCCAAGTGTTCTGTGAAGCACTCGGAAGATCTCTCTGAAGAAGTATCGGAAATGACTTCTTCGAGGATCGGTTCCAATGGACGTACTATCCCTTGGTTTACACTCTCCTCCGTTGACGCGACACTCGTTTGATCCGCTAAATTTAGGTGTCTAGTGTTGATTTGTTTTCCCGATCTGAAAAACATGAAGAAAGTGGGATTTACTGACCGAATCCAAACCTCTTACCTGGAGATGGAAAAATCTTTCAATTCCGGCGACTGCATGGGCTGTTACTCAATCGGTCTCTGCAAATGAATACATTAGATAGCTATGAGATCATTGTATCATTCCAATTGTTAGCAGATTCAACACTTCAAAATGATCTTAACACAATTTTGCTTGCAGATTATTGACAATATGTCCAATTTGAGTTTTGAAAATCCTGGTATCTTGTGTAACCTAGGTTTATGATTAGGTCAAAAATGAGCTAGATCTGGGCCAGAGGTACATCGATCGCGATCGTACTTCTGGGTCCAAATCAGATGAAACTTTACCAGCTTGTTCACTAGGCTATTTTAAGACTACCTGCCAGACACTTTTGTATTTGGACTCAAAAAAGTCAAGTTTTTATCATTTCTTGGTTGGAAGTGTCTGTTTCTCCCATATTTATCGGTTTGACTGGATTTTGATGTTTGATTTGGGATTTGAAGGATACCAGGGGTTGTTCTGTGTACAGGCTATTCCTCTGTATGGTTCCTTCCCATTTTTGATGTGTTTTGGTCAACTGAAAGTCAATTTCTAAACCAGTTTAGCAATTTTTGACTTGGATCTATATTCAGGTGGTTTGATAGGTATCTTGAGGTTTCTGGCTCTACGGCCTTTAGACTTTTATGTTTGTAGACACCCGGGGATTCCACGGATGAATCTGGTCAAAATCTGGCACTTAGGTACACCGATCGCGATCGTACTTCTGAGTCCAAATCAGACCATATTTGGCATGCTTGTAGACACTGATGTTTCAAGGCTATGCCCTAAGACTTTTTGCATTTGGATCACCAAAAGTCAAGATTTTGCAATTTCTGGGTCTGTCATGCTAGTTTTACCCAAGTGGCGTGATTCCCTTGATTTTTGATTTTTTTGGGTGTGGTTGCTTTAGACAAACTTGTTTAGAATCTTATTAGAAAGGCACATGTCAAATCTTGTTCACTTATGAGACTGAGGTACACCGATCGCGATCGTAGTACCAGAGCCAAATCTGATGAAATTTTGTCTGCTCCCTCTGACAAGTGTTTCCTTGTGTTTTGTGCTACCACTCTGTTGTTTGAATCAATGTTAGCCCTGTTTGGTCATATTTTCAGAATTTCAGAGTCTTATGGCTTTTCTGGCCAAGGTTATGGTTTTCTGGTTCTTCGACTCTAACTTTTGCCCCAATCTGATTGGAATGTGAATTGATTATCCTACTCCTAAGTACAGAACTAAAAAAAACATAAGAATTTGAATCAAACACAACAAACACGACGGATTTCGGGTGAGATTTCAGTACTCAATCGAATTAGAGAAATTGAAGAGCAAAAACGCTTAAACACGTTCACTCACAGCTCCCTAAATCTCCTAAGAGAGGATCTGGCCGGTCCACTGGCTCTAGATTCCCCTAGGCCCTAAACTCTTGTCTAGCAGCCTAACTGAGGTGTGAAATGGATTTGTGGATTGATCTTTTTTAAGGATTCTAACTGCGCACTGGGTCACTCATCACCTAAGGTGCATTCCCAGGCAGCGGCGCCAATGTTTGCGGGTCGCCGTGACGGACATCCATAGCATAGCTCTCATGCATCAACATAAAATTATCGATACAGGGGAAGCGACTCGGATGAGGCATGGAAACTCACTAGGGTGTCAATCCTAATGAAGTGAACTCGAAGAGATGCAACTACTAACTCTACAAGCAAATCAATCGCACTAAAGCCAAGTAATCTGCCTATGTCCTTCTACACAGCTCTACAGTCATCACCCCGTTCACCATGCAAATCATATCGGAATCGCACGAAACTTGAAGGGAAGCTACAGGGGACTATCAGGAACATATCCTATCACTGTCACAGCATTCTGGAGAGGTACAATGATCGCGATCGTTCATCGCACAGTACGCAAAAACAGTAAACGAATGATCCTAAAGGGTCGTTTTTAGGTCCCTAAAGCCTCTCCTAGGGTCACAACAACATAAAATACGCATATAAACACTCAAAACAACGATTTAAGGCCTAAACGGACGCGTTTGAAATCTTCACCGAATCTTGAATGCTTACACTTGAATGAAAGAGCAGAGTAAGAGGAACACAATGCAAGAAACAAAACTGAATTTGGATTACCGTAGCCGCAATGGCAAAGATTACAAGTTTGAACAAGAAGGAGCTCTCATTCGTACGCTGTCTTCTCAGTTTTTCCTCCAAAAAAGATTATCCAAAACTTACAGAAAATGACCTTTATAGATTAGGTCTTTGCAAAAATGGCTTGTCCGGCCGTAAGCCCCTAATCTTAAAACTGGCTCTCTAATATACAATTGCTCCCAAAAGAATAATCATACATCCTTGATAATTTCCCGGCTTAGAGATGCTTCTTTACAAAAGAATTTTACAATGGTTTCTCAGGAAATTATGGTCCTTCTGGCCACGGCCGCCTGTTGCCTCTTCCACCAAACACAAGCTATTGTAAACTAATATGGTAAACAAATTACATGATGTTATATAGTGATAGCCATTTTTTGGCTCTCCGTAATTGCCATAGTGAGTTACCTCACACTATCAGAATCACCTAAACAATGTGGCTATTCTTACCTTTTTAGCTCTCATATGAGCTCTCCATGTACATAGACCATCTCTATGCCTCTCTCTATTACATCCAAAGTACAATTCCATCTTACCCCTTCTCTATATACATAAAATTCAGCATGTAAACCATGCTTAACCTCTGCAAATTAAGAGATCTCATCAACCGAATTGTCATTTTTATCACGATAATCAACCTTGGTGGCAGTGGCGTAAAGAAGAGAAGACAAAGAAGAAGATCGATAGTTATTTTGAGAACATACACAAGTAAGTCCAAAACTTCTTCAAGCTTCACCATCACAAGGATTTCCTCACTTCATTCAACCATCCACCTCATTCTACCCATTGTAAATATAACATTAACTTTCTAGTGATTACAAACACTAACCACTAACATACTAACACAAAATAGCCATTGACCTAACCATAAAAGACCCCTCACCTCAAGACATGTGCATAGTAACTCTCTCTCTCTCTCTCTCTCTCTCTCTCTCTCTCTCTCTCTCTCTCTCTCTCTCCTTCCTTAAAACTCTACTTTCACCTTGTCTACCATCAATAATGCTCTCTTTTGAGCCCACATTCATGACTCAAGTAGACAAAGAAGGCCCGTAATGTTTTGATATTTAGGAAAAATCATAATCCTGATTTGTTAGCTTGTAAATTAGGATTGCCAATAATCTTAATGAGGGGTCTGCAACCTATAAATACGCCTCTCTCCTTCTTGTAAAAAAATTTTCAATATCTCACATAGCACCCCAACACTCTATGCGTGAGGAGAGACTTAGACGTAGCAACCACTTTTTGAGCTTCACTTTTGGTGTGAGAGAAGCTTTCAAGCTACACATTGCAAGTGAGAGAGTGTGAGTTCACAATCTCAAAACCACTATTGTATATGTTCCTCCATCATCAGTAACTTGAGGTTTGGTGCATCAAAGGCGTAATTTGACGTTCAAATCTTCGTCCTTCCACTTGTGCAATATGGTTTGGTGAATTCAAGGTGACTTGTGTATTTTGAGTTTCTATCGTTTGATCGTGTTTTAAAAAGTGTTTTAGTGTGTTTTCACTGCCAATTTTGTGTCCATTGTAAGAGGGTATTGTGGTGAGAGGTCTCCCACACCCTAAGACAGTGTGTGTGTGTTGGCAATGTTTAGCATTCACTAAGCATTGAGTTAACTTTGTACAAGCTCTATGATAGCATCATAATGAACCATCTCCATTTGCAAGTCATAGACAAGGTATTACATAAGTTTGATTCCTCTCTCTGTCTCTTTCCTTTGCTCTAGCTCTCTCTCTGCTCCATTTGGTGTGTGTCTTGGTGTGAGATTGCTTGTTTGTGTTTTGGTGGTGTATCTTCTTGGGTGTGACAAAATCTCTCTTCTTGCATCCTAGTTCGCATACCATAACTAGGTGGTGCCCCTTCACTTATTTGGCTGTGGGTTTGTTGTTGTTGTTTCTTGCTTGTGGTTGTCCCAGCCTCAATTGAGCAGCAGGGAAGCCTTGAGGGGTGTTTAGAGGTCGCCTCTCTTGTTGCACGCCCTGGACAGCCTCAATTTTGGTGCCCCCACTGAGGAGGGGTTGTGTATGTTTTGTGTAGGCTCAACCTTTAGGATAATCAAGTAGCTTGCATGAATCACGCAAATTTGTATGATCCTTTTATTCCCATTGCAAGGCAAAAGGTGCACATAATTGTTAGTACTAAGTTGCAATTTCAACGAGTAATTCGTAGAATTTTGGGCCTCTTAGGTTGGCCGAGATAAACGCTTCAGTAAATCTTTTTATTTTGCCTCTCATTAGGTACGACCTTAGTTTGGACGTCTATATTTTTGTTTTGTTTTAAGAATTAAGTCATGCATAGACCATGGATAATGGCCCAGGAATAGAAGTTTTTTCCTTCCACACATTAGAATAAACGTTGCAATTAGTAGAAAAATCCATTTTTAACAACGTACGGTGTTCATGTTTGGTGCCCAAAGAGTAGGAGAAATTCTTGCGTCACCAAACCCTGTCATCCTACCTCTTGTTGACTATCATAGGTCATTTGATGTGCATATTTTTATTTTGTTGTAGAATAGATTGCAATTTAGAAAACATTATTGTGTAAATCTTTTTAAGAAAGAAAAACAAAAATGTGTCGTCACTTTGAAATTGATTCAATGGAGGCCCAACGCCAAATGTCCGGATATCCTCTTTTCTTTGGAGAGCCTGGAGAGGATACAGAATTATTTTTAGCAAATTTTAAGATGTCTTGCCGTATTAAGAGGATAGTAACTAATCAAGAACGTATAGAAATGTTTGAGGTGGTCCTTAGGAAAGATGCTAGCCCTTGGTTTGACTCTTTGCTTGAGGAAGTTAAGGGTAATTACACAAAAGTTGTGAATCATTTCAAGAGATACTTCTTTGATCCCCAAAACACTCAAAAGCTATGGCAAGACATTGTTTCTCACAAACAAAAAGACTTAGATGACTAATACATGTATAAGCAAGAGTTTCTACGTCTTTGGGATGTATGGGTGAGAAATGTTGCTAACCCTGGTGATGGTGCAGAGTTCCTAAAGAAGGAGAGGTTCATAGCCGGTCTCTTTCCCACCCTCAAGATAAAAGTTGAGGCGGGTGCACCTGCTACCTTTGATGCAGCTGAAACTAGGGCTGTTGAGAAGCATAGAAAACTCAAGTGCCTAAGGGGAGAGGTTCCAATAGAGGGTCCTAGACCTAAGGGAAAATTGCAAGCATCAACATCTAGAGAGATTCCTGAGGTAACAACGGAGGTAATTGAAAAGTTAAATGAATCCTTAAGCAACTTGTCAATCCACCTTGCACAAGTTGTAGGTCCAAAGGGACAAGCAAAGAAGTCTGAAGAGCAAGATCCATGACCTAGGAGAGTCTTGCAATGTTGGAATTGCGGAGAGTCTGGACATGGGATTTATAATTGTCCTTGGCCCCGTGGGGAGCCAGGGAGACCTAACTTGAATTATCCTGTGATGAATGCAAGTGAAGGAACTAGTCAACAACCACGGCTTCTACAAAGGCCAAATGGAGCAAGACCACCTCCACGAGGAGTGGAAGGAGTTCCGCCTTTGCTAGACCCAAATGTGCATGTGGTAGAGGTGAAAAATTCCAATGAGGTGGACATGGAAGCAAATGGCATTAAGAGTGGCCATGGAAAAGGTAAGGAGAAAGAAGGAGTCATGTCACAAAGTGACCATGGACAAGAAAAGAAGGCAAAGAAGACCAAGGAAACCAAAAGGACTCGACGTCGTATCAACCTCCAAGACTTCCCTCTTGGACATGGTATGGCTCCGTACAACTTTTTGGAAGACATGACAGGTAAGGGTCCTTATATCTCATGGCCTCAATTTCTTGCATTATGTTCACAAGTTAGGAAGGATTTAACAAGGGCAGTTAGCACTAGGAGAAAGGTAAAAGAGAGTGTGCCTGTTGTAAAAATTACACAAGCTGAAATGAATGAGGACATTACACCGGTGCTAGACTGTTACATCAAAGGAATATTGGTTAGGAAAGGTCTAGTGGATGGGGGTGCACAAATTTGCATCATGACAGAGGGACTCATGCAAAGACTAGGCATGCACATCCATGAGACACCTGAAATCAAAGTCAAGATGGCAAACAATAGCAAGGCTAGATGTGTAGGCATTTGTAAAAATGTTTTTGTGGAGGCCTTTGGCATTAAGAAGGTGGTGGATTTTTATATTATGTCGACCAAGGGAAGTGGTTATCCGTTTATCCTAGGAAGACCATGGCTAATGAAAATGCGAGCTTTGCAGAATTGGGAGAGTGGAAAATTAATTTGCAGGAATGACAATCATAAGAAGGTTGTCTTTGACATGAAGGAGCAACACTAAGAAGAGCTCCATGAAGAATCATCTCAAAGTGAGATGGAAGAAGATTGGGCCGATAACACTTCAAAAGAAGAAAGTAGCGGCAGCATTACTGAAGAGGAGTCTTCCATCGAAGTCATGGGGGTAAGGTTTAAGCCAACCAACCAAGAGACCTCCTGTCAAGGTTTGGAGGAGGTAGGTTCCCAAGAGAACCAAAATGTGGAAGATGAAGGAATGTTAGAAGGTATGTTGTCTACAACACTTACAAAGGATGAAATAGAGGAGTTCAAAGGTGTGTTAAGGAAATTTACTAAGCTTTTTTCTAAAGACTACACTGACGTGCGTGGAGTAGATGATGTTACCCACAAGATCAAGCTAAAGCCAGAGGCCAAACCTAAAGCTCAAAATCTACGAAGGCTAGGAGTCATCAAGGAGCAGGCTTTACTTAAGGAGGTAAGAAATCTTCTAGCAGCAAGTTTTATCTATCCAGTGGAGAATTCGGAGTGGGTCTCTCCCGCTGTTTTCACTCCCAAGAAGAATGGAAAGTGGAGGGTGTGTGTGGATTACCGTCCACTAAATGAGGCAGCAAAAAGAGATTACTTTCCCCTCCCATTCCAGGATGAGATACTAAATGAAGTAGCTGGTCACAAGAAGTACACCGTGTGTGATGGCTACTCAGGTTAGTTTCAAATAGGGATTGCATTGGAGGATCAATTGAAAACAACCTTCATCACTCCTTGGGGTTGTTATGCTTTTAGAGTCATGCCTTTTGGCTTAACAAATGCTCCTGCAACTTTCCAACATTTCATGAACATGGTGTTTCAAGCATTCTTTGGAAAGTCAATTAGGGTGTTAATTTATGATTTTTGCATTTATAGTTCAAAATCATTACATCTACAAAGGGTAGAAGAAGGTTTGAAGAAGCTCTATGACATGGGAGGTCAACTCAACCCCAACAAGTGCCACATAGGTGAGGATGAAGTGATCTTGCTTGGTCACAAAGTTTCTTACAAAGGCATCGAGGTGGATCCTTCAAAGTCAAAGGCTCTTATTGAGTTACTGTCACCGAAGAGTCTTATGGAGGTCATCTCATTCATTCAAAAGGTGAAGTATATGTCATGCTTCATTTACTTAGCCTCGGAGTTACTTCACCCTTTACAAACGTTGACACAACAAGTCGAGTTTGTTTGTTCTGATGATCTTGAAGAATATTTTTGTAACATCAAAGTCATTCTGTTAGAGCTACCAACACTCATGCCTCCTCGTTGGGAGTACACATTCTTTGTTAGCTCTAGTGTTGGGAAAGAAACAATTGATGTTGTTTTGCTACAACAAGATCCCCACATTACCAGGATGCCGCCCATCTATTTTGCTAGTAGGGTCATGAATGCCTTGGAGAGAGGCTACATGGAGGCAGAACTCATGATGCTTTCTCTCATGTTGGCATTGAGAAAGTTTAGATCCTACTTGCTACCAAAACCTTTTGTAATTCTCACTGCAGAAAATTTGTTCCCTTGGGTGTCATCTCAAATGAATCTTAGTACTAGGATCTATAAGTGGATTATGGAGTTGCAAGAGTTTCAATACTCTTTCAAGGTAGAAGATAGTGTGCGTGCACAATTGGCAGGGATTCTCACTTATACACATGAGAAGGAGATTAAGGTGCCTGAAGTAAAAACCCTACCATTGCCACCACCAAAAGGTATTCCTATTGCTTTTACCTTGTTCTTTGATGGAGCTTTTCAACAAGTCACAAGAAAAGCAGGGGGAGGGCTAGTGTTGTTCAACCCAAGTGGAGAGGTGGTCATGAAAGAGAAGGTCAATCTTCCAGGGTCAACTAGAAACAATGAAGCAGAATATGACACACTACTTCATGGTTTGAAGATGTGCATTGACCAAGGTATAGAGCGTGTCATGGTAAAGGGGGATGCACTTCTCATTGTGAAACAGATTTTAGACATTTGGGCATGCAAGAATGAAAGCTTAAGGACAAAAGTTCATGCCATTTCTAGGTTATTTAATCAGTTTGAAGAAGTGCAACTATATCATATTCCTAGGAAACAAAATGAAGATGCCGATTTACTTGCACAACAAGTAGTTACATTTTTTGAGAAAGTAGTGCAAGTCATCATGGTGGAAGCAACTGTCACAAGCAACCAAGATACCAGGGATTGGAGTCATTGGATCCCATTATTGGCTACATTTTGGAGGGCGAGTTTCCACAAGACTTCACAAAAGCTCAAAAGAGGAGACTCATGAAGAAGGCAAGTTTCTATCTCTTCTTAGAAGGCTCCCTCCATCAAAGAGGAAAGGATCAAGTGTGCAGAAGAGTACCAACTATCGAGAAAATTCCAGCCATTCTAAAAGGTTTGCATAAAGAGGCATGTGGTGGTCATTTTTCCCAAGAATTAAGCGTGAAGAAGATTTTGCTTGCGGGATATGTTTGGCCAAGCTTGCATGTGGATGTCCAACATTGGTGTAAAAGTTGTCACAACTGTCAGGTAAATGGAAATAAAAGGATGGTGCATGGTCCGAGGCAAATAGTGCTTGCAAATGGACCCTTTGAAAAGTGGGGCATTGATGCTATGGATCCTCTGCCTAGAACAAAGAATGGTAAACTTTACATTCTAGTGGTTGTAGACTACATGACTAGGTGGGTAGAGGCTCAAAGTGTGGCAAGGGTAAATGGGAAAACAGTGAGTAGGTTTGTCTACACTAATATTTGTTTTAGATTTGACACACCTCTAGAGATTGTTTCGGATAATGGTCCGGGGTTCAAGAAGGGTTTACTCACAGAAGTTTGTGAAGAGCTTCACATTCTACATCGTCATAGCACACCCTACTACTCATAGTCAAATGGTTTGGTGGAGAAGGCTAATGGTATCATTGCAAGCATCATTAGAAAGATGGTGCAAAACAAAAAAAAGTTATGGGATGACTTCTTGGATGGTTCCTTGTGGGAATATCAAACCACATATAGGGAGGCAACAAAGTTCACGCCATTTCACTTGGTGTATGGTCAAGAGGCTTTGTAGCCTATCGAGTTCAACAGCCCAACAATACGGCTTCATGGCAGAGGTGCACAAGATGATCAAGAGGTATGGATGGATCAACTTCTTACACTAGTGGAGCTTGAGTGGAAAAGAGAAGCAGCTTACAAGTGCTACAAAAGAAAAGCTACACAAGAAAAGGAGAAGCTTGACAAGAAACTTTAGGACAAAGGCATCAAGGAAGTAGAGCTTGTGCTAAGGTATGACAATCGCCTTGACAATCATTTTGATGCCAAGTTTGAAACTAGATGGCAAGGGCCATACATAGTCAAGAAGGCTTTCAATTCAAGTTACTATCAGCTTATGGACTTGAATGGTAAAGAGCACTCCAGGAAGGTAAACAAGTATCGCCTGAAGCCCTATTTGAGTCGCCTTCTACCAAAGGATCTACTAAAGGACTGTCAAAGAGCGACTATCTCATGTAAGTTTTATTGCATGAAGCATGAGTGTGACAAGAAGCCACACAATGAAAATCCTGTCAAGGGACCAGATATCATAGAGGACTCAAAAGCACTCTCTTTGTAAAAGATGCTTTATGATGGTACATGAATATACCATCATCCGGGGGGAGGGCTAATGATAGCCGTTTTTCAACTCTTCATAATTGCCATAGTGAGTTACCTCACCCTACCAAAATCACCTAAACAATGTGGCTATTCTTACCTTTTCATTGTACATAGGCACGTGTGATTTAGGAAACTTTTCCCATATCTTCTTAAAACCCTCAGCTAGCTAGTCACTGGGCTAGTTGAGCCAAATAAATGAATAAAATTAAAAAAATAAAATATATTATGGCCCATTTGTGTGTATATATTTCATTGTACATAGGGCCTGAATATAGGAAATTTTCATAATTATTTTGGTATTTATTTAAATATTTCTATCTAGGTGTGCGTTATTTTTCTATGTATGCTATGTACATTGACTCACCATTACCTTAATCTTTCTTACCTATGTATTCCATATAGAAATATTTTCATGCAAGCTTCTCTTATTTTTGGGTGAGAATCCACTCCAAGGAAAAACCTCAAAAATACCTTTACCATCAGTCATTGCCTTTCACTAAATTCCTATTTCCTAGAGGCATTTTTTCTTATCTCTTGTAGATAAATATACTTCAATAAAAACAAATGAGGGTCCCCTCATTTGATTCCTTATATTTTCATATATCTCTTTTTCCATTTTATATTTATATATAGCTGACACTATTCTAGATTCCATGAATAGTTTATATATACTAGCTTGTTTTTTCCCATCATATCCATGTATTATATTTATGCATAATTCACAACCATGCATATTTTCAAACCCCTAAGAATCAATTAGGTCATGCTCTCATGCAAGAAGGGCTCACCTTTGGAGCTATATGCAAATTCAACAAAAGGGGGGCCATTGAAGACTTTTTTGTGAAGAAAAACAGGTATATGGTGGGATTTTTTATATCCATCTCCACTCCGAATTTGAAGCGATGGTCAAAAGAGAAAATGTGGACAAACAGCTGAATAATCGCCTCAAAGATTTTGGTGATTTTTGGAGCAACCAACCGTGAGCTAGGATTTTTTGAGTGGATCCCAGTCTGCCACTTTTCTCACAAGTAGCCCATAGTCTTCTCTCACCTCTTTCCACACTTCTACACACACACACTCATTCCTCTAATTCCCTCACTCAAACCTGCACCTTTCATGGTTTCTCTCACCTTCTTCACCATTAACCTCCCCTCTTACTCCTATAGCTCTCATATGAGCTCTCCATGTACATACACCATCTCTATGCCTCTCTCTATTACTTCCAAAGTACAATTCCATCTTACCCCTTCTCTATATACATAAAATTTATCATGTAAACCATGCTTAACCTCTACAAATTAAGAGATCTCATCAACCGAATTGTTTTGATATTTAGAAAAAATCATAATCCTGATTTGTTAGCTTGTAAATTAGGATTTCCAATAATCTTAATGAGGGGTCTGCAACCTATAAATACGCCTCTCTCCTTCTTGTAAAACAATCTCCAATATCTCACATAGCACCCCAACACTCTATGCGTGAGGAGAGACTTAGACGTAGCAACCACTTTTTGAGCTTCACTTTTGGTGTGAGAGAAGCTTTCAAGCTACACATTGCAAGTGAGAGAGTGTGAGTTCACAATCTCAAAACCACTATTGTATATGTTCCTCCATCATCAGTAAATTGAGGTTTGGTGCATCAAAGGCGTAATTCGACGTTCAAATCTTCGTCCTTCCACTTGTGCAATATGGTTTGGTGAATTCAAGGTGACTTGTGTATTTTGAGTTTCTATCGTTTGATCTTGTTTTAAAAAGTGTTTTAGTGTGTTTTCATTGCCAATTTTGTGTCCATTGTAAGAGGGTATTGTGGTGAGAGGTCTCCCACACCCTAAGACAGTGTGGGTGTTGGCAATGTTTAGCATTCATTAAGCATTGAGTTAACTTTGTACAAGCTCTATGATAGCATCATAACAAACCATCTCCATTTGCAAGTCACAAACAAGGTATTACATAAGTTCGATTCCTTTCTCTCTTTCTTCCCTTTGCTCTAGATCTCTCTCTGCTCCATTTGGTGTGTGTCTTGGTGTGAGATTGCTGTCTTGGTGTGAGATTGCTTGTGTCTGTTTTGTGGCGCATCTTCTTGGGTGTGAAAAAATCTCTCTATTGCGTCCTAGTTCGCATACCATAACTAGGCGGTGCCCCTTCACTTGTTTGGTTGTGGGTTTATTGTTGTTATTTCTTGCTTGTGGTTGCCCCAGCCCCAATTGAGCAGCACGGGAGCCTTGAGGGGTTTTTAGAGGTCGCCTCTCTTGTTGCCCGCCCTGGACCACCTCAATACATGGACTTACCTTTCTATATAATTTCAGTGTCCATATGTCATTACCTTTGTACATATATCAAGTCTGATCTACTCCATTGTATGGTTCAATAGTTTTTATAATCAAACTATTGATAGATTTTTCATTTCAAACACACACACGCACTCTCATAAAAGAGAATCTCTCAGCAAAGGGTCAGTTGAAGCTCTTTCGAAGGAGAAGAGAAGGGAGTTATGACATCTGGTTTGATAGCTCATCATCCACAACATTTGATTTGGTAGCATTGGATAGAGAGAGAGAGATATATATATATAATCTCTCTGATGTTCACAGATATTGATGATGACAAAAGGAATCAAATTGTCAAAGTGAGAGAGGGATTATCTTTGGCATGCATACATGAGTCCCTGGCTTCTGAGAATCTTCATTTGGCCTCCTCTATGCCTCTCGCCATCAAGATCTTCGACATTGGTATAACAAGGGAGGGTGATAGAGCATTTTTTGGCTCTTCTCTCTGGTGTAGCCTCAACATCAATGGATTTCTCCTTTGACATTCCCTTTACATCTTCTCTCTAGGGTGGTCTCTTTACTTTTGTAGAGAGAGAGAGAGAGAGAGAGAATGGCTTTGGCTTTTAGCTTAGCTCTTGACATCGTTATGCCCATCCTCAAACTTCTTGATATTGATTGCCCCACCCGTCAGAGTTTGACATCCGGCCATTGGCATCAAAGAGTTGCAAGGATCCCGACATCCAGGTCTTTGACACACACTTGCTCTCAGTTTTGGCATCTTGCTGGCTTAGCTTTGGGCCTCGAGCGAGAGAGAGAGAGAGAGAGAGAGAGAGAGAGAGAGAGAGAGAGAGAGAGAGAGAGAGAGAGAGTATCTTATGCTCTTCTCTGACATACCTGACCTAGGTTTTCCCATCAACTACCCTATCTGGGCTTACGCTCAACCACCTTCATCATCGACATCTTCAGACTGCTAAATTTCCTTCTGTGCTTGTCATTCCCCATTTGTCCATAATATAGGGATTTTGCACAACTAGATACATTATTCCCTTATCATCAAAGTATCAATCACCAATATAGTCCACATGCACTAGGTCCTTGAACTCACTAGGTCTCTTTTCTAACTTTACAAAGTAGTGATCCATACTGTCTTTGTAAATTTTTGCACTATAGTCATTCTCAATTTGGTATTTCAAGAACAACAGTTTCATTGTTGGTGCTGGCTGGGATGTTCATGCTCTCATGTTAGCATTGGGAAAGTTTAGACTCAATTTTGGTCCTTTTGGTGCTAGAGAGAGAATGCCATCTAGCCACCAATAGATTTTGGCCTACCAGAACGGTAGCTCTAATAGAGGTAGGCCGCATGTGGTGTAAATCACATTGAATGCAGGTTCACTTTTCTAAAAGAAATTTTGCATACACTGAAGGTGCAACTCTCTTCCTGACATTTTCTTTGTTATCTAGAGTACAATGCCGCTTGTCTTCTCTATGTTCCATTAGAAAGCTTGTAGAGAAAATAGCAATGGAGAACAGACAACCTTGTCAACCATCTACATCTATCAAGTTAGTGAAAATATTCAAGTGAAAATATTCAGCAGCTTCAACTTGGACCATGGTTGATGACTATCCACTACAATAACCATTGGCAGATGGGTTCTTCTACAGACAATAATAATGAAGTGGCTGGGTAACGAATTCATCAATGGCTATGAAGGACGTGTGAAACGATTTTTCCTACCTCAGATGGGGAAGTCAATAAATGAAGTGCTCATTGAGCATGCATATATGCACTCTGAGCTGCAGTTCCGAGAGGCACCATTGGGGTTTCTTGCTAATAGACCTAACTGTGCATTTACTAAACTTGATTCTTCTGTGAATTTTATTCTGAGATCATTATCTTACCGTTTTCTTTTGTAGATATTTACTAAGTTGCATTTATACGTCCATATATGTTGACGGCGAAACACAAAAGAAGTTCCCCAACTTGTTCTATCACTATTTTTGAAGCCGAATGACATTTTTTGTAATATTTGAGTAGCCATTAAACTTTGTGGAAACAGGCCTCTAAGGAGGAATGTATATAAGTTAAATTTTGTAACCGGCAAATTTTTTTATTAATCAATTTTGTGTTTCATTGTGCGTTGTGTCTGAGAGAGAGAGAGAGAGAGAGAGAGAGAGAGAGAGAGAGAGAGAGAGAGAGAGAGAGAGAGAGAGAGAGAGAGAGAGAGAGAGAGAGAGAGAGAGATTTATTCTCTTCCCTACATGTTGTACAAAAGTTCCATTGCAAAAGCAACACCGCCAACGTGTTAGCAACAGCGAGGGCTTCCATCCAACGCCAAGAGTGTGTGATTCCGACGATGTTGCAAAGCGAGCTCCTACAAGCTTCTGGGTGAGTTTTCTTGCAAACCGGGCACTGTCTGTTTGGTGAGTTCTTTGAACCTATGGGTTCAGGGAGAGTATAGCTATGCGCTGAGACCATGTGCAATGAAAAATGGTAACCTGTATTTTGATGCATGTCTTTATTCTGGATTGTCACAAGAGGTAGTTAGAGGTTGGATACCAAGTCATAGTCCATAGGGTATTGAGCTTGTGATAAGGAGAGTATATCCTGTGACTTTTGTGACATTTCAAATGCATTTGGCCTGGTTTCGACTAGCATGAGCATCGTGGGTTGGATTGCTTTCAATAGTGCATAAGAACACTTAGATTTGATTTCCTTGATTAGAGATTGTCATAGAAGGTCGAGAAGGTGCTTGACACCCATCTTCTTGTTTCCATGCACCTATGGGTTAAGCTTTGTCCTCGGCCGACATAGAGTTGTTGGTTTTGTCTCGCTATTCTAGTGTCCGTTGGTGGCATACCCGCCAACATTGGCACCGCTGTCGGAGATCAAAGCCCTAGGTAGGTGACCTTAGACTAATCCTATGAGGTGAGAGTTCCTCTAGTGTGCCAAAGTATTCTCTTTTATCTTAGTTTAGTTAGGACCTATAGAGAGGTGCTAGGAAGCATGTGTCTTGCCTTGGTAACCCGTGTTGATGGTTTTAGTTTAGAATTGTGTCGGTTTTGGACTTTGAGTGGTTGATGAGGTGACAAAGGAATTAGCTAGTCCGTGTGTGTCAGTTAAGTGCTTATCTACTCACAATTGCAAAATCCCTTTTTTTTATGTTCAGGAGTAGCTTTGGGTAGATGATTTGATCTTGATCTAGAGTTGTCCATCAATGAAGATTTGCTTGTTTTGATAGTTTGCATTGAAATCTTGAAAAGAGAATGATTCTTAGTCGAAACAATGCAAAAAAAAAGTTCACAAAAATGTTCTGCATGACTGAGGGTTGTTGAGAGCTTAAGAAGACATTTGAGAGAGCTCTGCACATGAAAATTTCAATTCTGTAAGGTTAGACTTTATACGCGTATAAAGTCTCCAAGGCTAAAAAGAGACCAAACCTGTGGAAACTGATTGTGCCAGAGTGTTCAAAAGAGTCTTTATAGCCTAGGAACACCTTGAGGGAGAAATTTTGGCATAGATTTGGGAACCAAAAGCCAAAAGACGGAGTGGTTGTAACGGAAAAAAAAAAAAGCAAAATGTTGTGTTTGTGAGAACTTTTGAGCTTTAAATTTTGATGAAAACACATGTACATGTTGCTGATAAATAGGGGAACTTAGGATAGAAACAGATATGAAATCTAAGATGATAGACAATATACGCATATAATGTCTCTAGCTTAGATTTGAGCAGTAACACGCATGTTTGTCATCACTAAAGCACTTGGAAGGTAGCTATAAGCTTGATTGCAAGATTTCACACCATTTGGTCAGCCAACCTGACATTTGGAGAGAATTTTGCAAATACTAGCCAAATGCAAAGAAAAGTGGTGAATTGGTGAAACATTGGCATCAAAACCTGATTTTGAGCACATATGCTTTGTGTACACTTAAAGGAGAACCTTGGCCAGAAATTTAAGTTCAAACTGGTCAAAAAGACATTATACGTGTATGATATATTTTGGCCCAGATTAGACTTAAATTGTACAAGTATGTATTCCAAGTGTCCTAGAGCATTGAGGGAGTCCATAGCTTAAATTTTATTGCATTTGGACCAAAATCTGAGCTTGAAAAGACTAGGAAACAATCCAAACATTCTACACACCCATTTTGGCCACAACTTGAACAAACTTGATTCCAAACTCAAGTCAGAGAATATCTGTGAAGTCCCTAAGTGTTGGACTACCTCTGGAGCAAGATTCATTTCAATAATGTCCTCTATAGATTCATATAAGTATTTAAACTCCATGGTAGTATGCACACTCTATAAACCTATCATTCATAACTAACCTCCACTAGTCATCTCCCAATGCTGGGTCAACAATGGTCAATGCGTGTTTCATCATTCTTTTAGAGGGTCCATCTATTTCAAAGAATTCTTTTTTGTACTGGGCTTGGCACTCTTAAGGGGAGCATTGATTCTTTTTCAGCCATAATCTATTCAAATAGTGCCCACATTTCTAGGTTTAAGCACTTGATGAGAGAAGCCACATCTACAAAGATTGGAGTTGGTGCAGAATCTCAATTTTGCTAAGGCTAAAGAACACTTGTGGATATAAGTTTTTTCATGGCATGCTATTTCTAGGACAATCCACATATCCAAATAAAAGATGTCACGTATTCAAAATGTCAATCAGCGAACCCGGGTCCGCCGGTGTCAAGCTAGTCAATAAAATGTGACAAGATGAGAATGGAGACTTGC
This sequence comes from Adiantum capillus-veneris, assembly GCF_014529385.1. Taxonomy (NCBI): domain Eukaryota; kingdom Viridiplantae; phylum Streptophyta; class Polypodiopsida; order Polypodiales; family Pteridaceae; genus Adiantum; species Adiantum capillus-veneris. Next base: position 117,213,112 of record NC_140954.1, read on the forward strand.
AACAGAGCTGGGTTTGCTTTGATCATGTACGGTGGGTTGTGGGATGGACAACAATGGTAGCACATGTTTACAATGGGTCAAAAAGACATTATGCACGTATAATGTGTTTTTGATGATATTGAACATTTTTTGAACTTCAAACTACACAAGGGGTATGAGCACACTACTATAAGCACAAACCTATAAAAACTTCTTCATTCTAGTTAAAAAGACTTTATACACGTATGATGTCTTTTTGACCCTATTGACTTCAAAAGCTAAACTTGGGCATATCCTCGGGGGGTTCACTATGTGTAAAACTACCATATCACGTGCGTTCAAGACATGTTTGTAAAACCCCTTATCTGTAAATTTTGTTAGGAATATAATGTACCCTTTTCTTTTAAAATCTGTAAATTTTTTTCAAATTTGAAAAAATAATGTCCTTCTATATATTTTTTTTTGTAAGTTTCAAGAGCTTTAAATACCCTTCTGTTGAACTCACGTGATAGATTACATTTTTCTTAGGTGACCTCCCCGGGGGTATATCCTTGCATTCTAAGGGACCTTAGAAGCCAATAGCATCTCGAGAAGAAATAATACTATTTTTGTCGGATAGACTTTATGCACGTATAAAGTCTAAGGGCCAGATTTAGAGCCTATTTGATTAAATTAAGCCTGCCAAGTGTTCTACTTAACTCTAACGACACATTTTACCACTCAATTCAGTGAGAAGAACATACACAGGGAACCAATCCTTCCAAAAAAAACTTTGAACTAGAAGTACCCGCATGTTCTTACTAACCAATATTGAATGTTACTAAAGTGAGAATCACTATTGACAAAAATTTGCAGAGTCTAAAGTTTTGTACAAATAGCCAGCAACAAAGCCCATCAAGTCAAGACCAATCACAAGTGCAATTAGTCAAGCAACAGAAGAGATGGAATAGCCAGAGTAAGGAACAACTAAACGAACTTTTAAGGTAAAAGGTTTGGATTGGTAGTGGTGTGTTAAGGAATTGATGTATTTAAGATTAGGAAGAAACCTCCAAAGAGACCAAAGATCACAAGGAGATCTGGTCAGCTTAGTGTCTACGGAGGAGAGTGTGACCCAAGCTAGAATAGATCCACTAGCACCAATCATAGAAGACAATAGTAGGACCAACACCTCTTCTGAACAATCTTTCTACCTCATGGCTAACCAGAACACCGTGCTTAACCGACCAAGCCAAGTAGGAGGAGGTAGCACCTCTAAGAACCCTCCTCGGACAATGAGGTTTACAATCCTTTACTTAGAAGGACCAAATGCCCATGGGGATCTAGTATATGCTGATGAAAGGGGACAAAAAAGCATATGTATATTCTTGCAGTAGTCTCCATGTGTCTGAGGTATATGTGATTGTAGCCCCAATCTTGGACCATCTCTAATTGTCGCATGAAGGGTCATCCAAGTATTATGTCATAGTTATTTTTCTTGCCAAAATTCATGATTGCAAAGGTATGTTCGTACTCGATTCCGCAAGACGTAACAACTACTTTTTTCAAAAGCCCTATGGGTCTCTCCATATAACCGTCAGCCAATTGTTGCAGTTTCATCCTGGTGGTTTTCAAAGCTGGTTTTCCCCATTTCTTTGATACATCCTTTGTCGAGATGGCTACACCAGCTCCACTTTTAATAATTTCCATGGGGATGACACCTTCTAATTCAACTGGGAGTGTGCCATCTTTCCCTTCACGGTATTCTCCTACCTTGTTTAAGGATACTAGTTGAATGTTTAATTGAGGTTTCTCTGATTCCTTGATTTTTTCCCACATTCATGAATTCGGATCCCTTACACCAAACTTTTCGAGACATTTTTCTACTATATTCCACATATTAGGTCTTACTCTGAGAAGCTCAGCGAGAGTAATGGTACAAGTCACTGGAGTTGATAAGATGGTTATCGACTTTGCTTCATACTCTCCCATATAAGAGGGCAAAGTTCTCAGAGATATGGGTTGGCTATCCCAAGATTTCACAGATCCCTTGTCTCCCCAATACGAGTGCATCTCTAGATCTGCTTGAGGTCTTGCCTCAAACTCTTCTATAGGATGAAGAAAGTCATCTTCTCCCTTACTGGTTTTGTTAACCCTTTGCCTTAGTTCATTAGCTTCATTGGCTTCCCTTATCTGCCTCCAAAGATCATTCAATCCCTCGTCCCCTTTATACAATTCCAGTATGATAGGTTGAAAACCTTCTGATATTTGATCTGTTGTGTTTAGCACTATCCTAGGTTTTCCAATTGAATGTTTAGGTTTCAATTCAATTTTCAAGCTAATAGTTATTCTTTCAGATCCGTGTGTTGGAGGGTTCCTTGGTATTGATACTGGAAGTTCTACCTCCTCCACTTGTTTCCTTGCAGTTGGCTCTAGTAAGGTTTGCGTTGTTTGGATCATCTTTTGACACATTCCCAGTCTCTATTTTCTAACTCAGCATACGGATATGTCATCCATTTTTGTTCCTGAGTTTGGTCGATTTTAAGCCTTGATTCATATGCTTTCAAGAGTGCGTCTAGATGTTCATTTACTTTCTCTACTAGCACAAATCTGCCTGATCCCGCACTTTTGGATTCCCCTTTCTTCTCAAGCTCTATGTTTGATGGTGTTTCTGGTGTTTGAATTGTTTGTCTTTCAAGTTTTTCCAGTCTGTCTTTAGTTCATTGTAATTCTTCCGTTGGGACATTTTGTTCTCTTTCTTTCCAATCTTCTACGCGTGCTTTTCTAGCCTTCCATGTGTTTTGTTGACTTTTTAGTTCAATGCTAGGTGCTTTCAATCCTGGTTCTTCATTTACAGGTCCTCCTTTCTCTTTTTGAGCTTGAGATTGTGTGATAACCTGTATAGGTATTACTGTTTCGTTTTTTGAACCACTGCTTGAAGGGATTACGTCCAAAATGTTTAAAGTTGTTTTAACCACTTTGCTTGGATTTTTTGGACAATTGGCGATCAAATGATTGATGCCGTTGTCTTGACAATATGCATTGACGCAGACAATTTCCATATGAGGACACTCTTTCATAAGATGGTCGGCCCCACATTTATAGCATGGTCCCAGCGGTTGTCGTGGAGCTCCTTGAGCACCCCTCTATTGGTAAGAAGGTGTTGGTCCATTGACGCCTCCATTGGCTATGAACAACAATGTTCTCTCGTCCAAACTATATCTACTTTCTCCTGCAGCATGTACCGTTGTTGGTGGTCCAGCATTGTCGATCATGCTCCATGGTTCCGGTGCTCTCAGCTCTTCTGGTGGGTAGTATGTTAGATAATCCATTGTTCCACTTGGCTCTTTGTAATAGATATGTACAGGCACTAAGGCTTGTTCCTCTGGTTCTTCCACAGTGGGTGTATATCTCACCCCTATTGTTCTTGTCCCTGGGAGTGGTGGTCGTTGCCCCAAAACTGGTGAGGCGGTCCGGGGCGGGCAACAAGAAGAGCGGCCTCTAAACACCCTTCGAGGCTCCCGTGCTGCTCAATTGGGGCTGGGGCAAGCACAATCAGAGACAACAATAACCCACAGCCAGAAACCAAATAAGAAAAGAGGCACCACCTAGTTGTAGCTGCGAACTAGGACGCACGTGAAATCTCCTTGTACTCAAATGCACAAAGAGAGGGGAATGCAAGATAGCCACACACACCAAACACAAACATTCACCACGCCAGAGAGAGGTTTAAGCGCAAAAATCAACTTGAGAAACTCAGTCTTAGCCTTAAAGACTAGATGCACACAAAGCTTGATGAGAAATAGAGAGACAACACAAACTTGACCTTGTTGCCAATACACAAATTGTCTTAGGGTCACGGGAGCCCTCTCACCGAGCACCCTCTTACAATTGAAAGTTTTGGCAAACAATTCAACAAGCCCTCAAACCACCAAGCATAAAATGGCACAACAAACATCAAGGACAATATACCTTCAACCACCTGATGATCCAACTTATCAAGTCAATTTGGAGATAAGAGTCATAGTTGCAGCATACAATTGCACCCAAAACTATAAATCTTTTTTATGGACAAGAGTAGGCTACAAGTGTGATTGCAGAATATAGTATCACTCCACTCCTCTAGATGGCATAACTAACGTCAAGCTTCTCCATGAACCTATGTGTAGTGATGGAATAGAGCACTCACAATGCACACACTCTACACAACTAGGCTTGAAGAGTGGTGTGTTATGTGTTGAGAATGGTGTGGTGTGGTGTAGTGTGATCATGTGATCATTTACAAGGGAGAGAAGGGCTCTATTTATAGGTTTTAGAAGCCCCGATTAGGATTATGCCTAATCAAGTTTATTTGAAGGAATAAAAGATTATGCATATTTTTATTTTTTTTAATGAGGGTGGGTCTCTCTTGTCCTTTGAGTCACATGGATGTGGGCTCAAGGGAAGAGAATTATTGAGGATGAAAGGAGAGAGGGATTGAGTGAATAATTTGGGAGGGCCTACTCTAGTAGAGGGTGCATTTTACAATAAGGTTAGTGGTTAGTAGTTAGTAATTATCACTAAAAAATATTTACAAAATCATTCACCAAATGGTGAGATATATGATGAGAAAAGTTAGAGAAGGGATAAGCTTGTAAAGCAAGGTTGAAGCTTGGAGAAGTTGACATTCACCTCTTTACAACACCGGTAGAAGAAGCGGTCAGCATGGCGAAGTAGCGCGTGTCGATGAAGCTATGTTATCTTCAAGCCTTGGAAAATTCATGATAAAAGCTTTCATTTGCAGAGGTTATCCTTGGATTTTTGTTGATTTTTGAAGTTCTTTACAAAGCTGAAGAGAGTATGGTAATATGGACATATATGTAGAGAGAAAGGGGGACACATAGGGTGTAGAAATGGAGGATGAAGGCTATGGAGGTGTGAGAGATGTGGCAATGGTGAAAAGGGTGAATTAGGATATGGGAGTTGCAGGTTTGGGAGTGGGAAGGAGAGGGAGGAGTGTGTGTGAAAGAGGAAAATGATAAAGTGGAAGAGGGAGTGTGGCTGCATAGCATGGCCAAACTGGGGTCCACCAATAAAATCGTAGCTCACAGCTCGTAGCTCAAAAAAATATGAAAACATTTGAGGTAAAATTTCAGCTCACGAGCTACAACTTTTGTTTGTACCACCTTTTCAAATTCAGGGAGCATGTGATCTTTAAAAATTCAGCAAAACCGACTGTTTTTTCCACTGCACAAAGTCCTTGTGAGGTCTTTCTTTGGATGATTCTTTTGAATACCTCCAAGAGTGAGCTCCCCATGGTGCATGCATGCATTCCACATACCCTTGACCTTATTTGGTAGGTCTATAATTGAAGATATTGTTGAGATCATGATATAAATGAATAGTACAACTAAGAAAATCAAATATTGAGGGGTCTAAAAAATTATGTACATGTCAAATATAAATAATATAGGTGGAAAAAATATAAAGGGGTCAAAATAAATCTCTCTCATTATAAGTCTACCATAAAAAGATGAATATTTTTTGTGGTCTAATTTATGAGAGTAATAAAGAATAGATGTAGGAAGGAAAAAATCACAATAGTGAAAAAATATACACATAAATAGAACTAGTTTTTTTGGATTTTTGTTAGGATGGAGTTACACCAAAAATAAGAGAAGCTTGCATGAAATTATTTTTATATGGAATAAAGAGTATGCAAAATGGTAAGAAAAAATATGGTAATGGTGAGTCAATGTACATAGCATAAATAACACACCATAGGTAGAAATATTTAAATAAATAACAAAATAATTATGAAAAATCCTTTTATTTAGGCCCTATATACAATGAAATATTTACACAAATGGGCCATAATATACTTATATTTTTTATTTTTTGGCTCAACTAGCCCAGTGACTAGCTAATTAAGGGTTTTTAAGAAGATATGGGAAAAGTGCCCTAACTCACACACACCTATATACAGTGAAATGGTAGGATAGTCATAGTGTTTGGATGATTTTGGTAGGGTGGGTTAACTCACTATGGTAATTACGGAGAGCTGAAAAACGGCTATCATTAGCCCTCCAATTGCCGTTTTTCTTAGGAGTGACAACAACGTGAGAGACCCACTCTGAATTCTCCACTGGATAAATGAAACCTGCTGCTAGAATCTCTCTTACCTCCTTGAGTAAAGCCTGCTCCTTGATGACTCGTAGCCTTCGTAGCTTTTGAGCCTTAGATGTGGCCTCTGGCTTCAACTCAATTTTGTGCTGAACAGCATCTACTCCACGCACTTCGGTGTAGTCTTTAGCAAAAAGCCTAGGAAATTTCCTTAACACACCTTTGAGCTCCTCTCTTTCATCCTTTGTAAGTGTTGTTCAGGCGGTCCGGGGAGGGCAACAAGAAGAGTGGCCTCTAAACACCCTTCGAGGCTCCCGTGCTGCTCAATTGGGGCTGGGGCAGCACAATCAGAGACAACAACAACCCACAGCCCGAAACCAAGCAAGAAAAGGGGCACCACCTAGTTGTAGATGCGAACTAGGACGCACGTGATATCTCCTTGTACTCAAACGCACAAAGAGAGGGGAATGCAAGATAGCCACACACACCAAACACAAACATTCACCACGCCAAAGAGAGGTAAAGTGCAAAAATCAACTTGAGCAACTCAGTCTTAGCCTTAAAGACTAGATGCACACAAAGCTTGATGAGAAATAGACAGACAACACAAACTTGACCTTGTTTCCAATACACAAATTGTCTTAGGGTCACGGGAGCCCTCTCACCGATCACCCTCTTACAATTGAAAGTTTTGGCAAACAATTCAACAAGCCCTCAAACCACCAAGCATGAAATGGCACAACAAACTTCAAGGACAATATATCTTCAACCACCTGACGAGCCAACTTATCAAGTCAATTTGGAGAGAAGAGTCGTAGTTGCAGCATACAATTGTACCCAAAACTATGAATCTTATTTATGGACAAGAGTAGGCTACAAGTGTGATTGCAGAGTATAGTATCACTCCACTCCTCTAGATGGCATAACTAAATTCAAGCTTCTCCATGCACCTATGTGTAGTAATGGAATAGTGCACTCACAATGCACACACTCTACACAACTAGGCTTGAAGAGTGGTGTGTTATGTGTTGAGAATGGTGTGGTGTAGTGTGATCATGTGATCATTTACAAGGGAGAGAAGGGCTCTATTTATCAGTTTTAGAAGCACCGATTAGGATTAGGCCTAATCAAGTTTATTTAAAGGAATAAAAGATTATTCAAATTTTTATTTTTTTTAATGAGGGTGGGTCTCTCTTGTCCTTTGAGTCACATGGATGTGGGCTCGAGGGAAGAGAATTATTGAGGATGAAAGGAGAGAGGGATTGAGTGAATAATTTGGGAGGGCCTACCCTAGTAGAGGGTGCGTTTTACAATAAGGTTAGTAGTTAGTAGTTAGTAATTATCACTAAAAAATATTTACAAAATCATTCACCAAATGGTGAGATATATGATGAGAAAAGTTAGAGAAGGGATTAGCTTGTAAAGCAAGGTTGAAGCTTGGAGAAGTTGACATTCACCTCTTTACAACACCGGTAGAAGAAGCGGTCAGCATGGCGAAGTAGCGCGTGTCGATGAAGCTATGTTATCTTCAAACCTTAGAAAATTCATGATAAAAGCCTTCATTTGCAGAGGTTATCCTTGGATTTTTGTTGATTTTTGAAGTTCTTTACAAAGCTGAAGAGAGTATGGTAATATGGACATATATGTAGAGAGAAAGGGGGACACATAGGGTGTAGAAATGGAGGATGAAGGCTATGGAGGTGTGAGAGATGTGGCAATGGTGAAAAGGGTGAATTAGGATATGGGAGTTGCAGGTTTGGGAGTGGGAAGGAGAGGGAGGAGTGTGTGTGAAAGAGGAAAATGATAAAGTGGAAGAGGGAGTGTGGCTGCATAGCATGGCCAAACTGGGGTCCACCAATAAAATCGTAGCTCACAGCTCGTAGCTCAAAAAAATATGAAAACATTTGAGGTAAAATTTCAGCTCACGAGCTACAACTTTTGTTTGTACCACCTTTTCAAATTCAGGGAGCATGTGATCTTTAAAAATTCAGCAAAACCGACTGTTTTTTCCACTGCACAAAGTCCTTGTGAGGTCTTTCTTTGGATGATTCTTTTGAATACCTCCAAGAGTGAGCTCCCCATGGTGCATGCATGCATTCCACATACCCTTGACCTTATTTGGTAGGTCTATAATTGAAGATATTGTTGAGATCATGATATAAATGAATAGTACAACTAAGAAAATCAAATATTGAGGGGTCTAAAAAATTATGTACATGTCAAATATAAATAATATAGGTGGAAAAAATATAAAGGGGTCAAAATAAATCTCTCTCATTATAAGTCTACCATAAAAAGATGAATATTTTTTGTGGTCTAATTTATGAGAGTAATAAAGAATAGATGTAGGAAGGAAAAAATCACAATAGTGAAAAAATATACACATAAATAGAACTAGTTTTTTTGGATTTTTGTTAGGATGGAGTTACACCAAAAATAAGAGAAGCTTGCATGAAATTATTTTTATATGGAATAAAGAGTATGCAAAATGGTAAGAAAAAATATGGTAATGGTGAGTCAATGTACATAGCATAAATAACACACCATAGGTAGAAATATTTAAATAAATAACAAAATAATTATGAAAAATCCTTTTATTTAGGCCCTATATACAATGAAATATTTACACAAATGGGCCATAATATACTTATATTTTTTATTTTTTTGGCTCAACTAGCCCAGTGACTAGCTAATTAAGGGTTTTTAAGAAGATATGGGAAAAGTGCCCTAACTCACACACACCTATATACAGTGAAATGGTAGGATAGTCATAGTGTTTGGATGATTTTGGTAGGGTGGGTTAACTCACTATGGTAATTACGGAGAGCTGAAAAACGGCTATCATTAGTCCTCCAATTGCCGTTTTTCTTAGGAGTGACAACAACGTGAGAGACCCACTCTGAATTCTCCACTGGATAAATGAAACCTGCTGCTAGAATCTTTCTTACCTCCTTGAGTAAAGCCTGCTCCTTGATGACTCGTAGCCTTCGTAGCTTTTGAGCCTTAGGTATGGCCTCTGGCTTCAACTCAATTTTGTGTTGAACAGCATCTACTCCACGCACTTCGGTGTAGTCTTTAGCAAAAAGCCTAGGAAATTTCCTTAACACACCTTTGAGCTCCTCTCTTTCATCCTTTGTAAGTGTTGTTCAGGCGGTCCGGGGAGGGCAACAAGAAGAGTGGCCTCTAAACACCCTTCGAGGCTCCCGTGCTGCTCAATTGGGGCTGGGGCAGCACAATCAGAGACAACAACAACCCACAGCCCGAAACCAAACAAGAAAAGGGGCACCACCTAGTTGTAGATGCGAACTAGGACGCACGTGATATCTCCTTGTACTCAAACGCACAAAGAGAGGGGAATGCAAGATAGCCACACACACCAAACACAAACATTCACCACGCCAGAGAGAGGTAAAGCGCAAAAATCAACTTGAGCAACTCAGTCTTAGCCTTAAAGACTAGATGCACACAAAGCTTGATGAGAAATAGACAGACAACACAAACTTGACCTTGTTTCCAATACACAAATTGTCTTAGGGTCACGGGAGCCCTCTCACCGATCACCCTCTTACAATTGAAAGTTTTGGCAAACAATTCAACAAGCCCTCAAACCACCAAGCATGAAATGGCACAACAAACTTCAAGGAAAATATATCTTCAACCACCTGACGAGCCAACTTATCAAGTCAATTTGGAGAGAAGAGTCGTAGTTGCAGCATACAATTGTACCCAAAACTATGAATCTTATTTATGGACAAGAGTAGGCTACAAGTGTGATTGCAGAGTATAGTATCACTCCACTCCTCTAGATGGCATAACTAAATTCAAGCTTCTCCATGCACCTATGTGTAGTAATGGAATAGAGCACTCACAATGCACACACTCTACACAACTAGGCTTGAAGAGTGGTGTGTTATGTGTTGAGAATGGTGTGGTGTAGTGTGATCATGTGATCATTTACAAGGGAGAGAAGGGCTCTATTTATCGGTTTTAGAAGCACCGATTAGGATTAGGCCTAATCAAGTTTATTTAAAGGAATAAAAGATTATTCAAATTTTTATTTTTTTTAATGAGGGTGGGTCTCTCTTGTCCTTTGAGTCACATGGATGTGGGCTCGAGGGAAGAGAATTATTGAGGATGAAAGGAGAGAGGGATTGAGTGAATAATTTGGGAGGGCCTACCCTAGTAGAGGGTGCGTTTTACAATAAGGTTAGTAGTTAGTAGTTAGTAATTATCACTAAAAAATATTTACAAAATCATTCACCAAATGGTGAGATATATGATGAGAAAAGTTAGAGAAGGGATTAGCTTGTAAAGCAAGGTTGAAGCTTGGAGAAGTTGACATTCACCTCTTTACAACACCGGTAGAAGAAGCGGTCAGCATGGCGAAGTAGCGCGTGTCGATGAAGCTATGTTATCTTCAAACCTTAGAAAATTCATGATAAAAGCCTTCATTTGCAGAGGTTATCCTTGGATTTTTGTTGATTTTTGAAGTTCTTTACAAAGCTGAAGAGAGTATGGTAATATGGACATATATGTAGAGAGAAAGGGGGACACATAGGGTGTAGAAATGGAGGATGAAGGCTATGGAGGTGTGAGAGATGTGGCAATGGTGAAAAGGGTGAATTAGGATATGGGAGTTGCAGGTTTGGGAGTGGGAAGGAGAGGGAGGAGTGTGTGTGAAAGAGGAAAATGATAAAGTGGAAGAGGGAGTGTGGCTGCATAGCATGGCCAAACTGGGGTCCACCAATAAAATCGTAGCTCACAGCTCGTAGCTCAAAAAAATATGAAAACATTTGAGGTAAAATTTCAGCTCACGAGCTACAACTTTTGTTTGTACCACCTTTTCAAATTCAGGGAGCATGTGATCTTTAAAAATTCAGCAAAACCGACTGTTTTTTCCACTGCACAAAGTCCTTGTGAGGTCTTTCTTTGGATGATTCTTTTGAATACCTCCAAGAGTGAGCTCCCCATGGTGCATGCATGCATTCCACATACCCTTGACCTTATTTGGTAGGTCTATAATTGAAGATATTGTTGAGATCATGATATAAATGAATAGTACAACTAAGAAAATCAAATATTGAGGGGTCTAAAAATTATGTACATGTCAAATATAAATAATATAGGTGGAAAAAATATAAAGGGGTCAAAATAAATCTCTCTCATTATAAGTCTACCATAAAAAGATGAATATTTTTTGTGGTCTAATTTATGAGAGTAATAAAGAATAGATGTAGGAAGGAAAAAATCACAATAGTGAAAAAATATACACATAAATAGAACTAGTTTTTTTGGATTTTTGTTAGGATGGAGTTACACCAAAAATAAGAGAAGCTTGCATGAAATTATTTTTATATGGAATAAAGAGTATGCAAAATGGTAAGAAAAAATATGGTAATGGTGAGTCAATGTACATAGCATAAATAACACACCATAGGTAGAAATATTTAAATAAATAACAAAATAATTATGAAAAATCCTTTTATTTAGGCCCTATATACAATGAAATATTTACACAAATGGGCCATAATATACTTATATTTTTTATTTTTTTGGCTCAACTAGCCCAGTGACTAGCTAATTAAGGGTTTTTAAGAAGATATGGGAAAAGTGCCCTAACTCACACACACCTATATACAGTGAAATGGTAGGATAGTCATAGTGTTTGGATGATTTTGGTAGGGTGGGTTAACTCACTATGGTAATTACGGAGAGCTGAAAAATGGCTGTCATTAGTCCTCCAATTGCCGTTTTTCTTAGGAGTGACAACAACGTGAGAGACCCACTCTGAATTCTCCACTGGATAAATGAAACCTGCTGCTAGAATCTTTCTTACCTCCTTGAGTAAAGCCTGCTCCTTGATGACTCGTAGCCTTCGTAGCTTTTGAGCCTTAGGTGTGGCCTCTGGCTTCAACTCAATTTTGTGTTGAACAGCATCTACTCCACGCACTTCGGTGTAGTCTTTAGCAAAAAGCCTAGGAAATTTCCTTAACACACCTTTGAGCTCCTCTCTTTCATCCTTTGTAAGTGTTGTTCAGGCGGTCCGGGGAGGGCAACAAGAAGAGTGGCCTCTAAACACCCTTCGAGGCTCCCGTGCTGCTCAATTGGGGCTGGGGCAGCACAATCAGAGACAACAACAACCCACAGCCCGAAACCAAGCAAGAAAAGGGGCACCACCTAGTTGTAGATGCGAACTAGGACGCACGTGATATCTCCTTGTACTCAAACGCACAAAGAGAGGGGAATGCAAGATAGCCACACACACCAAACACAAACATTCACCACGCCAGAGAGAGGTAAAGCGCAAAAATCAACTTGAGCAACTCAGTCTTAGCCTTAAAGACTAGATGCACACAAAGCTTGATGAGAAATAGACAGACAACACAAACTTGACCTTGTTTCCAATACACAAATTGTCTTAGGGTCACGGGAGCCCTCTCACCGATCACCCTCTTACAATTGAAAGTTTTGGCAAACAATTCAACAAGCCCTCAAACCACCAAGCATGAAATGGCACAACAAACTTCAAGGACAATATATCTTCAACCACCTGACGAGCCAACTTATCAAGTCAATTTGGAGAGAAGAGTCGTAGTTGCAGCATACAATTGTACCCAAAACTATGAATCTTATTTATGGACAAGAGTAGGCTACAAGTGTGATTGCAGAGTATAGTATCACTCCACTCCTCTAGATGGCATAACTAAATTCAAGCTTCTCCATGCACCTATGTGTAGTAATGGAATAGAGCACTCACAATGCACACACTCTACACAACTAGGCTTGAAGAGTGGTGTGTTATGTGTTGAGAATGGTGTGGTGTAGTGTGATCATGTGATCATTTACAAGGGAGAGAAGGGCTCTATTTATCGGTTTTAGAAGCACCGATTAGGATTAGGCCTAATCAAGTTTATTTAAAGGAATAAAAGATTATTCAAATTTTTATTTTTTTTAATGAGGGTGGGTCTCTCTTGTCCTTTGAGTCACATGGATGTGGGCTCGAGGGAAGAGAATTATTGAGGATGAAAGGAGAGAGGGATTGAGTGAATAATTTGGGAGGGCCTACCCTAGTAGAGGGTGCGTTTTACAATAAGGTTAGTAGTTAGTAGTTAGTAATTATCACTAAAAAATATTTACAAAATCATTCACCAAATGGTGAGATATATGATGAGAAAAGTTAGAGAAGGGATTAGCTTGTAAAGCAAGGTTGAAGCTTGGAGAAGTTGACATTCACCTCTTTACAACACCGGTAGAAGAAGCGGTCAGCATGGCGAAGTAGCGCGTGTCGATGAAGCTATGTTATCTTCAAACCTTAGAAAATTCATGATAAAAGCCTTCATTTGCAGAGGTTATCCTTGGAGTTTTGCTGATTTTTGAAGTTCTTTACAAAGCTGAAGAGAGTATGGTAATATGGACATATATGTAGAGAGAAAGGGGGACACATAGGGTGTAGAAATGGAGGATGAAGGCTATGGAGGTGTGAGAGATGTGGCAATGGTGAAAAGGGTGAATTAGGATATGGGAGTTGCAGGTTTGGGAGTGGGAAGGAGAGGGAGGAGTGTGTGTGAAAGAGGAAAATGATAAAGTGGAAGAGGGAGTGTGGCTGCATAGCATGGCCAAACTGGGGTCCACCAATAAAATCGTAGCTCACAGCTCGTAGCTCAAAAAAATATGAAAAAATTTGAGGTAAAATTTCAGCTCACGAGCTACAACTTTTGTTTGTACCACCTTTTCAAATTCAGGGAGCATGTGATCTTTAAAAATTCAGCAAAACCGACTATTTTTTCCACTGCACAAAGTCCTTGTGAGGTCTTTCTTTGGATGATTCTTTTGAATACCTCCAAGAGTGAGCTCCCCATGGTGCATGCATGCATTCCACATACCCTTGACCTTATTTGGTAGGTCTATAATTGAAGATATTGTTGAGATCATGATATAAATGAATAGTACAACTAAGAAAATCAAATATTGAGGGGTCTAAAAATTATGTACATGTCAAATATAAATAATATAGGTGGAAAAAATATAAAGGGGTCAAAATAAATCTCTCTCATTATAAGTCTACCATAAAAAGATGAATATTTTTTGTGGTCTAATTTATGAGAGTAATAAATAATAGATGTAGGAAGGAAAAAATCACAATAGTGAAAAAATATACACATAAATAGAACTAGTTTTTTTGGATTTTTGTTAGGATGGAGTTACACCAAAAATAAGAGAAGCTTGCATGAAATTATTTTTATATGGAATAAAGAGTATGCAAAATGGTAAGAAAAAATATGGTAATGGTGAGTCAATGTACATAGCATAAATAACACACCATAGGTAGAAATATTTAAATAAATACCAAAATAATTATGAAAAATCCTTTTATTTAGGCCCTATATACAATGAAATATTTACACACAAATGGGCCATAATATACTTATATTTTTTATTTTTTTGGCTCAACTAGCCCAGTGACTAGCTAATTAAGGGTTTTTAAGAAGATATGGGAAAAGTGCCCTAACTCACACACACCTATATACAGTGAAATGGTAGGGATAGCCACAGTGTTTGGATGATTTTGGTAGGGTGAGTTAACTCACTATGGCAATTATGGAGAGCGGAAAAACGGCTATCACTGGCTACAATCGTTCAACCCCAACTGGTCTTGGCAAATTTCCTATAGTAAATCTAGGTATTGGTGGTACTTGAGGTGGTGCTACTTGCGGTTGGGGAACATATTGTCAAGTGCAGGGATAGATAATCAAGTTACGCAAGCCTTTGGAAGCACAAATCACCACCCTGCAAAAGAAATTACGCGGCTAGAGAAAAGAGAACGAATGCATATGGCAGTAGGATCTCTAGCCACGGAGGAAAAACTGAAAGCTAAACACAAAGCACTTCAAAAAGAACATGAAAAACTCCAATAACACGAATGGCTACATGACAAGAAATGTTGGTTGAGCAAGCATAAGAAGCTATTGAAAGAGATACGTTGGCTCAACAACAGATCATCAATCTCTTTCACAAGCTCTCATCATCACTAGTCAGACACTTGTCAGACAAAGCACCTTGTGTTTCCACTGCCTTACATATGACTTTTTAGAACAAGCCCTCCAATCACCCTTAATACAAGCACTACAAAAGCCTGATAGATCCTAGTCTTCAATTGAGTAGATTCCTAGTCAAAATACCCACATATACTATGCAGTGATTGCGACCCCTTTATTGTATCACAACCCCATGTCTTTAACATATCCAATTACACAGTATCGACCAAAATTTTCTTTGTATGTCTATTATTCCTTGGGTTGACTATGAGCACTTTGTAACATTATACCAAAATTTCCTTTCTATGTCTATTATTCCCTAGGTCGAGTGTGCATGAGGAAGCACCCTACAACACTGTTCTAGAACAGGACTCCACAACATTTGCAAAAAATTGAAGAATCAAACCATCACTCTCTAGTTTCTCATGTATCAGTTCCCACTTCACCATAGCACCAACGTCATTGTGCTCGCTCTTTCCATGGCCTGACCCAAAAAAGTTCCATGTTTATCCAAGCTTGTCATTTTGTAAAACCTGCCAACAAAATAGAATGGCCTAGAGATTTGAACTATGGAGTTACTCCATTAGGCCATAGCCAAATCTTTTTAAATTTCAAACATTCATCTTTGAGACACTAATTATACACGAGAAAACAATGTTGGATGAAGACGGTATCAGGCTTCTTATCATCTGAACAATATAAATGCATCTCTTTGCTTATGCTCTCATTCTTGCCACTTCAATAGTACATGATGTGAACTAGGATTGTACAGTGATTTGTGTGGGAATGTATTGATTGTATCTCATTTTTTGCTTGAATGAGTAGTCCTCTAGAAAATCAACAACTAATATGATGTCATTGCCAGGAAACATCTTTGATCACTCTCTATATTAATCAACCTACCACGAATAGGTAAAGTTTTGGTTGATCAAGATATTGGCATGATCTTCTAACATCTTTGTGAACTCATTGTTAGCCACTATCTTACTAGACAACACTTTGATTTTCCTACCCTAGCCATCTTTGTTTCACATGGTGATATCTTCAAACACTTGAATTGAGACGGTCTTTGTTGTCTCTACATGCTCATGGAGATAGAACCTATTTGACACCACATTTTTTGTATTGTCCTGTAAGACATTTGCATTGGTAAAAATTTGAATCCTCCTCCTTTGTACAAACACACAATTTTCACAACTTTGTGATACCTAATATTGTGCTCTAAGCCTACACATTTGCCTACAATTGATGACTTGCAAACCTCACAACCAAAAACATAACTTCCCACCATACAAGCCATTAAGCTCATTTTGTTGAAATCATCTTTGAAAAACAAAATTTGAATGTGATACACATAGCAATATGTTACTTGATCGTTAATCTTTCTCACAAACCACGGTTTCAACTTCTCAAAGGATATTTGGCCAATTTGTACCTCTCCATGAGTGACTCTAAACCTCAAAAAAATACGATGTTGATAAAAAGAACATGAGTTAGTGTGTTGTAACCAAAATCCTTGTAGTACATGCTATGAATTAAATAAAACAATGAATAAGATGTATAGCTAAAACACTTACTATATAACACTCTTAGGAAAGATATGTTGTTGGCGGATACGTCGAGAGCGGATGCTAGTATAGCAAGAACAAGACCAAAAACTTTATGTCAGCCATGGAAGAAGCTTAACTAGGCACATGGAAACAAGGAGATGAATGTCAATCACCTTCTCAACCTTCTAAGACAATCTCTACTCAAGGAAATCAAATCTAATGTTTTATGCACTAGTGAAAGCAACTCTACCTACGATGCCCATGGCATCCAAAATCAGACCAAATGCATTCGAAAAGTCACAAAACTTGTAGGAAACGCTCTCCTCATCAAGAGATCATTACCCTATGGAATATGACTTGATATCCTACCTCAAATCACCTTCTTGCGACAATCGCGTATAAAGACAAGCAGTAAAATGCAAGTCACCACTTTTTGTTTTGTATGGTCCTAATCTGTAGCTCTACTCACCACCATGAACCCATAGGTATAAAGAAATCACCAAATGGACACACGGTTTGCAAGAAAACTCACCCGAAAGCTTGTAGGAGCTCACGACGACACCAAAATCATGCAAGCTTTTGGCATTGGATTGAAGCCCTAGCTGTTGCTAACGCATTGGTGGTGTTGATTTTGCAATGGAGGTTCCGTAGAGCGCATAGGGAAGAGATGAAATCTCTCTCTCTCTCTCTCTCTCTCTCTCTCTCTCTCTCTCTCTCTCTCTCTCTCTCTCTCTCTCTCTCTCTCTCTCTCTCTCTCTCTCTCACACACACACACACACACACACACACACACAACGCACAGTAAACTTAAGATTTGATAAATTCAAAAGTTGGCTCAAGGTTACAAAAATTGGCTTATATACAATTCCTCCTTAGAGGCATGTTCCCACAAAGAATTTTGGCCACTTAAATATTACAAAACATGTAATTCTGCTTCAAAAATAATGATACAAAAAGTTGGGAAAAGCTCCTTCAATGTTTGGCCGTCAACAATCCCCCTTCCCCATTCATGCTGTCTCTGACATGACAAGTCTTGATCTCCTACGTCTGGTAAAAGTTGTCTTTGTGTCGATGGAAGCATAGTCACCTTGGGCAATATAAGGTACGAGTCATACTTGAAGCCCAAGGTGACTATGGGGCCGAATTTTTTGCTATCATAAGTAAAGAAGCCATTGTAGAAGGCTTCCTCAAAATCTTGCATGTGGTAGCTTGGTAAGAACATTATCCTTTGATATAATAGATGTAACACCTCTGGCAATGGCTGCTTTGACAAATCAAATGTCATTATGGTGACAGTGTCTCCTGTGACAGGAGGGTTGAGTCCGTAGCTTTGGACGGCGCGAACACTTCAATGCAAGCCAGGAGGGTTTTGCATATTTTCTTGAACATCACACACGTCAAGTCAGGGGAGCCAGTGAAAATCTTAATGGTGCCCTTTAGGGTTTTCACCATATAAGAGACACTTATTCTCTCTCCTTCCTTGGGTGGTAGCATAGATGGGTAATTGAGCCAGTTGGGAGGTCTCTTCAAGATTCTGAAGTGGTTTGCCCATGTGCATACATGAGAGATTGGGCAAAATAGAATGTCATCCCTGACAATTTTTGGGGCTTCCACCAAGTACTTTACAAATCTGGGGTACACAAGATGGTTATCAACCCTTGAGAGTCCATCCCCTTCCTTGCAGAGATTTTCTATGATGTTACAACTTTCACATCCGCTTTTGCTTCATACTCTCCCATATAAGAGGGCAAAGTTCTCAGAGACATAGGTTGGCTATTCCAAGATCTCACAGATCCCTTGTCTCCCCAATACGAGTGCATCTCTAGATTTTTTTGAGGTCCTACCTCAAATTCTTCAATAGGAGTAAGAAAGTCATCTCCTCCCATACTGGTTTTGTTAACCCTTTGGCTTCTCTTATCTCCCTCCAAAGATCATTCAAGCCTTCATCCCCTTTATAAATTTCCGGTATGATAGGTTGAAAACCTTTAGACTTTTGATATGTTGTGTTCATCACTATCTCAGGTTTTTTAATTGATTTTTTGGTTTCAATTCGGTTTCTGGAGTAAAATTTGTCCTTTCAGATTCATGTGTTGGAGGGGTTCTCGGTATTGATATGGGAAGTTCTACCCACTCCTCTTGTTTTCTTGCAGTTGGATCTATTAGGGTTTGGGCCATTTAGATAATCTTTGGACACATTTGTAGTCTTTGTTTTTCTAGCTCTGCATAGGGATATGTCATCCATCTTTGTTCTTGCGTTTGGTTGATTTTAAGCCTTGATTCTTAGGCCTTCTAAATGTTTGTTTACTTTCTCAACTAGCACAGATCCTTCTGAACCCGAACTTTGTGATTCCCTTTTCCTTTTAGACTCTATGTTTTCTGGAGTTTCTGGTTTTTGAATAGTTTGTCTTTCAAGTTTTTCCAATCTGTCTGTGGTTTGTTTAAATTCTTCTGCTAGGGAAGTTTGTTCTCTTTCTTTCCTAACTTCCACGCGTGCTTTCCTAGCCTTCCATGTGTTTAGTTGGCTTTTTCGTTCGATGCTAGGTGTCTTCAATCTTGGTTCTTTGATTATGGGTTCCCCTTTCTCTTTTTGAGCTTGAGCTCGTCTGATAATCTGTATAGGTATTACTGTTTTGTTTTCTGAACCAATGCTTGAAGGGATCGCCTACAAGATGTTTAAAGTTGTTTTAACCGCTTTATTTGGATTTTTTGGACAATCGGCGATCAAATGATCGATGCCACAGTCTCAACAATACGCAGTGACTCTGACAATTTTTGTATGGGGACATTCTTTCATGAGGTGGTCGCCCCCACACTTATAGCATGGTCCCAATGGTTGTCATGGTGCTCCTTGAACTCCCCCCTGTTGGTAAGCAGGTCTTGGTCCATTGAAGCCCCCATTGGCTATGAACATCAATGTTCTCTCGTCCAAACTATATCTACTTTCTCTTGTAGCATGGGCCGTTGTTGATGCTCAAGCATTGCCGATCATGCTCCATGGTTCTGGCACTCTCAGCTCTTATGGAGGGTGGTATGCAAGACAAGCTATAGTTTCACTAGGCTCTTCATAATATATAGGTACAAGTACTAAGGCTTGTTCCTCCGGTTCTTCCACAGTGGGCATACACCTCACACCTGTCGGTCTTTTCCTGGGAGTGGTGGTTGTTTCCCCAAAACTGACTATGGTCTTTCAACCCCAACTAGTCCTGGAAAATTTTATGTCATATATGTAGGCATCGGTGGTATTTGAGGTGGTGCTACTTAAGCCTGGGGAACATACTATCCTTCTCGCACATAACCTTTATGTAGTAGCATTCTTCAATCACGTGATTTGTCCATTTAATTTTGATGGTGCACCACTTTAGTTGCTTAGCATGTGGCTTAGCAAATGGGCTAATCCTCTTCAGCACCTCCTCTATGAGTCGCTCTTGATTTACCGCTGGTTCATTTCATTGTGCTGATTTCATGGACTTAGTTCCACTTTGTTGAGATGATGAATCATCTTCTCCATCTCTTTGATCTCCGTCCTTGTAGATTGCACAATTATCTACTAGGAATAAAGCCTCTTTGGTTAGCTCATTCAGAGGGGCTTTTCTTCATATGCAAATCCTTTTGAAGATATGCATTTCTCAGTCC
This sequence comes from Adiantum capillus-veneris, assembly GCF_014529385.1. NCBI lineage: Eukaryota > Viridiplantae > Streptophyta > Polypodiopsida > Polypodiales > Pteridaceae > Adiantum > Adiantum capillus-veneris. The sequence goes on from NC_140954.1 coordinate 117,233,387, forward strand.
CTAAATAAATAACAAGTTGAGTCTAGATTGAGTAGGTAATTCTTCCATTGGGAAGAATTTTACGTATCATTTCAATCGTAGGGCTGCCTTCCTGACAGATTCTCCCTCTTCCTGCTTGAACTTATGGATTTGAGAGACGGTATTGTGGGCTATCCCTCTTTGGGAGAATTCCTCAACAAATTCATCAAATACTTCTTGGATGGTCTTGAAATTCCGTCTTTCAACATAATCAAACCAGGTGGCGGTCTCTTCCTCCAAGGTGAGTCCAAATCTAGCAAACTCTGTATTGAAGTCCCTGACCTCTCTTCTGCTCGTATCACTCTCAAGAATGTTGCCACATGATCTCTAGGGTCTCTTTCCCCTAAATATTTCTTATTAACCCATTTTTGGACTTGAGAAGGTCTAACACGTCTGTTGTCTACCAGCCTAACTATGGAATCTCCTCGTACCTCTCCCCTTACAGGTTCTCGTTCGTGTCTCACTATGACGTTAAATGCTTCTTCCATTCCGTATCCTCTATAGGACCTTTCAACAAGTGGTTCCACTGAAAATCTTCTTTCCGTCTTGATTCTCTCCATATAGGGGAATCCTGTTGTGGCCGGCACCGTTGTTGGTCCCTTGCTCTCCTTGGGATAAGAGTAAGAACAAGTGGGCATTGGTGAGACTATAGGGGTCACATATGATCCGTTTGTAATTGGGACTTCTCCTATATGGAACTCTTGTTCCCTCGTTACTATGGGTCTCAACCAAAATTCCAATGTTTTAGGATTTGGGTTGAGATATGAAGGAAAAATCGGCATTTCAACCACTCTAGCTTGTCTAGTTGGAAATCTTGTCGTATCCTCTACTTCCTCAAAGGGATTTGTAGACTTGCTAGGGGTAGGTTTTAGTCCTTGATTTGCAACTGGATCTGTTGGAATTACTCTAGTGACTATCAATATCGCTACCTCCACTTTCTCTATCGGCACATACTCCCGTCCGTATTTGTCAACATATATTATGAGACTCCCTTCACCTAATTCATAAGAGAACAAGTATAAAGTCTTTTGTGTGCTTAACTCAAAGGCGTAAGGTGCTAGACACCAGAAATATGTTTTGACCCTCCCATTCAGGTACTCGTAGATTCCTACCATTCCTTGGTTAGTCACTACTTTAGTCACCTTCTTGTCAAATACTAGGGTGGCATTAGGAAGGTCTATCTGAGGAGGTATTTCAATGATTTCAAAAACCATCTTCCATTTTACAACATTGTCCCCATATTTGTTATAGTTCTCCGAGTCCTTAACAATGAGGTAATGTATTCCCTCATCATCACTGAATCTATCCCCATCATCGTAAACTAGAAGGGCGTCCACTCCTTCGGCTGGTTTTTCTTCAAAACATATTCTTTGACATCTCCTTTCATCAACATATACAAGATCCCCATGGGCATTTGGTTCTTCTAAGTAAAGGGTTGTAAATATCATTGTTCGAGTGTGGTTCTTGGAGGTGCTACCTCCTCCTACTTGGCTTGGTCGGTTAACAGTGGTGTTTTGGTCAGCCATGAGGTAAACAGATTGCTCTGAAGAGGTTTCGATCCCACTACCATCTTCTATAATTGGTGCTAGTGGATCTATTCTCACTTGGGTCACACTCTCCTCAGTAGAACTAAGCTGACTTGATCTTAAATACATCAATTCCTTAACACACAACTATCAACCCAAAACTTTTACCTTTAAAGCTTACTCTATCGTTCCTTATTCATGCTAGTCTTTCAGCTCTCCAATTGGTTGACTGATTGTACTTCCGATTTTTCTTGACTTGTTGGACCTTGTTGATGGCTATCAGTACAAAACTTTAGACTCTGCAAATCTTTGTCAACAGTGATTCTTACTTCACTAATATTCAGTGTTGATTAGTAAGACCATGTGGGTACTTTTCATCCAAAGTTTGTTTTGTGGAGGGTTGGTTTCCTATATATGTTCTTCACATTGATTTGACTTGTAAAATGGTTTGTTAGAGTTAGTTGGAACACTCTGGCAAGCTCAATCCAACCAAATGGGCTCTAACTCTGGCCCTTAGACATTATACACGTATAATGTCTAACATGCAAAAATGAGAAGATTTCTTCTCAAGATATTCTCCACCATGCAAGCAACTCTCAAAAGCTTTCAAAATTGAATTTGAACCAATTTTGTGCAAGTTATAATCAGTCCAAGCCTGACTCTGACCCAATTTTTTTCCTTTGGCACTTCCTAGCCCAATTATGCTCCAAATTCCATGAAATCTTGGCTATTGGCTTCTAAGGTCCCTTAGAATACTAGGGTATGCACAGATTCAGATTTTGGAGTCAACAGGATCAGAAGACATCATACGCGTATAGTGTCTTTTTGCTCCAAATTAAGGTTTTTTTGCTGATTTGTGCTTATATACCCTGTATAGTCAAAATTTCAAAAAATGTTTGAAATCACCAAAAACACATCATACGTGTGTGATGTGGTTTTGCTCCAAATGAGATGAATCTTGCTCCAGAGGTAGTTCAACACTTAAGGAACTCACAACTACTTTTTGAATTGAAATTGTACCAATTTTGTGCAAGTTATAGCCAAATTGGGTGTGCAAAATATTTGGACTATTTCTTGGTCTTTTCAAGCTTAGAATTTGATCCAAATGCAATGAAATTTAGGCTATAGACTCCTTCAATGCTCTAGGACACTTGTACAATTTGAGTCTATTGTGGGCCAATACACATCATACACGTATAATGTGTTTTTTCTCAGATTGGATTTTTGTTTCTGCCCAAGGTGAGTCTTTTATGTGTACACCAAGTATATGTGCTTAAAATCAGGTTTTGATGTCAATTTTACACCAGTTCACCACTTTTCATTATTATTGGCTAAAATCTGCAAAATTCTCTTTAAATGTCAGAGTGCGTGTCCAAATGATGTGAAATCTTGCAATCAAGCTTAAAACTACCTTCCAAGTGCTTTGATGATGCCAGATATGCACGTCAATACCCAAATCTAGGCTCGAGCCATCATACGTGTATGATGTCTATCATCTCAGATTTCATATCTGTTTCTATTCTAAGTTCCCCTTATTATCAACAACCTTTACATGTGTTTACAGCAAAATTTAAAGGTCAAAAGTGTTCACAAACACTAGTTTTTTCTTTTTCAGTCACAACCAATTTTTCTTGCAGTAATTTTTTTAAACTTTCTTTTTTTTGCTAATTTGTGTTGTGCTAGAGGTGTCCCTCACACACAGAATTAGTTTGCAGGCGCATAGGACTATTCTGGCGTTGTGTAGACTTATAGGTCACACTTCAAGAATAGGTAGACACTAGCACTTTGTCTCGTGGTTGTGTAGACCTATCGGTCACACTCTAGAAAGAGTCATAGGGAGTGTAGAATCCCATTCATGATGTGTAGAGGTTACCTCCTTTTGCACTTCAAAGATGAGGTAGGAGTTTGTCACTTTGTGTTGTGTATGAGAGAGGCTCACACTTCAGAAGTTGACAAAAATTACATACATATCTAGAATATTTCTATCAAGTATAGTTTGCTTTACACATTGGATACAAAGCTAAACTATAGTATAAATAAAGTATACGTAGTGCCACATTTGAAGAGTGAAGAGTAGAGTTTAACTTTCTTTTCATCTACAAATGTATCAATGTCTATATTTTAATTGCACTATATTGTTTATGCTTTTGTTTTACGTATCCAACTCACCTAACCAATAGTAACAGATAGTGAGTGCTAAGTTGAAGCTTTGCTTTTCATTTCATCACTATCAACTAATACTCACAATAGGTGAGCAAAGATATACTCTCTACATGTTATTTGTAACTATGATAGGTAGCTTTTTCTAGATGTGTTGATTAATGGTTTGACTGTTGCGTTGTGTTAGAGACTTTCTTCTCTCACTTCAACACTAGCCTGATTGATTGTTCAATCTTTCAATCATTAAAATAGTAGTGTCCACTCTTGTGTTAGAGTTATTAGCTCACACAGTTGGGCTACTTTTACGTAACATATACTTTTGGTAGTCTAATAGGCTACTTTTATGTGACATAGACTTCTAGTGATCTATGTCCACTCTTGTGTTAGACCTGTTAACTCACACACTTGGGCTACTTTTACATAACGTAAACTTTTAGTGATTTGTTTTTGAAAGTATTATCTTACACTGCATTAGAGATAAATAGATTGTATATTTTTTAAATTAGATTATAATTTCTTATTCAAATATCATAATCTTTAAAAATAGTATATATTTCATTTGGTGCAACAAATCATTAACTTTAAGTCTATCTAAATATTCAACATTGATATTAGAAAACATGTCTATAAATTTAAACATGTTTGTATTATTCCCTTTTTGTTAATATATCTTTGCTTGTTTTAATAGCCATGTCAGAGACAAAGCTATCACAAGCACATCAAAAAGCCACCATTGAAGCTATTGTTCACTTTCTACATGGTGTTGAAGAGAATCAGTTACGGTGATGTTTTGAAACTGCAAAGCCTTTCATTTTCAATGACTTTATCAATATTTTGACAAAACATTGCTTTGAGCGATTACGGTAATCATTCTCCATAGTATCATTTGACATTGCAATTTTCACTGCATTCAAATGTGGGGACTTGTCAAGCAAGTCTTGGGACAAATCTTGGTTTCTTTTGATGCTCTACAAAACCCTAAACTCCACTCTCTCCCCCTAGTATGCAAAAGGATGCAATTAGTCCATCAATTACACACAAACATGAAAGTAAAAAGCAAGCTAGAAGGTCCTAGAAAAAGACAAAGAGAGGTTGATCCTATCGAGCTAGTCACTAAGGCAGAAGTGGCAGCTACCACTTAGGCTACCGTCGGTGCTACAAAGCGTAGCTGTGCAAACATGGGAGCACTAGCCCAAGGTGATGATCCACTATCATTGCATCTCCTACAAGACCGCCATGTTTTCCATTTGCAAGCACCCCAACTCAGAGAAGGAACATGGGCATATGTGAAGCAAGTTTGTGTCCTACATCCTGCCATCTCTAACCTTGTGTATGCAGCTAAAGTATTCAAGATCCAGCCACATGGGCCAATTGTAGCACAATAAGCCATGGAAGAATCCAATCCTTTAAATATATAGCACCGAGGCATGATTTTTCCACTTGTCATTGTGCGACACTCCCCATGATCAATGCTTATCTTCAAATATTGGAATGGAGACCATATGGAGTAGTGGATACAAGCATATCACTCCGATGGAAGCAAGCTTGCCATCAAAGAGTTCTTGTAGACAACTTGCAGTATAGAGTGATTCAAAGACAATATTTTACACATTTTCAATGCTCTTCTGTGAACATTGAAGTACTTACATCACCATGATTTTTTGCACAACAATCTTCACCCTCGCAACCTTATGTTGTATTTTGTTGACAAGAGTGTTTATTGTGGCATTACAGATTGGGGCACTTCTAGCTTGTTCCCAAATACAAGCCTCCTCTCTTTTCTAAAGCCACGGATGTATATTCTCTATGTTGGGTTTTGAAACGCATTTTAATTGCATTCCAGAGACAGTTGATCTGAATCACAGAGCCTTTGTAAAAAAATACATATAACACTAGATTTAGGCAAAGATAGAAATCCCCAAAACCGAGCTTCAACTTTTGATTTGTCCTTATGTATAAATGGAGCCCACATTGTTGGCATAAATGTTGTACCTTCTTCTTGTCTATGACAAAAAGATGAATGAATACAAGCATCCTTTTTTGGGTTGAAATTATCATTATGTTGTTAATTTAAAGCTAATTCAAGTGTCACATCACGATTTAAGTGACATTTTATGGCATTGTCTCTAAGTTCCAAGTTGTCATTATATTATTGAAGTTGGTTCAAGTGACAATTTACCTCATTGTCTGTATATTGATTTGAGAATTTCACCTTTCTCAAACTTTACCGGGTTGGTTTTACTTATGCTTAATTTTGGTGTTTGGTTTCTAGATATGGTTGAAGACCTTGATTATGACAAAGCACAACAGATTATCAGAGGAGAAAATTTGATGTGGTCGAACGTATTTATCAATTATTGCCAATATTCAAGAGGATGAATCAATGCTGGAGGGTGAGCCCTTGAGTCGCCAACAATGCAAAGAATTGTGTCCGAACTATTTTTTTTGAAATACTCTCTTCAAGACAAGTGAAGCTCTTTGACTTACAACGTGTGGGCTTGGAAAAAGTTCTTCTCTAGCGATTTATCTATCAATAATGAGTTGTCCCCAACAATAACCAGATTGTTATGTACTTCATTTAGCAATGCTACATACATTACATATTGGGCAAAAAGGTTAATTGGGATGCTAATCCTCCTAATGCAAGCATTGGGCTTGGTTGAATTTCTGACAAGGTTTCAGTACACAGAACGAACAAAAGGCACCCACCATTGCAAAACCCCAAAAGAGCCTTGTAAGGATCCCTAATTTTAAGTGATTAATGCTGAAAATGTGTGTGATTTAGGAGACAAAGCCATTGAATGAAGCTATTCTCATAGGCTTTTTTTTAGGCTGTCATAGGCTTTTCGTAGGTTGAAATAGATGCTAGGGAGGGAGGATAGGTACATTCTCTCTCTACTAAAAAGAGTGGTGGTCCTTATGACAATAACTACTCTCCCTCCCTTTCTTTTGCCACATCATCAAGGGTTTCCATAGCCTCAGTCCAGAAAAGCACTTTTTCCAAAAAAAAGTCAAAAAAATCTCACTTTTACTCAAAAATTATCCCCAACCTATATGTATACCTAAAAATCAATTTTCTCTATCAAAATCTCACTACTAGACCTGCAAAATATCAAACTTTCCACCTTTTTTATTTCCCTCCAAAATCACTCCCCTCTCTCTCACTCCTCTCCCTCTCTCTTCTCTCTCCTGCTTTTCAGCACACACTCTTCCTCCTTCCCTCTCCTTGTTGCATGTAACATTTAATGGCCTAGTAACTTATGTGTCGTAGAAAATAACATGAACATAGTGAGCATTTCATTAGAATAAGCATAGTAAGAGTGCTTGGATGGAAGGAGCAACAAAAAGCATAACACCTAGTTAGATAGGCATGAACAATACTTCAAAAGAGAGAGAAATTAAGCTATTGACAACAATTGAGGACCGGATTTACATGGAGCCGGTCCCCCCTAGTCCAAAAGGCTTTGTATTATAGGTTTCCCCCATCAAGGGAGACATTTTACAATACAATAATTTGTGTTCCTTCAATAACTTTCCGGTGCAATGAAGATGGAAGCTTCAAGCACCATGCACACACTTCAAGCACCATGCACACACTTATAAAAAACAACATCAATTCCCTCACGGTCTCGGACCCAAGACCTCACACACCTTTGAAGATGGTGAGAGCTAGAGGGGTATGAGAGTAGATTGAGAGGAAGAAGGAGTAGTCTTACGAGACAGAAGTAGATCTCCTCACACAATCACTCATAATAGCTTAGCATAGCTTAGTAATTAGCATGGTAGAGGAGATGAGCATGCATTGAAACTTGGCTCTTGGTTGTATTTGCATCACAAAGCCAAGAGTTGTTGGTGTAGGCCTCCCTTCTCACAAGCTTGGAGTAGATGATGAGCTTTCCATTCAAGCTTGAGAAGGAGAGCGAGAGTCTTCTTGCTTCACACATGAGATTGTGTGAGTGTGTGTGTGATAATGCCTTGCCAAAATCAGCCCCCTCTCTCTCTTGGTCGACCCCTCTTGCAATTTACTCTTGCTGTCACCCCATTGGACCCTGCAAAACTTAGCCAATCATAATTGAGAAGCATAAGTGATCGCCTTGTGACATGTGTCCCCCTTTCCCCTTTTGTGAGAGCTTTAGGTTTAATCAAATAATGCAAGTAAACTCTCATTGGACCCCTTTGTCTTCTAGCCAATAGGAATCAGGCAAGCCATTGGGCTGTTGAATGCTCATTGGACCCCTTAGGAGACTGGCCAATAGTCTTCTAGAGAGATTAATTCTTATTGGTTCTTTTATTAAGTGTTTTTAAATGAATTAAACTAGATTTACTCTAGCCTAATTCTCATTGTTCCACCTCTATGGCCATCCAATAGGATTTGAGTGCACCTTGTGGGCAATTAGCATAGGGAACTAACATGTGTCCACTATGCCCTTTGTGTAAAGGGGCTTGCATGAGTGTGTGTGTGTGTGTGTGTGTGTGTGTGTGTGTGTGTGTGTGTGTGTGTGTGTGTGTGTGTGTGTGTGTGTGTGTGTGTGTGTGTGTGTGTGTGTGTGTGTGTGTTTCTCTATCATCCCCTACTAAAAGGGCTCGCCCCCTCCTATGTAGGTATCTAGGTAGACTTTTGTACACTTACAAAGCATCCAATATCCCTAAGTTTTGACCATTGGACTTTTCATTGAAAATTGGAACCTTAGCATTTTGGAGGTCTTAATGGGCTGAACCTTAGGGTCTTTGAAGTGAATTGTTGCACATTGCTCTTTTGCAAATGGCCCCCTCTTTGGATCCCTATTTTCCCTCCTTTAGATCCCTACTGTGGCCGGTCTGCTAGCCTTACCAATAATCTATCTTTTTCTCCCGTGGTACTTTCCCATATTAAATGATCATTTTAACATGAGGAAATCATTTAGGAGAACTAGATATTCGTTATTATGACATTACCTCTCTCTTGAAATCATAGTCGTCCTTGACTATGGGACAAAGAAGATAAAGCCTATTCATTAGTCCTTTTTCTAGCGGGTAGAGGATCCCTATCTTACCCTACGCCATCCTTCCAGAATGGATGACTAATCCATTTGGTGCTTGAGAGCCTAAGGTTTCCGCAAGCATGTATGCGCATTAGTCCAATCAATCTTCCATAGTAGAGTGACAAGCTTTACTTGGTGTTTGGAAGACATTGTCTCCACAATAAGCATGCAGACTACTTAACCTTTGTGCACAATAAATAAAAAGAGAGTCTTATACGACAAAAACTTTGTTCATTTTAAACATTTGTACATTTTCTTACTGTAGGGAGGCATTGTAAGCATTGACAACGTTTAGGTTATTCTTTAATTGTATGCCTTGCATCCATCTAGCATCTTCAAAAGGATAATTCTTAAACTTAATAAGATACCGTTGAATAGTCTTACCGCCTCTTAATACCTTGTCTTCATGTCGGAGAATGGACTCGGGCTACAGCACCTCTTCTTGGTCCTCAATCTCCAGTGGGCCTTCAATAGTTGGTTCTTGAGGTGGCTCTCCTTTGTAAGACTTTAGTAGGCTCACATGGAAAGCATTGTGTATGAGCCAATGACTGGGCAACTTGAGTTGATAGTCCATCTCCTTGATTGGTCTAAGAATCTGGAAGGGACCATAGTAGCTTTTTGCTAGCTTAGCATAGTACTTTTGGTGTCCCGTAGGATTCTTGCCCGTCGTGTGCCTTAATCAAGCCTTGGGAAATTTAAGCAAGACCCAATCATTTTCTTTAAATGTTTGGGCTCTTCTGTGCTTATCAGCAGTAGCCTTTTGCCTTTGTTGTGAGATTGATATAGCATCCTTAATCTTTTGGAAAGATTCTTGTAGGTCTCGGTTATACTCATCTGCAGCGAAGATCTTCCTGTGTACTTCAAGTAGTAGGGGACTTTTGGATCTTCCCTCAATTACCTCAAAAGGTGCTTTCCCCGTGGAAGTATGTACAGTTTTATTGTCTGCATACTCCACTAAGGGTAAGTACTTCTCCCATTGGGACCTTTGATCTACTTGTGTTACGTAGGCTTCTAATAGATCAAGAATTATTAGGTTAGCTATTTCACTTTGGCCATCCGTTTGCGGGTGATAGTCCGAAGAGAAGTTTAGCCTTGTCCCTAAATTCTCAAAGAGACCGTTCCAAAAATTAGTGGTCATTCTAGGATCTCTATCTGACACTATGGACATTGGCAAGCCATGGTACTTGAAGATTTGTGATATGAAGAGGGTTACCATTTGATGGGCTTTGATATTCTTTTCGACAAGTATAAAATGAGATTGTTTGTTGAACCTATCCATATTCCCATATTCCCATGGATAGACTTAGGAAATCCAAAGATAAAATCCATGGATATGCTCTCCCATGGTGAATTAGGGATTGGCAAAGGTTGAAGCAATCCAGGTTGCTTCCCTCTATCAAACTTCGTCTTTTGGCATACCACACATTTAGAAACATACTCTTGTATGTTTGCTTTCATGGTAGGCCAATAGAAATATGTTTCAATTCCTTTTAGGGTAGATTGAATCCCACTATGCCTCGCATAAGGAGGAGCATGAGATTTATACATTACTTTCTCACGTAGTGAGTTAGTTACGCATAGTCTATTGCCATAGAGAAGATAACTATCTTGTAAGTAAATGGTTCCTCTTTCTTCCCTAGTGCAAGGGCTGAAATCACATCTCTAAAATCGGGATCAATAGCGTACTCATCCATCATACAAGATAGATCATTGTGAGTTGCTATGGGAACCGCATTAACTCTCAGCCGTCTTGAGAGTGCATCGGCTACTTGATTATGCTTGCCAGCAATGTGAGCAATATGAAAATGAAATTGCGAAAGGAAATTTTCCCACCTCATTTGTTTGTCGGAGAGCTTGGTCTGCATCATGAAGTACTTAAGGCTTTGGTGATCCGTCTGCAAGATGAAAGGAGTCCCCAATAAATAGTACTTCCACGAGTCTAAGGCATGTAGAACTGCGAGAAGTTCCTTTTCATATATGCATAGAGCTTGCTCAACAGGGTCAAGCCTTCGACTTTCATAGGCTATGGCATGCCCTTCATGGAGCAAAACAGCTCCAAGGAAATCACCACAAGCGTCACATTGGACATCAAATGGCTTTGAGAGATCCGACAGTCTAAGCACAGGTTGAGAGATAAGCTTTTCTTTAACCTTTTTGAAAGCATTGTTCTCCTTGGCAAACCATGTATATGGCTTTGAGAGATCCGACAGTGTAAGCATAGGTTGAGAGATAAGCTTTTCAAAAGCATTGTTCTCCTTGGCATACCATGTATACGTAACGTTTTTCTTTGTTGGGTCATGTAATGGTCCTGCTATTAGGGAGAACTTTTCTATGAAGCGTTTGTAGTATGCACACATACCTATAAAGCTTCTTAGTTCATGAAGATTCCTTGGATTAGGCTATCCTTTTACTAACCTCTAGCTTTGATGGATCCATTTGGATGCCATCTTGAGAGATAATGTGACCTAAATACTGAATCTCTTGTAAGAAAAACTCACTTTTCTTTCAATTAATATAAAGTGTATTCTCTTTTAAGACTTGAAATATTACCTGGAGGTGTTGTTTCTGTTCGTCTAGTGAATTAGAGTAGATGATGATATCATCAAAGAACACTCCATTGAAGGTTCGGTGAGGCATGAATAGCTTCTCCATCAAGCGGTTGAATGTGGTTGGTGCATTGGTCAAACCAAAAGGCATGACAATGTATTCGTAAAGACCAAATGTACTGCGAAATGCGGTCTTTACAATGTCTTGATCAACTATCCTTATTTGATGGTAGCCACTTTTTAGGTCAATTCTACTAAATTAGGTCGACCCTTGTAGCTTATCAAATAGGTCTTCTACCCGTGGAACGGGAAACCTATTTTTGATAGTGATCCTATTTAGTGTTCTATAGTCGACACACATATGATATGTGCTATCTTTCTTTTGCACTAATAGCACGGGTGAACAAAATGGAGATGAGCTAGGCCTAACCATGCCCTTCTCAACTAACTCATACACTTGCCGCTTAATCTCCTCTTGTTGAGCTTGAGAAACTCTATAAGGAGGCTTATTAGGCGGTGAACTTCTTGGAAGAAGTTCAATTGCATGGTCATCATTTCCTCGTTTAGGAGGTAGTTCACAAGGGATGTCGTCAATAAAAACATCTTGAAATCCCTTGAGAAAATTGGATAACTCTAATTCCTTGTGATTGATTATATTTTCTTTTGCATTAGGTTCATTTTGAGAATCTTTAACAAAAATCATGTACACGGAAATAGATCTCTTTAGTGACTTATTGAAAGCTTGCATATGTACAATGGGTATGGTGTTACCCAACTCCTTAGCATCTATGTACATATCTTTTTCCATGAACCTAAAGTAGATTTTCATTTCAGGGAATTTAACATTGGCAGCCATGTGATCAAACCATGGTGCCCCTAGGATTACATCCTCATGCTTGAGAGGAGAGATAAAGAAGTCCTCTTTGTCCACATAGCTTTGGACATGGAGCCTCAATTTCCCAATTAAGGGAGTGACTGAAGATTCTTGCCCCTTGAAAGCACCATCGACGGATAGGACATCTCCCATCTCATAGGCTTGGATGCCTAGCTTGGTGGCCAACTTTGTGGATATGAAATTGTGAGTAGAACCAGGGTCAAAGGGAATAAAAGCATCATGTTCTCTTACCTTTCCCCAAGCATGGCATAGAGGAGATCCTTTGTAGTGAGCTTCCTCGTCTTGGATTTCGACCAAGGTAGCTCTAGGAGGCTCATCACGGGTGTTCTTTTGGGGGCAAGCACGATACGCATGCCCTTGCTCGTCGCATATGAAACAACGGTTATCCTTGCAATAATGCTCAAGCTCTTTAGGAGAGAGTTTGTTTTTGCCTTTGTAAACTCCCTTCTCCTTAGCTTAGTTGTTATTGGAATTTCCCTTAGGAGACTTTTGGACATTGTCCTTCCCCTTACGCTCATTTGAACCTTTGTTTTCCATGGGCTTAAGATTTCTCTTAGCCCTTGTTTGGAAATTGATTTGTACAGCCACCAGGTTATGATGTATGACCAGAGATATGGTGCGTGGCCTTTGGGAGTTGACATACTCTGCCATATCTTCAGTTAAGCCTACACAAAACTGTTGTTTTTGCTCTCCAAAATCCATCTTTTTGAAGACAATGGCTTTGAGATGTAAGTCCCAAAACTTGTCTACATATTTATGAATAGATTCATAAGGAGAGATCTTCAAGCTTTGCCACTCGGTGAGTACTTTGTCTTTGGCATCGGTGGCCAAAAACTGCTTCATGATGGAAACTCTTAAAGCTTTCCATGTTTGTGGAGCTTCACCGTTTGCTCGTAGGCTAGACCACCATTGCCTGGCGGACTTTTGAAAATGCATACCTACATGGCGTAGCTTAGAGGACTCCGCGAATCCCTCATCTCCAAATGCCACATCAAATTGTTGGATGAAAGCCAAGACTTTGTCCGTAGCACCAAAGGTGCCATCGTAGGTAAGGAAAGAGATGTTTTTTCCTCCCTCTTCGAACTTCTTGAGCTTGGACGACCTCTTCCACGTGGCATATGATTTCCTATGGCCTCTTCTTTTTTATGGTTCAAAAGTTGCACCATCGCTTTCTTTAGAAGATGAAGAATTTGAGGAAGATAAAGAAGAGCGTGACCTCTTTCTCGCCTTTCTCTTGCCTTGTTCCTCTTTGTCTACACCATCACTTTCTTCATAAGAGGAAGAGGAGGAAGAAGATGGAGAAGAGGGTGACCTCTTTCTCGCCTTTTTCTTCTCTTGTTTTTTATCATCCTTCTTTGAATTATGGTGTGGAGAGGTGTGCAATGGTCTTCTCCGTTTAGGAGGTGATGGAGAGTGTTTTTCCCGCCCTCTTTGTGAAGCCATCTCCACCAAGGTGGCAGGAGAATCACTTCTTTCTCGCTCCTTTGGTGGGGGCTCTTGAGCTCTCCTTTGGGAAGGAGATGTGTCATAAAGAAGTACATTTTTGAGCCCTTCGTATGGATCCTCTTCTTCTTCCCGAATCGGAGAGAGGCCTCTTTTGGAAGTCTTGCAAGGAGGCTTCCTAGGTACTCTCTTGTCATGGTGGGGAGTTGGGAGAATCCCATGAGCATGAAGTTGCCGTTGTACTTCACTTTGGAGGGATGTATTGCCCATGGCTTGTTGAAGCCTAGAAATAAGGTAGTTAACAAGCATAGGGGCATCATTAGTAGCCTCCTCATTAGAAAAACCAAAGCTATCAACATTAATTTCTGTCATAATAATCAATATCTAATTCTCCTAAATGATTTTCTCATATTAAACTGATCATTTAATGTGGGGAAGTGCCAAGGGAGAAAAAGCTAGAATATTGGTTAAGTTAGCAGACCGGCCACAGTAGGGATCCAAAGGAGGGAAAATAGGGATCCAAAGGGGGGGCCATCTGCAAAAGAGCCATGTGAAACAATGGGCTAAAAAGACCCTAAGGTTCAGCCCATTAAGACTTCCAAAATGCTAAGGTTCCAAAATTCAAAGGTTGTGTCCAAAGGTCAACCTTAGGGAAAATTGGATGCTTAGTGTGTGCCCAAAAAGTCTTTCTACATCCCTACATGGGAGGGGGCGAGCCCCAAAGCTAGGGGATGAGAGAGAAAGCCACACACACACACACAGGCTCCCTTTACACAAAGGGAATGAGGGACACATGTCAGCTCCCTAGGCCAGATGCCCACAAGGTGTGCCCAATTCCTATTGGAAGACCCTTGAAGTGGACCAATGAGAATTAGGCTAGAGTAAATCTAGTTTAATTAATTTAAAAACATTTAATAAAAGAAACCAATAAGAATTAAGTGTCCTAGAAGACTATTGGGCAGTCTCCCAAGGGGTCCAATGAGCATTCAGGAGCCCCATGGCTTGCCTGATTCCTATTGGCCAGGAGGCAAAGGGGTCCAATGAGAGTTTAGTTTAATTATTTAATTATCTAAAGCTCTCACAAAAGGGGAAAGGGGGACACATGTCAGAAGGCTATCACTTATGCTGCTTAATCCCTATTGGCTTGACCTGGGGAGGTCCAATGAGGCAAAAGCCAGACTAACTTAGCAACTAGGGCTCGCCCAAGAGAGAGAGGGGGCTGATTTTTGCTTGGCATGGAGACTCACACTCACACACTTGACCATGTGTGAAGGGAAAAATACTCTATCTCCTCCCAAGCTTTAATGGAGAGCTCATCACCTACTCCAAGCTTGTGAGATAGAAGCCTACATCAACACTCTCTTGGCATGTGGATGCAAATCCAACCAAGAGCCAAGCTTCAATGCATGCTCATCTTCTCTACCAAGCTAATTACTAAGCTAAGCTATGCTAATATGAGTGATTATGTGAGGAGATGTACTTCTTTCTCGTAAGATACTTCTTTTTCCTCTCAATCTACTCTCATACCCTGCTAGCTCTCACCATCTTCGAAGGTGTGTGAGGTCTTGGGTCTGAGAACGGGGATAATTCAAGTTGTGTTTGATTAAGTGTTTTGCTTGGTGTATGAAGCTTCCATCTTCACTGCACTAGCTAGTCTTGAAGGAACACAAAGAATTGTATTGTACAATGTCTCTCTTGAGGGGAGAAACCATAATACAAAGCCTTTTGGAGGGGGGACCGGCTCCATGCAAATCCGGTCCTCAACTGTTGTCAATAGCTTAATTTGCTCTCTCTTTTGAAAGTATTGTCGATGCTATCTAACTAGGTGTTATGCTTTTTGTTGCTCTCTCCACCCAAGCACTCTTGTAATTCTCATTAGGAATCTATTCTAATGAAATGCCCACTATGTTCATGCTAATTTCCGCTACAAATAAGATTTTAGGCCATTAAATGTTACATTGGTATCAGAGCTCAAGGTTTCTCTTTTCTTGCTCAAGAAGGGAGGTCCTCA
This sequence comes from Adiantum capillus-veneris, assembly GCF_014529385.1. Taxonomy (NCBI): domain Eukaryota; kingdom Viridiplantae; phylum Streptophyta; class Polypodiopsida; order Polypodiales; family Pteridaceae; genus Adiantum; species Adiantum capillus-veneris. Next base: position 117,249,007 of record NC_140954.1, read on the forward strand.
AGCTAGCTACAAATGGTTGGTATTATTAATTGCCTGTGAGTAAGTAGAATAGGGATTTTTCAGCCTTTCAGTGCGCCTGCCTTTGTGCAGTTAACGGGGCATCACCGTCGAGAGCTATGGTCTTAATAGTGGAGTCCTACGGGGCTTGCCTACGGCTTAACCACTATTGAGCTATTAGAAGCTTGACAGGAGCCGGTGCTGTTTTGGTGTCGAAAGACCCTCTCTTCTATTCCTTGCAATTAATGGTATTCGAGCCGCGGGTACAGTAGCTTGAGTGCTTTTTCTAAAGGGGTAAAGAGGAGTAGCAACTAGGGCTTGAAGTGCCAAAGTACACCTAAAAAGTTTACACCTAAAAGTTGTTAGAATGGCTGACAATATTAAAGAGAGTGAAATTAATGTTGATAACTTTGATTTTGCTCATGAGCAAGCTACTAATGATGCTTCAATGCTTGTTAATTATCTTGTTTCTAGGCTTCAACAAGCCATGGGCAATCCATCTCTCCAAAGTGAAGTGCAACGGCAGCTCCGTGCTCACGGGATTCTCCAAGCTCATCACCATGACGAGAGAACACCTAGGAAGCCTCCTTGTGAGACTACCAAAAGAGGTCTCTCTCCGATTCGGGAAGAAGAAGAGAATCCATATGAAGGGCTCAAGAACTTACTTCTTGATGATGCATCTCCTTCCCAAAGGAGAACTCAAGAGCCTCCACCGAAGGAACGAGAAAGAAGCGAGTCTCCCGCCACCTCGGCGGAGATGGCTCCACGAAGACGGCGGGCTAAACGCTCTCCATCACCACCAAAGCGGAGAAGACCATCACACTCTTCTCCACGCCATAATTCAAAGAGGGATGATAAAAAGCAAGAGAAGAAAAAGGCGAGAAAGAGGACACCCTCTTCTCCATCTTCTTCATCCTCTTCCTCTTATGAAAGCTATGGTGAAGACGACAAAGATCAAGACAAGAAAAAGGCGAGAAAGAGGTCACCCTCTTCTCCACCTTCTTCAAATTCTTCATCTTCTGAAGAAAGTGATGGTGCAACTTTTGAACCATCAAAAAGAAGAGGCCATAGGAAATCCTATGCCGCATGGAAGAGGTCGTCCAAGCTGAAGAAATTCAAAGAGGGAGGGAAGAGCATCTCTTTCCTTACCTATGATGGCACCTTCGGTGCTACAGACAAAGTTTTGGCCTTTATCCAGCAATTCGATGCGGCGTTTGGAGATGAGGGCTTCACGGAGTCCTCTAAGCTACGCCATGTAGCTATGCACTTTCAAAAGTCCGCCAGACAATGGTGGTCTAGCCTACGAGCCAACGGTGAAGCTCCACGAACATGGAAGGCTTTAAGAGCTTCCATTATGAAGCAGTTCTTGGCCACCGATGCCAAAGACAAAGTACTCACCGAATGGCGAAGCTTAAAGCTCTCTCCCAATGAATCCATCCACAAATATGTAGACAAGTTTTGGGACCTACAACTCAAAGCCACTGTCTTCAAAAAGTTGGATTTTGGAGAGCAAAAGCAACAATTTTGTGCGGGCTTAACCGAAGAAATGGCGGAGTATGTCAACTCCCAAAGGCCACGTACCATATCGGCGGTAATACACCATACTATGGTGGCCTCGCGAATCAATTTCCAAACGGGGGGTAAAAGAAATAATAAGCCCCCGGAAAACAAAGGTTCCAATGAGCCTAAGGGGAAGGACAATGTCCAAAAGTCTCCTAAGGGCAATTCCAACAAAGCTAAAGAGAAGGGAGTTTACAAAGGAAAGAATAAACTCTCTCCTGAAGAGCTTGAGCGTTATCGTAAAGATAACCGGTGTTTCAAGTGCGGCGAACAAGGGCATGCGTACCGCGCTTGTCCCCAAAAGAACAACCGCCAAGATCCTCCTAGAGCTTCTTTGGTTGAAATCCAAGAGGAGGAGATTCACCAAACTCACCACAAAGGATCTCCTCTATGCCATGCTTGGGGAAAGGTAAGAGAACATGATGCTTTTATTCTCTTTGACCCTGGTTCTACTCACAATTTCATATCTATGGAGTTAGCCACCAAGCTAGGCATACAATCCTACGAGATGGGAGATATCCTACCCGCAGACAGTGCCTTCAAGGGGCAAGAAGCTTCAGTCACTCCCTTAATCGGGAAATTGAGGCTTCATGTCCAAGGCTATGTGGACAAAGAGGATTTCTTTATCTCTCCTCTCAAGCATGAGGATGTAATCCTAGGGGCACCATGGTTTGACCGTCTGGCTGCCCATGTTAAATTTCCTGAAAGGAGAATCTCCTTTAAGTTCAGGGAAAAGGACATGTATATAGATGCTAGGGAGATGGGTAACACCATCCCCATTGTACATACACCAGCTTTCAACAAGTCAATAAAGAGCTCTATTTCCGTGTACATGATTTTTGTTAAAGATTCTCAAAATGAACCTAATGCTTTAGCAAAAGAAAATAAAAGCAACCAAAAGGAATTAGAGTTATCCAATTTTCTCAAGGGGTTTCAAGATGTCTTTATTGACGACATCCCTTCTGAGCTACCTCCTAAACGAGGTAATGACAACCATGCAATTGAACTTCTTCCAGGAAGTTCACCGCCTAACAAACCTCCTTATAGAGTTTCTCAAGTTCAACAAGAGGAGATTATGCGGCAAGTGCATGAGCTAATTGAGAAGGGCATGGTTAGGCCTAGCTCATCTCCATTTTGCTCACCTGTGCTATTAGTGCAAAAGAAAGACGGCACATATCGTATGTGTGTCGACTATAGAGCACTAAATAGGATCACTATCAAGAATAGGTTTCCCGTTCCACGGGTAGAAGACCTATTTGATAAGCTACAAGGATCGACCTACTTCAGTAGGATTGACCTAAAAAGTGGCTATCATCAAATAAGGATAGTTGATCAAGACATTGTAAAGACCGCATTTCGTACTACATTTGGTCTTTACGAATACATTGTCATGCCTTTTGGCTTGACTAATGCACCAGCCACATTTAACCGCTTGATGGAGAAGCTGTTCAGACCTCATCGAACCTTCACTGGAGTGTTCTTTGATGATATTATCATCTACTCTAATTCATTAGAGGAACACAAGCAACACCTCCAGGTAATATTTCAAGTTTTAAGAGAGAATAAACTTTATGTTAATCGAAAGAAAAGTGAATTTTTCTTGCAAGAGATTCAATATTTAGGTCACATTATCTCTCAAGATGGAATCCAAATGGATCCATCCAAGTTAGAGGTAATAAAAGGATGGCCTAAACCAAGGAATCTTCATGAACTAAGAAGCTTTATAGGTATGTGTGCATACTATAGACGCTTCATAGAAAAGTTCTCACAAATTGCGGGACCATTACATGACCTAACAAAGAAAAATGTTAGGTATACGTGGTCTGCTAAGGAGAACAATGCTTTCGAAAAGCTTAAAGAAAAGCTTATCTCTCAACCTGTGCTTACACTACCGGATCTCTCAAAACCATTTGAGGTCCAATGTGATGCTTGTGGTGATTGCCTTGGAGCTGTTTTGCTCCAAGAAGGGCACGCCATAGGCTATGAGAGTCGAAGGCTCGACCCTGTTGAGCAAGCTCTAGGCATATACGAAAAAGAACTCCTTGCAGTTCTACATGCCTTAGACTCATGGAAGCACTATTTATTGGGGACTCCTTTCATTCTGCGAACGGATCACCAAAGTCTTAAGTACTTCATGACGCAGACCAAGCTCTCCGACAAACAAATGAGGTGGGCAAATTTCCTTTCGCAATTTCATTTTCATATTGCTCACATTGCTGGCAAGCATAATCAAGTAGCCGATGCACTCTCAAGACGACCGAGAGTGAATGCGGTTTCCATAGCAACTCACAATGATCTATCTTCAATGATAGATGAGTATGCTATTGATCCCGATTTTAGAGATGTGATTTCAGCCCTTGCATTAGGGAAGAAAGAAGAACCATTTACTTTACAAGATGGTTATCTTCTCTATGGCAATAGACTATGCGTTACTAACTCACTACGTGAGAAAGTAATGTATGAATCTCATGCTCCCCCATATGCGGGGCATAGAGGGATTCAGTCTACCCTAAAGGGAATTGAAACATATTTCTATTGGCCTACCATGAAAGTGAACATACATGAGTATGTTTCCAAATGTGTGGTATGTCAAAAGACAAAATTTGATAGAGGGAAGCAACTTGGATTGCTTCAACCCTTGCCAATCCCTAATTCACCGTGGGAGAGCATATCCATGGATTTTATCTTTGGATTGCCTAAGTCTATCCATGGGAATACGGGAATATGGACGATAGTAGACAGGTTCAGTAAACAAGCTCATTTTATACCTGTCAAAAAGACTATCAAAGCCCATCAAATGGCAACCCTCTTCATTTCACAAATTTTCAAGTACCATGGCTTGCCAATGTCCATAGTGTCGGATAGAGATCCTAGAATGACCAGTAATTTCTGGAAGGGTCTCTTTGAGAATTTAGGAACAAGGCTAAACTTCTCTTCGGCCTATCATCCACAAACTGATGGCCAAAGTGAAATAGCTAACCTAACTATTCTCGATCTACTAAAAGCCTATGTAACGGAAGTAGATCAAAGATCCCAATGGGAGAAGTACTTACCCTTAGTAGAGTATGCTTACAATAACACTGTACATACTTCTACAGGAAAAGCACCTTTCGAGGTAATTGAGGGAAGATCAAAAAGTCCCTTGCTACTTAAGGTACATGGGAAGATCTTCGCTGCAGATGAGTATAGCCGAGACCTACAAGAATCTTTCCAAAAGATTAAGGATGCTATCTCTATCTCACAGCAAAGGCAAAAGGCTGCTGCTGACAAGCACAGAAGAGCCCAAGCCTTTAAAGAAAACGATTGGGTCTTGTTAAAGTTTCCCAAGGCTCGATTAAGGCACACGACGGGCAAGAATCCTACGGGCCACCAAAAGTACTATGCTAAACTAGCAAAAAGGTACTATGGTCCCTTCCAGATTCTTAGGCCAATCAATGAGATGGCCTATCAACTTAAGTTGCCCAATCATTGGCTCATACACAATGCTTTTCATGTGAGCCTCTTAAAGCCTTACAAAGGAGAGCCACCTCAAGAACCAACTATTGAAGACCCACCGGAGATCGAGGACCACGAGGAGGTGCTGCAGCCCGAGTCCATTCTCCGACATGAAGACAAGGTATTAAGAGGCGGTAAGACTATCCGACGATATCTTATTAAGTTTAAGAATTATCCTTTTGAAGATGCTAGATGGATGCAAGGCATACAATTAAAGGATAACCTAAACCTTGTCAATGCTTACAATGCTTCCCAAGAGTAAGCAAATGTACAAAATGTTAAAAATGAACAAAAATTTTTGTCTTATAAGACTCTCTTTTTCTTTATTTGTGCACAAAAATGAAGTAGTATGCATGCTTAGATCAAGTTTGCGGAGACGACGTCTCCCGAACACCAAGTAGAGCTTGTCACTCTACTATGGAAGACTGATAGGACTAATGTGCAGACATGCTTGCGGCAGCCTCAGGCTCTCAAGCGCCAAATGGACTAGTCATCCATTATGGAATGATGTCGTAGGGTAACATAGGGATCCTCTACCCGCTAAGAAAAGGACTCATGCATATGCTTTATCTTCTCTACACCATAGTCGAGGACGACTATGATTTCAAGAGAGAGGTAATGTCATAATAATCAATATCTAATTCTCCTAAATGATTTTCTCATATTAAACTGATCATTTAATGTGGGGAAGTGCCAAGGGAGAAAAAGCTAGAATATTGGTTAAGTTAGCAGACCGGCCACAGTAGGGATCCAAAGGAGGGAAAATAGGGATCCAAAGGGGGGGCCATCTGCAAAAGAGCCATGTGAAACAATGGGCTAAAAAGACCCTAAGGTTCAGCCCATTAAGACTTCCAAAATGCTAAGGTTCCAAAATTCAAAGGTTGTGTCCAAAGGTCAACCTTAGGGAAAATTGGATGCTTAGTGTGTGCCCAAAAAGTCTTTCTACATCCCTACATGGGAGGGGGCGAGCCCCAAAGCTAGGGGATGAGAGAGAAAGCCACACACACACACACACAGGCTCCCTTTACACAAAGGGAATGAGGGACACATGTCAGCTCCCTAGGCCAGATGCCCACAAGGTGTGCCCAATTCCTATTGGAAGACCCTTGAAGTGGACCAATGAGAATTAGGCTAGAGTAAATCTAGTTTAATTAATTTAAAAACATTTAATAAAAGAAACCAATAAGAATTAAGTGTCCTAGAAGACTATTGGGCAGTCTCCCAAGGGGTCCAATGAGCATTCAGGAGCCCCATGGCTTGCCTGATTCCTATTGGCCAGGAGGCAAAGGGGTCCAATGAGAGTTTAGTTTAATTATTTAATTATCTAAAGCTCTCACAAAAGGGGAAAGGGGGACACATGTCAGAAGGCTATCACTTATGTTGCTTAATCCCTATTGGCTTGACCTGGGGAGGTCCAATGAGGCAAAAGCCAGACTAACTTAGCAGCTAGGGCTCGCCCAAGAGAGAGAGGGGGCTGATTTTTGCTTGGCATGGAGACTCACACTCACACACTTGACCATGTGTGAAGGGAAAAATACTCTATCTCCTCCCAAGCTTTAATGGAGAGCTCATCACCTACTCCAAGCTTGTGAGATAGAAGCCTACATCAACACTCTCTTGGCATGTGGATGCAAATCCAACCAAGAGCCAAGCTTCAATGCATGCTCATCTTCTCTACCAAGCTAATTACTAAGCTAAGCTATGCTAATATGAGTGATTATGTGAGGAGATGTACTTCTTTCTCGTAAGATACTTCTTTTTCCTCTCAATCTACTCTCATACCCTGCTAGCTCTCACCATCTTCGAAGGTGTGTGAGGTCTTGGGTCTGAGAACGGGGATAATTCAAGTTGTGTTTGATTAAGTGTTTTGCTTGGTGTATGAAGCTTCCATCTTCATTGCACTAGCTAGTCTTGAAGGAACACAAAGAATTGTATTGTACAATGTCTCTCTTGAGGGGAGAAACCATAATACAAAGCCTTTTGGAGGGGGGACCGGCTCCATGCAAATCCGGTCCTCAACTGTTGTCAATAGCTTAATTGCTCTCTCTTTTGAAAGTATTGTCGATGCTATCTAACTAGGTGTTATGCTTTTTGTTGCTCTCTCCACCCAAGCACTCTTGTAATTCTCATTAGGAATCTATTCTAATGAAATGCCCACTATGTTCATGCTAATTTCCGCTACAAATAAGATTTTAGGCCATTAAATGTTACAATTTCACTCTCTTTACTATTGTCATCCATTCTAACAATTTTTAGGTGTAATATTTTTAGATGTACTTTGGCACTTCAAGCCCTAGTTTCTACTCCTCTTTACCCCTTTAGAAAAGCACTCAAGCTACTGTACCCATGGCTCAAATATCATTAATTGCAAGGAATAGAAGAGAGGGTCTTTCAACACGAAAACAATACCGGCTCCTGTCAACCAGTTCATGTCAAGCTTCTAATAGCTCAATAGTGGTTAAGCCGTAGGCAAGCCCCATACAACTCCACTATTAAAACCATAGCTCTCGACGATGATGCCCCGTTATCTGCACAAAGGCAAGCGCACTGCAAGGCTGAAAAAACCCTATTCTACTAACTCAATTGCAATTAATAATACCAACCATTTATAGCTAGCTTGAGGACCTCCCTTCTTGAGCAAGAAAATAGAAACCCTGTGCTCTGATGCCAATGTAACTTTTGATGGCCTAGTAACTTGTGTGTAGCGGAAAATAACATGAACATAGTGAGCATTTCATTAGAATAGATTCCTAATAAGCATAGTAAGAGTGCTTGGATGGAGGGAGCAACAAAAAGCATGACACCAAGTTAGATAGGCATGAACAATATTCAAAAGAGAGAGAAATTAAGCTATTGACAACAATTTGAGGACCGGATTTGTATTATAGGTTTCCCCCATCAAGGGAGACATTTTACAATACAATACTTTGTGTTTCTTCAATAACTCGCCGGTGCAATGAAGATGGAAGCTTCAAGCACCATGCACACTCTTATAAAACACAACATCAATTCCCTCACGATCTCAGACCCAAGACCTCACACACCTTCAAAGATGGTGAGAGCTAGCGGGGTATGAGAGTAGATTGAGAGGAAGAAGGAGTAGTCTTACAAGAAAGAAGTATATCTCCTCAAATAATCACTCATAATAGCTTAGCATAGCTTAGTAATTAGCATGGTAGAGGAGATGAGCATGCATTGAATCTTGGCTCTTGGTTGGATTTGCATCACAAAGCCAAGATTTGTTGGTGTAAGCCTCCCTTCTCACAAGTTTGGAGTAGATGATGAGCTTTCCATTAAAGCTTGAGAAGGAAAGAGAGAGTCTTTTTGCTTCACACATGAGATTGTGTGAGTGTGTGTGTGTGATAATGCCTTGCCAACATCATCCCCCTCTCTCTCTCTTGGTCAACCCCTCTTGCAATTTACTCTTGTTGACACCCCATTGGACCCTGCAAAACTTAGCCAATCATAATTGAGAAGCATAAGTGATAGCCTTGTGACATGTGTCCCCATTTCCCCTTTTGTGAGAGATTTAGGTTTAATTAAATAATGCAATTAAACCCTCATTGGACCCCTTCAGGAAATCCATTGGGCTGTTGAATGCTCATTGGACCCCTTGGGAGACTGGCCAATAGTCTTCTAGAGAGATTAATTCTTATTGGTTCTTTTATTAAGTGTTTTTAAATTAATTAAACTAGATTTACTCTAGCCTAATTCTCATTGGTCCACCTCTATGGCCATCCAATAGGATTTGAGTGTACCTTGTGGGCAATTGGCCTAGGGAGCTGACATGTGTCCACTATGCCCTTTGTGTAAAGGGGCTTGCATGAGTGTGTGTGTGTGTGTGTGTGTGTGTGTGTGTGTGTGTGTGTGTGTGTGTGTGTGTGTGTGTGTGTGTGTGTGTGTGTGTGTGTGTGTGTTGTGTGTGTGTGTGTGTGTGTGTGTGTGTGTGTGTGTGTGTGTGTGTGTGTGTGTGTGTTGGTGCGTGTTTGTGTGTGTGTGTGTGTTTTTCTCTCTCATCCCCTACTAAAAGGGCTCTTCCCCTCCTATGTAGGGATCTAGGAAGACTCTTGTACACTTACAAAGCATGTTTGTGTGTGTGTGTGTGTGTGTGTGTGTGTGTGTGTGTGTGTGTGTGTGTGTGTGTGTGTGTGTGTGTGTGTGTGTGTGTGTGTGTGTGTGTGTGAGAGAGAGAGAGTGTTTGTGTGTGTTGGTGCGTGTTTGTTTGTGTGTGTTGGTGCGTGTTTGTGTGTGTGTGTGTGTGTGTGTGTGTGTGTGTGTGTGTGTGTGTGTGTGTGTGTGTGTGTGTGTGTGTGTGTGTGTTGGTGCGTGTTGGTGTGTGTGTGTGTGTGTGTGTGTTTTTCTCTCTCATCCCCTACTAAAAGGGCTCGCCCCCTCCTATGTAGGGATCTAGGAAGACTCTTGTACACTTACAAAGCATCCAGTATCCCTAAGGTTTTGGCCATTGGACTTTACATTGAAAATTGGAACCTTCGCATTTTGGAAGTCTTAATGGGTTGAACCTTAGGGGGTTTGAATCCCATTGTTTCACATTGCTCTTTTGTAGATGGCTCCCCCTTTGGATCCCTATTTTTCCTCCTTTGGATCCCTAGTGTGGCCGGTCTGCTAGCCTTACCAATAGTCTAGCTTTTTCTCCCCTGGTACTTCCCCATATTAAATGATCAGTTTAACATGAGAAAATCATTTAGGAGAATTAGATATTAGTTATTATGACATTGCAGGTCCACTCCATAGCTTTTTTTCAGCTCTCCCCTCATCGCTCTCCACTCCATAGCCCTCCTTTCCACTCTGTAGCTCTCTTGCATCTCTCCATCCTATAGATCTCCACTCCATAGCTCTCCTCTCCACTCCATAACTCTCATGCAGCTCTCCATTCCATAGCCCTTCACTCCATAGCTCACCTATCCACTATGTGGCTTTGCTATAGCTCTCCACTCTTGCTTGAGGTCAGCTTTATTCCCCTTCCCTTGGAGCTAGGCGACATTTCAAACCTCCCATCCACAGCAAGATCATCAAGTTTGGAAACGATTTCTCTACATGTTCGGTTACCAAAGGACTTCGCAAGAATACTTGCAAACTGCACAACAACGTTGTGGTGAAGGTCACACCAAGGTGGACATTTGGGTGCATGATTTCCTCTAACCTAGTGATCCATCCATCAATGTGTATCCAACATTCAATAGCCTTGCTTCATTCTTACAATATGTAGGTAGAGGGGATGAAGGTCTTCTTCAATACTGCAAGCGATTGTCGACTTTTGGAGATGATAGCGCACAATGGTATTTGCATCAATGTCAACCTCTTTCCCATACCACTAGTGGATTGCACGAAAGGATCGTTCATGCAGAGGAGGAAGTGGAAACTATTAAGCTACAGGTGGAAAAGAAGGATGCTAAGATTGCCAAGCTTGAAGATAAGATCCTGCATATTAAAAAGACGCCCTTAGGTGCAAGGGAACGTAAGAGGAGCTTCAATGCCATAGAGAATTTAGCCCACGAAGGTGGTGCTCGAAAGAGAAGGGTTACGGCTACAAGGTGCATTTTTATAGGCTCCAATTTGTGCTTCTGTGGTAATATTTTTGTCCATTCTTTTAGGAGTTTTGTGATAATGGTTTTTTTCATTCTTCTAGGAATTTTATCCAAGAGCTATGTGGTGGCCATGGCCAAGAGGATCGCATCCATTTGTTAAGTTCATGCCTCAAGAAATCGAATATTGTAGCCCTTTTACGAGCACCAAATGCAGAACATTTAAACAATGCTGTCACAAAGGAGGTGATGCAAAAGTTTTCAAATTTTGTGAGCGATGTTGAAGTACATGAAGCTGGAATTAGTACTAAGGGCTACATTGCCTTATATAGTCTCCTTAAGGATGCTTTAAGCCTAGTCCAGATGGACACGATGTCATTTGGCCCAGGTCTCCAAAATGTGGCCGGGAAGTCACTGCCCAAGGGAATGGGTTCCATGCCTTCTAATCAACCCAACAATGATGAGCGAAGCAGTGATGATGAAGATTATGATCCGGATGAAGATGCCCCCCATCCACCTCCCAAGAGCCGTTGCAATTCAAAATTCTACAAGAAGCCACAAAGAGCACCGCCACAAGGAGTTCAAAGGCCCCCCCACAACGCCGACCTCAAAGAGCACGATGGTTCTATCGAGTGTTTGCTGAAATCCGACATTACCAGAAGATAGAGGATTTGCTTATCAGGAAAGCACCATTTGTACGAACATGTAAGGAGGTGCTACAAAGCTACAGCACAGAGCTTTGGATGTCTATAGTTTCCCTCGAATCAATTCAGGAGGCTTTAAAGTCTTATTTGGTCAGTCTCTTTGAGGACACGTTCTTATATGTTGTCCATGCCAAGCGTGTAACAATCATGGCCAAGGACATGCAACTAGCACGTTCTAAGGCATGAGTGATACTTTCAAATGTCAAAACCTCTTTTTGTAACTAACTGTTGTATTGGAATAAAGTTTGCTTTGGAACCCTTGTTACTGGATTCAAGTTTTTTTGGGAACTCAATCATGTCTCTTTTTGTCGCTCTATGTAAACTTAATATCTACATTTCATTTCTATATTTTTCTACATTTATTTTGGTAAATGGTTGAAGGTGAGATGATAATCAACTGTACAAAAGGTTCTCCAGATGGCCTGCATATCTTAGATGATGGCAACTAAAAGCTAAAATAATTTCGTGTGTGACTGGCTTGAAATTGTCCATTAGGTAAAAACTTTGCCCTGCATTTGCCAGAATATGGCTATTTTGGCCAAGTTGGTTGTGTCTACAAGGCAACGAGATTTGACTCTCGCTGCCTTGTGGACACATCCAATTTGGCCTAAATTTCCACATTCAAGGAACCTGTAGTACTATAGAAATGTAATTTATATGCCATTCTTTGGACAATTTTTTTTAATGTACACAATTAACATTCAAATAGTTAATACAGATCACAAATGATAAAGTTTTCACAAATTGCTTGGTCATTGAACATGATCAAATCGGTAAATTGAACTTTGCAAAAGATCATGGATAAGAGAGATAATTTTCATTGAAAATGCTTGTACATCCAGCTTGACTATCTTTTGATAGGAGGTGCTTTGCGATCTCTCTACGACATTCTACAGCATTGGGTAGGATGGATGTAAGCACAGAAGCAATTATAGCTTGGGCACTCTCAACCCTATGCGTCTCATGACCTTGCCGCAAAAACCAACGCCAAAAGTGGCAATTGCAAGTGACTCTTTCACCAGAATAATTACATGGGCTATTAGAGGGATGGTGGCTAAGCATAGGATTTTACTTGCGGCCTTAAGCACCCACAAAACAAAATGGCCGTTGGGGGAGAAATCATTGTGTATGATGCACACATCCTACATTGGTAATTATTTTCCAATGTAGTGTGAAAGGGCTGCTTAAGCCCCCCCCCCCCCCCCCCTTCGGGCTAGCCCACAGGTCCATGTCCAAAACATCCTGCAAAAATGGAATTAGCCAAAAGCAAAGAAGAAAGGTTGAATTATCAACGTACAAGATGCTTAGTATTACCTCTTGTTGTTTATCCTCATCATACATAGTTGGTGTGGCTTCAAGGTTGATAGAGGATTTGTTCTCATCACCTTTGTGGGGGCTTTGCAAACCAGGTGAGGCGGGACAGATAGGAGTTTGGTTGGCAACAACGTCCTCTCTCATGAGACGCAGCTGTGTGTAGCCGCCCTTGTGTAGACAAGTTCAAATCAGACCCCTAAATCTTCCCATGTGTGGCTACCCTTCAGAAGACAAGTCCATCTTTGAAATTGGCCACCGGCCATTGACTATCGGCCAACGGCCAACCGGCCAACCGATCGACCGTTTTCCGACCACTTTTTGGTCGTCATCCGGCCATAAAATTCTAGCAAAAAAGGAATATTTCTATGAAACTTTTGGTTTACAGCGAGTGATTTTTCTTCACGGACCATGGATTATCCTCATAACGGGGGCCTTACAAATGTGCGTTTTTAATACAAAAAATTACAAGGGGTAAATCAAGCTCCATACTTAACAATCTCCCACTTAGAGACTGATCTCCAAACCAAACCAGTGATTGCTTTCAATCCTCGCTTCTTATCCTTGAATGCCGATTGAAGATGAGCAAAAGCTCAACTTCTCCTTGTTGACCACCTTTGTAAACATGTCTGCAATATTTTCACTTGTATGCACCTTTCCTAGCTTTAGTTGTCCCTCGTCCAAAAGAGTGCGTATGAAGTGATATCTCACTTCAATGTGCTTTGTCCTTGAATGAAAGGTTGAGTTCTTTGCAAGATGGATAGCTCTTTGGCCATCACTGTACAAGACACAATTGTCTTGTTTGAATCCAACTTCTTCTAAGAATCTGTGAAGCCACATAATTTCTTTGCTTGCCTCTGTCATTGCTACATATTATGCTTCCATGGTAGAAAGTGAGACCACTTTCTGCAACTTTGAAGCCGAGCTTACAGTTGTGCCTCCAATTGTGAAGACATAGCCAATAGTACTCCTTCGAGTATCTTTGTCAGCTGCCATATCTGCATCAGCATACCCTTGCAAGAAAATATCAGTGCCTCCAAAATATAAAGCATTTGTTGTCCCTTTTAGATACCTAAGTATCCACTTCACAGACCTAAGTATCCACTTCACAGCTTGCCAATGCTCTTTACCTAGGTTGTCCATGAACCTACTCACAACTCCCACTGCATGTGCAATATCCAGCCTTGTCCAGACCATAGCATACATAAGAGAATGACCAGCCAAAGGTGTAGAAACTGATTTTTCATCTTGCATTGCAAACCTTTCTAGTACCTTCTTGATGTAATCCTCGTGAAATAGCTTTATTGTCTTCTTCGTCCTGTCCCTTGATATATTCATACCAAGTATCTTCGTTGCAGCACCTAAATCTTTCATTGAAAAAGATTTAGACAACTCTTCTTTTAAGCCTTTGATGTCCTGCATGTTAGCACTTGCAATCAACATATCATCAACATACAACATTAGGATGATGAACTTCCCATCTCCCAAACTCTTTGTGTAAACGCAGTGATCTGAGTTCCATCTTCTGAACCCGTGATCCAACATTCATCGATCGAACTTCAAGTACCATTGTCTTGATGCTTGCTTTAAGCCATACAAGCTCTTCTTTAATCTCCAAACCATTTTCTCCTTTCCTTTTACTTCATACCCCTTTGGTTGAATCATGTAAATTTCCTCCTCTAAGTCACCATGAGGGAATGCCGTATTTACATCTATTTGCTCAAGATTTAAATCATGAGCAGCCAGAATCCTTAAGACAAACCTAATTGAGTTCCTTTTTACAATAGGATAAAATATTTCATTGAAGGAAATACCTTTCTTTTGAGAAAGCCCTTTTACCACAAGCCTAAACTTGTACCTTTTCTTCCCACCTTATTCTTCCTTCAGCTTATACACCCATTTGTTCTACAGTGTTCGCTTTCCTGCAACTCAACCAACTCCCATGTTTGGTTGTGATGTAATGAGTCCATCTCCACTTGCATGCTCTTCATCCGTTCTTCTTTGGATTCGTGATGCATAGCTTCTTTGTATGATTCCGGCTCTCCGAAATTTGAGATCAAGAGATGGTTGAAGGAAGGAACGAACCTTTCTGGAGTTCTACTTGCTCTTGTAGATCATCGGGGAATAGGCTAAGGCTCCTCATTTGGTTGACGTTGTTGCACTTTGTCACCGTTTGTAGTTCTTGAGTCTTCACCCTCCTCAAGCTCCATGTACTCATCACATGTTTCTTTTGTTTGTTATCTTTCCAAGTAATCTTTGTACATATTTTGTTCGTTAAAAATTACATCCCTACTCCTAAAGATTTTAACATCTTCAGGATTCATAGGCGATACCCAAAGTCACCTTCTCCATAGCCAATGAAGAAATACTTTTTTGGACTTTGCATCTAGCTTTGACCTTAGGATTCTATCTAAGTGCATGAAAGCCTCACACTCAAACACTTTGAGAAATGCATAATTCACCGGTTTACCTATCCATGCCTCTTCTAGAGCTCCCCCATCCAATGCCGTTGAGGGTGACTGGTTGATTAAGTACACAAACGTACTTACAGCTTCGCCCAAAGCTCAAGTGGTAGGCCTGCATGTAGCTGCATGCTTCCTACTCGCTCCATGATTGTTATGTTCATCCTTTTGGAAATTCCATTTTTTTAAGGTGTCCTTGGGGTTATCATTTGCCTCCAAATGCCATTGCTAGCACAAAATCTTTCAAAAGCCTTGGCTGCAATATTCACGCCCATTATCGGATCTGAGGCATTTAACCTCAGTACCTGTTTCATTCTCCACAAAGACTTTCCACCTTTGAAATATGGAAAACACATCGGATTTATTATTCATGACATAAACCCATGTTTTCTAGTTGCATCATCTATGAATGTTACATAATACAATGAGCCACCAAGGGATGGTGTACTTGCGGGAAACCAAACATCAAAATGAATCGATTCAAGTTTTTTTTTCTTTCATTTGCTCTTTTTAGGAATTTTACCCTCTTTTGTTTACCATAAACACAATCTTCACAGAACTCTAAGTCCACTTCTTTCAAACCTGGTAGAAGCTTCTTTGATTGAAGGATTTGCATTCCTTTGGCTTGAAGGATTTGCATTCCTTTGGCACTCATATGCCCAAGCCGGTAGTGCCATACCGACTTCTGTAGTTGTTGCACAAACTAAAGATTGTGAGCTGACAGTACACAAGTACCAACCTTTTCACCTTTGGCAATCACCAAAGTTTGCAGGCGCATAGGACTATTCTGAGGTTGTGTAGTCATCCTTTCACCAGAGGAGCATGAAGTCATTGTGGAGTTGGCAAGCCAAGGTGAAACTCCTGCAAGCTTATGGTTGAAAGTGTTAGAGCTTGAGACATAGCTCAATATCACCAAAAGAGAGCTTGCCCTAGCTCAAATCAATCTTGCAAAGTACAACAAAAAGCTTGGTCCTCTTGGATAAGAAGACGTTGCAGCTACCACAGCCAACCTCAATGATCCTTCTATTGATCACACACGTGCAGTACACAACTTATTAATTGATTATGTCAAAAAATTGATGGTATGTAGTCAACCATATCCAACAACAATTTTCCATTGTAAGCACACTTTAAAAAGAGAATATAATTCATTGTTTAGATCTTTGGAATAAATTTTTCATACGTTACACCTACAAATGATAAGAAATGTATCCTGAACAATATTTCATCGCATTGGGCCATCTCAAAATGTGAGCATAATGCTCTAACATAGTGCGATGGTTACTAGCGATCAATTTTGGATTGTAGCTACATTTTCATGATTCTTTTACAAATTACATTTGTAAAAACAATTTGTATTGATCGTTGCATATCTTCTTAGAAGTGTGAGCAACTACTCATAACACAACAAGGTGATAACATTATTGTAATTGAAGCACTTCTAGTCGTACAAGATAAACATCAAGTACGGTCAAGAAACTTTAATTAGAAATATTCCTCAAAGTGTGAGCAATTGCTCTGACACAACAAGGTGATAACATTATTTTAGTTGAAGCACTTCTAATCGTACAAGATAAACATCAAGTACGGTAAAAAACTTCAATTAAAAACTTGGTCAAACTTCTATTATGTGTGAGTACCCACTTTAACACAAGGGCTCAGAAAAATTCCTAATTCTATATTCATTTTGAAGTGTGAGATAACTCAAACACAAAAAAATTGAATGATTTAAACCTATATAAATGTATGGAATATATAACATAATAACATGAAAGCTTAGACAGAAGGTAATACTACAACCTAAATTGGGAAAATAAAAACCAAAAACATTAATTTATATCCCGTGCAGGTCCATATTTGAGTAAATTTTCTCATCTCTCAAGCAAAAAATCTAAGCATGTAATTTTTGGGAGTAAAATCTTAATCTAAGTGAATCAACTGATTATCTCTAGTGCGCGTAAACACTTTACTCTAGCACAAAGGTAAATAATCACTATTTACGATACGTACCCATCTTCAAGTGTGAGTATATACTTCAACACAATGATAGACGATTTCAAAATTGCTACCATATACATGTGGTAGTGATGTGTGTGAACACACTTAGGACCATCGGGCATTTTTCCCTCACTAGGACGTTTTTTCCCCTGTGCATTGTATATACGCCCATCACTCTAGTGCTATGTTATCTTTCCATTGCATACTAAGTAATACTACTCTCTGTTGTGTGCCTTGATATTCCTTCTGCAATTTCATTGAGCTTTGGTGAGCGTCAGCAGGTTGAAAATTACTTTGGGATAGCTCATAGAGATTGGTCTGCTCAGATTTTTGATTTGAGCTCATTTCGGGCTCCATTTCCACTACAAGCATTATTGCACATGCAATTTCGTCCTTTTGTGCAAATTTTTTGTCATTGCCATTTTTTGTAGAGGAATCTCAAAGCTCGAGCGAGATTTTTCGAGCAATCCTTAAAACGAGCGAGATAGGGCAAGGCACATATACAAAACAAAAGCAAAACATGATTTCTTAGGTGACTTCAAGCACAACAACAAAAAATTAATTCAAGTTTGCACCTATTTTTAATGGTAAATCAACCACAATTTTCTGACCGACAAAACCTTTTTAGAGAAATTTAGTGGAAAAACCTTCTCTTAAATTTTCCATGTTTATATGAGCATTGCTCAAAGTTTGTGGACTGCTTGGGATTCCTAGTCTGCTGACTTGTCCATCATGCCTCACACCAAATTACCAACCCAATGTGTGATGCCCTTATGCTGAAAGGATTTTTTGGCAACTTCTAACTCTAACTATAACAATGGAGAGAGGCATCTCTCGAAATTGCCACATGGCAATTAACAGGAAGTGGGTCCGTAACTATGATTCTCTCTATTTTCTTCACGATTGTTTAGAGATACCAAACGTCAAATTTGAACTGAGCCTGCCCTCGATGACATTGGCACCCTCCTCCTTAGTCCGCCCCATGGACCTCCATATCTGTGCTACACAAGAATGGATAGGCATCATTCTCTCTCTCTCCCTCCCTCCTTCCTTTTAATGGGGTTTAGTCATTCCCATTCGACATGGAAGAAAATAGCAACAAAGAGAAAAGCGAAGGAAGAATCTTTGGCAGAGAAAATTTTCTTCCATTCGGCATGGAAGAAAGTAGCAACAAAGAGGAAAGCGAAGGAAGAATCTTTGGCAGGGAAAGGATAGCCTCTCTCTCTCTCTCTCTCTCTCTCTCTCTCTCTCTCTCTCTCTCTCTCTCTCTCTCTCTCCTTTGAAAATTGCCTTCTGCTTACTGTCTCATCATGCCCAGTAAAGAAGACCTCCGACATCTGCCTCTTAAGCTGTGTCACAAGAGGGTGACTCGTCTATGATAGGCTTAGACAAGACACACATTGGCAATCGATATATTACTTTTTTTTCCCTTTTTTTGACAAAGCAAGACGCACATTGACGACCACTATACCATTTCTTTTTACATTTTTTTTGATGAAGCAAGCAACAACAGCAACTAGCACATTAAATAAGTAGCTAGGTTTGTTAAAGCTTGCTTATAGGAGGCACATTTATGGCGACAGATTTCACTTGGTGTCTCTTAAGGATAGTGACGGTTAGCACACCAGCTTTAATTACAGCTTTCACATCATCCAATTTGACATTATCATGCAGTTGAAATTGTCGAACAAAATGGCCAAGCGATCTCTCTGCGGCATACCATGTCACGGGTCCTTTCTCTTCCACATTCTTGAACTCCCCAGTGATTTCCAAGGTACCATCTCCATGCACATGCACTTGCTCATCCAATTTGAAGATGTGGGTGCTGGAAGTCCTCCTCTTTCAAATCGTAGGGATGTGCTGGCAATAAAATGCATTAGTTTGACAGATTCTTAGTACATTCAAAGAGCCCTCCAAGCCCACGATAGCGCTCTCATCTGCTTCTTCGTGCGCGTATGGTTGGCCCTTCCCCAAAGCCCAACTCTCTCTCTCTCTCTCTCTCTCTCTCTCTCTCTCTCTCTCTCTCTCTCTCTCTCTGACGCCCGCCTTCCTCCTCCCCTAACTAGAAATCCCATCGCATGCCAACATCTCACAGGCTTTCCAGACTTTCACGAGAGGGCCAAAGATGAACCGGGAGAGGGAGCTTTCATGGATGCGATATCAACCAAAAGAAGGAAGAAGAAAGCGAGCAAACTTTCATCCCCAAAGCATACTAAAATGATTGCAATGCCATGCAATTGGCCTATGTTTTATCGGCCATGACCACTGAGAGATGCCATTGCTATTGCATACTCTTTCATCCCCAAAGCATACTAAAATGCTTGCAATGCCATGCAATCGGCCTATGCTTTATCGGCCATGACCACTGAGAGATGCCATTGCTATTGCACACTCTTTCTCGTAGCTTCGATATTTAATTGCCCAAAATCGTCGTAGATTCCACTGAGGCGACGGCTTCCCTTGCAATTCAAGCCTCAAAATTGAAGGACGGGATGGGGTTTTGAGTTGTGACAGCCGCGAGATCTACCCTGCCAATAGTTGTGGTAGACCACTCATGCGAAGGCACGTTCTGCGCCAGTGACTTCAATCATTTTTCTCTTAAAAAAATGTGCACGCCATCGACTTGTGTCACTCTTGTCGTCGAGCTTTGCACGAGACCCGTCGAGCTCTGTGCGAGCCCCGTCCTCTTGCGGTGCTACTTGACCCTTGCTGCCTGCGCCTTCCTTTTTCGCCCCAGGTGTCTGCACCTTCCCTTTTTCCTTTCATGCCAAACAGCATCTCCTGAAGATTCTAACCAACAAGGATTTTATGAAATGTGTATGACATATTCTTTCAGTTTTAAAAAATAACTCTCTGAAAGAGCGTGCGCCGGCGCGCGCTCTTTCAGAGAGTTTTTTTAAAAAAAACTCTCTCTCTCTCTCTCTCCTGCTTCTACAGCTCGTGTTGTTGCCTTCTGTTCCTACTGTCATTGCTCTCGATAGCTTCTGAGCGCGCTGCCTCTGATCCCCTCTATGTTTTGTGCTGCTGATGGGGTCTCTGAGCAGTAGGAGCAGCCCGTTGTTGGAGCTGGACTCGGAGGGCAACGAGCCGCTTCCATCGGGGTGGGAGAAGTGCCTCGATCTATAGGTAACGTCTCTGCCTCTCTCTCTCTCTCTCTCTCTCTCTCTCTCTCTCTCTCTCTCTAATTATTACGTTTCTCTTGCAGACCGGGAGCATGTACTACCTCAACCGTAGCACCGGCTTCACCACATTTAGCGACCCCAGGATGAAGTTGCCCTCCGCGGCCACATCGACATTGATAGCCTCTCCTGCTGCTCAACATCACCAGCCTCGTCATCGCCATCTCATGAACTCATGGGCGCCCACATCCCCCTCCTCCTACTCTGATCTCACCTTCGAAGGCGTCCCACCTCGGCCTGCATCCTCCAACTGCTCGCAGGACCCGCAGCCTCCCATCTGCAGTACTGCGCCGCCTGCACCGCAAGCTGAAGTCGCCACCTCTTCCGGCTCTCCGTTAGAGCTTGAGCTAGACCTCAGCCTCAGCCTGCGGCCTTCTAGCTGCCTGCATCAGTGGTTTACAGCAGGTTAGGGCTCGTTCCGGGTGTTTCTTCTTATGTGCGTGAGGGTGTGATTGTGTGGGTGGGTGTGTGTACGGTCGCGTGAACTTTAGCTCGGGTGCTGCCTCTGTGCACACTCATCCCTACATGAGTACCATCACCTCAATGCCCTTAAGCCTGAGTGCCCTGCACACTCTCGGAAGCAGCTGACTCTTAGTTAAGTAGCTTCCTCTGTGTGTGTGTGTGTGTGTGTGTGTGTGTGTGTGTGAGAGAGAGAGAGAGAGAGAGAGAGAGAGAGAGAGAATAAAAAACGCTCTGGAAGTGCCGCCGTGCACAGAGAGAGAGAGAGAGAGAGAGAGAGAGAGAGAGAGAGTTTATAAAAAAAAACGCTCTGGAAGCGTGCATGCCGGCGTGCACACACACACACACATAGAGAGCGCAAAGCCTCGTTCTTTTTTTGACAACGCACAAATGAATGAGAGAGAGAGAGAGAGAGAGAGAGAGAGAGGTGCTCGCCTCCTCTCTCCTACGAAGCCGGCAGTGTCGACGGTGTGTGTGAGAGAGAGGGGGAAAGGCGGGGGAAGAGAGGGGCAGTTGAGGCCTGCAAGAAGATAGTTGAGGCCTGCAAGAAGATATTACGGGTGTGTATTTAGGGCGTATCTTCTTGACGTAGGACTCCTTCTATATCCTACGCACGGCCTGACGCACAGTATCCACCATGTTGACGCCTCGGCTCACAATCTGTATCCCCCTCGTCTGACGTTTGAGGCCTCCGCTGGCTTCAATTTCATTCTGCGTAGCATCGTCGCCTCTGCTCGCATCATCTGAGATTCTAATTTTTTTTCGAATACTTTTGAGCTAGTACCCTTACTCGGTTCAATTGTTTAGGAAAAACCATTTTTTTAAACATACAAATTCCTTTCCTTGAATTTGCCAGGAGAAAGTTTAAGAAAATTAAGCTTATTTTTTGGGGCTTTACACTATTTTTCTCTATATTGGGACGGAATTTTTCCTTTTCCGCTTACCCTCAACTAGCCTACTACTCGGTTCAACATACTGATACGTTCATTATTATATTTGTTGCAATCTTGCGGTGATTCCAACAGGTGTAGCATTAGCCCTTTGCAAGTTGTCCAGCCAAAAACTTAGCAAACTTGACTCGAACTCTCGCTGTTCAACACGCGTATCTTCAAGTCAACTGCACTAACAATGTATGAGGCTGCATATGCTGCACGGCATAGTGCAGGGTATTAATAAAAAAATATAACCAAGCCCCCTCAAAACCTGCATGGCCACGATGTCGTCAATGATTGTGTGTCATTGACCCCACGCTATTGCTCGTGCGAGCATGCTATAGTAGATGATTCCACGCCCTTCCTTTGTCAGTCCCATCCTTTGTCTTTGCAACAGGCATCTCTTGGGATTCGTGTCGTACTTTTTTTTCTCAAAAAATTGTTGGGACATACTAGCATGTTTGAAATTGAAAAGGGCGCAATATTAAACTGAGACACATTTTTTCCCAACACCTAGGAATCAACGAAAAAAGGAGAGCATTCAAAATCACCACATAAAATTTAGGATTTTTTGAGGGTTTAACACTTTAATCTGCCAAATCTAGCCAGTTTCCTTCAAGGTGACCCTAGGTTTTTGCCAAATCTAGCCGGTGTCTTTGTATAAAGATCACAACCTTATAATATAGATAGGGCAAGACAACATGGAAAAGACGATTGGTGTATAAATGAACTAATGAGGTGCAATAAATTTCTATCAAATTGATGCGTCTAAGATGAGGAAGGATGCACATGCTCTCAATTATAAATGACAATCAAGAACCAAAGTACTAGACACATGAGCACTACAAATGACCTTACAAAAAGAAACTTACGATTTGAGGATTTGAGCATTAAGTACAGGGCTAGAGCTCTTATTAGTCTATTAATTTTACTTTATGCTCAAAACATGTGAAGCCCATGTGAGAATAAGAGAAAAGATAATAATTTCAAATATTGTGTTTACTTTCTTAAAAGTAAACTTTGATCTTTTGGAATTCAGGAGGTAGTCTATCCATTGATAACCCTTTTTGTTGTGGTGCATGAATATATAACAAACGATAAATATTCTGTTGAGGATAAAATTTACTATATGGTGTACAAACACTTGCTCGGGTTTGTCCTTGCTCGGAAAAAATCGCTCGGTGCATGGTAACACTCTTTTTTGCATAGCAAGTCCCTTACAGTCTCCTTCAGGCAGTGCTATATAGCACGCATTAGTCCCACTTTGTTTCTCCTCTTTTCAGCCAGTTTTCACATCAAATGCAGGCACTCTCCATGGCTGTTCAAGATGTTTATTGTTGAGGATACATTGTTGGGGTATAAAGCCCAATGTGGTCACCCAGGTAAGTGGGCGGGCCGCCAGGTATGTACACATATTCTTTTGTAAAAACCTAATAAGAACTCACTATGCTCTACACATTACAGTAGAGCGAGTTCACCATATCGTCGTGCTCTTCTTCTCGCAGTCTCTCTCGCGTCGCACTTCCGCTCGTACTCCTTCAACTTGTATCAGAGCTCAGATCGAGGCTCGGGGCAGCACTGCAGGAGGCTAGAGTCACCAGCTCAGATTGGAGTGAAATTCGACAGGCGAAGACACGGCCCCAAATCCTGTGGGTAAGCCCGAAGGGCTTGGTGTTCTCATAATTTCATTCTGAGGTCATCTCGGCCACCGTTCGGCTTTGACAAAGGTCTACGCAGGCCATTTTTGACTACGTGGTCTCAGCGGGTGCAGATCCGACTCTACAAATTTGGGGTTTTTCGGCCTACGACTGCAGGTGCTGAGGATATCGACACTCCCAGAGTGTTGATTTGTGGCTGTCTACACATCGAAGGATGGCTCACAGTTCTTGGAGGCGTCACATACGACACGGGCGCATCTACACACAGACTGTAGGCGACATCCACTAGTTCATCAGGTAGCTTGTGTTTGCTGCTTGATATTCCAGATTTCATCCTGACATTGCAGGTACTTCCACATGGGATGTATTGTTAGAGATGATGTATGTTTGTTGAGGGTTTGTTGGCTGTGAGTCACGCAGCAAACAACAGCCGCAGCGGTTACAGCATACAGTGGGAAATTTGTGGATGTATGACTTTGTGGGAAGTCTATGTACTGTCAGATTTACTGCAGCCTTTGTTGAGGGTCGAGTGAGGTTTTATTGAGCTGGGGGATTCTCGAATGTTGAGATCCTTTCGGTGATACAGGTCTTGGAGCGATCCCTCGAGCACCCTTAGATAGGCAGCTAGGATGTATTGACTGTGAGTTAGACAGTTGGGATTGCATCTTTGCTTTACTACCGTTCAGGCATTGTCGCAGTCTATGCTTATAGGACAGTGACAGGACAGTGAGAGACAGTACAGGTGCAGGACAGGTTTACCCGCAGCTTACAGTGTCAGAGAGACAGTGTTTTTTGAGCTGTTTTTGGTCTATTTTTTGAGTACACCAGAGCCATTTTACAAAGGAGACTTTGCCAAAATTTATGCAGAATCTGAAGCTTTCTTGGTTCATTTGACAGGTTGATATTGGTTCAGAGGTCAGTTTACAGAGGAAACTCTGCCGAATTTTTCCCAGGAAAATAAACCACTGTGAAGCGTAGCTATGGCTGCATCACAGGACACTGCTCTTTACAATATCAAGAAGCTGGATGGAACCAATTTCCCATTGTGGAAGAAGCAGATTTGGCACGTGTTGTTACAAAAGAAGCAGATAAAACCTATAAAGCTCAAGGGGATAAAACCAGAAGATATGGACGAAGATGAATGGAGCGAAATGGATGAATTGGCACTTTCTACCATTATGCTGACTTTGGCAGAAAGCGTTTACTTCAATGTAGCAGACGAGATGTCGGCTTATCAAGCATGGTTAAAGCTGAGTGATCTTTATGAGAAGCAGAGTGCAGCTTCACAGGTATACTGGCTTAAGAAGCTTGTTGACTTGAAGATGAAAGAAGGGACACCTATGTCCAATCATCTGAATGAATTCAACACAATCTACAGTCAGTTGTCAGCTCAAGGTGTCAAGTTTGATGAACCTATTAGAGCTATGTTCCTGTTGATCACATTGCCGAAAAGTTGGGACACTTTTCGCACAGCTTTGAGTAATTCTGCACCTCCAGATGGTTTGAACATAGCAGGTGTAGAAGGAAGTCTGCTTACTGAAGAAACCAATAGAAAGACAATGGACAAAGGCAAAGGAACAGCCTTAGTTGTCAGGGGAAGGACCAAACAAAAGTACAAAGGTGGAAAGAGGAATCAGTCTCGTAGCAAGTCCCGCAGTGCTAAAGGCAAGAGTGACATAGAATGCTACCATTGTGGCAAGAAGGGTCACATGAAAAGAGACTGCAGAGAATGAAAAGCAGAAAAAGGAAAAGAGAAAGCTGAAGACCATGGTGAGAAGAACAAGTCCTCACTGAAGATTCAAGAAATAAATGTGACAAACACTATTGCAGAGGATGACAGTCTAGTGTCAGGAGACATCTACTTCTTGAAAAATACAATGGACTCAGCTCTTCTTACAGCATCTGATGGAAATGCACTGAGTGACTGGATTATAGACTCAGGGGCATCACTTCATGTGTCTCCAAACAAGGAGTGGTTTACTTCTTATGTGACCACTAAAGATCATGTTCGGCTAGGCAATGGGCAGACATGTGAGATCTTAGGTGTTGGAGATGTTCAATTGAAGTTTCAGAATGGCTCTTCTTTCACGCTGAAGAATGTAAGACATGTTTCCGCAATTACAAAGATCTTGATCAGCATAGGTTTACTTGATGATGCTGGCTACGTCACCACTTTTGGACAGAACATGTGGAAGATATCCAAGGGTTCTATGACAGTAGCACATGGAGTAAAGTCTGGAGGACTTTACATGATTTATGTATCAAATGTCTCTAAAAATGTAATCAATGTAACCGAGCAGCCGAACGTTTCTTTGTGGCATAGCCGGTTAGGACATATGTCCAAGAAGGGAATGGAGATCTTGTCTCGTTCTGGTTATTTGCCTAGCTTTTCATTTAATGATTTTGAATTCTGTGAAAATTGTCTGTATGGTAAGCAAACACAGCAGCCACGTAAGCATAGAAGCAGTAGAAGAGATACACAGTTGGCACTTGTTCATAGTGATTTGTGTGGACCTATGCCTAACCTATCTCTAGGGGGAGCTTCTTACTTTATGACATTTATAGATGATTACTCGAGGAAAGTATGGGTTTACTTTCTCAAGCACAAGGATGAAGCGTTTAGTGTTTTCAAAACGTTTGTGACACTTGTGGAGAATCTTAGTGGCAAGAAGCTTAAATGCTTACGCACTGACAATGGTGGAGAGTATGTTTCAAAGGCCTTTCAGGACTTTTGTGAGTCAAAAGGTATAAAACGTGAACTTACTGCTCCTTACAATCCTCCTCAAAATGGTGTTGCTGAGAGGATGAATAGGACCATACAAGAGAAGGTCAGAAGTATGTTGTCTAATGCACAGCTGCCAAATGGGTTTTGGGCTGAAGTTGTATCAACAGCTGTTCATCGTGTAAATAGATCTCCTAGCAAGGTTTTGCAGAAGGATTCAGTGCCAGAGATGGTATGGTTAGGCAAGGTGCCCTCATACAAGCATCTTAGAGTCTTTGGCTGTGAGGCATATACTCACGTTGCAAAGGAATTTAGGAACAAACTTGAGCCAAAGAGTAGAAAGTGCATCTTTCTAGGCTATGGTAATTCTGGTGAGATGGGGTACAGACTTTGGGATCCCAAATCCAGAAAGGTTGTCCGCAGCAATGATGTTCACTTTAATGAATCCAAATATCATTCTAAACCAGAGAGGGTTGAGGAGATTAGAAGAGTTGTCTTCCAAGAAGATGGACCTGCACGTGCAAGACAAAATGTCAGGGCTCAAGAGGAGCAAGGACAGGATAGAGTGGAACCACAGGTTGTGGCTGAACCTGAGCCACCTATTGTGCGTAGATCTGGACGTGTCACGCGACCTCCTGATAGGTTTGTTCCATCTATGAATTATGTCATGTTGATTGATTGCAATGAGCCTTCATGTTACAAGGAAGCAGTGCAAATGAAGGACTCCGAGAATTGGCAATTGGCCATGCAGTCAGAGATGACAGCTCTGCATAAAAACCAGACATGGAAGCTAGTTAAATTACCACGGGGCAAAAAGGCTCTACCTTGTAAATGGGTTTACAGGTATAAGATCACTGCTCATGATAGTCAGCCAAAGTACAAAGCAAGGCTTGTTGCCAAGGGCTTTAAGCAAGAACAAGGCATTGACTTTGATTAAGTCTTCTCTCCGGCGGTCAAGATGACTACATTGAGATGCTTTCTTGCATTGGTTGCCATATTAGATTTGGTGTTGCACCAAATGGATGTCAAGACAGCGTTCTTGCATGGTGATTTAGATGTGGAAATTTACATGCAGCAGCCAAAAGGGTTTGTTGAGAAAGGCAAGGAAGATTGGGTATGCCAGTTGTTAAAGAGTCTTTATGGCTTAAAACAATCACCGAGGGCATGGTACCATAAATGCCACAAGTTTATGCTTTCTCAGGGCTACAAACGTAGTGACTTCGATCGCTGTCTATATACAAAGAAGGCTAAGGATGGCAGTTGGCTGATCCTTATTTTGTATGTGGATGACATGTTGATTGCTGGCAAGCACTTGGAAGAAATTTCAGCTTTGAAGTCAAAGATGGCAAAATCGTTTGACATGAAAGACATGGGTGAGGCAAGTCATATACTTGGTATGCGCATTGAGAGAGACAGATCAAAGAAGTTGATTTGGTTATCTCAAACAGAGTATATTGACAAGATTTTGCAACGTTTCAATATGGAGAAGGGAAAGGCATTGAGTGTTCCATTGCCACCATATGTGAAACTTAGCAAACAAGATTGTCCTGTGTCTGAGGAAGAACAAGTTGAAATGGATAAGATTCCATATGCGTCTGCAGTGGGTAGTTTGATGTATGCAATGATTGCTACTCGCCCAGACATTGCATTTTCAGTGGGAGTAGTAAGTCGATACATGTCAAACCCAAGCAAGAAACATTGGGAGGCAGTGAAAGGAATATTGAGATACCTGAAAGCTACAAAGAGTATGCGTATATGCTATGGGAGTCAGGAGCTAAGTGTAAAGGGTTTTACAGACTCAGATTATGCAGGTGACTTAGACAACCGAAGGTCTACGTCAGGGTATGTCTTTACATTGGCTGGTGGAGCAGTATCATGGCGTTCTAGATTACAAGATTGTGTTACTCAGTCTACTACAGAGGCTGAATATGTTGCAGCATCAGAGGCATGCAAAGAATCAATTTGGCTTAATCGACTAGTAACAGATTTGGGAATCAAAGAAGAGATGCCTGTGTTATATTGTGATAGTCAAAGTGCTATACAATTGGCTCGCAATCCAGTTTATCACTCAAAGACAAAGCATGTGGATGTGAAGTATCATTTCATCAGGGAAATGCTCGAGGATAAGCAACTTCAGCTTGTCAAAGTTCACACCACAGAAAATCCTGCTGATCTACTTACAAAAGGACTTCCCTCAGAGAGCTTTGCGCATTTTCGCAAGCAGTTAGGTGTAGGGTAGTACATCACTTCTCTACATCTCTTGTATATTAGCTTGTATAGTAGCTTCTCTCACACTTAAAGTACCACATTGGACTTTAAGTGGGAGGTTTTTGGGGTATAAAGCCCAATGTGGTCGCCCAGGTAAGTGGGCGGGCCGCCAGGTATGTACACATATTCTTTTGTAAAAACCTAATAAGAACTCACTATGCTCTACACATTACAGTAGAGCGAGCTCACCATATCGTCGTGCTCTTCTTCTCGCACTCTCTCTCTCACGTCGCACTTCCGCTCGTACTCCTTCATACATTGGATGGGGAAAATTATCCAATGTGGGCTTACATGATGCAACCTGTTCTTGTGTCAAAGGGCATGTGGAATGTTGTGCAGGGCATTGATGAACGTCAATGCCCTGCACAACATTCCTATCGCTGTCTATATACAAAGAAGGCTAAGGATGGCAGTTGGCTGATCCTTATTTTGTATGTGGATGACATGTTGATTGCTGGCAAGCACTTGGAAGAAATTTCAGCTTTGAAGTCAAAGATGGCAAAATCGTTTGACATGAAAGACATGGGTGAGGCAAGTCATATACTTGGTATGCGCATTGAGAGAGACAGATCAAAGAAGTTGATTTGGTTATCTCAAACAGAGTATATTGACAAGATTTTGCAACGTTTCAATATGGAGAAGGGAAAGGCATTGAGTGTTCCATTGCCACCATATGTGAAACTTAGCAAACAAGATTGTCCTGTGTCTGAGGAAGAACAAGTTGAAATGGATAAGATTCCATATGCGTCTGCAGTGGGTAGTTTGATGTATGCAATGATTGCTACTCGCCCAGACATTGCATTTTCAGTGGGAGTAGTAAGTCGATACATGTCAAACCCAGGCAAGAAACATTGGGAGGCAGTGAAAGGAATATTGAGATACCTGAAAGCTACAAAGAGTATGCGTATATGCTATGGGAGTCAGGAGCTAAGTGTAAAGGGTTTTACAGACTCAGATTATGCAGGTGACTTAGACAACCGAAGGTCTACGTCAGGGTATGTCTTTACATTGGCTGGTGGAGCAGTATCATGGCGTTCTAGATTACAAGATTGTGTTACTCAGTCTACTACAGAGGCTGAATATGTTGCAGCATCAGAGGCATGCAAAGAATCAATTTGGCTTAATCGACTAGTAACAGATTTGGGAATCAAAGAAGAGATGCCTGTGTTATATTGTGATAGTCAAAGTGCTATACAATTGGCTCGCAATCCAGTTTATCACTCAAAGACAAAGCATGTGGATGTGAAGTATCATTTCATCAGGGAAATGCTCGAGGATAAGCAACTTCAGCTTGTCAAAGTTCACACCACAGAAAATCCTGCTGATCTACTTACAAAAGGACTTCCCTCAGAGAGCTTTGCGCATTTTCGCAAGCAGTTAGGTGTAGGGTAGTACATCACTTCTCTACATCTCTTGTATATTAGCTTGTATAGTAGCTTCTCTCACACTTAAAGTACCACATTGGACTTTAAGTGGGAGGTTTTTGGGGTATAAAGCCCAATGTGGTCGCCCAGGTAAGTGGGCGGGCCGCCAGGTATGTACACATATTCTTTTGTAAAAACCTAATAAGAACTCACTATGCTCTACACATTACAGTAGAGCGAGCTCACCATATCGTCGTGCTCTTCTTCTCGCACTCTCTCTCTCACGTCGCACTTCCGCTCGTACTCCTTCATACATTGGATGGGGAAAATTATCCAATGTGGGCTTACATGATGCAACCTGTTCTTGTGTCAAAGGGCATGTGGAATGTTGTGCAGGGCATTGATGAACGTCATGGTTCTGAGGATACAGTGGATGTTGAGGATGTTGCAAGTTTTGGTGGCAGGATTGCTACTGCTAGTGCTGCTTTGCCTATGGTTGAGCAGGCTTGTTGGGATGTAAGAGATGCGTAGGCTCATGCATTCATTGAATTATCTATGAAGTGCACTATTACTCCTCACATTCATTCAGCTAAATCTGCAAAATAGGCTTGGGATATTCTGATTGGTCTTTATGCAAGTCGCAATGAGGCTAAAATTACATTGATGCGTAAAGAGCTAGAGTCGAAGATTATGCATGAGGAAGATAAGATGGACACTCTCCTTGCTGGT
The DNA here is from genome assembly GCF_014529385.1 of Adiantum capillus-veneris. Classification (NCBI taxonomy): domain Eukaryota; kingdom Viridiplantae; phylum Streptophyta; class Polypodiopsida; order Polypodiales; family Pteridaceae; genus Adiantum; species Adiantum capillus-veneris. Next base: position 117,279,388 of record NC_140954.1, read on the forward strand.
ATCAAGGATATTAATGATCAACTTATCTATGTGGGTGAAGTTATTTCTGACAGTTCCCTTGTGCATATTGTTCCTGATGCTTGGCTAGATTCTTACCAGACTTTGCTAGTACTTGGAGACTTAGGACCCAAGAAAATCCTGAAGTTTTCACGTTCAATGCATTATGCACATTGTTGTTGCAAGAGTCACTTTCCAAAAAAAATTAGGGCTAAACAGCGTACAATTGAACATGCATGTATTGTTGCTCAAAGAAAAAGTGGTAACAATAATGTAACCACGTCTCGTGGTTCTTCTCGTGGTAAATCACCTATTCCAAATTCTTCTACTGGCAGCACTTCATCTGGTAATTCTAGTGAAAATGGCAAAAAGAAGATGAGTTGCCATTATTTTAAATCTAATGATCATTTGATCAAGCAGTGTGCCAAATTGAAGGCAAAAGAGACTAAGAAGAAAGAGGTGGTCCCACTACAAGTTCAGCTATCGTAGAGTCTTCTATGAAAGAGGATTGTCATGCTGATGTAGATGCAGAATGGGCTTTCAGTGTGAGTGCACTTATGATCCTTCTGTCCATGATGCATGTATGTCAGTTGTTGTAGAAGCTCATGTGTGGTACTTTGATAGTGGTTCTACAAAGCACATTACATCTCATCGTGACTTGTTTACCTCTCTCGAGGATGTCCCTCATGGGAATAGAGTCACTTGTGCCAACAATGCCTCTTATCCGATCAAGGGAGTTGGAAAGATTGTGCTGACTACTGCAAATGGAAATTCTTTCATACTTGTTGATGCACTTTATATACCTGGATCAAAAAGAACTTTTTGTTTCTATCTTCACTTACTAGACTTGATCTTGTTGTCAAATTACAATTCATGATCTCAGTTTTGGTGATGAAATTGTTGCATCTGGTATATTATGTCATGGGCTATCTAATCTCACTTTGTATGACAAGTCACTTGGGCAGAATTTTGCAAATGTAGTTGTGGATTCTGTTTTAGATGATATAAAACTTTGGCCGCATGTTTCAGGCATCTGAATTTTGTCAGTTTGTTGCGCTTGCAAAAAATTGATATGGTTGCTTCTTTGCCGCTCTTGAAGCAATTGTGAATCATGTTTGTGAAGGTTGTATTTTGGGTAAGGTGCAGCTTTCAAAATTTCCAACAAGGATGGTTCAGAAAGGACTAGATGCAAGTTGCAGCTTGTGCATAGTGATGTTTGTGGGCCCATGCAAACTCCATCCTTGGGCAATTACCTTTACTCCTTGACATTCATTGATGATTACTCCAGGCATGGATGGGTGTATCCACTTAAAGCGAATTCCGAAGTGTTTATGTGCTTCAAGCAATCTCTGGCTATGGCTGAAAATGTCTCTAAATGTACTAAGGATACCCTCCGTTCCGATCAAGGGGGGGAGTATATGTCTCATGAATTTAATGCATTTCTGTCTAGTCGTGGGATAAAAACATGAGCGTATTTATACACCTCAGCAAAATGGTGTTGCTGAGAGGAAGAATAGGTCACTTATGAAAATGGCACAATGTATGGTCAAAAGTCAAGCTTTGCCACATTTGTTTTGGCTTGAGGCTATCATGTGTGCCACTTATATACTTAACAGGTGTCCTACAAAAGCTTTGCATTCTATGACTCCATATGAAGAATGGCATGATAGAAAGTCTTCTATTGATCACATGCGAGTTTTTGGTTGTTTGGCTTATGCTTTGGTGCCACGAACGCAGCATAGGAAATTGGATGATAAGGCTGTCAAAAGCATTTTTGTTGGTTACAGTACTGAAAGCAAAGGTTACAAGTTGTATACCATCCGTAAGCAAAGCGTATCTTGGTGTTGTGTTTGTGAAAGATTATGTTCAACCCTTGTTTTTGTGTACTAGAGATAGTAATTTACGCTCACTTGACATTTATGACAGTTTTTTGCCTCTTTCAAGTGGTGGAAATTTGAATGTAAATTCAAATGAGGCAAATGTATATCCTAGGGGGGGTTTGAAATGTTACAAATGAGCCTATTACAGATGTAGATGTATATGATGTACTTGATAAGGAAAGGGCTGCGAATGAGCAGGCTAGAGGTATGCCAAAATGGCTAGTGCATACTTTGCGTGACAATAAATTGGATGCACCTTTGTCTAGTCGTACTCGTTCAAGTTCTCGCAATGTATCTTGTGCATCAGATTGTTATGCTTTGGTTGTGTCTAGCTTATGTGATGTTGAGGAATATATGTCTTTTGATGAAGTACAAAATCCGTTTATCTTGAGTCCACCACACCATGGGCTTGTCATTGACCACTTTTTGCATTATGTCATTTTGGTCTTCTTTGCCATAAACACACATTTCTAACAAAATATGTTAAAAATTCTTCTCTAAAGTGATTCTTTTCTTGGCTTTAATCCCCTTCAATGCCCCCTTCAAAGCGTACAAATGTATTCCTTGTACCTTCTTGCTTCTCAGTAGCTTGATGTTTTTTATACTCTCTCTTCTTCATAGTCTTGTAATTTGTCACTAGACTGATTTCATTCACATCCGTATTTCCTCATCTTTGAATTGACATGGAACTGAAAAACAGCCTCCGACACATGTTCAGAAACAATCGCCTGAGAAGAACTTTATGAATCATGATTAGAGCAACCTTCATTTAGATGTATAAATCCTTCAATGTGCTCTTCAAGCTGAAGTTGAATAGTATAGTGGTGTTTCTGCACACAATGGAACTCCACATTTCTTAAATAGATTGATTATAGGAAGCCCTAAGAAATGGGTGAAACTTGATCCATCCCATCTAAAGTTCACCAAACTTGGTACACAGTCTTCACATCCAGAAAAAACTTTACATGGTAGACAGAAAGAGTGATAGTTCAATAGTTGGTGTCCATGGACACCTACTATTGAGCCACCATTCCACACTTTCACCCTTCACGCATTATTTATTTATTTTTAAAGCAAAAGGCAATGCTAAACCGTGTTTGCTTGCCCACCATTGCACCCTCTTCCAAGTGAACAATGTAAGTCATGTTGAAAGATGGATCAATCCAAATGTTATGCAAAATCTCTTATGATGGTCATAGTATTTTGACCTTTCAATAATGCAGAGCAAATAGGTTATGCATGGATAGTGTTCTTGAAAGGCAATTGATTACCTCAACAAGTAAGCCTCGTGAATCGTGGAAAAATACTTATGCGCATGAGACAAGGAGGGGGGTGTCAAAGTTTGTAGCATCTCAAAAGAATACCCCAATGTGATCCCAATATTTATTTTGGCTTTAGGTATTTATTTCTCTTATTTGTCAAATCTTGGGTAGAAAAATTTGCTAAGGTGAACAAATAAACACACCTAGGCCCCATTGTAAAGTATACTAATTCATTTCCAAGGTTGGTTGGTTTAGAACTCTCTCTCTCTCTCTCTCTCTCTCTCTCTCTCTCTCTCTCTCTCTCTCTCTCTCTCTCTCTCTCTCTCTCTCTCTCTCTCTCTCTCTCTCTCTCTCTCTCTCTCGTGCTTCTCTTCTTGGTTCTTTTGTATCGTCAACTTTGACATGGTGTCAGAGCCTAGGTGGAGAAAGGCCATCGTTTAGAAGAGAAGGCAGGCTCCTCCCCCCTCTACATGCGGCACTCCTTTCTCCCTCCCTACAGCTCGTGATATTTTTGGCCTCATCCCCATTGCTACCTATCCATTGCAAGAACTATGGACATTGTACCCATCATTTCAAAATGCTAGCATTTGCAAGCGTCAAAGATGGCAGTAAGACAGCGCCACCCGATGACGACCACTAGGCGACCTACCCCCCCACCATCTTGTGTTTCAAAACATTGTTGTATCCAAGCTCTCCTTGAGAGTGACAACAAGGAGATTTGTGGACATCTTAGGGCAACAAAGAGGGTGAAAGTCAACAAAGCCTGGGTGATTTGGAAGTAAGGATTTTGGAGCCCCCTTTTTTTGCAGAATTTGGTAAACAACTTGGGTATTGTGTAGCCCGTTTGGAGTTCGATAAGAAAGCAACCTTAATCTTGTGCTTGCAACATGTCCCTGTCAAAGGTGGTAGTGGACGATGAAATGAAGACAAGAATTGTCTCTTGATTTGGTGGACACCTCAACTCTGATCTAGAACACCTGCAATGCCACATACACCCCACATACATGAAGAAGGCACCTTTGGAGAAGAGAGATCACTGAGGTAGAAAGAGACACGACATCTAAGAATGTGTGTGTGTGTGTGTGTGTGTGTGTGTGTGTGTGTGTGTGTGTGTGTGTGTGTGTGTGTGTGTGTGTGTGTGTGTGTGTGTGTGTGTGTGTGTGTGTGTGTGTGTGTGTGTGTGTGTGTGTGTGTGTGTGTGTGTGTGTGTGTGTGTGTGTGTGTGTGTGTGTGTGTGAGAGAGAGAGAGAGAGAGAGGAGAGACCTAGGAAAGGCTCTCCATGCTAATAATAAGCTACTCATACAAATGACCAAGGGTGGTCCTGGTAGATCACTGAGGTAGAAAGAGACACGACATCTAATAATATGAGAGAGAGAGAGAGAGAGAGAGAGAGAGAGAGAGAGAGAGAGAGATCCAAGAAAGGCTCTCCATGCTAATAACAAGCTGCTCATACAAATGATCAAGGGTGGTCCTACTCATACACATCACATGCCACATGGGTAGCCTGAGGTACACACAATTGCGATTGGCATTGCCAATTGCTCCTGCACAAGGCACATGGTATGCACATGGGCTATCACTCCTAGACCAATCCTTCTCCTCGCATCACAGGAGAAAGAGAGGTACATGCCTTAAGGCTACAACATGGCTACCATCTAGGGGACATGTGGTTCTCTGCACACATGGGCATGTACCAAGAGCAAGGTACTCTGCATGTGCACTGAATTCCCACAAGACGGGCTTCTCTGAGGAGGACACAAGGAAAGATCATTTCCCATCTCTTCCAGTGACATTGCCCTACTTCTAGGGATAGCAAACATTGGGGCTGGATAGGAAAACGCACGGGTAATCTACAACAAAAACACTGGCTGATTTGGACCAAAAACATTGGCTGACCTGTATCAAAAACACTGGATTTGGACCCCTCCCCATCGCCCCTCCTAGGGGTGCCCTGCACCCAAGGGACTCTGTGCACACTGCTCCCTCTAACACCCATGCCTTGCATATATATCCCCAGAGGTCTGGGTCAGGCAGTTGTCCACCAGTCCCCAGGACCTCATGAATGGGAAAATAAGAAGGTACATGCAGCAGATGCCCAAAAGGGCCATGGGAAAAATATCCCCAACTTGTAGGAGCCTAACGGCCATGGAACCAATCCAAAACCTGAGCTAAACTTGGATAGACACAACACGACATGAGAAACAAACCTCACATTGGTCGGGCACAGCCACAAAATAGTCCTTACTCCATAACTAGGACCGACTGGACTCTCACACCCCCTCTTAGGTCCTGGAAAGGGAGACAGACCAGGAATCTGAAGTGAGCAATCTACAACTGTAAAGAGTGGGTTTCGTGGACGAGGATATTTGCAACAAGTCTCCACAATAAAAAAGTATCTTGCACTATACAATCCACAACTGCTACCCCCACCGAGAAGTAAAATGTTGTTTGGCTGAAATTAAATCCAGTTCTATCAACAAGAATCTCTTCAACTCAACTGACTCACAAATTGCACGACCAGCATCTGCAGAAGCTTGAAGGTACTACTATTGAATCAAAACTAAGACATAAACTATTGGTATCCGGATCAGTTTCCAACTCTAAAGTGCTCCACCCTTGAGAAAAGAGTCAAAAATCAGTATCTTCAAATATATACTGTACGCTTGAATCTCCAAGCTGCTATGGGAAGTCCAAAGAATGGGACAACCAAATCTACTGAGAAATTTGATTGTCCCCAGATGAAAAGAACCAAAGAATTGCACCAACCACCATATACAATGATGAACTGCAAATTGTATCCGAAGAAACATCATTCGAATTGAGAGTGAAACTCCTATTGATCTTCATCTATCTAGAACACATTCCTAGAGAATATCACCCCACTCTTAGAGTAATCGGGAACAAACATCCAATTGAGAAACACACATCAATATTGTGATTGTAGCTAATACAGCAAGATCAAGAGACCCTCCACCCAAGCATTGCAAGAGGAGAACAAGGTGACGTAGAAAGCTACCAAATAGACTATCAATATTGTCCATTGCACACAAAACCACGAGAACTGAAAGGAAGTAATATGCGCAAAGTGTTGGCTCCACATCCCCCTCTAAAGCGAGGCCATCCGAACCATGGATAACCGTCATAACACTCCAATAGTCGCTTCCTATGTAATTGGATCACCCAAGGTAGGTGTTTTGAAAAGGAAATATATATGTGGTACGTGGAACCAAATCTGGGAGAACCGGTGTGTCCTCAATGGTACAGCCTCCAAGGTCCAATCTCAAAGACAAAACATAGGAACTACGGCTCAGAAGCACTGGGAAGTGAAACCGTCACACCACAAATTCAAAAGATGAAGCAACCCTTGAAATGGCTAAACAAAACATCCCCGCTAAGATACTAACTGCACTGTGGGCTAATCCACACCATCCAAAGCCTCAAGAAATGAACAAGGAGACCAAGGACTTGAAGACACCATGCATGGTACTCCACTGAATGGAGCACCGATAGTTGACTTGAACATGACATCCTAGAAGCCCCCTTTGAAAGAGAAGTATCCTCAAAACTAAGCTCTGAGGTAACACCGGACTCAAGTCCACATCGGAACAAAGCAAACACATTCACTGAAAACTCCAAAGCTAAAGCCGAGAACTCCCCCAAGATAGGAAGCCCCTTTCCTGCTCAATCCTGGGAAAAGAGAATAATTACCATCAAAAAGAAATTTGAGACAACTCGGAGCAAAATTGTTTTCTCTATAATTGAATAGCAAAACCTAAATCTAAAGGAACTCGAGACTCAAAGAGATTCACACCATTTGTAAACTCAAACTGCTACAAATAGGAAGACCTGAACTAGAGAATCACACCATCGGTAAACTCGAACTGCTACAAATAGGAAGACCTGAATTGGAGACTCAAAGAGAATTACACCATCGGTAAACTCGGACTGCTACGAATAGGAAGACCTGAAAGGTCATCACACCTGAGGATCATGTTCGCCAAAGAAGCCGTTGGGGTCCAAAAAAGGACCTAGCTACTCAAGCAAACTCCCTGAGATCAAACCAAATGTTTGCCACTCCTATGCATCTGCCAAGATCAAACCTACGTACAATTCAATACAATATGTCAAATTGTACTACACACTCAGAAGAGCACATATACTCCCATTGTTGTAACTTGCTTCCTAAAATGTTCATCAAAACTGTCATTTGTACTTGTGCTGAAGAGAATATACCCACAACTAAATTGTGCAATCAATATCCAATACACAACATGACACCAATACTAAAAGAGAGAGAAAAGGAACCGGTTGGGGAAACTGCAACATGCCCATGAAGATCGGGATGGGATGTCCCAAGGTTGGATATCTCCAAAGGGAAACATGGCAGAAGCATCCAAATGTTTTTTACTATGGGAGTAGGAACTAAATGTCCCCCCTAACTATCAACATTGCGTGCAAACCTGTCATCCAAAGGATCTTGATAAATCTTTTGTCAAAACATCAAGAAAATTTTTCATGGAATTTTGCAAACATGTCCCATAATTGGTGTTGACAAGCTCACAAGAGAACGTAAACTTGTCCCACAACTAGTACTAACAAGCTCACAAAAGGGCAAAAAAATGACCAAATATGTAGGGCCACACTACCATCGGTGAAGAGAGCACATGGAGATAGGAGTAGTCCACACTCCAACAAAACCTCCTCAAAATGTTTTTATTGTTGGCTAAGCATCTAGAACCACATGCTCCACCTCTAAACCTCATCCAAAGAAGTCAAGTGATCAAACAAGAAGTGGTTCTAGAGATATAAGTATCTCCCTCTACCTATCAAAGTCAACTCCAACACATGCACTAGAACATGCACATGATCTGTTGCATACCGGATGAACAAGAGCTAACTGAAGTTGGAACTTTAAGTTCTATCCTCAAATGGACATGGAAAATCAAAGAAAATCCTCTGCTTCAAGAAGGAAAGAGATCTCGCTCTATCATCCATAATCCACAATCTCGTACTAAAGTACAACCGAATCATCAACCTGCTACCCATCGGATAGGTAGCTCCATTGACAATTCCAAGAAAAACGTGTATTTGCAAAAGGCATAGCAAATTTTCCAATCCATCGCCTCAAAGAAACCTACTCCAGAAGTGTTGAAGAAGATCCTATTATTGTCCAAATACTTTTCTCTGAAGAAGAAGATGAAAATGAATGGCTTCTCCTCAAGATCCAACAATCGCATGCTTGCTCCCCTTGCCGGAAGGCACAGAAACATGACTCCATCTAGGAAGACCAAAGCAATCCATCATGCTACACACATGTAGCCCCCATCAAGTTCCCCTCAGTGAAGAGAGGTCGGTGTAAAAAGGGGTAAAGAGGGGGAAGTCGTAGATGAGGTTCCATACCTCCACATACCCAAATCTGTCCCAAACTAGAGAAAAACCAAGAAAAAAACAGCAGCTTCGTCTCCCTCAATCAAATACAAAACGGCACTAGATCAGCCAAATCCAAGCCTCCAAGGTGCTCATGTCACCGAGGACTTTGATACCATGCAAAGGTGGCAGGCAGATGATGCAATGAAGACAAGAACTGGCTTGTGATCCCATGGACACCTCGACTCCGATCTCAAACACCTGCAATGCCACATACATGAACAAGGAACCTGTGGAGAAGAGTCATCATTAAGGTAAAAAGAGACGAGACATCTAGAGAGAGAGAGAGAGAGAGAGAGAGAGAGAGATGTCATTGTCGTCCTCGCAGGTCAAATATGACCCATGGGACCAAAACATGCATACAAAGGATGTCTCCTCTCATCAAGGAGAGGGTAATGGTTGTTACATTAGCATCTAGAGAGAGAGAGAGAGAGAGAGAGAGAGAGAGAGAGAGGTGGTCCTAGCATAGATCTGACATGCCACACGGCTAAACCCAAGGTACACACAAGTGCGACTGCTGACACTGCCAACTGCTCCTGCACAAGAGACCATTGACACATGGTCTGCACATGGGCTATCACTCTTGGACTAATCCTCCTCCTAGCATCAAGTGAGAAAGGGAGAAAGAGAGGTACATGCCTCAAGGCTGCAACATGGCTACCATCTAGAGGACATGTGGGTCTCTGTACTCATGGGCATGCACCAAGAGCAAGGTAGGGATGACAAACGTTGGGGCTGGATGGGAAAATGCGAGGCTGATCTGCAACAAAATTGATTGCTCATATGGACCAAAAACGTTGGCTAATCTAGACCCCTCCCCACCGCCCCTTCTAGGGCTGCCCCTTAGTGGTGCACTCCAACGAGGGGACTCTTTGATATGTGTACACTACCTCCCTCTAGCGCCCCTTTCCCTACATATATACCCCAAGAGGTATGGGTCATGCGGCTATCAAAAAATACCGGCAAGGCTGAAAATATACATACACCTTGCAAGAGCGCCATGGCCATGGAACCAAGCCAAAACCCGAGCTAAACATGGCTAGACACAACACGACATGAGAAAGCAACCTCACATTGGCCGAGCACAACCACAAAACAGCCTTCACTCCCTAACACGTATCCCTGGGAGGGACTGGGAAAGATTGGACGAATCGAGAGAGATGCATGAACTCTAACAAGCCCCCCATGGCTCGAGACGGAGGGACAGACTAAACAGAAAGAATTACGTCCATTGGAATTTGATCAGTGACTCTTGGTTCACGAGAAAAGGCTTATGAGACATAGTCGATGGCTCGAAGTTGCAACCTACGCAGGATCCCAACAAGAAGTACATCCGCCTTTAGAATGAGGAGCATCAAAAATCATATGTTGATTGGGATGCAAGCAATGCGAAGGCAATGTCAGTCATTGCAAAATCTCTTACAAAGGAAATTTCTCCAGCCATGTAGACTTCGAAGACTACCAATGATATGTGATTCAAGCTCGTCGAAATGTTTGATCAATGCAAGCGGTCACCCTTCTTGGAAGATTATTTGCCATCAAGTTTCCAACCGGAAGTTCCATGCAATCTTTTTTTATGAAGGCAAAGGTTATTCATGATTAACTATCGGCTATGAAAAGTGCATTGACCAGTACTCAATTAGCTACTTTGGTACTCACTAAATTGCCTAAGGAGTACAATACAGTGTCTAGAACACAATGGCTAGAAATCACCAAGGAAAAGCTAGAATTTGGTTATCTCAACTCTTTTCTCATTGAGGAGGAAGCCGTGTTAATCACTCAAGGAAAAATTTGAGTTTCTAACAAAGGTGGTGATGCACTTGCTACTTCGGATTCCAGAAAGAAGTTCAATATCTGTTGTTACAATTGTGGGAAGCATGGTCATTTGTCTAAAGATTGTAGATCCAAAGGCAAAGACAAAAGCTCTACAAAGGACAAAGGCAAAGGCAAGCATGATGAGGAAAGTAGTGATAAAGACTCAAGGAAGGATAATAAGGAGTTTGTCAGTGTGACTACACTGGCAAGGAATTCAGTCTTCTAATCAAGTGGATGTCGTTGCCGCCACTAGCTTCAGAGACTTGTTAATAGCAAAGAGGGGCAAACAATGCTTCCTACAAATAATTTGGACCCATGTCTTGGAGTTCAAGTTATACCGGTGGGTCGGAGTTCAATGCATATGCATGTAGCACAGAACCAATGCGACGTATACGCAATATATATGGAGTTTGACACGCATAATGAAAATCGACACAAAAACGGCGATTATAAGGGAACGGACTATCGTGCTCCTACATAAGTTCATCGCTAATTAAATGACGCCGGAGTAGGATCGCGATGTCCACTTGCTAGTGGTGGAGGGTAAGGTTTATAACTAGAGAGTGTCCCCCCTTTACTTCACGGGCATTGAATAGCAGGCCGGCAGGGGCTCCCTACAAGAAGGTGAGGAAGGTGTGCCCGTAACGGACGAGGGAAGGAAGGAAGGGAGGGGATGCGCAAGGGCGGGCCTACCGTTCGCAAGCAAGCGACAAATAACAAGCCGTTGAACCCTAGAGGACACGGATAAGACACACGATACACTTTGAACCATATGACCATAGGAGACATAGAGCCTGGTCGCCTTGGAACGGCTAAATAGCTGTTAGCAAGTCAAGAAGAGTGGTGGCTTCGAAGATAAATGCTTGATTTGACTGAGCGATGAGACAGATCTTGAACAGGTTCCTCTAACTAAGAGGGGGCACCCCAAAAGTCAACCATGCGAAAGGCTGGTTCCTGCCTCAGTTTTGAGGGAAAACAACAAGGCTGTGCCCATTTCGAGGCTCTTAACTGCCATGATTAGATAGGTAGAGAGAGAAGAGCCGGTGACTCGTGATCGGCCAAAAAGCAAGCTCGCTAGTACACGCGACCATGCTCATACCTTTGGAGCCATCTTCCTTCAAGATCTTAATAAAGCTTGTGCTATGTTGTGTAAGAATGCAAGCCTACAAGGCACATGTGAGTGACACTTTTACTTTTTCCCACATTTTTGGCTCCAATTCGTCTAACAAAAGCCTTTTCATCAAAAAAAGGCAGTCACAACCAAACACCTCTCCCATGGAAGAGCCAGAAAGGAAAAGCCTATTTCAACAATTGTAGCAAATTCCTATTATAGAACATGTCTTGGAAAGAGTAGCAAGAAAGGATGCATATAGGATTCTTGGTGTATAGTTTCACACCTTTTCAACACCATATAGTGTGTTATAGAGTTAGCCACTAGGACTTTTAGACCAGGGACACGAGAATCTGGCCAAACCAACAATTGAATGTGGGTTTTCCAATACAAATATATTTTGGGATCAGAGAGTCTGCAACAGAAGCAAGACTACACTTACGACACCGCCTCAAAATTTTCCTCAACAGCTGCAATACACTGGGCCTGAACTCACCAAGAAAGTGTAAATGTCCTCCTGAAAAACAGGATGCCTTTACTCTTGACTCATACAAGGAAAAAATCAGGGGCTATTTATAGCCCAACAGCTATTTTTCAAGGGTCTTTGGGAACTTTTGATTATTTTACGCAAAACCTTTGTCAAAAGATTAGCCCAAACTCTCCAAATCTCTGTAGTTTTGGGAGGTAAATTTGGCAAAATTACACTATTAAGTGCCATTTTAGGCAAATTTTCAAAAGATTCGCATATAATTGTCAACCTATCATATAGTTATGTTTATGGACAACATATATGTTTATGGATGACATATATTTGCCAACCCATCTACACTTGTGAATTCTATAATTGCAGTTGATTTTTACCTTAATCGCATACCAGAATTATTCCTCTAACAATGTAAGTAATCAATAAGCTGATGGTCCTTACACAAAATATCAAATACAGATCTCTTGTAATATGTCTCGGGTACTTCCAACAGACAATGCAATTGAAGTATCAAAAAGCAAAAAGGTTCTTGCCAAGTAATCCATGTTGAGGTAAATGAGCTCCTGTGGTATAGGAGCAGTACAACATATCATCTCCAGTTTTACAAGTTTGTGTAAGAAGCCCACAAATGATTAAACACAAGCTATTCTTTAGAAATATCTTCTGAACCATGTACACTAGCATACTTCTCTCTCAACCTGAAGATTCATGAAGAGGAGAGCTGAAGGCTATCTTAAACATTCTATTAGCCAACCAATGATGGTACCGTATCAATAGCATTGTTTGAGGATCTGGGCTGTAAACGTCTTGAAAACTAGTCAATAAAAGGATCCAATGTGGTTACATAGAAGACATCTCCAGGAAAAGCCTCATGGTCTGGTGGTCGACGTAGCAATAAGACATCTCCAGGAAAAGGCTCACGTTCTGGTGGTAGACGTAGCAATAATGGTGTTTATCAATATGCCACTGATTGTGCAAGCTTACAACCAGAGTTTACAGAATTGAGTCCCACGCTTCTGTTTGCATCGTTGATCTCCATTAGCTTTCTGTTGTACACGAAAGAAAAGCAATCCAAGCAACCATTCCTGCTACTGCGACTTCCGGAACAGGAAAAATTGACCTGTCCTCCCTCTATTGACGCGCAAAGAATTGTCCAGATAAACAGTTTTCCACTCCCCGCTTGTCTGAAGTGTACTCGGTATTGCAAGATCCAAAGGTGGAAGATCCTCCCTAACACGTGATCCAAGCACTTCCACAGGCTTGGCAGAAAATGTGTCAAATGACACAAGAGCACTTTTACCATCACTTTGGTTTTCCCATGAACCTTGCACAGAGATTTCCACAACTCCCAATGGTCCTAACCTGGCGCAAACAAGATCCGTGAGAAATATATGAGCCTCGTTTAGAAGGGCATTCATAGATGCGTATAACAATTTGGAAGGACAAAAAAAATATTCTTTTAAACAGAGTATAAAATCATGGAGCTTAAATCAAACTCAACTGTAGTGTGCAATGCCTCATGCAGAGCACATCCGTCGCCTTAGCTATACGCTCTACTCTCAAGCCTCAGACATGTATACACAAGCTTTCTATGTACATCCTACCTACATAATGCAAAACTATGCAGGCAAGTTGTTAAATCAAAAAGATAAAATGTGGTATGCACCAACACATCACTTTTGGATTCTGAAGATTTGGTGGCATATAACGCAGTAGCCACTTCAAAAATTTGTCTGCTTGCTAGTTCATATTTCTTCACCAGAAAAAAAAAAAGGAAAAACAAAAAAAAACCTTTACCTAACTTGTGCTGTATTTTTAGCCACGAGAAGTTCAGCCCTACTCTCACTGGTTGAAAGAGCTGTTTTTGCCCCTTGCCGCCACAACTTCTGCTGCATGTTGCTTAGTTCAAACCCGGGAATATTCAAGCTAAGCAACTGTGCAAACTGAGTCTGTTCACCTTGACTAGAATCCTGTGAAACATAACTGGACAGATAAAAACTCACCATCAGTATTTGTAGCCATGCTATACATTTCTTTACAACGTATGTCCGCATTTTTTACGACAGTTCATTTAAGAAATTACGAAATTGCACTTTTTTTTCTAATGCCTCTGTTGCTAGAAGAATGGCTAAAATTTAGGAACCAAGCTTTTCCGCTTAGTCTCTCATATTTGGTGTCAATGACTTTAAGGTAGTATTTTTTTCAATCTCTTTTGCTTGGTCCACGTTTGAGTTGTCATCATTGTCACTGTTTCTATTGAAAAGGATAAAGTCATAGATATGCACAAGAATATAACACTAATTCTTCTTCCTTCATATGAATATGGGTCTCTCTTGATTGTGTGTTTTGTGCAAATGCTGTATCCCTCTTACAATTTGTAAGTTCAGACTTCTTTGACCTTATGCAGGTACATGTCCTATTCCTTGTATTGATTTCAAAAGATGACACATGCAACTTAGAGATACATAGGCACTATTGACACACAGAACGACTTGTACATACATTAAATTCCAGTCTCCATCCACGTCCATGAGAGGTTCGGTATAAGGGGACTCAGCAGACGGAGCTTTCACAAGGGCACTACCAAGATCACGAGAGCTTGTAGGGTTTAAATCCTGCAACCTTGTCAGTAATTCATCAATCTGCCTCCTCTTCAGGTCTTGATCCCTTCCGCTTGCTCGCCATGCCAGCTGCAGAGGAAGAGATATCATCAACTCCTGTTTACCTGTTCATAATAAATGTCTTGCCAAGAGAGACAGATTACCTTTCCCAGAGAATAGACCAAATCCAAAAGGGAAGCCTTCAACTCAATTCTCTCGAGTTCGTCTCTAACCCTTGCGGCCTTTGCTACTGCTGCTTCTGATAATTCGACGACCATAGCCTGTGATATTCCTCTGTAAAACATGCAAAGTCAAACACACAAACAGGAAGGAAGGAGCTGCAGGCAAACATAGATTGCGGGAATCTGTGTAGGATGAGCTGCAGTGACCTAAAAGACCTAAAATTAATTTTGAACGGACCAACTATTGGCAACCAGTATTTGAATGAATGCAAAACAGATTGATAGAGAAAGTACATCATGTGCAAAAAAGATTGACAAATAGAAAGCAATGTGAACATAATGCAGATCTGAAACACTATACCTGTTGCCACCATCATTCTCCTCATTCTTTTTGTTTCTCGTCATTTGCCTGCAGGCAATGGCAAAGTTTCAAACAAGGAATCTATAAGTTCACTGGTTTTCTAAAGACTTGAGAAAATTTCTTACCAGTACATCGGAAGAATGACAAAGGGTGTCCAAAGAACCCATCTTTCACCCAATGCAACAAGAGTAGAGAGCTCAAAGGCTGCAAACTGGAGAAATCAGTGAAGAGGTTATGAAATAGGTACAAGTACAAGACTAAAAGTTCAATCATTAATGACACGCTCTCTTCGGTAAACCTCAAGTCTATGCTGTATCATTCATAGAATAAATCAACTTCACCCTTTCTGCGGCAGCTTCCCCGAGTCCTTGAATGCCATTTCCAGTGGCTTCTAATAATGAGATAGGGTCGAACTGTGAGATCTGGTTATCACAAAAACTATTATGCTTTATTGTTTAGAGCCATTGCGCACTGATATCTAATAATGACTAAAGCAAACAAGATACCCATCAAGAGAGACTTTTGACACTCACCACATCAACAGTTGTTGACCACAAAGTGTCCGCATTATTAGCGAGATCTGTTTGCCAATCTCTGGGATCTTTCTGAGAAATAAAACCATGAGCTGTGTTAGACATGTGAGCAATATTATCCACCAAATGGTAGAACTATGTAGTAATACAAAAAAGCAACAGGTGGAAAATCTTCTCTTCACACAATGTCCAGCACACTCCACTTATCACCCTTGGATCTACACACCCTTCAATTGAATAGAGAACTTGAGACTCAGATGCTGAAAGGTCATTCACCTCAAGACGCTAAATTTAAAAAATCACAATAGTACCCCCTCTGATTCCACATAGAAACTTTATGTAACCATTATGGTCAAATACGCTAAGGGTAGAATGCTTAAAATAAGCAACTGCTCTCATTAGCAGCCCTCAAACGCAGCCACTTACTGCCAAAAAACATCCAAAGCAGCATGCTTGAGCAGTCGGTCTTATTAGGAACTTTTGAGCAACTGCCATTTCTAGTCTTATTCAATCTTTCAGCGACCTTTGGCCTTTTTGGTGTATGTATCCTAATTTTATACACCCTCAGCTGCTTGAAATTTCCTACAGAGTTGCACTAACAACATCCCTTGATCATTCCCCTTCATACATGTGCCTGTGCATGTGTATTTAGTATTTGTTCTACCAGATGCATACACAACGGAAAACTCTTGTCTAACAGAAAAGTATCTTCTATTGTATAAACATCTTGAGGGCACAGACCTCAAGATAAAAGTATATTTTTATTGATAAGCAAAAACTTGTTGCAAGCTGACCATAAACAGAAAATACTTACTTCACTTTCAATGATGGACTTCAGCTTGTCTACTGTCTCCGGAGTGACCTGAAAACACCCGAAAGTTCATTAATGAAATCATAAACCATTACTTCCTTAGAAAGTACCAAAACTTCGAAGTGAAAGTTGTGAGGGCTTCCCTTTCCGAGAACAGCCAACAAGCTAAGAAACAGCTTATGATGATGATACCTAATCTTGGGTCCATAGTCGCACCAACGACCCTTTTTCAGAAATAGAGGTAGCTTTTTTTTGGGGGGGGTGGGGAGGGGGGGAGGGGGGGGGGGGGGGGGGGGGGGGGGGGGGGGGGGGGGGGGGGGTTGTGCGTGGTACCGCCTTGGCATTGACAAGATGATAATCTTACTATACACACAAACAGAACAGAAACCTTTTAACACTTGCACTTCAAAACTCAGAGTAGTCGAGACACAAAGCGACAGAGTTCCGTTCCAGATGCACTGGTACCCCTTCCGGTACATCTTTTTATATTGATAAGCGCAGAGTACAATTTTCGGGGAGTCACTCTGCATTGTGTACCCATACACTGATTTGCAGAGTCGAACCCCCAAGGCCTGTATTTAAACGCACCAGGTCTGAAAGCAAGTTCGAGCCAGATTCTAAAGCAACTGCAATTAAAAACTTGCGCCCAAAAGCGCTTAAGACTGCGTTTAGGATGACATTTGGTCTATATCCTACGTTCAATAGGATGATGGAACGGATTTTCGGTCCACATCAAAGTTTGTTGACACATTCTTTAATGACATGATAGTCTAGTAAAAGAATGAAGAGGAGCATAGGCATCACTTGACCATTGTGTTCGAAGAGTTACGCAGTCATAGGTTGCTCATCAACCCTAAGAAAAGTGAATTCTTTCTGGAAGAGATCCACTTTTGAATGCTATTTTCAAGATGAAAGATTTGGGGTTGTTGCATCATTACTTGGGTATACAGTTTAAGCAGTGTGATGGCAGTATTGCCTTGTGTCAGAAAAGTTACATAGAGACATTGCTATGTAAGTTTGGACTTGAGGATTGCAAACCTATTGCCACTCCCATGGAAACAGGTTTGAAATTGAGTCTTCATGATGCTGGTGATTCTGCAGATGTCAATCTTTACCAAACTGTTGTTGGATGCCTCATGTGAGAGTGCGCGTGTACGGAAGCATAAGAGAGGAGAGGAGAGAGAGACAGTAGATCACAAACGCAAGATATGGTGAAGAGGGGGCGATCAGCCCTTCATGACTATCATGAGCAGAAGACCCAATACACTATCACCAAATGATGGAAGTGGGTATCCCCCTGGCGCCCATAAATAGGTGCCCAAGGGGAGGTAGGGCAAGGCCTAATAAAAATCCCCACGACCCAACAGAAAAATGATATATGGAAATATATGTGGGCGCTCGGACAAAAGTGGGCGCTCGGCCTCAAACTCGGGCGGCTGGACCAGGAGCAACCTAGGCTATGGGTGGCTAGCCCGGAGACATACTAGTTGTACATGTATGCCCTAGACCTGTGAAGCAGTAGAGTGGTGTAAGTCTAACACCCCCTCTCAGCACCGGATGCTGAACAAACCGCATGAAGCCGAAGATGTGAGGCAAATGATGAAGATGTCTGCTGCGATGTCCACTGAAGGACAATACTCCGGGAAACTCCGCTAGTGTAGCAGCAGTCTGGGGTGTCCTGATCGCCAAGAAATCTCCGTGAAAAGATGTTGTCACGAGCAGTGTTATAAACTGCTGTACTCCGTCGATACAGGGTGAAGATACTGCGTGAAGGTCTCGAACTGAGAGTGAAAACAACTTCTTGTCATGAAAGAAGTGCCAATAGACCTGCAAGTGTTCAGCCCAATAGGATCTGTGGTGTCTGTAGTCAAACCGTCTGGAGAAAATGGAGAAGCCCAGGAATCGTGATGAGAATGACCAGCAGTCACTGATAGACCGCACAGACCACCACCGGATGGTGTCCTCTCAGTAGGTAGAGTAATCCAAGATGAGGGGGACGCCAGACTAAACAGTCTGCGCTGTGAAGAACCTCTGAGAAGAGGTGTGTTCAGACCAAGCTGTCTGCACCATGATCATCCTGTAGAAATAGGGAAGCCAAACTAAGAAGTCTGCGCTGTGAAGATCCGTTAAGAAGAGGAAAGGCCAGACCAATCTGTCTGCGCGTCTTGCTTGTATCTCCTGCTTCCAATCCTCCTGTGTCAACCAAAACAGAATCCACGCCAACAATGCCACCAAACAGCATCTCGGTGTGGCTCTCAATGTGAATGGCTGGGAGTGGCCTACTGCCCAAGTCGGGGGATAAGTCTGCTGTAAGGTTACCGAGGGTGAGTGTAAGCAACTCTGAAGGTAGCAATCCAAATGATCGAGAGTGTAGAAGAGCAACTGCACTACCATCCAAGCCAAGCTCCGGGTGACTCTGAATGTAGTCGCGTAATGATGCCTGGTCTCCCGCATCTCGCAGGTAAACTCTCCAAGAGAGTCCAAAGCATTGAAGTCCCACTCCAGTCTGTAGATCCAAGCAATGAACCTGTCCAAGAAGAGATCCAACATCCTCTCCCTAGGTCCATGTAGATGCTCCTGTATAAGCAAGTGATATGACGTGTCAAGGTCAAGTGGTAAGTGTCTGTCCACCCAAGATAGTGGTGTCTTCTTTGGGAATGTCGGAATCCCGTATGCCATGAGCATGGCCATATCTCGTGTGAACTCCTTTGATGAGTGCATAGGTGTATCCATAGCAAACCACAAGTCACCACCCCCTCTGGAGTGTGCAACCGCCGAATGATGGCTGGAATGAATGGATATCCCAAGGATCGTACGCCCGTTGATGATCAAGCGGATGTCGAAACTACTGTGTATTGCAGCAGTCACTGAGAGACCGCATGGACCACCACCGGATGGTGTCCTGGCAGGAGGTCACTTCATCCTCTGTGAAAAACACAAGCCATGTGGCTGCTGTCCTCCCAAAAACACAACTGCGAGGTGATGAAAATGCTGCTGTCCAGCGATTTTCAGCGTGCTCGTCCGCTCCCGGCATGGTCCGGAGCGGTGCAGAGGAGTATGGGAAGGGTGGTGAATCACTGTCACTGCCCCAGATGGGCTGAAAAAGAGAAAACAGCAAGGGGTAATGGCTAAATCTGATGAAGACGGAGAGGATACTCACCGGCAATACACCAGATGCAAAGCCGGGTAGGTGGTGGCGAGATCCGGGTTTCAAAAGCTGAGCGCTGCCCTCCTGCTCCAAAAACACAAGTCAATTTGCAATCCACTTTTGCTGCACTTTTGGCACCAAAAACCTTCTGTTTACTGAAAAAACAAAAGCTTGATGGGTATCCTAGGTGCCCAACAACTTAAGGAAGGTGTCAACAACACAAAGTGACTAATGAAACTGCCGAAAATGGGCTGAAAAACCAAAAACGCAGATGAAGGTCAAAAACGCAAATTGATATTGAGGGGTTTTCCACAACAAAGATGTCCAGAAATGGTAGCGCTAGCAAGGAAATCAGCAAATCTGATGTTCCTTGCAAAAAAACGCAAGTTGAGGTGAGGTCCTCTGCAACAAAAATGGCTCCTGTTTCCACGCTTGCCTAGCTAATGTAAAAACACTGGCTGATGCAGCCCTTGGGACAAGAACCTGATGTGATGTAGCGCCTCAGAATAGGTAGAGCCTCAAGCTGCTCATACCATGTGAGAGTGCGCGTGTGCGGAATCGTGAGAGAGGAAAGGAGAGAGAGACAGTAGACCACAAACGCAAGATATGGTGAAGAGGGGGCGATCAGCCCCCCATGACTACCATGAGCAGAAGACCCAATACACTATCACCAGAAGAGGGCAAGGCTTGATAAAAATCCCCATGACCCAACAAAAAAATGATATATGGAAATATACGTGAACGCCCAGACGGTCGGCCCCAAACTCGGACGGTCGGCGGACTAGGAGCAACCTAGGCTATGGGTGGCTAGCCCGGAGACATACTAGCCGTACATGTATGCCCTAGACGTGTGAAGCAGCACAATGGTGTTAGTCTAACACCTCATTTATGTATGCAACACGAGGCCAGATATTTAGTTTGCGGTCTCAGAGGTCAGTAGATTTATGCATAGCCCAAGGTCTAAGCATTGGCAGACTGTCAAGAGGATTTTCCGCTACTTAAGTGGCACTTTACATCTTGGCTTGTTTTATCCCAAGGGGGGATCATTGTCGCCAAACTTACATGCTTTTTCGGACTCAAATTGGGCTAGTTGTTTTGACACGCAAGTGTCCACAAGTGGTTTTTCTTTCATGCTTGGCAGTTCATGTATATCATGGTTGAGCAAGAAGCAACCTACTGTGGCCACTTCTAGTTGTGAGGCTGAGTACAGGGCAGTCTTCACAGCTACGGTTGAGTGTGTGTGGCTCAGACGCCTTATGGATGATTTGGGTGTTGGACAGGACACTGCCAACACTATCTACACTGATAGTCAAAGCGCATTGGCAGTTGCGAGAAACCCAGTTTTTCATGCTCAGACAAAGCACATTGAGGTGCATTACCACTATGTCAGGGAGAGGCTCTCAGGAGGAGAGATCAGCTTGGCTTATGTGCAGATATTTTCACAAAGGCATTGTCTCGTGAGAAGTTCGAAGCTTTCCGCAAAGCTTTGAGCTTACTCCCCTTTGTGGACTCAGGGCATGGCACTTCCCTTTACTCTATATGCCAGCTCTCGTTCACCTCATCACTCCAGGGGGGATTTGTTACCATATACATGTGGTAGTGATGTGTGGGAAGACACTTAGGACCGCCGGGGCATTTTTTCCCTCACTAGGAGGGTTTTTCCCCCGTGCATTGTATATACGCCCATCATTCTAGGGCTATCGATCTTTCTATTGCACACTAAGTAAATACTCTCTGTTGTGTGCCTTGAGCTTCCTTCATCTTCTCCAAGCTGTGTGTGTTTTCCTGCAACCCTAATTCCAACAAGAAAATGGGCCTATAAAGGAGCACTCAGCCTAGCGTTTTCAGTCAAATTTCCAGTGCTAGCAAAAGGAGAGCACTCAACTCAACGTTTTTGCTTAGATCAGCCAGCGTTTTTTGCAGCCAGCAATCAGCCCTAGTGTTTTTGCCTAAAAACGCCACATCAGCCTAGCACTTGCAGATTTTTTGCAGATCAGCCAGCATTTTCAGATTTCAAGCCCCTTTCTTCGTGGAAAACGGTGTGGATCTGCATTCGCTCTCTTCTCGTTGCCGTCAGGTACTTCAGCAGCCCATCGAGCCCCCCCTCGCCATTCCCTCACTGGCATCGAGTGCTCCATTGCTGTCCATCATCGGCATCATCAAAATCTACGTTTTCAGCCCTGCTTTACGTGAGAGATCTGTTGCGTTTTACGCTTCAGATTTGTGTTTTTGCAGCTAGCCTCCGCCCTTCATTCCTCTCACATCGGGAGCGCAAATCAGCCCCAGATCTACCCCTTGGTGGCCATCTGCAATCCCACATTGAGAAGGATCAAAAGCTGCATCAAATCAGCCCCAAAGGTGCCTCGTCTTGAGGAGTTACCGCGGCTACAGTCATCATTCGAGTCGATAGAGTTTGCACTTGAGGTATTGCATGTGTATACATCCCATTTACATAATCTAAGGCAAATACCCCACCTAGCCTGGCACCTTTGTGAGCCTCTAGCAAGACATGCATGCCCAAGCCGGTCATAGTTGCATACCCTCTCTTGCACAGAACAGTATTGCAGCATGTAGGTAATTTGCCGCGTGTGAACCACCTCTTAGCAAGCTATTTATTAATAAGTGAATTTCAGCCTATTTCTTGCAAGGTCGTAGGACAGCAGGCTGTCTTTGTGCTTGCTCGACCCAGCCTCATGCATCTATATATGCACGCCATTGGGCGCTAGAACTTGGCAGAGGAGGAAGCAAGAGAAGAAGGGCAGAAGCCTCAGCGTTTGCAAGGCCAGATCAGCCAATGTTTTAGCCTCCTCTCCATAAGAACCCAAGCAAAACCAAGAACCATAGAACCTCTCCCTTTTTTTTTCCCTTAACGAAGCTACACATCCCTACCCCGAACTTATTAGTCTCTTAGCACCCTCAGTATCAAGCATCTAGTACCACTTCCCATCTTCATTGCCATGTCGTTCCCATGTCGTTGAAGGGAGATCGACATCGGATACACGAAAACCCAGATCTTGAGTACCAGGATCTACTTGCCTCTCATGCGTACATGGAAGGAGTTGGAGAATCCCTAACCCTCTTCTGCATTCGTATTCGCATGTAGGCGTGCATCCACTCCGTCAACAAGAAACCCTTGGAAATACCTCCGAGCACCCTTAACTTTCAGCTTCACCCGCGAAGTTTTCACGAAGGACTATTCGAGTGGTAGTACTTTCTCGCAAGGTAGAGTCGGCACCAAGGCTGGTATTCTCCGACAGTAGTAAGGCTACCTAGCAACTCGTATGGTCGGTGTTGACATCGCAAAAGTCTCTACATCCGCAACATCCACCCGTTTGGAGGAGTTTTCATCGGCTTATGCATCCACCAGCATCAGAAGCAGTCAGCATCATAAGTCCAGAAAGAATCCAAGAATAGAAGTTTGGCAGTTGTGCCTCACCTTTAACAGGGGGGATGTCACGTGTGCACTTCACTTACACTACGTGGACATGCTTATGCTACAGTCTAGCATGAGTCATTAGCTTAGGACTCAACCTGGCACCTTTGTGAGCCTCTAGCAGGATGTGCATGTCCAAGCCGGCCATAGTTGCATACCCTCTATTGCACAGTATAGCATTTTTATAAAGGCCTTTTACAACCAAACTCCCCCCAGACCGCAGCCTGCGTCGTTTGGAAGTGCTGAGAGTAACTACTACTTAGACTTCTTAATACTTGTCACATGACATATCCAACCCTATGTGTCCGTGGACAAGCTACAGCATGACCAGGGTTAAGTTCAATCAAGTCAATCTAGAATAGGAAGTGATCTGGCACTTTTGTGAGTCTGTTCGCAGACCGTGCATGACCAATCACTTAGATTAGATGCATATCCTCCGGTTGCACACAGCATGATCATCAGCATTACCATCAAAATCCATCAGGGGAATTTTCCAGTGCATTAAACCTATTTTTCCTATTTTTGACATTTTTCACTTATTTATTAAGTGACTTTTGTTCGGAACTAGGTAGGGCAATTTTGCTAAGATAATATATAAGCAAACCAAAGCTAGCACTATCTGGCAAAAGAAGGAGAGCATCAGGCACTTAGTGCAGCAGGCCTCTGGAGACCCTTCTCAGCAAGACGACCCCCCCATAGCCTGGCGTTTTCAGCCCTAAAAAGCCAACGTTTCCAGCCATTCAAACCTGGCGTTTTCAGCAAGTAAAAGCCGGTAACATCAGCCCTACATTGGCGTTTTTGCAGCAGTAGCATTCAGCCCTACCACCGTTTTGATTCAGTGTTTTCAGCCTTGGCTACCTCAGCCATTCCAGCGCTTGTGAAGCCCTGCAATACAGCGTTTTCTTTGCACCTGCTGGGCAGCGTTTTTCACTCAGCCTATTAGCGTTTTTGGACAGCATTTTTGGTGAGCAAGATCAGCGATTTAACATCGGCAAATTCAGCAAATAGAAGCCCATCAAATCCAGTGATTCCAAGCTAGAAAGGACAGCCCCACAAGAAGCATTCAAAGCATTCAGTTTTCAGCCATAATCTTGTCCTCGTCGTCACCATCGTCGACCTCGACATAGCCCATTAGATTTGCATCAGCATCTTGTACCAGATTGTGCAATCAATAGTAGACCACTCTCGCCATCGAGAGTGGGGCCCTTGGAGGAGGGTTTTACGACGTCTCTGGTGTCGTATTCTCTTCTCTCTCAGTCTCAGCACCTTCACGCACAGTGTCCGTTCACTTTGTTTGTGTCCATCGCACTCTCTCATTAAGAACGGAAGGCTCTCCCTTCCATAAGAACAAAAGGAACCTTGAGCACAGTTCGGAGCACTCATCTTGAGCAAAGTTCAACATTCATTCCGCTGCACCTTACATTGGTATCAGAGCTTTGGCAGTGTTCTGTATCACTCAAGGAAAGAACCACAAGAACCACAGAATTTTTTTGCTTGTTGCCGTCGCACGTAACCCAAGATTTCTTGGGCGTGTCGATTCCTAATCGTGTTTTTGAAGAGTGACAGGAATCCCAAGAAAGAAGGGCTTGTCCAGCCTCCCCTTGTGCCTCTTTTCACTCATTGAGAGCGGACCGTGCACTTAGCGGCCGGCCAATCGACGTGATGTGGAAAAAAGCAACCTTGGTGTGAGCGCGAGGCCGCCAAGGGTGCGCCCGCCGCGGAAAAGAGCAGAACTCGGGTGAAGAGAAGATCCTTCTCTAACACAGATTGCAAGCAAAAGAAGAACCTCAAGAACTCAAGACCCTCAAGAACCCAAGAACCCAAGAACCCAAGACCCACAAGAACCCAAGTTCCTCGTGAACTTAAGAACCAAAGATCACAGTGCATGGTCATCACCCGAAGCGGAATGGATACTTCGCATGGAGGTGGTGAGAATGGGAGTGGCGAAGAAGAGTTTTCCCCACCAGGAGATTTTCCCAACCCTCCCCCGTCCCCATCTACGCCACGAGTTGTACCAAATCCTATGGAGGCGATGGTCAAGTCGATGATGGAGATGATGGCACAACAAGAAACGACTCGCGTTACAATGGCCCAACTAGAAAGAAAAGCAGAACGACAGGAAGCCTTGGAGCGTGAACGTCAACTCAGACAAGACACCTTTGGCGGCTGAAGAACGGCAAGCAGAGCGTGCGGCACAGAGTGAACAACGCATGCAAGAGTTTGTACGACATGTTCTCGCCTAGAAGTCCGAGGCAGTCAAAGATGTTGGTAGTTCCTCAAGTGGCGCAAGCCGAGTTTCGGACTCCAACAACCCAGTCACAGAGAAGATCCAGTTCAGTAAGTATGATGGTAAGATGGATGCTATGGTTATTCATTCTTGGTTGCATCAATTTAATGCTTATTTTGTAACTAAGAAGACAGGAAATAGCAAGGTTTTCATGGCAGCTATGTACCTTGCCGGTGATGCCATCAATTGGTACCACGCATGGCAAGAGGCACAGTTAGCCCTGCACCTAGAGGAAGCCGACAAATTCACGCCCCTTTCCTTCAATTGGGCTGATTTCCAAGACAAGCTCAAGGCACGGTTTATGCCACCCCAGTACCTTGCACGATTGAAGGACGATTGGCGCGGTCTCAAGCAAAATGGTATGCCAGTAATGTCTTTCTCTAATCGTGTTTTGCAACTCGGCACTCAATTACGCAAATCGAATGTGGAGCACAAGAAGGCATTCCTTTATGGATTGGACGAGTATATCAAGTATGATGTCAGGGTGCTCGATCCAATCGATCTCAACAAGGCGGTAGCGATTGCTCTCGCACAGGAGATGAAGCACAACAAGGGAAAACCTAAGGAAAACAAGACTTCGACAAGTACCTCTCAGACCTCTCAGAACCCTCAGAATCGTAAGAACGGTAAGAATGGTAAGAACGGTGACTCTTCTAACCAATCTTCCAATAGTCTCTCAGAAAAGAACTCTTCCAATGAACCTAAGGGTAAAGCTAACACAATTGCTAAACCTAAGCTCACTCAGATGAAAAGATAGCACAAGGAATTTTAGGAGGATACATCACGTCGGAAGAGCAAAGCACTTATTCTAAGGAAGGTCGTTCCAGATTTCTAGAAGCAAGCCACCTCCGAATGGTATCCAATTTGGATTTATCCATGTGCAGCCCATCAACGATTAAACGTTTTCAGCCTTGGCTACCTCAGCCATTCCAGCGCTTGTGAAGCCCTACAATACAACGTTTTCTTTGCACCTGCTGGGCAGCGTTTTTCACTCAGCCTATTAGCGTTTTTGGACAGCGTTTTTGGTGAGCAAGATCAGCAATTTAACATCAGCAAATTCAGCAGATAGAAGCCCATCAGATCCAGTGATTCCAAGCTAGAAAGGACAGCCCGACAAGAAGCATTCAAAGCATTCAGTTTTCAGCAATAATCTCGTCCTCGTCGTCACCATCGTCGACCTCGACATAGCCCATTAGATTTGCATCACCATCTTGTACCAGATTGTGCAATCAATAGTAGACCACTCTCGCCATCGAAAGTGGGGCCCTTGGAGGAGGGTTTTACAACGTCTCTGGTGTCGTATTCTCTTCTCTCTCTATCTCTCAGTCTCAGCACCTTCACACACAGTGTCCATTCACTTTGTTTGTGTCCATTGCACTCTCTAATTAAGAACGGAAGGCTCTCCCTTCCATAAGAACAAAAGGAACCTTGAGCACAGTTCGGAGCACTCATCTTGAGCGAAGTTCAACATTCATTCCGCTGCACCTTACAATACTCCCCCCGTAAATAACCATGCAGGTCCGGGCCATGAATAACAACAACAATACTCCCCCCGTAAATAACCACAAGGGTCCGGGCCATGAGTTTTAAAAAAAAGCATTTTTCAATCATTCAATACTCCCCCCGCAAATAACCACCAGGGTCCGGGCCATGAGTATGAACAAGCATTCTCAAACATAATTTCTCACTACTCCACCCGGGAGTAAAATCACCAATCATTGAAACCAGTATTGTAAACCAGAGTCAAACATTTCAAATCGGCACCAAGACAGGTTCAAAGTAGATACCATCCATTTCAAACAAATTCCAAACAGGATCACCAAACAAGTTCTCAAACAGATTTCAAACTTAAAAAGCAATCTTGACATCAGTCGAGTTCGAAAAGTCGACTGGCTTTCCATCCTGAAACCTGCACCAAAAAATTAGGGTTAGGTTCATTCCATGAGGTCGTAGCCGAGCACAGCATGGTCCATCAGCTCTTGGACAAACAGTGTTTCTTTGGCGGCGATGGTAGTCCCAAGGTAGCAATCGCACAGGATCCAAGGTCGTCTGCTCGTGAAGAGACATCTATTGAGAGATGTCGAGAAATTTCAAGTTATAATCTGCTAGGGTTTCCATGGCAAGCATTTCAGGATACCCCACTCTGCCAGAAGTTGCACTCCGAAGAAAGATGTCAGAAACCATATAACTTCGGACAAAAAAATTTCTTGAAAGTCTGCCAAGTCCTTGGAAGTGTGTGGCTTGGTAGCTATAGACATCTGCATGGTACTGTCTCTGAGAAAAACAGCAGCTTGAAACAAATCTTGGATCCTTCTCTTGCAAGTGATCTTAATGGCTTATAACCTGTAAGACATGAGCGGTAAGACGGGAGCGCGCCCGATGCGCGATGAAGTAAGGGTGGGAGTGGCTAATAGGTCCGGGTTGGAGGACGGAGATACCTCGAATAAATTCCATAAGTCTCTGGTTTGCTCTATCTGCTCTTTTGTGGGACCGGTATGCTTTCAGAAAAGCACACGCCTAATGCTCTGATACCGCTGTCACAAGATGGGCACCACGTGCCAATAGAAAAGAACAGACTTTTAGCACTTCAATAACAACTGAAGAGAGAGAGAGAGAGAGAGAGAAAGAGACGACACGCGACACGGAGTGGCGGAATTCCACCCCAGAGAGTATTGGCCCCAAACCTTGGCACCCCTTTCGGTATTTCTTTATACTGCATGAACACAGTACAAGCCGGTACTCCAGACTCTGCACCTTCTCCAGGAAGCATGCCAGAGAATGAGCCCTAACCTCATATTTAAAGGCCCTTGGCCTGAAAAGCACTTACAATGAAAAGCCTTCAAAACTCAAAAGCTTCTGGTCCAAAAAGCAAAGCCAAAAGCTGCCAGCATAATTTACGGAAATCCATACAGCTTGCCACGTCACCAGCCAACGCAAAACGCGAAAATCCGTACAACCTACCACATCATCATGCCAGCGCAATTTTTGAAAATCTGCCACGTCATCAGCAGCTACGCAATTTTTAGAAATCTGTTGCTGCTTCTCCTTCTTTTAGGGTTTAGGCCCCTTGGCCGGTAGCTCTGTTCTTCAGTAGGTCGACACGTCAACAGTTTGTTACAGTCGTCGACACAAAACCCATCAGTACCCTGTCGTCAACATAGAACCATCAGTACCCCATCGTCGTCGTCGAATTGAACCAACAATACAGAGTTACTTTTTAGCATTATTTATCAAAATCATGGACTCTTCTTTGTGGCTGCTCGACCCAGCTTGACATTGGTATATAAGTGAACATCTCTCCGGCAAGAAGAAGCAATACCAGTACCCACAGTACCAGTACCAAGCATCAGCCAGCGTTTTCAGCACCCCTTCACCAGCGTTTTCAGCCATTCATCCTCAGCGTTTCAGCACCAAAACTCAGCGTTTTTACCTCAGCACTCCAGCATTTTCAGCATGCAATTTTCAGCCCATTCATAGCCAAGCAACGCAGATCCAAGCCGAATCTACTAGCATTTTTGGTTGTCAACCTTATCCTCGTAGAACCAAGCATCAATCAGTACCCCTCTGCATCTTAGCGTTTCCAAGTATCTACATCTAGTTCCCATCACCATCTCATCATTTAGTCATTGTAACAACATTTGTGCAAGTAATAAAGCAAGTACTTCCTCTGGCAACAGAGCAAGGGGACCCTTGAGGGTGGTTGGCACCCTACATCCCGTGTCATCGCTTTTCTCTCTCTTTGCGTCTCTCTTCTTCATTGTGTTCAGTTTAGTTTCTCTTTTCAAGTGAAGTAAAGCAGCCTTGTGTTTGTGTGGAGTACTAGATTTGAGCTAAATCCTTAACCACTTCCGTTGCACCTGACGGTGGCCATCCCCAATCCCACATCCAGAAAGATCCAAAGGTGCATCAAATCAGCCCCAGAGGTGCCTCGTCTTGAGGAGTTAACACAACGACAGTCATCAAATTCATTCGAGTCAGTAGAGTCTGCACTTGAGCTATTGCATGTGTGTACATTCCATTTACACAATCTAAAGCAAATAACACATCGGCAACGGTGTGGAGGGTCCTTGAGAGGGTTGGTTGGGACCCCATCGTCATTCTCCTCTTCTCTCTCTCTCTCTCTCTCTCTCTCTCTCTCTCTCTCTCTCTCTCTCTACACATCTCTACCACACTCTCTCATTCCCTCTCTTCAGGGAAAGGTAAAAGCAACCATCATTAAAAGCTAAAAGAAATCACTAACGCAAGGAAAAGAAGTAAAAGATTTTAAAATGTAAAACCTAGATCTTCCCCATTTCAATTCCACTGCACCTGACAAAATACCTCTCCAAGGATGGAGTGGGGGCCCTTGTAGGGGGGTTTGAAACCCCATCCGGTGTTACTCTCTCTCTCTCTCTCTCTCTCTCTCTCTCTCTCTCTCTCTCTCTCTCTCTCTCTCTCTCTTCTCTCCTGTCCTGTACAACGGATAATTTGCAGTTGGAGGTGCAGCGACCACAGCAGAGCTAATACTTCTCACACCAGAGGCACGTTATTCGACCCAGCTACTTAGCTCGGGAGATCCAGGCGCCCACGGCTAAGTAGGACTACACAGCATCGGCAGAGACTACATCAGAGGATTTGGGTCACCCTGGCCCGATATGCACGACGCCCAGTCTGACTGCTGACCATGGAGGAGATTGATGAGATACACCAACGATCGATGATGGACTTCCTATGATCCTGATGAGGATTGTATCACAGTTACCGGGGAACGGCATTTTAGGACCTTGGAACGCGTCGGAACGGAACGGCGTTCCGGCTGAAAGCTGTCACCGGAACGGGCCGGAACGGCCGGAACGGCCCCAACGGCAGTTTTTGAAATTTAAAAAAATGGCTGTTGGCCAGCCAACGGCCATTTTCAACAGTGAAAAAAGTATATAATGCCCCCCTCCTCCCCCATTCTTCACACACTCATCAAGCCTCAAGGCCCATTCTCCCTTGCTTGAGCCTTGCTCTCAACTCTCAAGCCAAGCTCATTCTCCCTAGCTTGCTCTCAACTCTCAAGCCATAGTGTGGCGCCGCGGCATGCCTCAAGGCTCAAGCTCTCAACCTCTCTCTCTCTTGGGCTAACTTCTAAGTTCTAGCCCTCAACTTTCAAGGCTCAAGGCTCAAGGCTCAAGCTCTCACGGAATCAAGCGGCAAGCCTCTCTCTCTCAATCCCTCTCTCTCTCTCAAAGTTCAAGATCAAGCTCTCTCTTTCACGGATAATCCATCATCCATGGCCTCTTCTTCTCGTTCAACCCCCTCCGTTCATGCGGGCAACACTCAAAAGGCGAAGGAATGGTCGTGGTGGGATGAAGTGACCTCGGAGGGCACCTTGTCGGCGGCGGGAGGTTCTCGTGCATGGGGATGCAAGCTATGCTCTTACACGCGGAAAGGGGGGCATGACAAAGTGAGGGCACACTTTCTTCGAGTGCCGGGACATGAGGTGAAATTTTGTGCCAACGTAACCATCGAGAAGAGGAAGGAGCTCGAGGAAAAGGATCGGCAATTCAACCATAAAGCCAAGCCGGCACGCAAAGGTATTGATCCAAAGACCCTCATTTTCCCTTCTTCCTCTCTACCCGCTGTAGGTGTTGGTGCATCTTCAAAAGGTCCAATTCGTCGCCAAAAGACCCTTGCCACCTCTTGGGACCCAAAGAAGAAGGAAGAGGTGGATGCGGCCGTGGCCCGATTCTTCTATCACGACCATATCCCATTTGTCGCAGCGAGGTATGTTCATTGTTTTATGATTCATCAATCTTCTCTCTCATTTCTTCCGTTATTGTCGTTTCCACTTTTTTGATACTAACCTCTTCTATGTTTGATCGAAATAGGTCGGAGTATTGGAAAGTCATGGTGCAACGGATAGGAGAGTATGGCACCGGCTATGTGCCGCCATCTTCAGAGGCTCTCCGAACCACCTTGCTCGATCGAGAGAAGGCTATCGTGGAGCAAGCAACCCTCAACATTCAGCGTCTTTGGGCAAAACATGGCGTTTCCCTCATTGCTGACGGGTGGAGCGATACAAGGAAGAGATCTATCCATGGTCTCGTCGCATACTCCAGTGGAGAGATGTACTTTGTGCACTCTCATGATGCCACTGAGAGTGGCAAGTCCACCGATGTCCTCTCTGTAGAGTGGACAGCGGCCATAGAAACCATCGGTGAGCAACACGTGGTGGCCTTTGTCACAGATGGGGAGGCATCAAACAAGGCAGCAGTAGCTATCATAGAGGGCCACTATCCGCATGTGACAGTGTGCTTTTGCATGGCACACTGCTTGAACAACCTTCTAAAAGACATCGGCAAGCTAGACTGGATTGCTCCAGTCATTGCTGATGCAGTGAAGATGGTTACTTTCATCAACAATCACAACTTGGTTCGGAGTGAGTACCTCAAGAGGTCGGGTGGCAAAGTGCTTCTAAAGTATTCAGATACCCGCTTCGCATTCAACTTTCTTCTTGTACGCAAGCTGTCTGAATGTCAAAATGCGGTCCGACAGGTCTTCATCGGTGATGAGTTCACCACCTCCCCCTATGCAAAGACAGTTGCAGGGATTTTGTGCAAGGATAAGGCAGAGGATCTTGAGTTCTCGAAGGAGCTCAAGAGTCTAGATGCACAGGTAAAACCGGTGGTTCATTTGCTTCGAGTTCTGGATGGCATGGATCCTTACATTGGCAAGATTTATGAGGCAATGGACCGCATGATTGAGCAGCTTGCACAGCTTGAGCCGAACGCAGAGCAATATGAGGAGATCCATGCGCTTTGCAGCTCGAGGTGGAATTCATATGCCTCTCCTTTACACGGGGCAGCGTACATGGTGGATCCAGAGTTCCAAGGTGCAGGGCAAGAGACAGATAGGAAAGTCATGAACCAATTTACAGAGATCTTAAACAAGATGGTTCTAGAAAGAGATGGGCGACGCATTGTCAGAGATCAGCTGAGACAGTACAGAGAAATACGGGGGTCATTTGGCAGTCCAAATGCTCAGATTGATCGCAGGAAAATAGGTTCAGTGCTTTGGTGGGAGGACTATAGCTATGATGGCCCTAAGCTTCAGAGATTGGCGATCCGTATTCTCAGCCAGTCAGTTAGTACCTCATGCTTGGAGCAATTGTGGAGTACCTTTAGCCACATTGCTTCCAAGAAGAGAAATCGGCTTGGAGTGGAGAAGGCTAATGATCTTGTCTTCGTCAGCGCAAATTTGAAAATGCTTTGCAAGAGTACAGACAAACAGACAGATCCTTTCACACAGTGGGAGATGGAGCAAGAGGCTTCTCAGGCGGGTGGAGATGCACATCCACCAACACCAGGTACTTCATCTCTGGCTGAGATCGAGCCGGACCTAGACCTCGATGATGAGGAATGGGAGGATGTGCATGATTTACAGCCGGCTACTACGGATTGGGAGGCCTCTCAGGCTAGTGGCTCTTGAGTCTTGAGTCTTTGCCATTTATCCACCTTTTTGTATGGCTGCTTGAGCCTTGCCCTCTTTGCCATTTGTAGCTACTAGCATCTTTATGGTATTTGTCACCTTCAGTCTTTTGGTATTGTGGTCACTGAAGTCTGGTTTGAACTTTGCCCCCCTTTGGTTTTTTTGTAGCACCTTGGCCGCTGGCGGCCCTTGAGGCTTGTTACTATGTTAGCCATAATTAATTCCAAAGTGTTATCTCTGACTACTACTCTTGCAATTATTTGAGAGCATTGTGTATGTACTATGGGCATTGTGTTTGCTCATTGTTGTTCATCTGGCTATGTACTCTGGGCGCCTCACATCCCAATCAAGTCATAATAAGGTTAAATGGTCTTCGAATCGTGTTTTTTTAATTTTGTGGGTATTAGAGTCAAAGGACTCTAATACTACTTGTATTCAAACACATAACGCTAAAAAAAATAATATTTGGGTGATTTTTTAGCCTGCCATTCCGCGCCGTTCCCGTTCCGGGCCCATTCCCGTTCCCCCGTTCCGCAGGGAGGCCCGTCGCCGTTCCCGTTCCGCGTAACTCTGGATTGTATATCATTCTCACTCTTGTATCTGCCCTTGTATCACTTATGTCTCAGCCCTAATCAACCTTTGTATCAGATATTGTATGAGCCCCCCCCCCCCCCCCCCACTTACCATCTAGTAGGTAGGGATTTATGATATTTTTTTGAACACCCCACTTTTTATCTTTTGTACCCAAACATTGTACTGGGTTCTCCCATGTTGTAACTCTGTGGTCTTATAGGTCATTTTGGCCTTCTCAAGATGTTAATATAGCATTTCATCTCTCTCTCTCTCTCTCTCTCTCTCTCTCTCTCTCTCTCTCTCTCTCTCTCTCTCTCTCACTCACACACACACACACACACACAACCTTCATTCGCAGTATCATTCTCTCCTCTCTCTAGTCGATTGCACATCCCTCCCATGAAGTAAGAGGAATCCTCTCATGAAGTAAAAGGACCTTGAGTACGCATTGAGCACTCATCCTGAGTTAACACCATAAATCACTCCCGCTACACATTACACTCAATCAATAGGGCAGCTCATGCCCTATTGATCCTGAGTTAACACCATAAATCACTCCCGCTACACATTACACTCAATCAATAGGGCAGCTCATGCCTGTGCTCTACATCATCTCTCGTCACCGTCGCCACGTAGGATCGGGGGCCGAAGATGTCTAATACCATGTCAAAATAACACAATGTGGAAGCATAGATGCCAAACACACTCGCGGTGGCAGACAGGTACGAGAGAGAGAGAGAGAGAGAGAGAGAGAGAGAGAGAGAGAGAGAGAGAGAGAGAGAGAGAGAGAGATTTTAGAGCCAAGTTTGAAATTGCTCCAATTTACTTTGGCCAGATGGATACAAAATGGTAGCCCCAAGGGCCCTTACATGCTTCCCATAGAAAGTTGTCAGACCTAGCCCAAGTAAATCGTGTCAAATACATAAAATAAGTTACTAAATATATAGGTAATTCAAATATAACTGAACCTTCATACTACCTTAGACAAAACATCAAATCATGAAAAGAAGTCATGTGCCTAACACCACCATTGTCGATGATCTAATCAATAGTAAAGGAACGTAAAATCCCCCTCCTACCCCAAAGGTACTTATCTTGAGAAATCTCCATGTAATAACGGAAAGTGTTGTAGTCACTACTACAAACTCCACTCTCCGCAAAGGATATTTCCCCGTAATGACCCTTTTTTCCACAATTGTCGCAATGCACAAGGGCTTTCAAGGCTTCCCGCTCTATATCAGTCTTCAAAGAACGTGGCTCACTCTACCCAACCTTCTATTTTCCTTTTGGAATCTACAGCCAAAACCTCGGTTTTAATCTGAAGATTTCGGTCTAGCTTGGGATTTAGAGGTCCAAAACCATCGGCACTATCTACTCCCACATAATAGTATTCAATTGTCCACGTATAATCAATGAAGAATAGAAACCACAAGTAAGATGGGGGGTAATTGGGCCATCAAATAAATGGCCATGCCCTCAAGGCAATGTTCTTCCCCATCCAAAGTATCTCCAAGAAGCACACTAGAATAGGCCTTACAGGTAACTAAACAACAAATCAACTACGCATTCTCAAAAAAACAAAAATCACAAACTTTTTCTTTATAAGTTGCGGACATCACTCCGTCTCCCCAAAAAAACACATATAGGTGCACAAACGAAATGACTTAAAATTAGAGGTTAAAGCCTTCCACAGGTAGAGAGCTTCACAGCATGGAACCTCCTCCACCACCCACATCAACCTCCAGCTATTCACCAACGAGTATAGGTAGTGAGAGAAGAGTTTTCAACAAGACAGCATGTCACTCCAAGAGTGGCAAATATAAGGATGTGTGTTCAACTGAAACATATGCATGATTTCCTTCACTCAAGCTTTAGCACATTATAAGTCCAGTTTTAAAAATTTTAACCAATTTCTAAAATGACAGGGAAGAAAGTTGTAACCGACCACTGTTTGGCCACTTATTACTGTCACCACTTTGTCCAGAACCTTTGCTGATGTGCTTTCTCCAATTCGCTCCAAAAACAAAGCTGCTTGCCGTATCTGCATCAGAGAAGAGCAAATTGATACACCGATAATCTCAACTGGCAAAACTGAAATTGATTCATGTAAAAGCTTACTTGGCCAATGGATTGTGCAAGGGCTACGTCATTTGAGATGACAATCGAGATGTCAGCAGTCACAACAAAAGTAGGACATGTCAAGCAGATGATGGCAACAATTAAAGCTATGAGACCCCTTCTTCCTTCTGAAAACCTTTGTACGTACTGTTTCTTCAAAGCATCAAGAACTCTAACCTGGATAGCGTGAAATACTAACCTAAATACAATCAAATTATCACTGCCGGGCTGCATCCAGCATGAATTATGATGCTGTCCAGAGCCTTCAAGACCTTCCCTTTGGCTCAGAAGGAACGTAGAACCTGGTATCCTGAGGGTCATGACTGATGGAAGTGATGAGAGTCTCTTTGATGTTGATGGTGGAGAAGATGGAGGAGAAGCAAACAAAGTATCATTGCGACTAAGCTCCGTCATCTCCTTCCATTTGCATACAGGAACTTGCAACATGAAAGTGTTAACTTTTGCAATATCAATAGAGTATACGGGACGAATTCTATGTCTCCAAAGCGTAGTAGCATGAGAGGAGGGAGAGCCATGAGATTTTAGCTCTGCATTTGCACTGAAAACAACTGCTGGTGGGCGATTGAATGTAGATGAATAGGACTGCATAGCTCTGAGAGCTAGCAAATCGCTTAATGGGGTACTCATATTAGCATTAGAAGGCAGCTGAGCTTGTAGGAAGCATAGCCAGAACGCCCCTCCCGTAGGAGCAAATTCGTCTGAAAGCAGCAGAGCTTGGTGAGAGCTTGATCAAAGTGCGAGCATCTGCGACTACGGAATTCAAAGTGGATGCCTGCGCACTACCACCGTTCAAGAATCACTGGAATTTTGGCCTTCCACGTTGGAAGAAAAGAAAAGCTTCAGCTTGTAAAGCGTATCACTTTTGTAAGGTCCAGGATCTACTAATAAATGCAGCAGGGCAGGGCTCCCCCATATGCCCTCTTAAGGGCCCATTGGAGGTCGCTTTAGGGTAAAGGAGCCAGCTTGAGCTCAAAATCCAACACGCGTGATCCCGTTTGAGATGCAATAATCACGGAGGTACTTACTTTGCCGATGCCGCAAAATTGGTGCAATCTATCTACTAATATAATATGGCGAAAGGGGGAGCCTTTTATACGTGTTGCAATTTGCGACCTAAAGGCTAAAGTCCAAAACTAAAAAAAGGCCCTTTGCACGTGAAAGAGGGAGAGAAGGGGGGAGAGAGAGGCCGCCGAGCCGTATTATTTAGTAAAATTTTCTTGAGGTCGACGAGTCCCAAAACAAAGACGCGTGTTTTAATTGGCTCTTGTATCCTAGTGAGATTCATGTTGTTTACAACAACAATGCCACCAATGATGGCAGAAGGTGAAAACTTATGTAAATTCATCTAGACTAGTAACACAACGCCGTCTTCAGCGGTGGCATAGTCCCTCTTACCCTCAAACCCCTTGCTCTTACTTAGCATCTCAAGATGCGAGCGTATGTGATTGCATCATAGCGACACCCTTGCTTTGAACACATCCGTTGAAAACAGACTAGAGTGAGAGATACTCCTCCCCAGGGGTCTGTGCACAGAATATACAATTACACCTTTATACAATTTTCAATATACATCAGAGTTGCAGAAGCAGTTGTATAGGGGAGGAGTTATCAGCACCCAACCAAGCATGGAGTTTAGGCCATGAGGTGGAGGGTGAATATATGTGTACATCGCGTTGCGGGAAGAGAGAGAGAGAATATAGTGGAGGGTGAAACAGAGTGCACAGAGACGTGAGAAATTGACAACAGAGAATCTTTAAATGCCCATCTAAATGGAACAGGCAACCATGTATTAATGCAATGACAAAATCTGGGTATACCATAACATCCAAAAAAAAAATTTATGACTAACTAGCAGAGCACCGGATCCTGTGTAGGGATCAACCTGTCCACCCATCCACTTCCGCTCTACTACGGACACAGAGAATTTCACTTCGCCGGGAGCGAGCCAGAACACCTCTATCCTACCTGAACCAGACATAGGTGAGGCCGCTTCGCCTCCCTCCATGAACCCGAGCTCTGAAAGGATCCCAAATACTAGCAGGTGGTAGGGTATCAACACCAACCATACCAGTTTAGGAGCCCTACTACTTCGATGCCCAGCATCGGGTATTTAGGCCAAGCCAAGGCAAGATCCCTGACGCATTAGCCGTGTAGGTCATTCAACCCCCGACGCACTAACCGTGTAGATGAGCCTAACAAAAAGAAGAAGACCTAGACAACACCCCCGATCCAGCAAAGCCCCAGGTTAGCGACCCTTTAGTTTAAGGCTAAGCGATGTAAGTGATCCTAATCTTGTAGTGACGCTGCCATGAGAAACATAACACATGAGTCCAATCACAATAACACTTCCCAGATGCACAAATAATTCCTTTTCCAACAGTTAGACTGCATAGGGTCTCTACCCTTACACGTCTACCATAAACCATCTTGATCACTTCATGACCCAATCCAAAAACCATAAACCATAGTCCAATCACATCACACGGGTGAGCTCTCCACCCTACTTAGGTGAGGCACGACCAATCCTGCATAACCACCTTAGAACATAACATGGTTGCAAAAAATTCGGCAGCATAGAAAAAAAAAACATAAGCCACACCGGCTTCCATCATAAAATATCAACCATAATCCATGAGGGAATCTCAGTCCTTAACCATAAATCATAATCACACTGAACCAACTCCCACACTTGGAGTTTGACATATCCCCTGTAATCAATCGGAGTCTACACACATGTGACCCTTAAGATGTGATTCTTTCATGCATAAAAAGAGTCCGACCAGCGACTAATCATGATATAAAAATCCAATTTTTACAACATCCAACCATGCAAACTTGATGCATCACATCCGTACTTCACCACTCTAGCACATATAGCTAGTTTTGACCTAGAAAGGTGGAAAGCAATTATAACCATGCATATGAGGCATCCACATCAATCCATGAGTTCCCATACATCATATGATAACATTCCAACACCATAATCATGATGCAACACAACTCCGACCTTTAGGTCAACCATAAACCATAACTTCACACATATGCAGAAATAATTTTTTTGACATTTTCGGGAGCATGCAAAACATGCAAATGAAAGTGTTTGACCTCAAACCAATGCATCAAGTTCATCTCTATAATGTAGACTATCACTCCATCACGTCACATTGACCATATGATACTCACACAACAAACGGTAACCTCCAAAGAAAGTCACTTTATTCATATATGCCTATGCGGTTCGGAATGTTTAACCAGATACTCTCATGTAAATTTAGGGCCATCTAATAATTGAAATCAAATCACCAAAACAAACCTTAGAACATATCAAAACGTCTCGGTTAACTCACGACGTCTTATGGTATCCCCCTTTGATAGCACTCCTACGCGTGAAGGTAAAACTGATAATATAGTGATTAATAACTCGCATTCCCAAAATGATAACGGAGACCTAAATTCATTTATCATCAAGCTTTTCAATTGGTTAAGTGGATTTTCCCATCCCATGAATCTATATAGTAGTTCTCCAAGGAGCCTGGAGTCAAAAAAATTAGTTGTGTAGTGGGCAGCAATCTGTTTTTTGACCATATCTCTTAACTCGTGCGTGTTTTTCCCATGACAGATAAGAGAGAAAATGTTCTAAATGATGTGTTTTATCTATGGTACAAAGGGTTCGGGCTGATTCATAACAGTTTTTGATTTATGACCAAAACAATATTCCTACCGCTTCTTTGACGTGAAACGAAAAGCGCTTCTTTATGCACGTGCGTGACTATAATGCATCATGTGCATAAGTCAATGTGTAAAACATGATGAAACAATCATGAGACAATCTCGTATGTACTTGGTTAATCCGTACATACACTCGTATACCAAAACAATCACCGAGAGAGTGACTACGCAGAAAAAAACGACATAGAGAGAGAGAGAGAGATGATGATGACTATGAAGTATATGGTTTCTCACCGTGCTTTCGGATTGTCGAAAGGCTTCGTGCTTTGCCGCAAGAGAGCGATGATGAGAGCTACGTAGAGGTATTCGCCACAAAAACTTCCGGAGAGCGCGTACACCATGAAACGAGAGAGAAGATAATAAGCAATTAGAGAGAGAGTATCCTTCTTCTTCTTCTTCACGAGAGAGAAGAGTTTATGGAGATGGTGATGAAGAGCTTGCACCACGTCATATAATAGAAAGTAATTCTGATGTCAAAGCGAGAGAGCTTCCGCGTCTGAGAGTGTATCTATCCTCCTCAGAGTGAAAGAAGAGAGGTCTTTATATAGGCTCTCAAGGCCAAAAGCACTAGCTAAGAATATAGTGAGGCAAGGAGAGACAAGTTCGCGCACGTTCGTAGCTTTCCATATTTTATTTTATTTTTACTTTTTTTTTTAGGACACGGATTTCGATGCGCGATTTAAAGACTCTATGAAGAAGCTTGGCTTCCAAGAAAAGAGTTCTAAACTAAGCTCCTCCTCTCTTTTCTAAAAAGACTCTTTCTTTCCTAAAAACAAGCCTTTGCTTTTTGGTGGTCAACTCTTCCACTTACCATTCAATTTTTACATTTAATTTGACCATCCAAATAGTATATAACCAACTAATGAAAACTATAGCTAAACTACGCCACACCGTAACATCCCGACATAATTGTGACTTTCCGATACTGTCAACCAAAATTCGACGAAATAGATATTGAAAGTTATTTTTCTTATTTTTAAAAGAGACCCAAAAATTGGGGATCTTACATAGAGCTTCTTGGCGTTGCCCAAGTTAGGCATATCCCACAATGAGTGCATTCCAAGAGACGACATCCCATAGATTAAGCTCATCAAGCACTTTTTGTGGTTTATGAAGTGCACCACATTTGGCATACATGTTGACCAAGGCAGTGCTAGGGTTCAAGATTTTAACACTAAATTTCTCTACAAGTTGTAGGTTTTCTCAAGTTCAAATTTAAAATTTAGAGGTAAATACCAAAATTTGTATGTGGGATTACGTTAAACCTAGGTTTTTTCTAGCTTTGCGAGTCCCACCATCAGCAGAGCTCCGTATCGATGCAAAATAGCGCATCTAAGCTTCTCTTCCCCCCCTGTTTATTTGTCTGCTGCTCCGTTGATGATGAGTTGTAGAGCGATGCCTCAATTCCTCCTCCTCCTCCTGGCTTTTGAAACTAAGTTTGCTCTGTGTTTCCTGGCTTCAAGCCTAGTTCACCCACGTTAGATTGTTTTCGTCATGTGGGGGAGGGGAATTGACGACGCTAGTGGCAGACCTCTCTCTCTCTCTCATGCCAAATGTGGTGCACTTCGGAAAGCACAAAAAGTGCTTGAGAAGCTTCCTGTGCAAGATGTCGTCTCTTGGAATGCACTGATTGCGGGATATGCCTAACTTGGGTAGGGCCAAGAGAGCGGTTGCCCCACCTAATGCTTCCCGTCCATCAGCTCCATCTCTCTCTCTCTCTCTCTCTCTCTCTCTCTCTCTCTCTCTCTCTCTCTCTCTCTCTCTCTCTCTCTCTCTCTCTCTCTCTCTCTCTCTCTCCCCCCGATATTCTACTCATGTGTCGCCATGGCTACAAGCTTTAATAGCATGACATTGTGCACGCGATAATAGATCTTCTTCTGGTTAAAGGGAGTACTCAATTTGAAATCATATATCTCTCTCGGGCTTGGTGTCTCTCATGGCTGCCACTTGAGGCTTAGAGCACACTGGCCGGTTGACCTAGAGTCTGACATGCAGTAGGGAGGGGACCCGAAATCCCTCCTCTCATTATATATAGTATAAATATAGATGATTTCAGTTTGATGTTTCTACCATCTATTGTTGTCGCATAAGCTTTCATTTTCGCAAGATAAAGGTTCAGCCAACATCACAGTCAATGTGAACGATTCCATGCACAGTGTATCTCTCTCTCTCTCACCATCCCTCTCACTCTCTCTAGGGACTCCAATACTATCCAAGCATCCATGGCCTTATTCAAGTCACAGCTCTGGTCATAGGATGAGCTTCTTCATACAGGCACTTTGGCATCTAACATGTCAAGCACCTGGGAAGATCGCCCCAATTTCTCTGGGCTCATCTCGTATACATAGCCTTGCAACTTATCATTGCGAAGGGCAGCATTGGCAGATTGCAGCTTACAAACATAATCGCCCAACTATGTATGTTGCTTATATTTACATATATAGGTGTAGAGGCACCCAAAATGAATTTCTCACGTGCATATGAGCTCATATGTTGGCTGCCCAACTACAAATAATCGCAAATTCAGATCACCCATATGCACATTGTGAGCCCAACTGCACAAAATTTCATATGCAAGTCACCCAGACTGTAGAAATCTTTATGCAAGTAGTCCAACTGCCCAAGTACATACAACACAATGCTTCACATGCAATTTGCCCAAGTTATCTTTCTTTGCTGCAAAATCCGTGCATGTCTCTCTACAGTTTTCCTCTCTCTCTCTCTCTCTCTCTCTCTCTCTCTCTCTCTCTCTCTCTCTCTCTCTCTCTCTCTCTCTCTCTCTCTCTCTCTCTCTCTCTCTCTCTCTCTCTCTCTCTCTCTCTCTCTCTCTCAAATTTCAGTCTCCCCAAGCACTTGTCTAAGCTCAGTAGCCTTCATGTTGTGCTATAGGTCACTACCCAAAATATTATTTGCGGGCATAGTCAAATTTTTGTCCAAAGAATGCCTTTGAGTAAATGACCTTCTGCAAAGTATTAAGAGGTAAAAGCCTAAAGGAGGTTTTGATGATATGGAGTAAACATGCTTCTGCTAAAGCATCATGGAATCCTGAAGGTTTTTTGGATGCTTTGGATTTTTTTTTGAGATGAGCAATTGCAAGAATTTATAGGCGGTGCTTGCAGACTCCAGAGGTTTCTCGGGGTGCTCTGTGGCCAATAATCTCAACGATTAATGACACTTGCTGACTTGGCAGTGCTCCTTATATCAGCCCCGTTGTCAATTTGTTGAGCCCCTACTGGTGCTTTGCAATGTTTGGGAAAAATCATTTTTTAAAACATGCAAAATTCCTTTCCTTGAATTTGCTAAGAGGAGATTTTAGAAAATTAGGCTATTTTTTGGGTTTTTACACTATTTTTCTCTATTTCGGGGTGGAATTTCTCCTTTTTCTCTTGCCTTCAATCGGCATTTTAATTGAAAATGGCACGATATTAAGTTGACTCCGATCGAGACATTTTTCCCGAACATTGGTGCTTTCAATAACGTTAAGGTATTACACACCTTGATTCAACGCTAGTTCGCATGCGCTACGATTGGCTAT
This sequence comes from Adiantum capillus-veneris, assembly GCF_014529385.1. Taxonomy (NCBI): domain Eukaryota; kingdom Viridiplantae; phylum Streptophyta; class Polypodiopsida; order Polypodiales; family Pteridaceae; genus Adiantum; species Adiantum capillus-veneris. The sequence goes on from NC_140954.1 coordinate 117,322,148, forward strand.
TGATCAGCCCGTGGCACCTCCTGCACTGTGAGGATGACACCTGAATATGTGTGTAGACTGTGCCTTAAATGCATGATGGCCAATAGACTGGTGGGCACTAGTTGGCATGCCCCACATAGGCCGACAAGGCACAAAGTGCGAGCCCTGAGGGGCCAGGGCATTTGCCGTTTTGCTGGCCGTGCGACTTGCCAGAAGGCACATAGAGAGAGAGAGAGAGAGAGAGAGAGAGAGAGAGAGAGAGAGAGAGAGAGAGAGAGAGAATCTGAGAGATCCCTTCATGTGTGTGAGTGCATGAGGGGAAATTCTAATTGCAGCCAAAGCAAAGCGGCCAACTTCTTTTGATCATGTGTTTGATTATTGGAGTGTTGTAGCCCTATTTCTTTTATGTGCAATGCATTGGCAAATCAGTTACTAACCCATGCCAGCCACCCTACACAATACTCTCTCTCTCTCTCTCTCTCTCTCTCTCTCTCTCTCTCTCTCTCTCTCTCTCTCTCTCTCTCTCTCTCTCTCTCTCTCTCTCTCTCTCTCTCTCTGCCCTGTATTTCGAGGCACTGAGGGCACAAAATGAAGAAGTTAACAACCAACCTTAGTGACGTGGTTAACAACCTCTCGCCATAGAGATGGTGTGGGCAGCTACATGGAAACCATGTCGAGGGTGGGTGTAGAACAATTGCGGATCACACACGTGCAAGGCTAGCTAAATGCACATGAATGCGTGCATAACATGTCTTTTTTTAGATTCGCACACTGTCTCGCCTCTGTCGCCAACTATCTCCGAGTTTCTAAAATTCACCTACGCAATTGAAGATGGGCACACAGGGATTCAGGGACACTACCGGCTATTCATCCTTGCATTTAAACTCTCTCTCTCTCTCTCTCTCTCTCTCTCTCTCTCTCTCTCTCTCTCTCTCTCTCTCTCTCTCTCTCTCGCTCAGTGTCGCTTGTGTTGCCGGACTACACTGCACTGGCCGGTTGAAGGAGAAGCTACCATGTGGCAGGGAGAGGGTGCCGGAATCCCTCCCCTTTTTTATAATAGTATAGATATGTCTATTGACATCTTGAATCACCTTCTCTATCCCCTTTTTCTGCTCTCTCTCTCTCTCGCTCTCTCTCGTGATCCGAGTGTTCAAGGATTGGGAGCCCTTGGCTATTCACCTCCCAAGTCTTTGTCATTGTTTGCTTTGCCTCTTGCACCCAGTGTTGGGTAAGGCCGTCTAAGACTATTGTTGTACCATTAGGGTGCCCTTGCTCGCATGGTGGGAACCCTCTTTAGTTAAAGGGAGGAATGAAGGGGTTGAGATGGTCCGAGGTGCCAAAGAGTGTGAATACTTTATAAATGTAACCCTTTCTTATAAATTAAACAACCAAGCATTAATCTAATCTTTGTTAGCCATTAGGGTGCCCTTGCTCGCATGGTGGGAACCCTCTTTAGTTAAAGGGAGGAATGAAGGGTTGAGATGGTCCGAGGTGCCAAAGAGTGTGAATACTTTATAAATGTAATCCTTTCTTATAAATTAAACAACCAAGCATTAATCTAATCTTTGCTCATGGCATGTGACGTATGGCTCTCTCTCTCTCTCTCTCTCTCTCTCTCTCTCTCTCTCTCTCCTTCTTCTTTGTTCGAGCTTGGACTCGTAGTGGGTGGCAATACCAGAGCCCTCTATACCCCTTGTACCATGTGTTTGACTACCCATTGCATGCTTGCCCCCCTAGTTTGCCTTTTTTATGTGTTTACCTCCCCTAAGTGCCACAGCGAGCATTGAGACCACTCAATGAGTCCCCCTCCTTGTGCTACATGGTGAAGGGCTAAAAGTTGGCTCGCCTTAAGTAGATAAAATAGAGTGTCGTAGTATTGGAAACTACTACTTGCTCTACTTCACCACTATTAGGTGGAGAGAGAGAGAGAGAGAGAGAGAGAGACATTCCCTCACAACACGCCTTTAATGCAAGCCTATCCCCCCCCCCCCCCCCCCCCCCCCCCCTTTTTGCTCCATCTACATGAATCCATCATGGGTTTCCTTGCTCTCAGGTTTTGCCCGAACTCGTCACTCGTTTTACCCTACGAGCAGTTGTGCGCTTTTACCGCACGTGTTGGAGGCTAGGAACTTGCCGAACACTGTGTGCGAGCCACGAATGGCTGCAAGCACAAAACTAGACTATCCTGGTAAGTTCAAAGGGGCAATGGTGTGTCACTCACTGCTCAATGATCGCCATTGTAAAGGATTCCATGCCGCAAAGAAGAGGGAGCCATCGCCGATGCCGCCGCAATGCTCTCTCTCTCTCTCTCTCTCTCTCTCTCTCTCTCTCTCTCTCTCTCTCTCTCTCTCTCTCTTTCAAGCGCGCACGCACACACACACACACACACACTCATGAGCACACGATGGAGAAGAAGGTAGAGGTAGAGTAAGAGCCCTTCTTTAGCATGCACCTCAAGAATGAGGATTTTAGGTCAAAATGGACCTTTTATATGAATCTGACCATTCACATATGGGCGTCCATAGTGGCCGGTCATAGCAATAATAATGTAAAAATGGGATAAATGGTGCGCCTCTCATCGGCCATTACCTACACACCTATAGGACTGACAAGCCCGGTCCATGACTCAAATAAAGTGATAAGGCGTTCGTCAAAGGTGATAGGGTGTCCGTAAGTGGTTAACATGCCCCCCTTTCTGCCATAGATTCCGTCCTCGGAAGCTAGTGAGGTGAAGCCCGTTCATCGAGGTGGAAGAGCATCTGAGATTGAATGTCTTTAGCTTTCTTCAAACTCTGCAAAATCAACTAAAAATGGCACAGTAATTGCATTCTCATAGAACATATATAATTAAAAAGCATATGCAGTGAATAGGCACACAGATTGATTGGTAACAAAATATTAAACAATTTTTAAGTAGTAAACATTAAACTGTAACATAATCAAACGCATAAGCACTTGCAAAGGTCAAGAAATAAACAAGTATGGGGTCGCTAGTTTAACGGTCGAGAGCCGCTAGAGGTCAACTATTAATACCATGGGCAAGCTTCTCAATTCTCTCCGGTCAATTAAGGTGTTTAATCGAAAGAGAAAAGTATTTCATGTCCGAGGGCTGACTAAAGGCTATACCTAGAAGACCTTAGTTAAGCTACAATAAAGGAATTGTAATGAAATCATCGCCTGAATTATTCCATTTTTTTGACCCCCCAAAGTGTTTTCCACATTGATTCAATTGTTGACGTGTGTGCTTCTTTTGTATGCCTTGGGCTTTTTGCTTCTCAAGGAAAAGCACCCACATTGAGAACCTCTAGGGCTCTAGTACCATAGGCAATACATGTGAGTGAAGTACCAAATCAAGCTATGACTTCTCTTCCAGCTTAAAATTTTACATTTTGGCACTTTGGTTTTTTTGTTTTTCATAGCATTTCAATTGTGTAACTTTGGGGGGTCATATTGACACTGTTATCCTCCCCTAGCTCACCACAATAGTACTCCCTTTATAATACTTAAGCTAAAGGTCAAGAAGGATTAAGCCCACTGAAAGTACTAGTACATTGTATACAATGCTTCATAGTATCGGATTAAGAACCTAAAGTAACCATTGATAATTAGGAAGGCATTTCCCATGGTATTAAGAAAAGATCTCTAATGTCTATCTTGGTCAAACTAGCTTAGTCAGACTCCTTGATTCATAAACCTAGACAAGGGACTATGACATAAAATTATATTGAATGTAATGTTTAAGGCTAAGCAAATGTGATGAATATTGTGCTATCAATCATAGTTAAAGTAGACAATCATGGATGCTAAAAAAGACAAGAGGCAATGATAATGGACAAGAAACACATATTCGTGTAGATGAGCACGCTCGATTCGAAGAGTGAACTAGACAAAGATTGCATGAAGTTCAAAATCCCAACTACTGCAGTGCGTTCCTGTACACACTAGAAAACATAAGGAATACCTCTAGGAGGCACATCAGTGGGAAGTGGCACCAACCTTTATTGAACACAATCAAAACAACATAAAGAACCCTAACCTAATTATTTGCACCCCCCTAGAGGGTCAAGGGACGAATAGGCGGGTAGCCCTAAGTCTAAACCCCTATCCTTGTCATCGTCAAGAAAAATAAAGTCATCATCAGTGAGACCATACATGTCATCCGTGTAATCATGTAAATCTTCCTCATCATTAGATGCACATATGTTCACTAAGAATGTCATTAGGCATGTATATTCATCTTGCTCAAAAGGGTAAGCTTGTGCAATTGGAGAGATGTTCTCTACTAAGTGGGGATCAATAGTGGTCAAGAGATGTATCAACCATTCTAATTCCTCAAAATTTTTCTCACACGCTAGTGTATCTACTAAATCCCATTCACAGACAAGCATCGGGTAGACTATGTGAAACAGTTGTGAAAAGTAAAGAGGGTACCTCTCACCCAAGGTAGGAGTGGATGACTCTAGCGTACTAGCCATATCTGTATACACAGATAGATTTTGGTTAGCGTGTAAATGTTATAAGGGTCATGTCAAAAGGTCGTGTCCTTGTGCATAATGTGTTATTATGATTTTTGGGTCATGTACGAGAATTTGTAAGTTTCAAGCTTTTTGTTTCGTGACTCTTGCTCTTTTACTTTTTTGTTTTTGTTTTCTTGAGTATAGGCCTATATATATACATTGCTTAAGATTGGGAGATTGAGATGTCAGGGAGAAAGGTTAAGAGGGGAGCAAGTGAATGATGAATGTCAGTAAACACTCCCCCCTTCCTTGGGTAGATCATACCTTTTGGAATTATATCATCACCTTTTGAAACCAATTGTTCCAAGTTGTAATGGGTTTGGCCAATAGTTTTTCACCACCCTAGGTGTTTCATCTAGTTGCAAGGGCGGTAAGGTACTCTTCCATGATTTTACTTGAAACGTTGTTTTCTCGTTGTTTTAGGTGATGAATTTACAATGAGAGGTCCTATCTTTTCTTGGTTTTTTTGTATAATTTTGGTGGTAGGTGGAAGTTGTGAGGAAGTTTGCGTTTCTGTAGAAGAACTACATGACGAGCAAGAAGTTTCTTTTGTTTTTTCTATGTTTGAGCTGAGCAATACAAGTAGTTCTTGCTTGGGTACCCAAACTAGCTCCGGATCAGGTGTATAGTATTCTGTGATCTTTCCCTTCCCACGGTCTTCAATTGGCTTTATCGTTATAGGATTTGACTCACATGGGTTTATAGGTGACAGGTAAGAACACAATTTACATTTAGGCACCTAGATTTGATATTCCCTCATATTAGCCTTGGGCTTCCAATAGTCATTTATGAATCCAACGCAAAGTTTTCTTACATTTCTTTGAGCGAGTGGGGCAAGGCTTCTGTTTTTTAGCGTAAAAAATGGTCGCTAAAAAGAAGCTTTAGGGACCCATTTGTATGTTTTCTTTGTTATATTATAATGAGTTTTGTGTGTCTCATGCTTTGTTTCAACTACATAAGTTGAAGCTTCAAAGGGTTGGGCTATAGGTACAGATGGTTCAACCTTTTGGACATGCAATGTTTTGGGTTGTATTTCCTTAGGAGGTGATATCTCAGGGACGATCGCTTGAGTGGCAGAACTAAGAGTTGGTTTTTATGTTGTGACACTCCCAGCCCCCCAATCAATAGTGCACTTGGTCGCTAACATCCACTTGCATCCTAGGTTTATGTTGCCTTCCATAATATTAGCAGGCATGACCAAAAAGTCTTGAGCTACAACCCCATTGTCATAACTGACAAAAGTGTGTCAGGTTCCAAAAATCTTATTTTTTTTCTTATTGATATCGTTGACTTGGATGGTACTCTTAAATAGAGATGGATTTTCTAACTGACACCACACTTCATATGATAGTAGATTATATTTAGCACCTATGTGCAATAAGACGTTATATAATAGCACCTTCCCATAGGTGCTATTTAACTCAATAGGGTATTGTAGAGGTGTGTTAAAGTCCAATCAATCATCCTTTGTTTTCTTGAAATGCATGTGTAACTCCAATGCTAGCCTCTCATTGGCGTCCAATACGTTGTTGTCGCTCCTTAGCCTCAACTTCAGCTTGTATCTTTTTCACTTCTACTTGTGCCTTGGCTGCATTTTTTTAATGGATGGCACTTAGCTCCTCTTGGCTTAAAGGATCATGGTATCTTTTAAATTTACTCCCATTGAGGAATCCAATGGTTTCAACTCCATCAAGAGTTTCCACATGAATGGTACCTTGTGGGGTGATTTTGCATACTCTATATGGTCCTTTTCCCGCATATTTCAACTTTTTCTTTTTGTTACGCACTCCATGCATAAGGACTTTATCTCCAACCTTGATATCCTTGTTCTTTAAATGAAGATCAAACCAATCATTTTTCCTATCTTTCTCCACAAGTGCATTTTGCACATCCAATTGTCTTTCTTCATCTAACCTCTCAAGGATATATAAACACTCAGCTAAAGGGTTACCATCCCAATCTTCTTGTGAAGCTACCCGCAGACTAAGAATTACAAACTCCCATGGCATAACTGCTTCTTGGCCATATACCATCTTGAATGGTGTACAATTAATAGCCACTTTCTAAGCAGTACTTTATAGCCATCTTGAATGGTGTACAATTAATAGCCACTTTCTAAGCAGTACGATAAATCCATAGAGCTGATGTCAGCTTCAAATCCCAGTCTGTGCGATGAGCTTCAAATGTTTTGGTCAAGATAGAAATTAAAGTCTTGTTAGTGCTCTTAGCTTGGCTATTGGCTTTTGGATGATAAGGTGTAGGCTTATGGTGGGCTATCATAAAGTTTGTCATGAGTTCCTTTATCACTCTATTTATAAAATGAGTACCGTTTTCACTCACAATCTCAAGGGGACAACCAAATCGTGTAATAATGTTCTCAAAGAGAAAGTTAGCAGCAGTCGACCTTGCATCAACCTTGTGTGTCACCTTGACTTCCGCCCCCTTTGTCACATAGTTAGTGGCAACAATAATATATTGAGATTGAGTGCTACAAGCTACCGGACTAATTGGGCCTACTAATTCTAAACCCCATTTTCAAATCATTGAGTCACTTTAGTAGAATGTAAGGGTATCTTATCATTTTGTTGTGTGATCTTGTAACGTTGGCATTCATTACACCCTTTTGCAAAAAGTGATGCATCCTTGAATAAGGTACGCCACCAATAGCCTGATTGCAACACCTTTTTAGCAGTTAGTTTTCCTAAAAATGTCCTCCGGCTATACCCATGTGGGCTTCTTGCAGTATGTATAAATACTCATCCTCACGAGTACAACGTCTAAGAACACCTTTCCTAGCTTGTAGAGAGTTCCTACAATTAGAGAATAAGGTTCACGTTCCTTTGATAGTTTTCGAGCTATATCCTTACAAAGCTCTTTGGGTGGAAAACCGTTAACTAAAAAGTTCACAATCTTCTCACTCCATTCAGGCATGGTCTCGACTAGGAATTAGGAAGTATTGGGCAATTCATCATCGATTCCAGTAGGGGCTTCACCATTGGGTATGCAAGACAAATGATCTGCCACAACATGTCTTTTATCGGGTCTCACTACAATGGTAAAATCAAACTCAAGAAGAATTAATAACCATCGTGTAATTCTTCCTGTGGAACAAGGTTTATTTACTAGATACAACAATGCTTGATGATCCACATAGAAAACAAACTTGTTGGTAAGAAGGTAGTAGCAAAAAAAAATCGCTGCATAAATCATAGCTAAACCTTCCCTCTTTGTAGTGGTGTAGTTCCTGTCAGCATCATTTAATTGACGACTTGCAAAGCCAATGGGGTAGTCCAATTTATGTTCTCTTGGTTGAGCTAGAACACACCCAATAGAAAAGTTTGATGCATCAATATGCACATGGAAAATTGCATTCCAATCACGCACTCATAGAATGGGAGGACTTGTTAAGGCCTTTATAATAACTCATAAGCATGATCACACGCCGAAGTCCAGTGGAACTCAATAAGAAGCTTGTACAATGGGCGAGCTATCTTGGCAAAGTTTAAAATAAACCGCCAGTAATAACCAACATGGCCCATGAACCTTTGAACTCCTTTATAGTTTGTAGGTGGTGGCAAATTGGAAATGGCTTTAATTTTTCTCTCATCTGTGGAAATCCCATTTTTGGACACTATGTGCCCTAAAATGACTCCATGTTTAACCCAAAATTGGCATTTGCAAGGGTCTAATGAGATGCAATACAATCTGCACTTTTCAAACACTTTTCATAAACATGATAGTTCTTTCCATGAAGAATAAACACAAAGTTCATCTAAGAAAGCTTCGCAAAACTCCCTCCAATATTCCCTAAAAAGCAACATTTATCAATCTTTGGAAGGTAGCCGGGGCTTTGGTTAAGCCAAAAGCCATAACACGAAATGCAAACACTCCAAACTCAGTTATAAAAGCAGTTTTAGCTTGGTCCTCTAGTGCAATTGTGATTTGATTGTAGCCAGAGTACCCATCTAAAAATCTATAAGCTTCCTTCCTTGCAACTCTTTTTTTTTGGCACAATACCTATTGGAGACACCCATTCTGAGTGCTCAATAGGGTATATGAATCCGCATTTGACAAGATTTTCAATCTCTTTTTGAACAATCTTTTCATACTTAGGATTCATTGGGTAGGGTCATTGATGGACTCGTTTAGCCATGCTATTCATGGGAATTGTGTGTTGCACCGTAGAAGGTGAATCACCTTTCATATCATGATATATCCAAGCAAATATATCCTTGAATCGTGAGATCTTGGGAAATAAAAACAGATTCGGACTCCTCACCTGGGCCCGCTAACTCTATTTCCTTAACTATCATTGGACCATCATAGACTCCATTACTTCCATCGATAGGTGTTCTTTGGGCCTTTGTATACACAACCTTACACTCCTCCATGGTGTAGGATTTGAAATGGTCAAGTGCAGGATGTAAATCTGTGGGGTCTCGTTGTTCTGTGGACTGTGATTTCTTTTCTGCTTCCTTTTGTTGTTGAGATAGCTCTTGATTTTATCGTCTCCTTATAGTATGGATCAACTTTGGCTTCTCTGTAGCTTCTAGATGTGCAATGTCAATGGGTAGTGGGTTGCACCACATGATGCTTTGAAGGTATTCACCCCAATTATCTACCAACTTCCGATGAGCATCACATGCCCCCATATAACTGAGCCATTCTGCGGTAGATTTCTTTTCATTTATCCTAGCATGTACATTGGCTCGATATTGTTGCCTCTTATATTGCTTACTCCTCCTATCTAATTTTCGATTATGGACGATCTCTAGTGCAGAGTCGCTAGATGAATCGCTACTTTTGTCTTCTCCTCTCCAGGATAGATTGTCATCTAGGTTACCACTGGGTCTTGAATGGTTTGTCCCCATATTTGCATCAAGATTTAACTCAGATTCTTCATCCTCGGAGTCAATTTCAATTGATGATTCCAAATCTAAATCAAGTGGGATATAGTCTTTTGAGACGCTATTGGTTCCAATGCCAGTCAAGCCTTCATCTGGTAGGTAATTGGAAGCTATGTGCATTGATCCTATCATATTTAAAGGTACAAGTTGTGGCATTTTATTCCCCTCAGGTGTTACCTAGGTCGTCCCCCTATTTCCTCAAGTGTCTATGGTTGCTGCTAGGTGGACCCAATCCACATTGTCAGACTCAGTCATCCAAGGTAGAACATCCATATAAGGAGAATCTTCCCCAACATCAGTGTCCTTTTTACACGTGTAACAATACTACAATGGGGCCGAGTGAATTGTGGTGTCAGATCTATGATCAATTTTAAATCAATTTCCTAGAGGATGTGCTCGACCAAAGTTGCAAGATCAACTCGAGTGACAAAGTCTTGGAACTGCAAGTAGACATGGTTTTTAGACTAGTCATGCACCATTTTTTCTTCCCTCATGAAAGGACATCCTAATATCATCTCAGATGACATAGTGTGCTAGGAAAAATCTATAACAATGAAGGTATGCCTTATTTTGTGTCCAAGGCCCTTGACCTTGAGATCTTCTAGCATCCCAATAGGTTTAACAATAGTCCCATTGGCCATCTTTACCGCTATGTTTGTAGTCCCAAGGTGAGGTATTCCCATAGTTTCCTAGCAATTTTTAGTTACAATGCTAGCCCTAGCGCCACCATCAAGGATTCCCTTTACAGTTAATCCCTTGGTAGTGATTGGTATGGTCACATTGGATTCCTTGCCTTCAAAGTATTGTCACAACTTGTTAACAGATATTTCAACAACAGAGTTCTCATCTAGGTTGGGTTGTGGATCTAAATGTTCCTCCTCTATTCGCACCTCCCTAGCTCCATCCATCTGTGCAATTTGTGGTATCAGACTTTCAGTTCTCCATTGAGGAAAGCTCGAAGAGCTAAGAATAGCTTGGGGTCTCCATATAGTTTGGACATGATGGTGGTTCTAACTTTTGAAGCCATGAAATCCATCAATTTGGCAATATTTAACGGCACTTTTTGGGCTTCAATCCCTTGACATGGGGAAGATGGGATCTCCATATCTTTGATAGGGTGAGGTAATCCCTCTCTAAACATTCTCTCACAATATTAGGGTCTAACTCATCCTCACAATCCAACAAGAAATAGATGACTCACAACCCACTTGATTCATAGGAGTGATTCTCGGATGTGGGGATTGCGGTCCTAGCACTAGAAGCGGTAATGGTGTTGTTTGAACAACATTTTGGGCCCTAAGGACCATGTGTTGGGACGGTTGTTCAAGAGGTGGGACCGACATCAATGCAGGCACTCAAGGTGTGTCCTGTCCATGCTAAGGTTGGTCTAGTGGCCATCGCGCGTTTAAATACTATGCAATCCTTGGCTTGATGACCATACCTCATACATGCATTGCAATTCCCATTAAATTTTACTCTAAATGTAGAGCATTCATTCGTACTAACCCTCTACCTCAACGAAAAAGAAGCAGCCACAGCCACAAGGGCAACAACAACCAGCTGCCATGACGCAGCCAAAGGATACACAAGAGACTGCAGAAACATCAAGTCAGCTGGCACGAAATGAAGACTGGCAATCAAATGATGAAGTCATCCTGCAAGTTAATGAATATGCTAAGAAAATGTAGGACATGACTGAACGACTTCGCTCATCAGCACTTGGCCGTAGCACACGGGCCAAAGAGTTAGAGATGGTGATTGACGCACTCCAAGGGGAGTTAAACGATCAACTCAATGTCATCATCGATCTATAGAGACAAGTGTGGGAGTTGAAAACGGAAGCTGAACAACATCAGCTCGTGAGGGATAAGCAACAGAAAGAAATGGAGGAACTGGGTGAATTGCTTACAAAATTGTCAGATGCATGCAAAGCAAAGGATGAGCAACTGATAGAAGTTACAAATGAACTTCTAACCACAACCCTCTCAGTTTATAAAATTCAAGTACAATTAGATGTAGCCAATGCTTCCCTACAGTACTCAGAACGAAGGATAAATGATCAGGCGATATTCTTGCGGTAAATACGAGAGAATCCAGCCGTCGCCTCGATCAACCGAATAGACGAGGTCTACAAGGCATTAGAGAATAAAAACAAAGACCTCGAGCTGGAGCTAAAATTGGAGCAGTCTCAGTGCAGAGACCTGGCTTTAATGCGGGTCCAAAGAGAAGACGAGCTACTGAAGGAAATAGCTGAACTCAAAAGAGTCAACCACCATGAGGACCCATATGTGCATATGATTGATACACACTTGTACGTACTGTTGTAGGCATTGGGCCACCATGTAGCGCTGCTTTACTAATAAATGAGATCCATGGCATGTTTTTTGTCATGCCCATCTCTGAGGTAGGCATGGTAGATGTGGTGTCATCAAGAGAAAGATGAGCTAAACTTGGAAAGGTAAAGCTATCGCTTGTGGGCTCAGATTGTACTGAGAACCCGAGTCTCCATTTGTGATAAAGTTGGTTTCTTAGCCTTCCTTGTATCCAAGAATCATGAGATCTGTTGAAGGCATGCGGATCCCTCCTCTCCAGCTTAATAACCATGTAGATGACATCACAAACTCTTTGTTGTTGCTCCTCTACGCTAGTACCACCCGATGTGGATTGTAGGACGTCTAACCAACCAACGTGATAGGTCTGACCTATGTATAGGTCGGTTAAAGTCTATGTTTGTAGTTCATACTTCCAATTTTTATTTAGAAACACTCCATCTAGGGCTAAGGTGCTAGGGGTGTCCATTGAACTAGATGCAATGTATCTCTCTATGGTTTGACCCTTAGTGATTGCTAATTCCGGAGCACTCGATTGCTCGACTAGCATGGATGTTGACATAGCGGCCTTCGCCTTTAGCTCTCTCTGTTTCTCTACCTTGCATAAGATTTCAATTTCCTTTTCCCTAGCTGCAAGTATATATTGCTCAACCTATTGCACTTTGGCAAGGCTTCTACCATCAAGTAATATAACCTCGAAGGGGAATAACTCTGAAGAGTCGGGGAGTGCAATGAATGGAGTATTCACATGCACACTCTCCACGAGCATGGGGTCTACATTGGTTATGAATGGTGAATTTACTTCTCCACCCCCTTCATTTACGTTGCTAGCTCCATGTTTGGAGCGAGTGGCTCTACTAAAAGTCTCTTTCAAGCGGCTAAGCATGCTCAGCCTGGAACGTGGGCCCATGGCATACATGTCTTGGCTTGAACTATAGAGATTGACATAACCTTCCACGATGTTGTAGTCAAAGGAAGAGTCACTAGATGCAATATGTGGGTCCTAAGTGGTACTACCTTGGGTTCCCGCTAAGGGCCTAGAGCCTAACGTGGAGGAATAATGGGTGTCAGCGTAAACGGAGATACTCTCTATGTGATTTTCCTCTAGCACACGACCAGAGCGTAGGTGCATGTGATCTCAACACCCTAGAAGTATTGGTGAGTGCCCATGAAGGCCACTCACCTAGTTTTTTGGGTGTTCTGCAACCCAAATTTACTCTCAATGTTTTGTTTTTTTGGTCCCTTTTTCTAACCAAGCCACAAAATATGGCATGTGATAGATCAAAACGAGCATCTTGGTTAGAGGGACATGCCATGATTTACAGCCCCCTGATTTGATTACTGAAAGCTCTCAAAATCCTAAAAATAGTATTTTTCTAGTCGAAAAGAAGGCTAAATTAGTAAGTCCAAGGGTGTAAGTGTGAAGGGAAGGGTGGATGACTTGAAGGACTTGTCCCAACATGCCCTCCCTTCACCTTGAGGGGGTAGTCTTTATATATATATAGTGTCTATACTATATCATAAGACTGAGGACTAAGGCCTAGGCGTGGGCTTAGCCCCAAATCTTTCATCTTGAAAGTAACATTCAAATCAGCCTTAAATTCAGCAATATGTGCCTCATTGGGACCAGCGATCCGCAAATCGTCCACATAAAGAACAACAATGAGAAGTACATCACCCTCACGCTTGACATACAATGTGCTTTGTGTTACGAAAGTCTCGTTTGAGCAAATGAGTGTCAGCTTTCTCATACCAAGCACAAGGAGATTGCTTCAACCCATACAAAGCCTTCTTACATCTGCACACTTTGTCCTCTTGTCCTTTCTTGACAAAACCACGAGGTTGTGTTAAATAAACTTCCTCAAATATGTCACCATTCAAGAAATCAATAACAATGTTTGATTGATGTACATCCCAACCAAAATGAGATGCCAATGCACATAGAAAATGCGCAGTAGTCATACAACAAGTGGGAGCAAAAGTCTCTTCATAATCTATGCATTTTTGTTGTGTATAACCCATAGCAACAAGTCGAGCCTTATGGTGATCGATCTCACCATCCAGCTTGCGTTTTAACTTGTAAGCCCACTTCATACCAATGGCCTTTTTGCAAGGAGGCAAATCACATAAAGTGCATGTGTCATTTTCTATAAGTGCATCGTATTTTGATTGCATGGTAGCCATCCAATTTTTTGAATTCTGTGCTTCATCAAAAGACAGAGGTTCCTCACGCTTTACATACAATGTGCTTTCTGTTGGACTGTTACGAAAGCCTCGTTTAACCAAATGAGTGTCAGCTTTCTCATACCAAGCACGAGGAGATTGCTTCAACCCATACAAAGCCTTCTTACATCTGCACACTTTGTCCTCTTGTCCTTTTATGACAAAACCGCGAGGCTGCGTTACATAAACTTCCTCAAATATGTCACCATTCAAGAAAGCAGTAACAATGTCTGATTGATGTACATCCCAACCAAAATGAGCTGCCAATGCACATAGAAAACGCACAGTAGTCATACGACAAGTGGGAGCAAAAGTCTCTTCATAATCTATGCCTTTTTGTTGTGCATAACCCTTTGCAACAAGTCGAGCCTTATGGCGATCGATCTCACCATCCGGCTTGCGTTTCAACTTGTAAACCCACTTCGTACCGATGGCCTTTTTTCCAGGAGGCAAATCACATAAAGTCCATGTGTCATTCTCTATAAGTGCATCATATTCTGATTGCATGGCAGCAATCCAATTTTCTGAATTATGTGCTTCATCAAAAGACAGAGGCTCCTCAACATCATGTAAACTAGACACAGCCAAAGCATAACAATCTGATGCATAAGATGCATGGCAAGAGCCTGAACGAGTACGATTAGACAAAGGTGCATCCAATTTACTGTCATGCAAAGTGTGCACCAGCCATTTTGGCATACCTCTAGCCTGCTCATTTTCAGCCCTTTCCTCATCAAGTACATCATGTACATCTGCATCAGTAATAGGCTGTTCTAAAACATTTTCAGAAACCCCCATAGGCTGTACATTTGCCTCATTGGAACTTACATTCGTATTTCCACCACTGAAAAGAGGCAACAAAGTGTCATAAATGTCCTGTGAGCTTACATTACTATCTCTAGTACATGACAGCAAGGGCTGAACAGAATCTTCCACAAACACTACATCCCGTGAAACCAAAATATGCTTTGTTTGCGGATGATACAACCTATAACCTTTGCTTTCAGCACTACAACCAACAAAAATACATTTGATAGCCTTATCATCCATTTTTTTGCGTTGTGTTTGTGGCACCAAAGCATATGCCAAACAACCAAAAACACGCATGTGCTCAATAGAAGCTTTTCTATCATACCATGATTCATATGGAGTAATAGATTGCAAAGCTTTTGTAGGACACTGTTAAGTACATAAGTGGCACACATGATAGCCTCAAGCCAAAAAGAATGCGGCAAAGCTTGACTTTTGACTATACATCGTGCCATTTCTGTAAGTGACTTGTTTTTTCTCTCAGCAACAGCATTTTGTTGAGGTGTATAAGGCACTGTACATTGGTGTTTTATCCCACAACTAGCCAGAAATGCATTAAATTTATGAGACATATACTCCCCCCCTCGATCGGAATGGAGGGTGCCCATAGTACATTTCGAGACATTTCAGCCATGGCCAGAAATTTTTTGAAGCACATAAAAACTCTGAACTTCGCTTTAAGCAGAAATACCCATGCATGCCTAGAGTAATCATCAATGAAAGTCACAAAGTATAGGTAATTTCCCAAGGACGGAGTTTGCATGGGCCCACAAACATCACTATGCAGAAGCTTCAACCTGCATGTACCCCTAATTGAACCATCCTTTGGAAACTTAGAACGCTGCATTTTACCCATAATACAGCCTTCACAAACATGTTTGACAGGTGCTTGAAGAGGCGGCAAAGAAGCGACCATATCAGGTTTCTGCAAACGCAGCAAAGTTATTCAGATGACCAAAACGTGCATGTGTTACCACCAAGTGACCACCTTTTATGTAGCCGTGGGCCGGGCTTGTTGGACCCGCTAGTAGTGTATTAGGTTATTGGCTGGGCTTGTCGGTCGGGTAGGAATGGTTAAAAGTGATGCCGATGAGAGGCGCACTCTAAAATTAGAACCTATAATGTTTGGGTAAGATTGGCTAAGTGTGGGCACCCAAATGTGAACAGGCAAGCCCATGTAAAAGTCAATCTAAACCTAAAATACCTCATTCTCTCATTTGTGCAATTGAAGAGTGCTCTTGTTCCATCTCCATCTTCTTCTTCTTCATCTCCTTGTGTGTGTGTGTGTGTGTGTGTGTGTGTGTGTCTGCGTGAGAGAGAGAGAGAGAGAGAGAGAGAGTGAGATCGAGAATTGTGACGACGGCACGGCGACGGCGAGGCGGTTGAGCGTCGACACTGTGGTAGCTCCCTCTTCTTTGCGGCGAGGAATCCTCCACGACAGCAAGCATAGAGTGGTGAGTGACACACCATTGTCATCTTTGAGCTTACTAGTTTAGGCTAGTTGCGTGCTTGGAGCCATCTGTGGCTCGCACACAATGTACAATAAGTCCCTTGCATTGACACGTGCGACAGATGTGCACATTTTTGGCACCGTTGCCGGGGAAATGCCTTGCATTAAGCTCGAGTAGCACTCTATGCTGCTTTGTGGTGCATTATGAAATGTAGGAAAGGTAGAGAAGGAAGGTGTGTGTGTTGAGAAGGAGTTTGTTTTGCTGCAGTGTATTGTTTTTGTTAATAAGGTGTTAAAAGGTACTATGTTTTCTCTATTGATAAGGTGTTAGAATTAAGGTAGTAAATCTATAATGTTAGTTGTGTGTAAAGTACAGTAAGTAGATTTGTTAGCTA
Source organism: Adiantum capillus-veneris (assembly GCF_014529385.1). Classification (NCBI taxonomy): domain Eukaryota; kingdom Viridiplantae; phylum Streptophyta; class Polypodiopsida; order Polypodiales; family Pteridaceae; genus Adiantum; species Adiantum capillus-veneris. The sequence goes on from NC_140954.1 coordinate 117,338,759, forward strand.
ATGAGTTGTTGTAGTACTATGTTTGTGTGTAAGTAGGTAGGTTAGGTGTGTGTGTGCTCGCGCGCGCAACGCGGCCGTGGCGAACTTATCCCAAAAAAAAAAAAAAAAGATAGGACAAGGATCGGGAATATTTTCCAGGCCCAAGCCCACGCTCAGGCTCAGGCCTCAGTCACCCTTTAGAATTACTTATTTTAGTCTTACTCCTAAATAAAAATCGACGCTTTTGAGGACCAAAGGAGCTTCGGGTAACCGAACGTTGTGCTGTAAAGCACACCATGACTCCTTGAGCAATATGCTCGTTTTGAGCTATCACACGCTTTAATCCAAAAATTGATCATTAAAAAATATTAAAAAAAACATCAAAAACGAGTGAAAACGGGGTGCAAAACGCCCAAAAAATCAGGCAGTTAACCTTCAAGGATATATGTCAACGCTTGTAGGGTGCCAAAGGCACATGCATCTGCACTCTGGTCGTGTGCTAGAGGCCGAGAAACTAGCGATCATTTCGACTTACGCGAGTTCTCTTATTCCTCTACCTTAGGCTCCGGGCCCTCGACGGGAACCCAAGGTAGTAACACTTAGGACCCGCATATAGCGTCTAGTGACTCTTCCTCTGACTACGACATCATGGAGGGTTACCCAATGCCTAATCCTGGTAGCTCAAGCCAAGACATGCATGCCATGGGTCCACGAGCATGCTTAGCCGCTTGAAGGAAACCTTTAGTAGAGCCACTCACTCCGAACATGGAGCTAACGATGTAAATGAGAGGGGTGGGGAAGTAAATTCTCCATTCATGACCAACATAGACCCTATGCTCTTAGAGAGTGTACACATGAACACTCCATTCACTGCATCCCCTGACTCTTCAGAGCTATTTCCCTCCGAGGTTATATTACTTGATGGTAGAAGCCTTGCCGAAGTACAAGAAGTTGAGCGGTATATCATCGCGGCTAGGGAAAAGGAAATTGAGAGCTTACTCAAGGCGGAGCAATGAAGAGAGTTAAAAGAAAAAGCTCCTATGTCAATATCCTTGCTAGGAGAGCAATCAAGTGCTCCTGAATTAGCGACCACTAAGGGTCAACCCATAGAGAGCCACATTGCATCTAGTTCAAAAGACACCCCTAGCACCTTAATCCTAGATAGATGTTCTTAAATGAGAACTAGGAGTACGAACTACAAATGGAAACTCTAACCGACCTATACACAGGTCACACCTATCACGTGGGTTGGTTAGATGTCCTACAATCCACAACGAGTGCTACTAGTGTGGAGAATCAACAACAAAGAGTTTGTGAGGTCATCCATAGGGTTATTGAGCTAGAGAGAAAGAACAAGGGGATCCACATGCCTTCAACGGTTCTCATGAGATTCTTGGATACAGGGAAGGCTAAACAACCAACCTTATCGCAAATGGAGACTCTCTTGGTAAGTTTGATGGATCCTCCATGTGTTGTTTCGCCAAGGGTCTCAGTGCAATCTGAGCCCACAAGTGATAGCTTTACTTTTCCAAGTCTAGTTTATCTTTCCCTTGATGACACCATGGCTACCATGCCTACCCCAATAATGGGCATGCCAAGAAACACACCATGGACCTCATTTGTTAGTAAAGCATCACTACATGGTAGCTCAATGCATGCGATTGTACCTACAAGTGTGTACCAATCGTATACACCTATAGGTCCTCGTACTCATGTAGCCCCTACCCCTCCCATTGTTTCAACGACGTATGCTCCACAACCACAACACCCAAGTTTTTATTTCCATGGGACCATACCAGCTAGCATTAGCATGTCACATCCGATGTCTGCTATGCCTAGGGCCACACATATGAACTTTGGGCCACCACATGGCACAACACCATACCAAACTTGGAACCCAAGGGCTTCCTATGCACCAAGCCCAATGCCAATACCTACACCACATATAGTCTCTAGAGCTCCTTACCACATGGTACCTGCTCACTTAGGTGACCTGACAACATTTGCTCAAGCTATCTGTCGATCTATTGCTGAGAATATGCGTAACATGCCTCATAGAGAACCTAGAAGTAAGGCAGTACAAATAGCCAAGCTCACACAAAAATTTAGTGGGGACGGGGATGTGAGAAAGCATATCAAAGTGTTTGAACAAATATGTGATTCTCTAGGAGAACACAATGACCTGCATAAGAGTAATGCTTTAAGCCTAACCTTAAGTGGGAAGGTTGGGGATTGGTATAGAACCCTAAGGGTGGAAGAAAAAACGATTTACCCTACTCTTAGGAGATTGTTCTTGATAGAATACATACGAGAGGGAGTGCTTTGGGGTGTAGCCTCTCAGCTCCAGAAAGCCCAACAAGAGGAAGGAGAGTCGGTGAGAGACTTTATTAGTTGCTTGAAGCATTTGAATTCTCGTTGTAATCCAAATGAGCACTTCAATAATAATCAATTGCTTGATAGATTCATTAGGGGATAACAACATGAGGATATCTACAATGGCCTAGTCATTAGAGGCACCAGCACTTGGGAAGCAGTCACCACCAATGCGATCTAATTGGAGGATAATTTAATGATTCAAGGAGAAAGAGTGTCTGTTGAGCCTAAATCTATTAGCTCGCAAGCATTAGGGAATCATTCAATGACCCTAAAGCCTATTGCTAAGAAGCCAAAGATATCAGGTATAACTTTAGCAAATCTCACCAAGGCTATTCAACAGAGTCTTAGAGACAATTGTGCTCCGCAAAACAATCATATGTATCCAAGAAGGGAGCAAAAATGGTGCTCAGTATGCTATGGACTGCATAGTACCAGTGAATGCCCTACTTAAGTAAAATTCAATGGGAATTGAAATGCCTTTGGGAGGTATGGTCATCAAGCTAAGGATTGCATAGTATTTAAGCGTGCGATGGCCAATAGACCAACTTTAGCATGGACAGACACACCTCGATTTCTTGCATTGATGCCGGTCCCACCTCTTGAACAAACGTCACAACACATGGTCCCTAGGGCCCAAAATGTTGTTCAAACAACACCCTTACCACCTCTAGTGCTAGGACCACAACCACCACATCCAAGAATCACTTCTGTGAATCAAGTGGGTTGTGAGTCATCTATTGTTTGTTTGGAAGGTTGTGAGGAAGATATAGACCCTAATATTGCCTATGGGATGGATGCGCTTGAAGAAAGTCCACAATACTACATGGAGGACTATTGGGGACAAGTCAAACATGTCTATCAAGTAGCCGCTCTTGCTGTAAGAGGCCAAAATATGAATCACACTGCTAAGAGACCACCTCTTCAATGCTATGAGTGTGGAGGTCTACATTGTGTGGCCGAGTGTCCTATTAGGCTACAAAAGAATGCCACACTAATGCAAACCAATCAAGCGAGCACGTCTACAATGCCGATCCTCAAGTGTAATCGATATGGCATAGATCATTTGATTACCCAATGTTTGAATAATCAAATGCGCCAAATATCACGCCATTAAACTTGATTGAGGTTACCGAGGAGCCATCATAAAGTACACTTGTGGTACCAGTAAACGTACTCACACGATCGATGCTCCAAAAACAAAATTATATTCTTGAGGAAAGAGACACGGCATCAATTGCCCAATCTCAGAAGAAGAAGAAAACACGAAGGAAGAGATCGCAAAAAGCAGCGAAGTCAGACCCCAGTTCAAAGACCAACATAGGGACTGGTGACGACCCCGTATATATGAACAACGTTGAAGAGGATTCTGATTCAAGTGAAACCATGGAGACCAAAACAATCACTAAGATAGAAACTAATGAGGAAGATCTTCATGAGCCACAATGGCTAGGATCCAAGAAGAAGATAGGAACTTATATAAACCCTACAGAGGAGATCAAGCGAGTCAAGCAATTAAGGAGTTTGGTAGAATATACCCAAAGGTATCTAGAACCAGAACCTAGGCAGATCTAGATTACAGACATAGTGTTCCCTATGCAACAACAACCTCACCAAGTCCATAGACCCTTAGCCATACCTAGTGTCATCCAAGAAGAAAGTGACTTAAAGTCATGGGAAAGTGGGTGTACTCACTTCTTGATGCAAAGAATGTTTACTGAGGGACTACCTGACCCTATCAAAGAAATGGAGATCCCATCTTCCCCACGTCAAGGGACTGAAGCCCAAAAGGTGTCATTGAACATTGCCAAATTGATGGATTTCATGTCTTCAGAAGTTAGAACCACCATCATGTCCAAATTATATAAAGACCCTGAGCTAGTCTCAGCTCTTCGAGTTTTCCTCAATGGAGAACTGAAGGTTGGGCTACCAAAATTTGCACAAATGGATGGAGTTGGAGACATGCCGATAGAGGAGGAACACTTAGATCCACAACCCAACCTAGATGAGAACCTTGTTGTAGAAATACCTGTTAACAAGTTGGGATAATACTTTGAGGGCGATGAATCCAATGCAACCATACCAGTCACTACCAAGGGATTAACTGTGAAGGAATTCCTTGATGGTGGCGCTGGGGTTAGCATTGTGACTAAAAATTGATGGGAAACTATGGAAAGAACTCGCCTTGGGACCACAACCATAGTATTAAAGATGGCCAATGGGTCTATTGTTAAACCTATTGGGATGTTGGAAGATCACAAGGTCAAGATATTTGGACATAAAATAAGAAATACCTTCATTGTTATGGATTTTTCCAAGCACACTATGGCATCTGAGATGATCTTAGGATGTCCTTTCATGAGGGAAGCAAAAATGGTGCATGATTGTTCTAAAAACCATGTCTACTTGCAGTTCCAAGATTCTGCCATTCGAGTGGACCTTGTAACTGCTAGAGCAGGAAATAGGTTTATAATTGATCATAGATCCGACACCACAATTCACTCGGCCCCATTGCAGTATTGTTACACGTGTAAAACGGACACTGATGTTGGGGAAGATTCTCCTTATATGGATGTACTACCTGGGATGATTGAGTCGGACAATGTGGATTGGGTCCACCTAGCAGCAACCATAGACACTTGGGGAAACAGGGGGACGACCTGGGTAACATCTGAGGGGGATGAAATACCACCACTCGTACCCTTAAATATGCTCGAAGAAATGCATATAGCTTCTGAAAAGATTCATCCTAATATAACAAAGAAAACATACAAGTGGGTCCCTATAGCTTCTTTAGCGACCGTGGCTAATGCTAAAAGACAGGAGTCCCACTTGCCCCAAGAAATGCAAAGAAACGTTGCATTGGATTCCTAAAACACTATTGGAAGCCCAAGGCTACTATGAAGGAAATGATCAAATCTGGATGCCAAAACGTAAATTGTGCTCTTACTTGTCACCTCTCCCATGTGAGCCCAATCCTGTGGCTCCAAAACAAAATTGAAGATCACGGAAATGAGAAAATCACGGAATGCTACACACCCGCTATAGAGCTAGTTTGGGTATCAAAGAAAGAACGATTTGTTCCACCTAGCTCAAGAACATGGATGTCAAATCAAGCTTCTTTCTCTTCATGTAGTTCCTATACAGAAATAGAAGCTTCAACACAACCTCCACCTACCATTGTACATACCCATACAAACAAGGAAGAGTTTGCACCTCCCGTTTTGTAAGTTCACCACCTACAACAACGTTGCAAATAAAATCATGGGAGAGTACCTTACCACCCTTGCAACTAGATGAAATGCATAGGGCGGTTGAAAACTATTCGTTAAAGCCTTCACCCATAACAACTTGGAACAATTGGTTTCAAAAGGTGATGACATTATTCCAAAAGGTATGATCTACCCAAGGAAGGGGGGAGTGTTTGCTGACATCCATCATTCACTTGATTCCCTCTCAACCTTCCTCCCTGACATCTCAATCTCCAATCCTAGGGAATGTATATATAAAGCCTTATAGTCACAAAAACAAGATAAAAAAGTAAAAGAGCAAGAGCCCCCAAACAAAAATCTGGAAACCTACGAGTTCTATACATAGCACAAAATCATAAAAACACATTATGCACAAGGACATGACCTTTTGACGCAACCCTTGTAATATTTGCACTCCAACCATCATCTATCTGTGTGTACAGATATGGCCAGTATGCTAGAGTCATCCACTCCTGCCTTGGCTGAGAGGTACCCTCGTTACTTTTCACAAGTGTTTCACATGGTCTTTTTGGTGCTTGCCTGTGAATGGGATTTGGTAGGTACGCTAGCATGTGAGAGGAATTTCGAGGAGTTAGAATGGCTAATACATCTCTTGACCACGATTGATCCATACACAAATGGCACATATGGCCTCACGGATGATGGCTTTCTTTTTCTCGACGACGAGGATAGGGGCTTAGCCTTAGGGTTCCCCCCCCAATCTCACGATAGCCTATTCCATTGATTCTCTAGGGGGAGTGGAAATAATTAGGTTAGGGTTCCTTATGTTTTTTAATTGTGTTCAATAAGGGTTGGTACCTTTTCCCACTGATGTGCCTCTGGAAGGTGTATGTTTGGTGGTGACTATTGTGCAGTTTGTGACTACATAAGGATGCCTTCGAAGGACAACGACAATGGATGTTTACATGTTACAATGGATGTACTCCATACCTCCGGGTGTACTAGTTTCCAGATTCATGCTGGTGGCTATGTATAATTGCAATTGTGGTTTTTCATGGTTTGTTTGAGTGCAATAGTTATGTTTGTTATCTGCCATTATAGATGTATAAATTTGTCTTTGCTTAAGTTGATTGAACTAGAGTTAAATCTTATACACGAGCCTTGAGATTAGGAGACCGTGACTTTAGGTTAACTCATTTACTTGACCACTAGTCCTAGTTGATAAAATTATTTAAGTGTTTGAGACCTTAGGAATGTTTTAGGCATAGAGAAGCTTGCTCACTTAAACAACAACAGACATTAGTGAGAATACCAAGGAGATGGAAGCAAAACACATAAGTGCCACAAATGAAAAATCTTACGCTAGAAGAGAAATCCTGGCTTGATTTGGTACTTCACTCACATGTATTGTCTATGGTACTAGAGCCCTAGAGGTTCCCAGTGTGGGTGCTTTTCCTTGAGAAGCAAAAAGCCCCAGACATACAAAATAATCACACACAACAAATGATTGTGAACCAAAATAAAAGAAAAAAAAAAGACATTTAAAAGACTTCCATCGAGCTTACAATTAAAATTTCAAGCTTTTGTTTGGAGTTGTGAGAGCTAGTTGGCTAATCAAAGCTGAAAAGCACAATTAGGGAATCTTGCATCTAGATAATCTTCTTAGCTTAGCTAGTTGTTTTAACCTTAGACATAGCTAACTAATTGATAGACTCACCCATAAGCCCATACTCTTGATTAATTAATTTCATCAAAGTGTAATTTATTTGTCCTTAATGGCAGTCTAGCATTTCCTAAATCTTGCATTTACTCATTTCCACATGTACTTTACATTCCTCTCATAATTTATTGCCATATCATTCCGCTTGCATAAAATAGTGACTTTGCCTAGCAGATTCAAATCCAGATGCTCTACAACATGGATGAACAAGCTTTCTCTCACTAGCTTCTGAGGGTGGAATCTACGTCAGGAAGGGGGGCATGTTACCACCAAGCGACCACCTTTTATGTAACCGTGGGCCAGGCTTGTCGGACCTACTACTAGTGTATTATGTTATTGGCCGGGCTTGTCGGTTAGGTAGGAGTGGTTAAGAGTGATCGCCGATGAGAGGCGCACTCTAAAACTGGAACCTATAATGTTTGGGTAAGGTTGGCTAAATGTGGGCGCCCAAATGTGAATGGGCAAGCCCATGTAAAAGTCAATCTAAACCTAAAATACCTCATTCTCTCATTTGTGCAATTGAAGAGTGCTGTCGCTCCATCTCCATCTTCTTCTTCTTCTTCATCTCCTTGTGTGTGTGTGTGTATGTGTGTGTGAGAAAGAGAGAGAGTGTGTGCGATTGAGCATTGCGACGACGGCATGGTGGCGGCGAGGTGGTTGAGCGCGGCACAGTGGTAGCTCCCTCTTCTTTGTGGCGAGGAATTCTCCAAGACAGCAAGCGTAGAGCGGTGAGTCACACACCATTGTCATCTTTGAGCTTACTAGTTTAGGCTACTTGAGTGCTTGGAGCCATCTGTGGCTCGCACACAATGTACGGCAAGTTCCTTGAATCAACACGTGCAACAGACGTACACAGCATGCCAAATTTTTACATTTGAAATAGCCTTGAATCTGCAACTACATTTGCAAAATTTTGTCCACACTTGTCATACAAAGTGACCTTATACAGCCCACGTCACAAAAGGCCAGATGCAACAATTTCATCACCAAAACTGAGATCATGAACTGTACATTTGTCATCCACAAATTTGACTACAAGTCCAAGTCTAGCAAGTGTGGATATAGACAAGAGATTCTTCTTGATCCAAAGTACATAAAGTGCATCAACAAGTGTGAAGGAACTACCATTTGCAGTAGTAAGCACAATCTTTCTAATTCCTTGAACCAGATAAGAGGCATTGTTGGCACAAGTGACTGAATTCCCATGAGGGACAGACTCAAGAGAGGTGAACAATTCACGATGTGAGGTAATGTGCTTTGTAAAACCATTGTCAAAATACCACACATGTGAATCTGCAGCAACTGACATGCATGCATCATGGAAAGCAGGATTGTAAGTGCACTTTGCACTAAAGTCCCATTCTGCATCAACATCAGTAACACAGTCTCCTTTCACAGAAGACTCAATAATGGCTGCATTTGTAGTAGAACCATCATTTGCATTGGAACCACCCTCTTTCTTCTAAGCCTCTTTGGCCTTCAACTTAGGACACTGCTTGATCAAGTGATCATTAGCTTGACAATAATGGCAACGCATCTTCTTTTTGCCCTTATCACCAGAATTTCCAGACAAATTGCTGTAAGCAAAAGCATTAGGAATAGAAGGTTTGCCACTCGCAGCAGAACCATAAAAAGTGGTTGCATTGCTGTTACCACCCTTTCTTTGAGAAGCAATAAAAGCCTGTTCAACTGCACGCTACCTAATCCTGTTTTTTCTCGAAAGTGACTCTTGCAACAACAATGTGCATAATGCATCAAACTTGACAACTTCAGGATTTCCTTGGGTCATAAGTCTCCAAGTACTAGCAAAATTCTGGTAAGAATCTGGTAAGACATCAAGAACAATCATAATAATCAAAGTCTAATTCTCCTAAATGATTTTCTCATGTTAAACTGATCATTTAATATGGGGAAGTGCCAAGGGAGAAAAAGCTAGAATATTGGTTAAGCTAGCAGACCGACCACAGTAGGGATCCAAAGGGGGGGCCATCTGTAAAAGATCCATGTGCAACAATGGGTTAAAATACCCTAAGGTTCAGCCCATTAAGACTTCCAAAATGGTAAGGTTCCAAAATTCAAAGGTTGTGTCCAAAGGTCAAACATTAGGGGAATTGGATGCTTTGTGTGTGTCCCAAAAGTCTTTAGCAATCCCTACATAGGAGGGGGCGAGCCTTGCAAGTAGGGGATGAGAGAGAAACTCACACACACACACACACACACACACAAGCTCCCTTTACACAAAGGGAATGAGGGACACATGTCAGCTCCCTAGCCCAAATGCCCACAAGGTGTACCCAATTCCTATTGGATGGCCTTGGAGGTGGACCAATGAGAATTAGGCTAGAGTAAATCTAGCTTAATTAATTTAAAAACACTTAATAAAAGAACCAATAACAATTCAGCTCTCTAGAAGACTATTGGATAGTCTCCCAAGGGGACCAATGAGTATTCAACAGCCCAATGGCTTGCCTGATTCCTATTGGCCAGGAGGCAAAGGGGTCCAATGAGAGTTTAGTTGAATTAAATAATTACTTAAAGCTATCACAAAAGGGGAAAGGGGGACACATGTCAGAAGGCTATCACTTATACTGCTTAATTCCCATTGGCTAAGCCTGTGGAGGTCCAATAGGACTGTAGCAAGAGCAATTTGGAAGAGGGGTCGACCAAGAGAGAGAGGGGGCTGATTTTTACAAGGCATTAACACACACACACTCACACAATCGCATGGGTGAAGTAAAGAAGACTCTCTCTCCTTCTCAAGCTTTAATGGAAAGCTTATCACCTACTCCAAGCTTGTGAGAAGGGAGGCCTACATCAACAACTCTTGGCTTTGTGATGCAAATCCAACCAAGAGCCAAGCTTCAATGCATGCTCATCTCCTCTACCATGCTAATTACTAAGATAAGCTATGCTAATATGAGTGTTTATGTGAGGAGATGTACATCTTTCTCGTAAGAATACTTCTTCTTCCTCTCAATCTACTCTCATACCGCGCTAGCTCTCACCATCTTCGATGGTGTGTGAGGTCTTGGGTATGAGACCGTGAGGGAAATGATGTTGTGTTTGATGAGTGTTTTGCGTAGTGCATGAAATTTCCATCTTCATTGCACTATCTAGTATTGAAGGAACACAAGAAATTGTATTGTAAAATGTCTCTCTTGATGGGAGAAACCATGATACAAAGCCTTTTGGAGAGGGGACCGGCTCCATGCAAATCCGGTCCTCAACTGTTGTCAATATCTTAATTTCTCTCTCTTTTGAAGTATTGTTCGTGCTATCTAACTAGGTGTTATGCTTTTAGTTGCTTTCTCCACCCAAGCACTCTTGTTAATCTCATTAGGAACCTATTCTAATGAAATGCTCACTATGTTCACGCTATTTTCCGCTACACAAAAGTTACTAGGCCATTAAATGTTACATTGGTATTAGAGCACAAGATTTCTCTTTTCTTGCTCAAGAAGGGAGGTCCTCAAGCTAGCTGTAAATGGTTGGTACTATTAATTGCATGTGAGTAAGTAGATAGGGATTTTTCAGCCTTGCAGTGTGCCTGCCTTTGTGCAGTTAATGGGGCATCACCGTCGAGAGCTATGGTCTTAATAGTGGAGTCCTACGGGGCTTGCCTACAGCTTTAACCACTATTGAGCTATTAGAAGCTTGACAGGAGCCGGTGTTGTTTTGGTGTTGAACGACGCTCTCTTCTATTACTTGCAATTAATGGTATTCGAGCCACAGGTACAGTAGCTTGAGTGCTTTTTCTGAAGGGGTAAAGAGGAGTAGCAACCAGGGCTTGAAGTACCAAAGTACACCTAAAAAGTTTCCACCTAAAAGTTTTTAGAATGTCTAACAATAGTAAAGAGAGTGAAATTAATGTTGATAACTTTGATTTTGCTAATGAGCAAGCTACTAATGATGCCCCGATGCTTGTTAACTATCTTGTTTTTAGGCTTCAACAAGCCATGGGCAATCCATCCCTCCAAAGTGAAGTGCAGCGGCAACTTCGTGCTCATGGGATTCTCCAAGCTCCCCACCATGACAAGGGAACACCTAGGAAGCCTCCTTGCGAGACTTCCAAAAGAGGTCTCTCTCCGATTCGGGAAGAAGAAGAGGATCCCTATGAAGGGCTCAAAAATTTTCTCCTTGATGACGCATCTCCTTCTCAAAGGAGAATTGAAGAGCCTTCACAGAAGGAACGAGAAAGAAGTGAGTCTCCTGCCACCTCAGCGGAGATGGCTCCACGAAGACAGCGGGCTAAACACTCTCCATCACCTCCAAAATGAAGAAGACCATCGCATACTTCTCCACACCATACTTCAAAGAGGGATGACAAAAAGCAAGAGAAGAAAAAGGTGAGAAAGAGGACACCCTCTTCTCCATCTTCTTCATCCTCTTCCTCTTATGAAAGTGATGGTCAAGACAACGAAGATCAAGGCAAGAAAAAGGTGAGAAAGAGGTCACCCTCTTCTCCATCTTCCTCAAATTCTTCATCTTCTGAAGAAAGTGATGGTGTAACCTTTAAACCATCAAAAACAAGAGGCCATAGGGAAATCCTATGCCGCATGGAAGAGGTCATCCAAGCTCAAGAAGTTCAAAGAGGGAGGGAAGAGCATCTCTTTCCTTACCTATGATGGCACTTTTGGTGCTACGGACAAAGTCTTGGCCTTTATCCAACAATTCGATGTGGCGTTTGGAAATGAGGGCTTCACAGCGTCCTCTAAGCTACACCTGTAGTTCAAAGAGGGAGGGAAGAGCATCTCTTTCCTTACCTACAATGGCACTTTTGGTGCTACGGACAAAGTCTTGGCCTTTATCCAACAATTCGATGCGGCGTTTGGAGATGAGGGCTTCATGGAGTCCTCTAAGCTACGCCATGTATCTATGCACTTTCAAAAGTCTGCCAAGCAATGGTGGTCTAGCCTACGGGCCAACAATGAAGCTCCACAAACATGGAAAGCTTTAAGAGCTTCCATTATGAAGCAGTTTTTGGCCACTGATGCCAAAGACAAAGTACTCGCCGAATGGCGAAGCTTGAAGCTCTCTCCCTATGAATCCATCCACAAATATGTAGACAAGTTTTGGGACCTACAACTCAAAGCCACTGTCTTCAAAAAGTTGGATTTTGGAGAGCAAAAGCAGCAATTTTGTGCGGGCTTCACGGAAGAAATGGTGGAGTAGGTCAACTCCCAAAGGCCATGCACCATATCGCCGGTAATACATCATACTATGGTGGCCTCTCGAATCAATTTCCAAACAGGGGTAAGAGGAATTCTAAGTCCCCCTAAAAACAAGGGTTCCAATGAGCCTAAGGGGAAGGACAATGTCCAAAATTCTCCTAAGGGAACCTCCAACAAAGCTAATGAGAAGGGAGTTTACAAAGGTAAATCTAAACTCTCTCCTGAAGAGCTTGAGCGTTATCGCAAGGATCACCAGTGTTTCAAGTGTAGCGAACAAGGGCATGCGTACCGCGCTTGTCCTCAAAAGAACAACCGCCATGAACCTCCTAGAGCTACCTTGGTCAAACTCCAAGAGGAGGAAATTCACCACAAAGGATCTCCTCTATGCCATGCTTGGGGAAAGGTAAGAGAACATGATTCTTTTATTCTCTTTGACCCTGGTTCTACTCACAATTTTATATCTATAGAGTTGGCCAAGCTAGGCATACAAGCCTACGAGATGGGAGATGTCCTACCCGTAGATGGTGCTTTCAAGGGGCAAGAAGCTTCAGTCACTCCCTTAATCGGGAAATTGAGGCTCCATGTTCAAAGCTATGTGGACAAAGAGGACTTCTTTATCTCTCCTCTCAAGCATGAGGATGTAACCTAGGGGCACCATGGTTTGATCGCATGGCTGCCAACGTTAAATTCCCTGAAAGGAGAATCTCCTTTAAGTTCAGGAAAAAAGATATGTATATAGATGCTAAGGAAATGGGTAACACTATACCCATTGTACATACACAAGCTTTCAACAAGTCAATAAAGAGCTCTATTTCCGTGTACATGATTTTTGTTAAAGATTCTCAAAATGAACCTAAAGTTTTAGCAAAAGAAAATATACACAATCAAAAGGAATTAGAGTTATTCAATTTTCTCAAGGGGTTTCAAGATGTCTTTATTGACGACATCCCTTGTGAGCTACCTCCTAAATGAGGTAATGATGACCATGCAATTGAACTTATCCCAGGAAGTTCACCGCCAAAAAAACCTCCTTACAGAGTTTCTCAAGCTCAACAAGAGGAGATTATGCGGCAAGTGCATGAGTTAGTTGAGAAGGGCATGGTTAGGCCTAGCTCATCTCCATTTTGTTCTCCTATGCTACTAGTGAAAAAGAAAGACGGCACATATCGTATGTGTGTCAACTATAGAGCGCTAAATAGGATCACTATCAAGAATAGGTTTCCGATTCCACGGGTAGAAGACCTATTTGATAAGCTACAAGGGTCCACCTACTTCAGTAGGATTGACCTAAAAAGTGGCTATCATCAAATAAGGATAATTGATCAAGACATTGTAAAGACCGCATTTCGCACTACGTTTGGTCTTTATGAATACATTGTCATGCCTTTTGGCTTGACCAATGCACCAGCCACATTCAACCGCTTGATGGAGAAGCTATTCAGGCCTCACCGAACCTTTACTGGAGTGTTCTTCGATGATATCATCATCTACTCTAATTCATTAGACGAACACAAGCGACACCTCCAGGTACTATTTCAAGTTCTAAGAGAGAATAAACTCTATGTTAATAAAAAGAAAAGTGAATTTTTCTTGCAAGAGATTCAATATTCAGGTCACATTATCTCTCAAGATGGCATCCAAATGGATCCATCAAAGTTAGAGGTAATAAAAGGATGGCCTAAACCAAGGAATCTTCATGAGTTAAGAAGCTTTATAGGTATGTGCGCATACTATAGATGCTTCATAGAAAAGTTCTCACTAATAGCAGGACGATTACATGACTTAACAAAGAAAAATGTTAGGTACACATGGTCTGCCAAGGAGAACAATGCTTTCAAAAATCTTATCTCTCAACCTGTGCTTACATTACGGGATCTCTGAAAGCCATTTGAGCTCCAATGTGATGCTATTGGTGATTGCCTTGGAGCTGTTTTGCTTCAAGAAGGGCACGCCATAGGCTATGAAAGTCGAAGGCTCGACCCAGTTGAGAAAGCTCTAGGCATATATGAAAAGGAAATCCTTGCAGTTCTATATGCCTTAGACTCATGGAAGCACTATTTATTGGGGACTCCTTTCATTCTGCGAACGGATCACCAAAGTCTTAAGTACTTCATGACGCAGACCAAGCTCTCCGACAAACAAATGAGGTGGGAAAATTTCATTTCGCAATTTCATTTTCATATTGCTCACGTTGCTGGCAAGCATAATCAAGTAGCCGATGCACTCTCAAGACGGCCGAGAGTGAATGTGGTTTCCATAGCAACTCACAATGATCTATCTTTTATGATAGATGAGTATGCTATTGATCCCGATTTTAGAGATGTGATTTCAGCCCTTGCACTAGGGAAGAAAGAGGAACCATTTACTTTACAAGATGGTTATCTTCTCTACGGCAATAGACTATGTGTTACTATCTCACTACGTTAGAAAATAATGTATGAATCGCATGCTCCTCCTTATGCATGGCATAGAGGGATTCAGTCTACCCTAAAGGGGATTGAAACATATTTCTATTGGCCTACCATGAAAGCAAACATACAAGAGTATGTTTCTAAATGTGTGGTATGCCAAAAGACAAAGTTTGATAGAGGGAAGCAACCTGGATTGCTTCAACCTTTGCCAATCCCTAATTCACCATGGGAGAGCATATCCATGGATTTTATCTTTGGATTGCCAAGTCTATCCATGGGAATACGGGAATATGGATGATAGTAGACAGGTTTAGTAAACAAGCTCATTTTATACCTGTCAAAAAGACTATCAAAGCCCATCAAATGGCAACCCTCTTCATTTCAAAAATCTTCAAGTACCATGGCTTGCCAATGTCCATAGTGTCGGATAGAGATCCTAGAATGACCAGTCACTTCTGGAAGGGTCTCTTTGAGAATTTAGGAACAAGGCTAAACTTCTCTTCGGCCTATCACCCGCAAACAAATGGCCAAAGTGAAATAGCTAACTTAACAATCCTTGATCTACTAAAAGCCTATGTAATGGAAGTAGATCAAAGATCCCAATGGGAGAAGTACTTACCCTTAGTGGAGTATGCTTACAATAACACTATACATACTTCCATGGGAAAAGCACCTTTTGAGGTAATTGAGGGAAGATCAAAATGTCACTTGCTACTTAAGGTACACGGGAAGATCTTCGTTGCAGATGAGTATAGCCGAGACCTACAAGAATCTTTCCAAAAGATTAAGGATGCTATCTCTATCTCACAACAAAGGCAAAAGGCTGTTGCTGACAAGCACAGAAGAGCCCAAGCCTTTAAAGAAACTGATTGGGTCTTACTCAAATTTCCCAAGCCTCGATTAAGGCACACGATGGGCAAGAATCCTACGGGACACCAAAAGTACTATGCTAAGTTAGCAAAAAGGTACTATGGTCCCTTCCAGATTCTTAGGCCAATCAATGAGATGGCCTATCAACTCACGTTACCCAACCATCATGCACAATGCTTTGGATGTGAGCCTATTAAAGCCTTACAAAGGAAAGCCACCTCAAGAACCAACTATTGAAGACCCACTGGAGATCGAGGACCAAGAAGAGGTGCTGCACCCCGAGTCCATTCTCCGACATGAAGATAAGGTACTAAGAAGCGGTAAGACTATCCGACGATATCTTATTAAGTTTAAAAATTATCCTTTTGAAGATGCTAGATGGATGAAAGGCATACAATTAAAGGATAACCTAAACCTTGACAATACATACAATGCTTCCTTAGAGTAAGCAAATGTACAAATGTTTAAAATGAACAAAGTTTTTGTCTTATAAGACTCTCTTTTTCTTTATTGTGCACAAAAATGAAGTAGTATGCATTCTTAGATCAAGTTTGCGGAGACGACGTCTCCCGAACACCAAGTAAATCTTGTCACTCTACTATGGAAGATGATAGGATTAATGTGCAGACATGCTTGCAGCAGCCTCAGGCTCTCAAGCGCCAAATGGACTAGTCATCCATTGTGGAAAGATGCCGTAGGGTAGCATAGGGATCCTCTACCCGCTAAGAAAAGGACTAATGAATATGCTTTATCTTCTCTGTCCCATAGTCGAGGATGACTACGATTTCAAGAGAGAGGTAATGTCACAATAATCAAAATCTAATTCTCCTAAATGATTTTCTCATGTTAAACTGATCATTTAATATGGGGAAGTGCCAGTGGATAAAAAGCTAGAATATTGGTTAAGCTAGCAGACCGGCCATAGTAGGGATCCAAAGGAGGGAAAATAGGGATCCAAAGGGGGGGGGGGGGGCATCTGTAAAAGAGCCATGTGCAACAATGGGCTTAAAAGACCCTAAGGTTCAGCCCATTAAGACTTCCAAAATGCTAAGGTTCCAAAATTCAAAGGTTCTGTCCAAAGGAAACATTGGGCGAATTGGATGCTTTGTGTGTGTCCCAAAAGTGTTTAGCAATCCCTACATATGAGGGGGCGAGCCTTGCACGTATGGGATGAGAGAGAAACACACACACACACACACACACACACACACACACACACACACACACAAGCTTCCTTTACACAGAGGGAATGAGGGACACATGTCAGCTCCCTAGCCAGATGCCCTCAAGGTGTACCCAATTCCTATTGGATGGCCTTGGAGGTGGAGCAATGAGAATTAGTCTAGAGTAAATCTAGTTTAATTTATTTAAAATCACTTAATAAAAGAACCAATAAGAATTAAGCTCTCTAGAAGACTATTGGACAGTCTCCCAAGGGGACCAATGAGCATTCAGCAACCCAATGGCTTGCCTGATTCCTCTTGGTTAGGAGGCAAAGGGGTCCAATGAGAGTTTAGTTGAATTAAACAATTACCTAAAGCTCTCACAAAAGGGGAAAGGGGGACACATGTCAGAAGGCTATCACTTATAATGCTTAATTCCAATTGGCTAAGCCTGGGGAGGTCCAATAGGACTGTAACAAGAGCAATTTGGAAAAGGGGTCGATGAAAAGAGAGAGGGGGCTGATTTTTGCAAGGCATTAACACACACACACACACACTCACACAATCTCATGGGTGAAGTAAAGAAGACTCTCTCTCCTTCTGAAGTTTTAATGGAAAGCTTATCACCTACTCCAAGCTTGTGAGAAGGGAGGCCTACATCAACAACTCTTGGCTTTGGGATGAAAATCCAACCAAGAGCCAAGCTTCAATGCATGCTCATCTCCTCTACCATGCTAATTACTAAGCTAAGCTATGCTAATATGAGTGATTATGTGAGGAGATGTACATCTTTCTCATAAGAATACTCCTTCCTCTCAATCTACTCTCATACCCCGCTAGCTCTCACCATCTTCGAAGGTGTGTGAGGTCTTGGGTCTGAGACCGTCAGGGAATTGATGCTGTGTTTGATAAGTGTTTTGCGTAGTGCATGAAGTTTCCATCTTCATTGCACTATCTAGTATTGAAGGAACACAAGAAATTGTACTATAAAATGTCTCTCTTGATGGTAGAAACCATAATACAAAGCCTTTTGGAAGGGGGACCGGCTCCATGCAAATCCGGTCCTCAACTATTGTCAATTGCTTAATTTCTCTCTCTTTTGAAGTATTGTTCATTCTATCTAACTAGGTGTTATTCTTTTAGTTGCTTTCTCCACCCAAGCACTCTTGTTAATCTCATTAGGAATCTATTCTAATGAAATGCTCACTATGTTCATGCTATTTTCCGCTACAAACAAGTTACTAGGCCATTAAATGTTACATGGCCCCTTATTCTTTTATGTAGAATGAATAAGGTCATTGGTCAATGAAGTTAGTGGGTAGCTGAATGTCAAATGTTCCGAACCCAAAACAAGGCACATGTTCCTTTACCCCAACACAAAACAAATTGGCAACACGGTGTCAATAGCACCTAGTCCTCTCTATACATGTCCTATGGCAAGGCCTCATATAAGGGTACTCTAACAATTTGTATCACCAAAAGGATCTCAACATTCAAGAATTCCCCAGTTCAATAAAACCTCACCATTACTCTTCAAAGGCTTGGCAAATGAGTCAAGACTATGGTCAAGCAATGATTATCCAATGATAAAGTGACAAAAATGATTAGGAACTATCGTAGATGACAATGAGACTTTACAAACGACGTACAATGGTAGTATCCACAACTCAACGTACATGAAGAGACTGTCACTGTTATGTGAAGCGTGCTCCATGCATAAACAAGCACAAGTAGAGATGCAAGCATAAACAATTATTGAAATCCATGCAAGAATAAATTGCTCTCAGAATAGCTCAATGGGGTCAAAATTTCTCAACACATTGATATGCATAAACCATAGAGCAAAACAATGCTTATAGGCAACCCACAAAAGTGACATAATATCGCAAAATCTAGATGTGCAAATATATTGATTTGTAGCTTGTGAAACATGTATCTAGACACCTATAATCCTATAGAATCGACAAGCTAATCTATCTATGCATACTTAGGGGGGTCACTATGTATAAATTATGTATATCACGTGCGTTCAAGGACAGTTATTTCTAAAACTCCTTATATGTGAATTTTTGACACATAAAACACCCCCTTTTTCTATTCAATTTGTAATTTTTTCCCCATTTCCAATTAATAGTAACCTTCTGTATGTGAAAATTGAGAAAAAAGGAAATTTAAAAACCCCTTCTGCTGCACTCACATGATAGTCACATAACTATCAAGTGACCCCCCTAAATATGCATACGAGCTGTAGAGATCAATCCCTAACCCACATATGGCATACATAAATCAAAAGTGCTCTTTGAGTACATAAAAAAGTACGTTCCTAAGTGAACAATTGTTTATGTATGCCTGTGTATGTGTATTGAGTCTGATCCACCCGTGTCGGGTCAAATCCTTCGACCAAAAACGTGTCGTTATTTACTAATGCCAAGCCAGACAACAATGGTCACTACATATGTAGTGAAACTAGACCAACGTGCAAATAGATCATTTATCTCCCAAACTACAAATAATTCGCAAAAACTTTCTTTTGCAAATCTGTAGATTTTAGAAAAACGATGAAGTGTCATGGGAGGCAATTCAAAATCTCATTTGAAGGAAACTAAAATCAGGCTACAAAAATCTACTATTGTTAACCTATGAACTACAGGCAGCCTGAACATTCTATTTCAAACTTCTTTTAAAAATGTTCAACTACAATGTTGTAGAGCACAAAAATTGATCGAAAGTGTGGAGAATCAGCTTGAAATGAGCTGTGCATAAAGGGAAAAATAGATATGTAAAACAAAATGTATTCTACAAATCTATCCACACATACAAGCTCACACTTGCTTCTGTACACACTGTGAGTTGAAATGAAGCTCACGCAATGCTTCTCTACTCTAGGCTTGAGTGATCTCACCTGCACCAAGCTCCAATGATGAGCTTTGGGATGGTCACCTACTCACCGATGCACCAATTCTTGCATGCCGTAAAATGAGAGCTCTCTACAATGAGCTCCTCGTGCCAAATCGAGCTCTGATACCAATTTTGAGGGTGCAAGAGTGGAAAGCATGCGTGTAGTGTGTGCTATGGAAAAGGAGGAGACATTAAGATGTATGAGTAGGGGTTTCTAGATGGGTTATTGGGTTGTCCAGTCGGCCACTAGGACGTTACCCTAACAATTATGCACCCAAATAACCTTGCCATAAGAGACACAATCACTATAGCTTTGGTAGTTATTTACTTTCTTCACATCCTCTTCTTTATGCAAAGTTGTGTGCATAAAGTTGTGTGACCCAGTCACTGCTCTAATCACAAGGCATACAATGTTGAAGTGCAAGGTTGAGCATATCACACATCCAATGATGTAATGCCTCTCCCATCCATTTAATTAGTTCATGCTTGATATCTTGAAGATCTCTTGGTTTGCGAGTGGCCAACTTTCTAAGCTTGTTGATGCAAACATCTCCTAAACTAAAAAAAGAGGGCATACATAGGGGTGAACCATAACATGGCATCTTTTCGGAGTTGGTTTCTCTTATAGTTGCCTATAATGCATGTATATATTCATAAGAGTACCAACACTATCAACCCACTTGTCCTTTAGGTTTCTCGAGTATCTTCCACATGCACATGCCTTTTCTAGGACTAGAAAACATTGACAAATTACTTCCCATTGCTTCTCTTTTTTTGAATGTGTATGCATCAAATGACTTTGATAGTTATCTTTGTCCTTAGTTGCATCTAGCTTTATCAAGGACTTTCGAGCATCTTGAAACTCTTTACCAAACCATCTCTTACTTGATCTACCTTTATTGGCACCTTTATTACATGGGCTGATGATGCTTAAGATGTGACGTGGACAGACGACATGGTGTCGTGAGAGACACTTGCAAGCCATGGGAGGTTATTGTGCTAGGATAGAAGAGAGGCGAGAGTGGCGTGGTTGGGACTAAGGGTGCTTTGAGCTTATTGATGTAATTTTATGAGAGTTGTGCCATGTATGTGAGGAAGATTGTAGAACAAATTTTTTTTTAACTGAGATGTAGAGTTTATCTCTTCCATTTGGATCTCATCTTCAGGGGTGTAACCCCTATTTATCAAGCATTACAGAAACCAAAAATGAAGAGAGAAATAAGAGACAAGGAGAAGGAACAGTGTTCCGAAAAAATCATTTTTCCAAACATACAAAATTCCCTTTCTTGAATTTTCCAAGAGGAAATTTTAGAAAATTAGGTTTATTTTTTGGATTTTTACACTAATCTTTTCTATTTTGGGGCGGAATTTCTCCTTTTCCCCTTGCTTTCAAATGACATTTTTGAAATTGAAAACGGCATGATATTAAGCTGCAACACTTTTTTCCTCAACACTGAGAAGGAAGGAAGAGATGTAGATTTTATCTCTTCCATTTGGAGCTCGTCTTCAGGGTGTAACCCCTATTTATCAACCATTAAGGAAACAAAAAATGAAGAGATTAGGGAAAATGTGAGATATCTTATAGGTCTAAAATTTGACAGCAGAGGTTATCCGGTAGTTCAACAAAGGCTGCTTTTGCAAATTGAAGTTAATTCATTAACCAAATAAGGACCTTCAGGAAAAAAAGAGCTAAAATTTATTGTTAAATAGAGATAATATATCATTTTTGTTTTCTCCCATCTTTCAAAGCCAAAGCAATTTAGGGTGTAAAAATTTGCCTAGCTGCTTGCTTACATCTATCGATTACTGGCAATGACAAGGTGTAAGATTTGAGAATGGCAAGGTTAGGAAAAATTAGAGATATAAAATATGCATAGGAATGTCTATAGGCACTTTTACATTAAACTTCCTTCACAAATGTAGGGTGGCACACATTTCTTTTTTGGAGGGAATCAAGCAAGATCATTTTGCAAGCTTAGTGGATGAAAGCAAAAGGAAGTGAAAGAAAATGGGAAAAGGAAAAAAGGGGAAGAGAGGGGGGGCGGGGGCGGGGTTTACCACTTTAAAGGTTTTAGTTTTAAACAAAGTTGCATCCAAGGGCTAAATACAAGGGGCAAGGGTGGCGATGTGAGGTGTCAGCGAAGTCGGAGGACTTGCAACACATTTGATACTGAGTGAGGGGCAAGGTTATGCGAACGAGGAGGAGACACATGGAAACGATAGATTAGAAGAGCTCACAATCTGACAAATATTTGCCATGGTTGGGCATCCTATCCATGCTAGTAATAGGGTCCTGGTCATCATCTTGATCATCGACATATACAATCATGAGGAAGGGATGTTGTCGAGGGCTCCATGTTCTAGCTCCGTGCTCCATTGCCCTATGAGGAAGACATGTTACGTGCACACACACACACACACACAGGTGCCACCTCAGGGAAAGGTGCAGACAGAGAGAGTGAGAGAGATGGAGTGAACTACTTCATTTTGTCTAAATTGATGTTAACCACTTACGGACACCCTATCACCTTTGATGGACGCCTTATCACTTTATTTGAGTCATGGATCGTGCTTGTCGGTCCTATAGGTGCATAGGTGATCGTCGATGAGAGGCACACCACTTATCTCATTTTTACATTATTTTTGCTATGATCGGCCACTGTGGGCGCCCATGTGTAAATGGGTCAGATTCATATAAAAAGTCCATTTTGACCTAAAATCCTGATTCTTGAGGTGCATGCTAAAGAAGTGCTCTTGCTCTAACTCTACCTTCTTCTCCATCGTGTGCTTACGAGTGTGTGTGTGTGTGTGTGTGTGTATGCTTGAGGGAGAGAGAGAGAGAGAGAGAGAGAGAGAGAGTGTGATCGAGCATTGCGGCGGCATCGACGGCGTCGAGGCGATTGACATGGCAGCGACGGTGGCTCCCTCTTCTTCGCAGCGCGGAATCCTTCAAAACGTCAAGCATTGAGCGGTGAGTGACACACTATTGCCCCTTTGAGCTTACTAGAATAGTCTAGTTGTGTGCTTGCAGCCATTCGTGGCTCGCACATAGTGTTCGACAAGTTCCTAGTCTTCGACACGTGCGGTAAAAGTGCACATTTTTGGCACCGTTGCTGGGGACTGCCTTGCACCAAGCTCGAGGAGCACTCAGTGCTACCTCATGAAGCCATTCACTTCTATCATTTTCGGTTTTTTTTATAGTTGTGCTAGATCTATTAGTGTTGCAAGGTGCAGGTTTGAGTAGGTTTTGTTATATCTGTTAAGCTCTGTAATGTACAGGTTTTAGCAGAGCATCATTATTTGGGCATACAATTAAAGTAGTGTGATGGTGGTATTGCCTTGTGTTAGAAACGTTACATAGAGACATGCTATGTAAGTTTGGACTTGAGGATTGCAAACCTATTGCCACTCTCATGGAAACAGGTTTGAAGTTGAGTCTACATGATGTTGGCGATCCTGTTGATGTCACTCTTTACCAAATTGTTGTTGGTTGCCTCATTCATGTATGCAACACGAGGTCATATATTCAGTTTCCATTCTCACAGGTTAGCAGATTTATACATAGCACAGGGTCTAAGAATTGGCAGGCTGTCAAGAGGATTTTCCGCTACCTTAGTGGCACTTTACATCTTGACTTGTTTTATCCCAAGGGGGGATCATTTCCGCCTAGCTTACATGCTTTTTTGAACTCAGATTGGGCTGGTTGTTTTGACATGTGAGAGTCCACAAGTGGTTTTTGTTTCATGCTTGGTAGTTCATGTATATCATGGTTGAGCAAGAAGCAACCTACTGTGGCCACTTCGAGTTGTGAGGCTAAGTACAGGGCAGTCTTCACAGCTATGGTTGAGTGTGTATGGCTTAGATGCCTTATGGCTGATTTGGGTGTTGGACAAGACACTGCCAACACTATCTACACTGACAGTCAGAGTGCATTGGCAGTTGCAAGGAACCTAGTTTTTCATGCTCGCACAAAGCACATTGAGGTGCATTACCACTATGTCAGGGAGAGGCTCTCAGTAGGAGAGATCAGCTTGGCTTACGTGCCAACACAGGACAACCTTGCAGATCTTTTTACAAAGGCATTGTCTCATGAGAAGCTTGAAGCTTTCCGCAAAGCTTTGGGCTTACTCCCTTTTGTGAACTGATCATTTCCTCAGGGCATGGCACTTCCCTTTACTCATGTGCCAGCTCTCGTTCACTGCATCACTCCAGGGGGGATTTGTTACCATATACATGTGGTAGTGATGTGTGTGAACACAGTAGGACCGCCGGGGCATTTTTTCCCTCTTTAGGAGGTTTTTTCCCCCGTGCATTGGATATACGGCCATTCATTCTAGGGCTATCTATCTTTCTATTGCACACTGAGTAAAACACTCTCAATTGTGTGCCTTGAGCTTCCTTCGTCTTCTCCAAGCTGTGTGTGTTTCTCTGCAACCCTAATTCCAACATCCACATTGGCATGCTCTTCAATTGTTATCAGAGCGTAGGGGGATTGGAAACTTCAACCTTGACATTGTGTCAAGAAGTAGAAACAAGACTTTTTGTAGCTCATTTTTTCCATTTTGAGACTTAGAAACACCGTTTTCTACTTATCTTCGCCATATGGGGTCAGATAGATGTGATCCAAGAGTCTAAGTTGGGATTTCGGCACATAAAAAACATGATGGTGATGTTTATTTTTTGAAATTTTGTTCAACATTACAACAAGTGTAGTAATAGGTTTGTTATGCCACAAAATACTTTTCGTGGCATATCTCTCACATGCAAATTCGGATATATATGATTTAAGAGCCTATGCCAAGGTTTCTCAATGTTTTGGATGCATTAGAAATAGTAGAATTTTTAAATCATGAAAATTGAACTTTTTGCAATAAGTTCTACGCATAGACATATTGACAGTTGGACTCCTACACTACAAAGCATTATGTATTTTGCATCTCTGGATATGTATATCACTGTGATGCTATTTGGGAGATGATTTACCTCGCATTTGTGTATACAAGTTGTGTTGATTTGGGATGTGGATTTTGGATTGATACACATTCGCATGCGATTTTGTACACATTGAGATTGTGTGGGATTTTAGAGAGGTTGTAGCACTTGGTTTAGTGCTTCTCAGTTACGTATGTATATGTGGATACTAATTGAGCTAGCGACAGCTCACAAGTGATATAGATTCACAAGTATACACATTACGGATAGGTGGAGTTGTCCAGAGAGTCACTCATGCAAGAGTGAGCTTCGTTGCCATAGTTTTGGTGGTTTATGTAGGTTGATAATCCTATGGTCAATTTGACCTAGCATGATTTGTGATTTTAGACAGGTTTGCCTTTAATAGGTTATGCGCTTTGTTCAAATCCAATAGTTTGAGCTCTTAGTGAGTTTGACTTGATGTATGATAGATTGTGGACTGAGATTTGGTCTTTGTTTATGTGCATAGCCTAGTTGGCTTCATAGATTTTGTGTATGTTGGTTTTTGGTGACATTTTTTGAGATTTTACTCAAATACAGGGAAAACACTATCGGATTTCTTCCAAGTTTTTGCCATAGTTGCTATGTATTTGCGTTCCCTCTTTGATGCCTTACTGGTTGAGTGTGAGTCCCACATTGATAGTGATTGAGTTTGACACTCATTTGGAGAGGTTTTTCGTCACTTTTGGACACAAATTTAGTGTTCTTTTATCCACTCTCTCACACATTTGTGTGCTTCTCATATGCTCGTAGTGGCTACAGGTTACAAGTTATGGCTACAGGTTACAAGTTATGCATTGTTCCAATCAGTAAATATTCCAATCATTAATCTACTACTTACACGTTATAGATAGTCATAAGTTAGAGGTTCTACAAGTTTTGTTGGTTACAAGTTATGCACTCTTTTCGATCAACGAATATTTCGATCACGAATCTACTGCTTACACGTTACAAGTAGTCACAAGCTAGGTAGAGCTACATTGAGCT
The DNA here is from genome assembly GCF_014529385.1 of Adiantum capillus-veneris. Lineage (NCBI taxonomy): Eukaryota > Viridiplantae > Streptophyta > Polypodiopsida > Polypodiales > Pteridaceae > Adiantum > Adiantum capillus-veneris. The sequence goes on from NC_140954.1 coordinate 117,364,514, forward strand.
ACATATTGCATATGAATTATTCAGAATTAAGATTGTGTAGTGGTTGAGGTGATCTCCCACTTTGGCATCTTTGATGTGATTTATGATTGACATTTTGCTCAGTTCATAAGGGAGAATCTGTTGGATTTATCCCAGGATTTCTCACCATACACCTTTTGATGTATGTGCTAATTTTGGTTGCTTGACATCCATTTAGAAAATATGTGTGACAATTCAGAGTCTGCAAAGACGAGTCGTGAGAGACGAAGATCTCGCTCATGCCGATACTTGCATTGTTGGCATTGTGGTCGCATAGGACACATTAGGCATTGTTGTTTCAGAGTATAAGGTAGCACAGAGATGTATGCATGATGCATGTGAGGTTTTGACATAGTCTATAGAGGTGGCTTCATCTGCAAGTGACAATGATGTCACATTTACCTCTAGTGTTCCACTTACTTATATGTGTGGCATAGGTGACATTTCTTCTCGTTGGTTGCTAGATGAGGATGCAATCTTCCACATCACACCATGTTGCAAGAGTGGTTTAATACCTTCTCTAGTGGGAGGCTTGGCCATGTGCACTTGACCAATGGTTTGGGGTTTGACATTGCAGGAGTAGGAGATGTATGCTTGTCATTATCGAGTGGTGTAGATTGTGTAGACATTGATCTCAATAAGACACGTAGCATATTGTGGTTATGTACTATTTAGAAAGTAGTTATTCTAGATGGATTGCACATTGCTAATGATTGCAAAAGGAGCTGAATATGGATTCTCTGCTCCATTGGACATATTTGAGGTTCTAGATGGTTTGGTCTTGATTGTGTCATTGACATGTGGCATGCAAGAGATGATACATGTCTCCTTCACAAGTGAGCTCTGGTATGCTTAGGAGATAGAGCATGTAAATGTGTAGGACATATTAGTGGACTTTGTAGAGATGAAGGTGGAGCAGGATTGCTCCAATGAGACACATCAGGTGCCGTCAAAGTCTGTGCAAATAGAGATAAAGCAGGTCCGCTCCCTCAAGACACAAGCAAAGATGATGGACATGGAATTAATTGATATGCTCATGTGAGATGCTGATGGATTGATGCTAAGGAGATGCCAAGACACATAGTTCCATCTATAGATAAGAGGGATGTAGCCATCTCATTGTCGACGATGACACATCCATACAAGATGAGTAGCCTTGATGATGGAGTGTATGTAGTTAGCACTAAGGACATTGATACAACCAAGTTCACATAGATTTTGTCAGTGTTTGGGTGTCTCATGCATGGCCTACTAGTGCCGAGGCCTAGCCTAGCACCTGCAATCGGAGAATTTGTAGCATCGATTGTTAGTCCTTTGATGACTGACACTAGCATGATGCATTGTGGAGCTATGTAGACCATACAAAGATGTTTGTGGGATTTGCATGCAAGCTCTTGCGTAGATTCACATGCTTGCTTATCATTAGAGCTGATATGATTGCATGTAGACTAGAGTGAGCAAGCCGATGAGCATCGGATGAGACATTCTCTCACCTATTTCTTGTATATTATTAGTTTAGCTAGTAGGACCCACTTATTAGCACATTCCCCTCTGAGTTGGAGTATGTTGGGTAAAGGCGGCATGTGCCTTGTATTAGGGTCAAACGCCGGATTTTTGTCCCCCCACTGACTTCACTGACCATTGATCTTATTCTTTCTATATAAAGAATAAGGGGTTTCACTCATTCTAGCAGTGATTACTCCACCCACACGCATAGTCTATCACTCTATACTCATTGCACACAGATTCTACATTGGCGCGCTCTTCATTTTGGTCACTGATTGATCAAGTTTATATGCACACTAGTTAGAAACACCCTTTATGAATAATATCAACGTTTTTCATTGCTTTTATGCTCATCTATTCTTAAATTTTTTATCTAAATGCACAGGAAACTTTGTGGAAGTCTTCCCAATTTTTGTTATAGTTTTGACATTTGGAAATTATGGCTTCTATTCCTAAGAAAGACATTTACAAAATTTAAAAGTTTGATTGTACAAACTTCTCCATCTTGAAAGAAGAAAAATGTAAAATGTGTTGATTTAGCAAAGCCAATTAGAGCCATTGTTGAAACATGAAGAGGGTTACACAAATGCCCAATGAAAATTACTTGATACAAAAGCAAGATCTACCATTCATTTATACCTTGCAAAGTCAGTGCTCTTTACTATTGTGGGTGAAGCCACCACTCACGATTATGACAGAAGTTATGCAACACTTATGAGAGCAAGAACACTAGTATAACAAAGTTTACTTGATGAAAAAGCTTTATGAGCTTTGGATGAAGGAAGGTGGTACTGTTTCAAGACACTTGAAATGAGTTGAGCATAATTTTTAGTCAATTGACTTTGTAAGGACTTAATTTCAACGATGAAGTACAATTTATTTCTTAGTATGTTTTTTACCCTCCTCGTGGGATACAATTTGTACAACACTAAGTAATTTGGCACCTACTGGCAAGCTTGTTTTCAATAATCTCGATGGTAGTTTGCTCACTAAAGAAATTTGAAAGAATCTTTAAGCCTATCAAGCCTAGGGATGCTTTATGTTGCTCATTCTCATAAAGAGGAAGGTCACACTTATGATCATGCCAACTCTAGGGATAGCAGAAACTCTTGTAGTAAGTCTTGTGGTTATATGCATGGATTGTTGTGCTGCATACAAAGACACAAAGTCTCAAGAGACTAAGAAGATTGACAGTGATGCAACGGGCAAGGCTAAGATTGAGGAAATCAACATTGTAAGACTCACAATGTTTCTAAGATGACTTATACCCAAAACATCTTGGTTTTCACCTTAGATTTCACTGCAAATACTATTGCCACACAAGATGCCAGTTATTCTCACAACTGGATGATAGATTTTGGTGCAAGATTCCATGTGGTTTTCATCTTATGCAAAGGGCTAAGGAATGGGCAAATTGGGTGATTCTCATGCACTTGAGATCATTGGAATTGACGGCATAAATCTATTACTTCCAACGTGTCATGGAATTTATGCCAAATAATCTCGAGCATGTGCTTGCACTAGCTAAGAGTTTGATCTTTGTTTAATAGATAGATGACTTGGGATACACAACTACGTTTAGGAACAATTCATGGATTGTAGAGAAGATAAATTGTTGAAAAGGAAATTGTCTTTTTCATTTAAGCCAAAAGGAAATGAAAACTTTAGCATGTTTTGATTATTTGCTAGTTACAGTGTTTTTTCTATGCTTGAACATTGTATTTATGACAAGCAAGCTACAATTGTTCATTTTCCATTGAATAGAAGGCCTATTGAGTGACTAGAGTTTGTACAAAGTGATGTATGTGGTCACATGCCAACCAAGTCTCTAAGGGGGTTTACCCACTTTCTAACATTAATGGATGACTCTACATAAAGGTGTGGGATAACACTATGAAGCATAAGGATAAGGTATTTGCTATGTTTTTTAGTTTTTTGCAATTGTTAAGGATCAATCAGACAAAAATCTTAAGAGCTTGAGGATTGATACTGGTGGGAAATATGTCTTGAAAGGCTTGATAGACTTGTATGTGCAGAGAGGGATTGGGAAACAATTTATTGCACCATACACACTTTCCCAAAATGGAGTAGCTGAGTGTATGAATTGCACTATTCATGAGCATGTTACAGCTATGTTTTCCATGACAAATTAGACACAAGGCTTTTGGGCTAAAGTTGTTTTGACTATGACTCACATCATCTCTTCCTCGTGTCCTCCCTTCACCTTTATCTTCTGTGTGTCATCTTCCTCAAGCAATGGAGTCCACCTGGTCTAAACACCGTAGCACATCCATTGAAATTATTACCACCTATGCCACATTAAACGAGCACAAATAGTGGATCCCAATATCCATATCCAAGGGTAGTTGGATTATAATGAAAAGAGCATCAGAAGAAAAGTCTCTTCAAAAAACCAAATTTTGTCATATCTAAAAAACTTAGGTTTTTTGGAGCCAAAAAGACAATAAAGGAAGTTTGAAGCATGTTTATGTTAGGAAATAAGACGTAGCTAAATAGATTTTTGAGTAGATTACTTAATGGAGGGAGATAGATTTCACACACAAGAGATTATAGAGTAGAGAGAGAGAGAGAGTACACACGGTATACGTGGTTCACCCAATGTGGGCTACGTCCACGGGAAAGCAGCCACTCAATGGCTTTAGCACTTCAACAAGAAGTAGTTTACAAAGGGATTAAACCCTTGATAGAGCTCCCGCCTTGCTTCACTCTCACCACCTCACACTCACCTTGTTGCATCAACTTCACACTATGAAATGTGTGTAGAAATGGCCTCCTTTTATAGGCCAAAAGGGCTGCCCTCTCTTATGAGAGGCAGCCATGTGTAGCCGCCCTTGTGCGAATAAGTCCAAATCGGACCCTCCAATCCGCCCATGTGTGGCCGCCCTTGAGAAGACAAGTCCGCTTTTGAATTCGGCCACCGGCCACCGGCCAACCGACCGGTTGTTTTTCGACCACTTTCCGGCTGCCGTCCGGCCATAATATTCCGGCAAAATGGAATATTCCGGCGCCTCCGCCCCCGAGGCCTCTAAAGTTGCCCCTGATTCTTGTCCGTGAAAATTTTGGTTTCCGGTGAGTGATTTTCCTTCACGCACAATGGCTTATCCTCATAATGGGGGCTTTACAAATGTGCGCTTTTACCACACAAAATTACAAGGGTAAATCAGGCTCCATACTTAACAGTTTACATGCACAAGGAGATTCATCTCTGTCCCGGGAGCACCAATCTTTCTATGCACAAAGATAATCGTAAGTGATTCATATGGTGATTTTTATTTTCACTTTGTTTTGGGTTGTTTGTGGTACTTTTATCTTATAATTGTTATATTTTTTTCACTTGTTTTGTGCTACTATGCTTCTTACATATATTTGTCCCTAAAGCATACAGGAATGACAATTAGTGGAGTGTGCCATGGACATTTTGGGTGCCTAGCACAGCTACATTAGGGAGGAGCTTTACAAAGGGAGAACTCATGGGTAGCGGGTATTCTTATGATCATTCTTGTGTTCTAGGACATTGATATGTGGATGAACAATGAACAAATGGACACCTTGAAGATGAGATCCATATGCATATTGCACCAAATGAGCCAAGATCTACACAATGCATAGACAAATATTTCTTCAACTTTTGCTTTTGAGATAAATAGAAAGGTGTGTAGATAGTGATGTCTTTTTGTCTACCATTATTTGCTTATATGAGGTATAGTCTAACTTTTCTTTTTTATAATATGTCTTGCAAGTCGTCCTGATAAGGATTGGGAGAAATTTCTATGCTAAGAAGTGCCAGAAGGGATTACCCATCTACTACCAAGCTAAAGCCTACTCCTTAGTTAGAGTTCTAAACTATTGCTAGTGTTGTTGGCAGCTTGTATCAATTGTTCCCTACAATTGGCATTTTGTACAAAAATATTTTGATATCAATGACAATTAACTTTGACAATTACTTGTTTGGTGCAAATGTTTCATCTTGTTGGTTTCCATTTTGTAAAGCTTTTCTGTGCATGTATAAAAAATGTGTGCCAATGTCATGCCCTTAATATTGTATGGCTTTTGTATATTGAAATAAAGAAAGTGCTATCATACCACAGTCTTGCCATGCCCATGCTTCACACTATAAATAGCTCAAGTAACTTTCCAAAAATCACCCATTCCCACTTACAATGGGTAATACATATAGAAATATGGATAAGGATACATTATCCCCTTCCTCACTTCCTATGAGCAAGAACAAGGAGAAGAAGAAAAAGAGAAAAAGGGATGAGGAAAAGACCATAGAGGAGGAAATAGAAGAGAAGGTAGAGGGGCATACTTTGAGCCAGTTTGCATCATCTCAACTTTTAGGCCCTTCAGGTGGAGATCTAGAAGATGGCATGGATTATATTTTGGGACTTGACATGCTAATTTCAACAAAATTAGATGGGACTAAAAATTCAAAGACATATCCAAGGGCTACCACAATTGCAACAAAAACTTAGAGAGTTGAGACTATATTGGGAGTTACACTTTTGGAGACGATGCAATTATAACTCTCGACATTCTTTAATTTCCTTTGTATTTGTCTAAGCCAAAGCTTTGTCCTCTTTCTTCTAGATGTTTAGCAAGGATTGTAGGTTCTTTACCTTCTCCTTGCTTTCTTGAAGTTGATGATTAAGAGAATCCTTGAAAAAATTCTATGTGTGTGTGTGTGTGTTTTTTTTACAGGTTGGTGACATTTCTTCAAGTGCTTCTTGCTCAAATAGACTGCATGTGAGTGCTCTGTCATTCTCTTTTCTTGCATACACACACACATTCACATAAACATGCACGCAAATAAATAAAAATGCACATTAGTTTGTCAACAATCTAAACACACTATGTACGGCGCACACACACATTTTCCAAACAAAGAATTAATTGAAAAAAAAAATGTTTTCTCTAAACTTTATTCATTAAAAATCATCATTTAAAAAGAAAGATAATGGCATTTGATCATTAAAAAGAATAATTATTTTGATTTATGCCATTTTATAATTAGTTTCGTTGTTTTTATGTAAATTAATTTAGAAATTAATAAATTATGTTGTTTTTTTAATTGTGACTTGTTGTAGGTGTTGTAAATGTAAATTGGAAAGTTTATAGTGTTAGATTCTAATTACCTTGATTAGCTTTAAGCGTTTTGCAAATTGTCGATCGGCATTGTTATGTCAATCGACCGTTTATGACAAATCGAAGTTATGTCAATCGGACATAGTTGCCCGCTTTGGGCTATTCACTTAATTAGGGTTAGCCCCTTAACGTTATCCCTTTAGGTAATTAGTCGCTTAACCACTTAGGACTAGTCCGTATTTAGGCCGTTGAAGGCTAGCTGCTTAGGGCTAGTTGCTTAGGTATTCAATCGCTTAACCGAGCTGTTTAGTCCTACCCGCTTCGTTATTTAGCCTCTTAGCCGCTCAGGGCTAGTCGCTTAGGTCTAATCGAGATTCATATGGCTTAGGACTTGCCACTTAAGGATAGACCCTTAGCTATTCAGTCACTTGAATGCTTAGGACTGGTCCGTATTCAAGGCGTTGAAGGTTAGACGCTTAAAGCTAGCCGCTTAGTGTTAGCCACCTGTGGCTAGAGCTAGCTGCTTAGGTATTCAATCACTTAGCCACTCCACTTAGTCCTACCTCCTTCTTAATTTAGCCTCTTAACCGCTTAGGACTAGTCACATAGGGCTAATCGATATTCACACCACTTAATTAGGGTTGGCCGCCTAGGGCCAACCACTTAGGTATTTAGTCACTTAACAATGCCGCTTAGGCCTACCCGCTTCATTATTTAGCCGTTTAACCGCTTAATTAGGGCTTGTCGCTTAGGGCGAATCGTTATTCAGACGGTCTGCTTAGGGTTTATGTCTTAGGTAGGGCTAGTCACTTATGTGCTTGGTCGTACGAAGACGCTCAAGGTTTAGTTTCTAGGATATGACTGTGTTTTGACGGTTAAAGTAGAAAAAACACAAACCGACTTCACAAATGGCTTCTGTACTTCAAAAATGCAAACGGATTTTGACAAACAAAGTAAAATAATGCAAGCGGATTTCAAAACACAATAATAGACTTTAGAAATGCAAATGAATTCAAAAAACACAAATGATCTTCAAAAATGGTGAGACTGGCATGTATTAGATCGACCCGTATTAGATCGGTCCATTAGTAATCCTCATGTACTAGATTAGGATTTGTATTGGATCTACGTACATGCATTGTCATGTAGACATGGGTGTGTACTTATGTCAGACCCTTGAATATAGGCATTGACCAACAAAGACGAGATTATTCCTCGGTGGTCCTGATCTCCGTGCACCTCTAGACCGAGGTGTGCGGGGATTAGGCATGGCTAGAGAATGTGAGGTAGTTAGAGCTAGTGAAAAATGGCAGACAAAATACAAACGAGCTTCAAAAAAGCAAGCAAACTTCCGAAATGTCTTGTCTACTTCAAAAACGCAAATGGACATTGACAAACGAAGTAAAATAACACAAGGGGACTTCAATGACGCAAATAGACTTCAGAAATGCAAACAGATTCCAAAAACGCAAATGATCTTCAGAAATGGAAGTCTATAGAGGATTGGTCCGTATTAGATTAGTCCATTTAAGTAATCCACAAGGACTAAATTAGGGTTTGTAGTGGATCTACATACATGCATTATCATGTAGACATGGGTGTGTACTTATGTTGAACCCTTGAATATAGGTATTGATAAAAAAGGACGAGATTATTACCATGTGGTCTTGATCTCCATGCACCTGCAGACCAAGGTGTGCGGGGATCGGGCATGGCTAGAGAATGTGAGGTAGTTAGAGCTAGCGAAAAATGGTAGAAAAAATACAAAAGAACTTCAGAAACACAAACGGACTTCAGAAACGGCTTGTGTACTTCAAAATGCAAATGGACTTCAATAAACAAAGTAAAATAATGCAAACGGACTTAAATAACACAAATAGACTTCAAAAACGCAAATGCATTCAAAAAATGCAAATGATCTGCAGAAATGGCAGTCTGTAGAGGATCGGTACATATTAGATCGGTCCATTAAGTAATCCGTATGCACTAGATTAGGGTTTGCGCTGGATCTACGTACGTACATTGTCATGTAGACATGGGTGTGTACTTATAACAAGAGTGATTTGTTAATTTGTTGCATCATTGGTAGATAAATTATGGGCGATAGGATGGCGTGTCCTTGTGCGCGATGCAAGCATCAGATCTTTCAAAAACGAAAAATCAGCGATCAATGCATACGCAATAACAGTCTCTTTTCTGTAGAGAAACTACAAGATCTGCGTTATTGATCTCATGGTCCGGAGGTAATAGATCAACCCCTACCAATAGATATTGCTCCAATTTCATCACAAAGAAGGCGATTATCAAATGAATAGCCAGCGATGGAATCTACCCCACCAATACTTGATACCACATTCCAAGAAGTTGAGATGGAGTAGATGTTAAATGTGTTCTTTGACATGGACCCCATCATTGAAAACCAAAGTAGCGACAGCATTCAAGGCAACACTACGAATCAACCTCAATCATCCCGTCCATATCGAAGGCATGAGAGAATTGAAAAAGAGGGTGAGATGATGCAGACTCTTGCACATATTACTTTACAATGGCACAAAAGTTCTTCGTACCGCTTTGGCAATGCTTAATTTACAGTCTGTTTGTGGGTGGTCTAACACGAGTGTCAACAGAGATTTTTAGATAAATATAGTGTATCCTAAGCATCAATCCAAATTAAACTTCAATAATATGATCATTGTGTTCACTTGTTGATATAATGATAGGTTGCTCAACGAGCAAATCTTGTCTGAAGGCAATCATATGTCCCCACCCGTCCAACCACTAAAAAGCTTCTTACTAACTTGCACTTGGATTACCACAAAATACATGCATACCCTAATGATTTAATACTCTTTCGCAATGAGTATGTGAATTTGGAACAATGTCCCAATTGTGAATCAAACAGGTATAGAGAGGACACACAAGGAAAATTTTTCCATGCAAAGATCCTTCCACACTTTCCTATCATTCCAAAATAAAGAGAATGTTTAGGTGCACGTCTATAGCTGCTTTGATGATGTGGCATACAAATACAAGATCCACAGATGATGTGATGCAGATGTCCGCTGACTCTTGTGCATGGAACCACATAGAGGAAAGATGGTCTACATTTAAGGACGAGCCTCATTGTATCCATTTTGGTATGCCAATGGATGGAGTAAACCCATTTGGATTACGGAGTTCATCATGGAGCACGTGGCCTATTTGCTTGGTTAATTATAATCTTCCACCATGGCTAGCTATCAAGAAGGACCATCTATTGTTATCATTGGTCGTCCTAGAAAAGCACAAGGCAAAGAACATGGATGTCTATCTGGCATCACTTATAGAAGATCTTCAAATCTTATGGATAGGGATCAATGTGGTTGACATGTCCCAACCAATCGAACGGCGAAATGTCTATGTGCAAGGCACTCTCATGTGGAACATGTACGATTGGCCAGGCTTTGGCGAGTGTTCACGTAAGTATCTTTGAAACCCTCACATATATGTTATTCTTGACCATGCCAACACTTTTATTTCATTTTTATGATGTTTCAGGCTTGACTTACTCTAGCAATCATTAATGTCCAAAATGTGGTCCTCGACTTGGCTTTGGTCACTCTGACCATTTGAGCAAGACAGTTTACAAGGAGCATGGTAGATTTTTTCTTGAAGGACATGAGCTACATGAACCAAACATATACAAACATGATATGCATCCACTAAAAGCAAGCGATTGGGAGAACATGTGGCTGGAGAGGGGAGATTTCAAGCACCTGGCATGATGAGACTTTCTATTCTCCATGAACTCTCGTATTGGAGTGACCTACTTATTTATCATCTACTTGAACCAATGCACATTTTTAAGAATGTGGGGGAGATCCTATGGAAGACCATCATTGGAAAAAGGGAAATGCCTGAGATGTGGCCTTGACTTAAACCCAATGGAAAGTTTGCTATACCAAAAGGTCCATGGGTTTTGAGTCGTGCAGAAGAGCAACAAGTGAAGAAGACTATATCTTCATTCAAGACTCCCACTGGGTGCATGCGATGTTTGAAAATGGCTTTTACTAAAGATGAAAATCTTAGGGGTCTTAAGTCCCACGATTGGCAAAATATTTTACAGTTTATCTTACCAATTGCCATAAAGGATTGTCAAATAGATGACATCAGAAGAACAATCTATAAAATCAGTGAGTTGGTACGTTGGATCGTATCAAAAGAGATAGGAAAGACAACATAGATGCAACTCGCTTAAATGCTATCAAAGCAGTGTGTATGGTGGAGAAGTACTTCCCAACAAATATTCTTACCATCCAAATTCATTTACTTTTTCATGTGGTCGATGAAATTACAATTATTGGGGTAGTCCATAGCAGGTGGATGTTCTTCTTTCATGAAGACTTTAAAGGAGTTCTTTCTTCAAAGGGCTTGCCCAGAGGGTAGCATGGTTGAAGGATGGCTTGTGCAAGAGTCTCTTGTTCTCATCAATGAATTTTTGGGTTCAATTGATCCAGAGATGCCCGAATGTGGACCATTGAGGTCAACGTCAAGGTGACAGGGGACGAGCCGCAAAGACAAGGTGGATATCACAATGCAAAAAAAGGTTATGAGATTTTGTCTTCTCAACTCAGAGGTCCTACAAAAGTGGCTAGAGAGGTGTGAAGGGAAAAAGCAACAATGCTTGAGAGATTGCTTGTAATTTAAGCGCAATCGTGCCACTAGAAACCTTTGTTTTCTAGATCATCTTCAGAAATTGCTTGACTTTCCTATTAGGCGGTGGCTGGATGCGGCAATTTCGGAGGCAAAGAAGAATGGAGTGTTGATTACGGAAGAAGAAGAGGAGATGTCAAGGGGTTGAGATTGGCATATAAATGTTTTCACAACTTTTTTTTGCAGATCCATATGACCACATTACTTTAGTAACTTTAAATTTGTTTAATTTTTGTGGATGCAGTATCACAAAAATAGAGCTTTGTGGTCGCATGGGGGGAGACACTTTAGAGTGCAACAGATAGACGAACAAAGGGTCACCTTCGACAATGGGGTTAGGGAAAGCTTTGTCCAAGAAAACCAGAGTAGTGCAAAGGATGAGAACAGAGAGACTAGCCAGCTTGAATACTTTGGCTACATCCAAGACATCTTGAAGATTAGCTTTAGGAAGTTTGATATTTTTATCTTTGATGTCAAGTGGTTCAAAGTTATTACTAGTGGCCCTAATGCAACTGTGCACAAAGATAAGAGTGGATTGATTCAAGTGAAATCTAGGTGGGTGTGGATAGATGTGTGAGATACATTCGTACTTTTGCAGCATTGTGAACAAGTTGTGTTCACAATAGATCCACTATGGAAAGAAAAGGACAAAAAAGATTGGTCTAAATCACACTGGCTCTATGTTGTTTAGGTTGCTCCATGGAGCAAGCAAGTGTGTGAAGGATTGAAGGTTGAGGTCAAACAGCTTCATGACCAAAGTACACACCCAACGGATGATGTAATTGAGGATTTCAAGTTGGAGATCAGTGGTGAGCAGATGCCTAAACCACATAGAGATGAGCTCTCAAATACAAAGGTTGATGTGATGAAGAAGTGGAGTTTGATAATGAAGATGTAGAAGTACAGATTGAGATAGATATCTTTGGTGCATTAGCTCTCATAGAAGATGAGAGATTGACTACTGATTTTTGCTAGGAACTCTTTTGTAAAACTCTTTTAATTAGTCTACAACATTGGATAGATATAATAAGTTGCGTTGCAGCTTCATTTTTTTGTTATTTTCATTAATTTTAAGCTATTCTTTTAAGGATGTGTGAACTACGTATTGTATCTGTGTTATTTATGTATTTTGTAGCCATGGCTGATGATGACGATACATACTCTCCTAGTTTTAGTTTTTTAGTCACTCAGGCCGGCATGTCACCCGGGAAGATGGGTTCTTTTTTGTCACAGTTCACACTAGAGCAAGTTTCTTATGCACAGAACCTTTTTGGGGAGTTGGTCCCTCTAGACCTAGTACGGCCATCCCTACACCTAGGACGAGTGTGCCCCCTGCACTAACGGCTCGTTCTTCTTTGAGACAAGGTAGGCGTCTTTCTGGAGGTGATGGTTGTTGTGGTAGCGGTTCTATCGATGCGTACACACCACCGAGAGAGTATCCACCACTCTCTTTAGTAGATAGTTCACCAATTGGCACACCACGTATAGCTTGAGGATCACATGAGCATGATCCTAGCAAGGTGTACAAGACCAGGGATGGAGTTTTTGTGGCAGATAGGGTCAAAAAGGCCATGGGACAGAGGATTTGGCAGCTCTGTATAGTTGAATTTGGCCACTTGATGATGGATATTTGGGATGATCACAATGATGAAGGAAATAATTACATCGTCAAGGCCGTTCATAAAGAGTACACGCCGGCAGAGGGGTGTTATTCAATCTCGAATGGCTAGATCTTGAGTGTGACACGCCATCAGTTAAAGGTGAGAGATAGGTACAAGGACAACAATCCAAAGACGGCATGGTTGGACGCAGAGGAGTGGGCGGGGATTGTACGAGAGGCACATGATAATCCTCATAGATTCAGTAGCAGAGAGATGCAATTAGAGCATGCTTGGAGTCTAATGGAGCGTCACATCTTAGGAGTGGGGGCTACAACACTCTTCGGTATGAGTTTGTAAGTATTATACGTACACTTTGAATTGGCAATTATGTCTATACTATGCCCTTTGACACGCCGAGAGGAGAAGTATGGGTACAAGCATGGACTTGTGGATCTTTTTACCCAGTTGCAGGAGGAGGGAGAGGCCATCGACTGGGAGGCATTACCATGAGGGTGACATCCTCCATATATGTTTTTTGTTTGTAGTTGTGGTCATCTTGATGACCATATTCATTGTATACATGTACAATTTGATGTTTATGTTTATGGTTTTGCATTTCGATTACAGTTATGATTATGGTATGGCAATCAGGTTATGGTTATGGTTTTGCAATTATGGTATGGCAACCATGTTATGTTTATGGTATAGCAATCTAGTTATGGCTATGGTTTTGCAATTATGGTATGGCAATCATGTTATTGTTATGGTATGGCAAGCAGGTTATGGTTATGGTTATGGTTTTGCAAGTATGTTTTGACAATTAGGTTATGGTTATGGTTTTGAAATTATGGTATGGCAATCATGTTATGGTTATGGTATGGCAAGCAGGTTATGGTTATGGTTTTGCAAATATGGTTTGGAAATCAAGTTATGGTTATGGTTTTGCAATTATGGTATGGAAATCATGTTATGATTATGGTATGGGAAGCAGGTTATGGTTATGGTTTTACAAATATGTTTTGGCAATCACATTATGGTTATGGTAAGCAATCAAGTTATGGTTATGGTTTTGCAATTATGCTATGAATATGATAACAATTTTTGAATCATGTTACATTTATGGTTTGAGAATCTTCTTGTCGCTATGGTTACAATTTTCAAATCATGGTACAATTCTTACTTGAAAATGTTAATAATGTTATACTTACGATTTTCAAGTCATATTTTGTTACGATTAAACAATCTTCATGTCGTTGTGCCTATGGTTCGGGAGTCCATGTTATGGTTATGCTTTTGGAAAGTTGACCCACCTGCAATAGCCATAATGCCATCTATGAGATCTTTGAATCTTTCAGCTGGCCATTGTAGATTGCTCTCCAAACCACGTGTGTTGTCCAAGATACACAATCCTACAAGGGTAGGATTGTTTAGATGGCGCTCTAAGTAAGATCTTCCCTCCATTTGAAGACTGACAACATATATATACCATGGAAGATCTATAATTGAATCTGCTTTGTCTTTCACAATGTTGATCATCCACTGGATATTCTTGCCTCTTCTAGAAAATCAATCTTCTTTGTACCATGTTGTAGTTGTGATGTCAGCCAAGTATCACAAAGTGTCAAGAAATGGGAGTAAAATATATCATTAATGTTGTATTCGATCTTGTTTCAGTTACTTGATACGTTCAGTCACGTCCAATACACTCGGTGTGTCCTTTGCACCCTTAGACAAGACAATCATTCCAGTCTCTATATATGTTTGAATCTTTTCTACTTCATCTTCGTCTAGACCACATAAATATCTAAAACTATGGCTGGCGGCTTCTTATTCTCTCTCTCTAATTACTCTACGACCTTCAGCCATCGATCATAAATAGGATCAGAGTAAGTGACCATATGAGCTTGTTTGGTGATGAATGATGCACCATCAAAAATCCTTGCCATTTTGAGAAATGCCTTCCAAACCAAAAAAAATAAAATATAAGTATTTTAGTTGTTCTCTCATTATATAACCACGAGGGAGAAAGAAAAAGAAAACTTACATTCCAAGGTGTGTGAGATTCTGTACCTTTCTTTTCTCCAATGTTTGGACATGATAGGCGGTTTTGAAATATCCACTGACTATGAAGATGCTTGAGAATGTCACTGTAAGGTTGCTTAACATATAGCGCTTTGGCCTTCTCCTTTGCTATGGCTGATATGGTTGTTGCAACTTGTGGGGATGGATCTACAACAATCCGGGCCTTTCTTTTCTCATAAACTTATATTAGATCCTGGGAGCCACCATCCTTTTTCATTTCTTGAAATCTTAACATTTTGGCTACATAAATTGAGTGTTTTCCATCAATGATCCAAAACTTGTATTCAACAAGTATTTCTTCTTCTACCTCACTACGTGTCATTAGAACTCCAGACTTTTGGCCACAATTTTTTACAAGAATTAGATAAGCACATGATGAAGGCCGATTTGCACTTGCTCCAAAGAAGAGCATACAATTTTGTACTTGATCAAGCTTTACTTGATGACAATTATAATGATTAGGAGCAAGAAAACAATTAGTGACAGGAATCTCGCACTCCTTATACTTGAAAGGGATGTATGCCGAATACTTTTCCATGCCTCCTGTAGCACTCTTCTTTGCTTTTTGGACCTCGTTTTCTAAGTGATCAGGCTCCACAAACCTTAATAAGGTTTGATTGCTTGTGTCCTTTGATCTCAAAATGGCCTTATCTACATCTGCAACACCAGTTGTTGTAACACCCCTTGCATTTTTAGTTGTGGTCTTCTTATTTGATTTCTTATTCTGCACTTGCTTGCCTTTTAAAGAAATATTAATTGCATCTTGTAGCCTATCTGAGTGATATCAAATAAATCTTCATTAACATCCCAACCTCGTGAAAACATTGTCTCTTCCTTGTCTTTGACCATTTTTTCAACGACATAGCAATTTGCCAATAGTTGGTACTCATTATTTTCAGGTATCCCAATGTTAATGCACTCAATGTCAGGATGTCCTTCAAATGTTGAAACCTTGCAGAGACTACCTACCCTAGATCATCAAATCTATTCTCATCTTCGTCACTAGCCACAAAGGCATGCACTTTATGAAATTGTGCACCTTGCACTCCATAAACGTTTAAGTACCATTTTCTCTTATCATCACTTGCAAAGTCAACATTAACAAGAACCGTCACAGATTTTGTTTTTGAACCATTTTTTCTCTGAAATCAAAGAAAACACAAATAACTAGTTAGAATCTATAATGACACATTGAATGTAATAATGCTTTGAAAGCATATAAAACTTAATTGACACATAACATTTTAATACATTCTTCAAGACTTTTAGATTCTAAATGAGTCTATAGATCAGCCCACACAAAGTGGAAATGCATTTTTCACAAAAGCATAACCGCTCAACACAATGCAAAGGAAAACTAGCTGATCAAACACCTGCCACCAAATCTATGGCAAACATTGCATAAAGCGCATAACTCTCTACTAAAACCAATAACTATTCATGCATAAATAGTGACCATATGCAATGAGAGCGCACCAAAATGACCATCCGCATAGACACAAGCCAAAACTTGGCTAAAACAACTCTCGAGCACCTGTCACAAAATGCATAAAACCTGGCAAAATTCACTAGAGTCTCCTTTGTAACTGGAGCAAAATCTCAACCATAAAACCGCCTCCAAGATGCCAAAGTGGGAGAAGATCTCGACCACTACAAACTAACAAAAATCTGTTAACCAAAAGTATGGCAAAGTGGGAGTAAACCCTCGACCAACCATAACACTACTCAATGCCAATCAGTAGAAATGCCAAAATGGCTCCACATTTTCACATACAATAGCAATCTGCACTCAACATACATCAATGGAGTGACCGTGCATAAGCGAGCGCCAAAAGAGTTGCAATGCCGAAACTTGATCAATGTGAAAACAATGCTATCAACATAGCTCACCAGCACTTGAAAGCGATCGTCAAAATGCATGTACAATGGGCATCAACAATGTGCCATCACCATATACAAATCCATCCGCAAAGACCATGAATCCAAGCACAAAATCACTGCCAAAGTATCCTGTGAAAATCTATGAAAGAAGCTTCACCTATGTGCTCCCAAAAAAACCACGGCTACCGCCTTGAAGCTCTCAAAGCCGTCATGCTCCCCATCATGGCCAAGCCGTAGCTCTGATACCAATTGTGAGTGCGCGAATGCGGTGCGTGTGCGGAGGGAGAGAGAGAGAGAGAGAGAGAGAGAGAGAGAGAGAGAGAGAGAGAGAGAGAGAGAGAGAGAGAGAGAGTGTACACAGGATGTGGGTGGAGCAACTTAACACTATGTGTGTGTGTGTGTGAGAGAACCCCTTATTTTTAAATCTAGTAAAGAATAAGGTGTGTACAAGTAATGGGCGATCGAACGTCTCTGACGTGTCCCATCGAGGTAAGAGGCACAACACCTTTACCCCAACAAATTTCCTTTGAACGGTCATAATAGACTTATGTGAAAAGAATCATGTAAACACAAATGACGAGGAGGTATTTGTAGCTTATAAGAAAATCATTAATCTCTTGAATGATTTTTAAAGAGCCAAAAAATCTAGCAATGAGCATAACCTTGGGATGTTTCTCAATGCACTTGAGTCTTCTTTTCTCAATTCTAAGCCACACAACGTTTTTTTTTTTCTCTAAGTCATTGTTGTATTTTTCTTGTTGCCCTCTTTAGTGTATTGTGCTTGATGGCTTTGAATATGCTAGACACTTTAGAACGGATTTGGTTATCATCTTGACCTATTTTATTAGCCTGTATAAATTTACAACCAAGATTAACAATAATCATTGGCAAATTTTAACCATGGATAATTTCAAAAGGTGATTATGCTATGGTGCAGTGCACAATGATGTCATAGGAAAATTTCAATAGAGGTAAGTGCTTATCCCAAGCTTGTTGGCGATCAATTGTGTAACACTAAAAGAGCTCTAAAATTGTGTTATCATTGGCTTCAGTTTGACCATGGCTTTCATAATGCAAAGTAGAATAAAATTTGATTTTACATCCTAAGTTAGAGCTATCCAAAAGTGAGTACAAAAACGCGGATTGTTACCATAATATTGTAGTGATGCGTATGAACACACTTAAGCCCATCATTCTAGGGCATGCCTTATCTTTCTTTGTATTGGGACACTCCACAATACAACTCCCTGTGTAGTGTGCTATCCAAAAGTGAGTACAAAAACGCGGATTGTTACCATAATATTGTAGTGATGCGTGTGAACACACTTAAGCCCATCACTCTAGGGCATGCCTTATCTTTCTTTGTATTGGGACACTCCACAATACAACTCCCTGTGTAGTGTGCTCTTGAACTTCTCCTTCAACTTCTCTATTTTTGTGTACATTCCTACAACTGTATTTCCAACAATTAGTACCAAAGAAGGCTTTGACATCTTTGATCACATTGCTAGCACTCTCTTGGCTCACATTCTGAGGTTGAGGTGATTTTAATGAGTGTTTGCACGACAACATAACCTTTGAAAAAGCTCATAGAGTTTGGTACCTTCAAAATTTTGATGTGGGTTCATTTCAGCCTCTTTTTCTACTACTAATAGTACTACTCAAGTAAAGTCATCCTTCTCTGTAGGTTTTCTAACAACGTGAACAGTTGTACAAAACAGGCACTTTGTAGTCTTCTATGGGTTGTGCTATATAGCACGATTGATAATGCGTAGTTTGAGCTCTATGAAGGAAACTTTTGCATCAAGTATTGCCATCACCAGCAAATGGCTCACAACAACGATTTTTTTTCCATGCTATCTCCTAAGGATAGATTGGATGTGACAACTATCCATTTGATGCCTGAGAGGTCCACCCTCCAAAAATAGCCTATAGCACATGTATTCAAGACATATTTATAAATCCCTCTATACAAACTTCACCATAAATTCAATGACCCCTTTTCCTTCATAAACTTAAAAATCTTTTCCTCCATCTTTAATCTTATGAGAGAGTGAACAAAATTTAAACAAGTTCTCAAAATGTAAACATGTTCATCGTATCACTTCCACGGGGGGATTTGTTACAATACCATGGTAGAGACATGTATGAACATATTTAAAATTGTTGGGGTACTTGTTTCTCTCGTTAGGAGTTTTTTTTCCTCGGCTTGTACATACGTTCAAGACTTTAGGGCAAGTCTTAGACTAATCTTTAAGTCTTTGACAGTTTATTGATGCTCAAATGTTGTGCATAGAATCTTGTTGAAAGCAAGTTGCTTGTCGAAAGCAATCTCCAAAGCTTTACATCAATTTATCTTCCAATAACTCCACAGAATGTTCAGTGGATGGATTCGTGGTGATTGTGCTCCTTCTTTTGAAGAATTTGGGTAGATATCACCCAAAGAGTTGTTGTTTGGAGTGTCCATATTATGGTATTGAAGGTGATGGAAAGGGATTTTGGTTGAAAACAAAGTGCATTGTAACTAATGTAAAAGGGAAAGGCTTTGTCAAGGGAGTTGGAACTTTTAATTTCAACTTGTTACTTTTAATACTTCTTTTTGCATTTTGTGAACAAAGAACTCAAATAGTCAAGTGATAAAACCCTTGGTTCTTTACCTTGATTTGTGAGTTTAGGGAGATTGGATTTTGAATGTAATATTTGTATTTGTTGAAGGAATGGTTGTACAAGGAAGTAAATATAGCCTATCCTCTCTGCTCGGTACCCAAGTTTCTTAGACACAATGGCTAACTATTAGAATTGACCCTTACCTATGCTAGCAACTTGCTCGTGTCTTCTGGGTTTCTCCAATTGTTGAACTTACCAATTGACAAGCGCACCTCCAAAGCTCGGATGACGAGCAACCTCTTGTGTTCAAATGCACATTTGGCTCGATCGACTCATAGCCATGCCGAGTGCCACCTCCTCTCTCTCTCTCTCTCTCTCTCTCTCTCTCTCTCTCTCTCTCTCTCTCTCTCTCTCTCTCTCTGTATGTCATAAAATCTAATATCTAACCAACCCAAACGATTTTCTCATATTAAACTTAACATTTAATGTGGTTAGAATATAGACATGTGCATATGGATCTATCTCAACACGGGGCCAAAGTCAAAGGTCCAAATGAGAGATGGTCTGTCAAAGAGCTAGCAATGGAGCTTAAAGACCTTAGGGTTAGCTTCATTAAAGACCTCAAATGGTTGGTGTAAAAGTCCTTAGACCTTAGGTTAAAGCTAGGCCTATGCTTGAGGTGCTTGACAATTAAAAGTGCATGAGATGCTTGACAACTAAGGTGCATGCTTGAAGGTAGGCATGTGCTTGAAGTCAAATTCAATCCCTACAAGGAGGGGGCGAGTCCTTGAGGCCAGGGGCATGAGAGAGAGAGAGAGAGAGAGAGAGAGAGAGAGAGAGAGAGAGAGAGAGAGAGAGGCCATGCACTTACTAACCCTATGCTTGATGACTAAGGTGCTTAAGCATGTAGGGGACCAAGTTGCTTGGGTCTTGAAAGTCAACATGCATGCCTACAAAGGATGGGGCGAGCCACACAAGTAGGGGATGAGGTTGAATGACTTCTCTCTCTCCCAAAGGGCACCCCTTGCTCAAGAGGCAAAAGAGACACATGTAAAGCCCCTAGCTAGGTTGCCCTCAAGGTATGCCCAAAGCCTATTGGTTGACCCTTAGAGAGGGCCAATGAGGATTTAGCTAATTAAATTAATCGATTAGACATTTATCAAGCCCTCTCTCTCAAAGGGAAAGGAGGACACTTATCCAAAGACTACCTCTACTGCTTGACTTGACCCAGGCTTATGATTGGCTAGGCTTGAGAGAGCTAATTAGAGAGCCAATTAGATTCATGCATGAGCTAGAACAAGGGGTCGACCCAAGCAAGGAGGGGACTTGCTTGCAAGATATACACTCTCTCACACACTCTCTCTCAATGTGTGAAGTGCCAAGTGCAAGAACTCCATCTCCTTCTCCAAGTTTGTTGAGAAGTTGAGAGCCTACACCAACACTCTTGGCTATGGAATGCAAATCCAACCAAGAGCCATGCTTCAATGCTTAAGCTTGCCATATTCTCCATCTTCATTACTAGGCTACTATGCTATGCTAAGCAAGAAGAGTGATGATAAATGAGGAACTATTTCTTTCTCATATAAATGTTTCTTCTTCCTCTTCCCTACCCTCATTCCCCGCTAGCGCTCTCCACCTTCGAAGGTGTTTGAGGCCTTGGGACTGAGGCCAGGGATGGTTAATGCTTTTACAAATTTTATGTTATACTCGTGATGCATGCATGAAGCTTTCCATCTTCATTGCATCACCTAGGTCACAAGAAACACAAAGATTGTATTGTACCAAGTCTCTCTTTATGGGAGAATCTAAAATATAAAAGCCTATTGGAGGGGGGACCGGCTCCACATAAATCCAGTCCTCAACTGTTGTCATGTTCTCTAATTCTCTCTCTTGCAAAAGTATTGTTCTTGCCAAGTTAATTAACTATAATGGTTATGTTGCTATCGTTAATTTAAATTCATCCTCCATGTTTTCAAAGTAGTCTCATAAAATTTATCACTATAATTCTCTTAATACCGCTATTCTTAAAGTTCATAGGCCAATTCCATTACATTGGTATCAAAGATATTGGTTTCTCTTTTCTTACAAGAGGTCCTTAAGTTGTCCATGAAAGGTTGGACGTGTTCATTGCAATAGGGTCAGTGGGAGAGGGATCTATTATCTTGGTTGAAAAGGACTTAATTTGAGGTACACCGTAGGGAACTATAGTCTTAATAATGGAGTCTCTTGGGGCTTGCCTTTGGCTTAACCATGTTTGAGCTACTAGCAAGATCAACAGGAACCATAATCAATCGAGCAATGTTAGACCCTCTCCACTAGTCTTTGCAATCAATAGTGTCTAAACCACGGGTGTGACTGCTTGAGAACTAATTTTCAAAGGTAAAGAAGAGTAGCAATTAAGGTTTTGGAGGGTACCAAAGCACAAAGTAATTTATACATAAGTTTAAATGAGTATGGTTGACAATAACCAAGAGAGTAGAATGAATATTGAGACAACTTTGATTTTTCACATGAAGGTGCGAATGATGATGCCCCCAATTTGTTAATTATCTTGTTACTAGGTTGCAACAAGCTATGGACAACCCTGCTTTGCAAAGCCAAAGCTACGCAACAACTTCGTGCTTATGTGATTTCTCTTCCTCTCCAAGAGGAGCGAGAGCTTAGGAGGCCTCTTGATGAGACTCCCAAAAGAAGACTCTCTCCCATAAGAGAGGAGGAATCCAAAGAACGAGAAAGAAGCAAATCACTAAGTTCCTTTGAAGATGTGTCTCCACAAAGATGATGATCTAGACGATCGCCAACTCCTCCCAAGAGGAAATGGTCAACCCATAGTCCTTCTCCTCGTCACTTCGAAAGGGAAGAAAGAAAAACAAAGAAGAAAAAGGCAAGAAAGAGGTCACCCTCTTCACCTTCTTCTTCACCTTCCTCCTCTTTCGACGAAAGCAATAGCTATTCTCCTAGAGAATACAAGAGGAGAGGACATCGCAAATCCTACCCTACTTGGAGAAGGTCTCAAAAGATTGAGAAAGTCAAAGAGGGAGGAAAGAGTATCTCTTTCGTTACCTCTGATGGAACCTTTGGTGCTACCGACAAAGTATTGGCCTTCATCTAGCAAGTTTACATAGTCCTCCAAGCTACGCCATGTAGCTATGCACTTCCAAAAATCTGCTTGTCAATGGTGGGCTAGCCTTTGTGGCAATGGTGATGCCCCAAAGACATGGAAAACTCTACGAGTTTCCATCATGAAGCAATTCCTTGCAAGCGATGCAAAGGAAAAATGCTTACCGAATGGCGGATTTTGAAGCTGCTCTCCAACGAGTCTATCCACAAATATGTGGACAAGTTTTGGGATTTACATCTCAAGGCTACTATCTTTCAAAAGATAGACTTCACCGAGAAAAAGCAACAATTTTGTGCGGGATTACCTGAAGAAATGGCTGAGTATGTCAATTCCCAATGGCCTGGTTCTATCACCGAAGTAATCCACCACACTATGGTTGCTTCGCACATCAATTTCCAACAAGGGGCTAAAAGGAATTCCAAGCCCATGGAAGACAAATAGCGAAATGATGGAGAATCCACTTCACCTACAAGAAAAAAAGCATGTATATAGATGCTAATGAGTCCGGTCGTACTATACCACTTGTAAATTCACCTACTTTTAATAAGTCAATGAAAAGTTCAGTTTCCTCATATATGATTTTTGTCAAAGAGTCTCTAAAAGGTCCTAATGTTTTATCAAATGAATGGTAGGAATCAAGAAGAATTAGACTTATCTAATTTTTTAAATGGATTCCAAGATGTTTTTATCGATCATATCCCAATGGACTTACCTCCAAAACGAGGGGATGATGACCATCGAATTGTGCTCCTACCAGGAAGTTCAACGCATAACAAACCTCCTTATCGAGTTTCCCAAGCTCATCAAGAGGAGATCATGAGGCAAGTACAAGAATTGATAGACAAAGGGATGGTGAGGCCTAGTTCCTCTCCCTTTTGTTCTCCAGTTCTTTTAGTGCAAAAGAAAGATGGTACATACCACAATGTGTGTGGACTATCGAGCGTTAAACCATATCACTATCAAAAACACATTTCCCATACCGTGGGTAGAATATTTGTTTGAGAAGTTACAAGTTTTGACCTACTCCAATAGGATTGACCTTAAAAGTGGCTATCATCAAATAAGGATAGTGAATGAAGATATCCTAAAGACCGCGTCCGTACAACTTTTGATCTTTATAAATATATTGTCATGCCTTTGGGTTTGACAAATGCTCCCAACGCGTTCAATCATTTAATGAAGAAAATCTTTAGACCCTACCACAAATTCACTATTAGTTATATCATCATCTACTCCAAGTCCTTGAAGAAGCACGGCAACACCTCCACGTAATTTTTCAAGTTTTGACGGAGAGCAAGCTTTTGTCAATCAAAAGAAGAGTGAATTTTTCCTTCAAGAGATTCAATACTTAGGTCATATTATCTCTCAAGATGGTATCCATATGGATCCATCAAAGTTGGATGTAATAAAATCATGGCCTAATCCAAGGAATCTATGGGAACTAAGAAGCTTTATTGGTATGTGGCATACTATAGACGCTTCATAGCAAAATTCTCTCAAATAGCAGGACCATGACATGACTTAACAAAGAAGAACGTTAAGTACTCGTGGACTGCTAAAGAGCAAAATGCTTTTGACAAGCTCAAAGAGAATCTTACCTCCCAACCAGTCCTTATGCTTCTCGATCTCTCAAAGCCATTTGAGGTCCAATGTGATGCTTGTGGTGATTGCCTTGGAGCAGTCTTGCTTCAAGAAGGGCATGCCATAGCATATGACAGCCGAAGGCTCAATACGGATGAACGGGTCTTGGGTATATACGAAAAAGAGCTTTTAGTTGTTCTACATACCCTAGACACATGGAAGCACTATCTATTGGGGACTCCATTTATTTTGCGAACGGACCACCATAGTCTCAAGTATTTCATGATGCAAACCAAGCTTTCCAACAAACAAATGAGGTAGGAAATTTTTCTTTCGCAATTTTATTTTCATATTGCTCACATTGATGGTAAGCATAATTAAGTGGCCGATGCACTTTCACAACGACCAGGAGTCAATGCAGAATCTATAGCAACTCACAATGATCTATCTTCTATGATAGATGAGTATGCTACTAACCCTGACTTTAAAGTCATAATGTCAACCCTTGCATTGGGGAAAAAAGAAGAACCATTCACCTTCCAGGATGGTTATCTTCTCCATGGAGATAGGCTATGTGTTACCCACTCCCTTTGTGAGAAAGTCATGTATGAATCCCATGGTCCTCCCTATGTGGGGCATAGAGGCATTCAACCTACTCTTTCAGGAGTAGAGACGTACTTCTATTGGCCTACCATGAAAGTAGACATACAAGAGTATGTTTCAAAACGTGTGGTATGCCAAAAGACCAAATATGATAGAGGGAAGCAACCTGGGTTACTCAAGCCATTACCAATCCCTAATTCACCATGGAAGATTATATCCATGGATTTTATCTTTGGATTATCTAAGTCTATCCATGGGAATACTATCCTTTCAATGAGGACAAGGTGCTACAGTGTAATGGAATTAGC
Organism: Adiantum capillus-veneris; assembly: GCF_014529385.1. Taxonomy (NCBI): domain Eukaryota; kingdom Viridiplantae; phylum Streptophyta; class Polypodiopsida; order Polypodiales; family Pteridaceae; genus Adiantum; species Adiantum capillus-veneris. The sequence continues at coordinate 117,389,620 of NC_140954.1, forward strand.
CTATTTAATTTGAGAGTAGCGAAAATTAATGAGAGTACTTTTGAGAAATGACTTTGTGAGCATAGCGGGTGAACATAATTGAAGATAGCAACATAATCATAGCAATTAGTTAACTTGGCATGAACAATACTTTTGCAAGATAGAGAATTTAGAGAACATGACAACAGTTGAGGACCGGATTTATGTGGAGCCCGTCCCCCCTCCAATATGCATTTGTATTATGATTTCTCCCATTAAGAGAGACTTGTTACAATACAATCTTTGTGTTCCTTGTGACCTAGGTGATGCAATGAAGATGGAAAGCTTCATGCATCACAAACATAACATAAACTTGAAGAAAGCTTTAACTATCCCAAGCCTCAATCCCAAGACCTCAAACACCTTCGAAGGTGGAGAGAGCTAGCAGGGAATGAGGGTAGGGAAGAGGAAGAAGAAACATTTCGTAGGAGAAAGAATTAGTTCCTCACTTATCATAGCTCTTGTTGCTAGCATACATAATAGCATAGTAATGAAGAAGAAGGAGATGGAAAGCTTAAGCATTGAAGCATGTCTCTTGGTTGGATTTGCACTCCATATCCAAGAGTGTTGGTGTAGGCTCTCAACCTCTACTTGCTTGGAGAAGGAGAGGGAGCTCTTGCACTTTGCATAGCACACAATGAGAGTGTTTGTGAGTATGTGTGGGTGAGTATACCCCCTAAGCAACCCCCTAGCTTGCTTGGGTCGACCCCCCCTTGTAGCTCATGCTTGAAGCTCATTGGACCCCTCCAGGCCTAGCCAATCACAAGCAGGAGGCATTACAAGCAGCAAGGGTAGCCTTGAGACAAGTGTCCCCCTTTCCCCTTTGAGAGAGAGGGCAAGATAAATGCTAAATCAATTAATTAAATCTCCTAAATTACTATTGGACCCCTTGGGTGGCCAACCAATAGGCTTCAGGCACATCATGAGGGCAACATGATGAGGAACTTGACAAGTGTCCCTTTTGCTTTCTTTGTACCATGCATGCCTTGTGTGAGTGTGTGGGTGTTCTCTCTCATCCCCCCTCACGTAGGGCTCGCCCCCTCCTTGTAGGGATTGAATCTTTGACTTTTTGACACCTCAAGCCCCTCATGCATAGGCCCAGTTCCCACCACAAGCTTGGCTCATAAGCACTTTAATCTTGGGCTGGGTTCTCACCTCAAGTGCAACCCTAGCATCTCAAGCATGTCAAGCACCTCAAGCATCTCAAGCACCTGAATCATCAAGCACCTCAAGCACCTTAGTCATCAAGCATGACAAGCAGGACAAGCACCTCGAGCTGGGTCGGGTTCCCGCGCCTCAAGCTCAACCCTAGCTTACGTAAGGTCAAAGGCCTTTTACACACATTATTGGAGGTCTTCAATGAATCTAACCCTAAGGTCTTATTCTCCATTTGTTAGCCTTGCTCTTTGATAGACCATCTCTCATTTGGGCCCCTTTACCATTGGCCCCGTGTTGAGATAGATCTATAAGCACATGTCTATATCTTAACACTTGTTCCCGTTTATTCTCCCACATTAAGTGATCAATTTAATATGAGAAAATCATTTGGGTTGGTTAGATATTAGATATTAGATTTTACGACATTACCTCTCTCTTGAAATCATAGTCGTCCTCGACTATGAGGTAGAAGAGATAAAGCCTTAGTCTTTAGTCAATTTTACTTAGCGGGTAGAGGATCCCTTTTTACCCTACGACATCTTTCCAAGATGGATAACTAATCATTTGGTGCTTGGGAGACATAGCTGCCGCAAGCATGTCTGCTCTTTAGTCCATTTCATTCTCCCAAAGTAGAGTGACAAATTCTACTTGGTGTTTGAGAGACGTCGTCATCACAAACATGATTCTAAGCATGCATACTAGTTAAATTTGTGCACAATTAAAAAGAGGACTAGTCTTATAAGACAAAAACATGAGTCATTTAAAATAAATTTGTACATTTGCTTACTCTAATGTAGCATTGTAAGCATTGACAAGGTTCATACTATCCTTAAGCTGTATTCCTTGCATCCATCTAGCATCTTCAAAAGGATAATTTTTGAATTTAATAAGATACCGTCGGATAATCTTACCATGTCGTAGTACCTTGTCTTCATGCCGAAGAACAGCTTCGGGTTGTAGCACCTCTTCTTGGTCTTCAACTTTGGGAGGGTCTTCAATAATTGGTTCAGTTGGTGGCTCTCCTTTGTAGGGCTTAAGTAGGCTTACATGAAAGGCATTGTGTATGAGCCAATGGTTGGGCAACTTGAGTTGATAAGCCGTCTCATTGATGGGCTTCAAGATTTGGAAAGGACCATAGTATCTTTTTGCTAGTTTAGCATAATACTTTTGATGGCCCATAGGATTTTTGCACGTCGTTTGCCTTAATCGAGCCTTAGAAAACTTGAGTAAGACCCAATCATTTTCTTTGAACATTAAGGCTCTTCAGCAGCCTTTTGTCTTTGTTGAGAGATGGATATAGCCTCCTTAATCTTTTGAAAAGATTCTTGTAGGTCACGGCTATACTCATCGGCGGCGAAGATCTTCCCATGTACTTTGAGTAGCAAGGGACTTTTAGGTCTTCCCTCAATGATCTCAAAAGGTGCTTTTCCCGTAGAAGTATGTACAGTATTATTGTAGGCATACTCTACAAGAGGTAAGTACTTTTCCCATTGTGAGCGTTGATCTACTTTGGTAACATAAGTCTTGAGTAGATCGAGTATCGTAAGATTGGCTATCTCACTTTGGCCATCCGTTTGTCGGTGATAGGCCGAAGAGAAATTCAATCTTGTTCCTAGATTTTCAAAGAGACCTTTCCAGAAATTACTGGTCATTCTAGGATCTCTATCTGACTGATGGATGTGGGTAATCCATGGTGCTTGAAAATATGAGATATGAAGAGAGTTGCCATTTGATGTGCCTTAATAGTCTTTTTGACAAGAATAAAATGTGCTTGCTTGCTAAACCTGTCAACTATTGTCCATATTCCTCCATTCCCATGGATAGACTTGGGTCATCCAAAGATGAAATCCATGGATATACTCTCCCATGGTGAATTTGGAATAGGCAATGGCTGGAGTAATCCAAGTTGCTTCCCTCTATCATACTTGGTCTTTTGGCATACTACACATTTTGAAACATACTCTTGTATGTCCACTTTCATGGTAGGCCAATAGAAGTACCTCTCTACTCCTCGAAGAGTAGGTTGAATACCTCTATGCCCCGCATAGGGAGGAGCATGGGATTCATACATGACTTTCTCACGAAGGGAATGGGTAACACATAGCCTATTGCCGTGGAGAACATAACCATCCTGCAAGGTGAATGGTTCCTCTTTCTTCCCCAAATCAAGGGCTGACATTATTTCTCTAAAGTTAGGGTCAGTAGCATACTCATCTATCATAGAGGATAGATCATTGTGAGTAGCTATAGACACCGCATTAACTTTGGGTCGTCGTGAAAGTGCATCGGCCACTTGATTGTGCTTACCAGCTATGTGAGCAATATGGAAATTAAATTGCGAAAGAAAATTTGCCCACCTCATTTGTTTGTTGGAAAGCTTGGTTTGCGTCATGAAATATTTGAGACTTTGGTGGTCGGTTCGTAGGATAAATGGAGTCCCCAATAGGTAGTGCTTCCATGTGTCTAGGGCATGTAGAATAGCTAAAAGCTCTTTCTCATAAATGCCCAAGACTCGTTCATCAATATTGAGCCTTCGACTCTCATATGCTATGGCATGCCCTTCTTGAAGCAAAACTGCTCCAAGGCAATCACCACAAGCATCACATTGGACCTCAAAGGGCTTTGAGAGATCCGGAAGCACGAGGACGGGTTGGGAAGTAAGCTTCTCTTTGAGATTTTCAAAAGCATTTTGCTCCTTAGCAGTCCATACAAACTTAACGTTCTTCTTAGTTAAGTCGTGTAGTGGTCCTGCTACTTGAGAGAATTTTGCTATGAAGCGTCTATAGTATGCGCACGTACCAATAAAGCTTCTTAGCTCATGTAGATTTCTTGGGTTAGGCCATGCTTTTATTACCTCTAACTTTGATGGATCCATTCAAATACCATCTTTAGAGATAATATGACCTAGGTATTGAATCTCTTGAAGGAAGAATTCTCTTTTCTTTTGGTTGAGAAAAAGCTTGTTCTCCCTCAATGCTTGGAAAATCACTTGGAGATGTTGCTTATGTTTCTCCAAAGATTTGGAGTAGATGATGATATCATCAAAGAACACTCTAGTGAATTTGCGGTATGGTCTAAAATTTTTCTCCATCAAACGATTGAACGTAGTTGGTGCATTAGTCAAGTCAAAAGGCATGACTAGATATTCATAAAGACCAAACGTTGTGCGAAACGCGGTCTTTAAGATATCTTCATCCACTATCCTTATTTGATGATAGCCACTCTTAAGGTCAATCCTACTGAAGTAGGTAGAGCCTTGTAGCTTATCAAACAGATCTTCTACTCGGGGTACGGGAAATCTGTTTTTGATAGTGATATGGTTTAGTGCTCGATAGTCCACACACATACGGTATGTACCATCTTTATTTTGCACTAAAAGGACTGGAGAACAAAAGGGAGAGGAACTAGGCCTCACCATCCCTTTGTCCACCAGCTCTTGTACTTGCCTCATGATCTCCTCTTGTTGAGCTTGTGAGACTCGATAAGGAGGCTTGTTAGGTGGTGAGCTTCCAGGAAGGAGCTCAATGTGATGGTCATCATCCCCTCGTTTTGGAGGTAAGTCCATAGGGATATCATTGATGAACACATCTTGGAATCCTTTTAGAAAATTAGACGAGTCTAACTCTTCTTGATTCCTACCATTTACATTTGATGAAACATTAGTATCTTTTCGAGACTCTTTGACAAAAATCATATACGCAGAAACTGAGCTCTTCATTGACTTATCAAAAGCAAGAGGATTTACAAGTGGAATAGTGCGACCACGCTCACTAGCATCTATATACATGTTCTTTCCCTTGTAGGTGAAGTAGATTTTCCTTTCAGGGAACTTCATGTTGGCAGCCATGCGATCAAACCATGGTGCCCCTAGGATAACATCCTCATGTTGGAGAGGAGAGATGAAGAAGTCTTCTTTGTCGACATAGCTTTGGACATGAAGCCTCAATTTCCCAATCAAGGGAGTAACGGAGGCTTGTTGTCCCTTGAAAGCTGCATCAGCCACTACTGTATCCCCCATCTCAAAAGCTTGAATGCCCAACTTGGTGGCCAACTCCATTGATATGAAGTTGAGAGTAGAGCCAGGGTCAAACAAGATGAAGACATCATGCTCTCTTACCTTTCCCCAAGCATAGGAAAGTGATGATCCTTTGCAATGAGCATCCTCTTTTGGAGCTTCGATGGTGGAAGCCCTGGGAGTCTCATTGCGAGTATTCTTCTTGGGGCAAGAACGATAGCCATGTCCTTGCTCCCCACACTTGAAACACTTATGGTCCTTGCGAAAAGCTTCAAGCTCTTCAGGAGAGAGTTTGTTTTTACCTTTGTAAACTCCCTTCTCCTTGGACCGATTGTTGTTGTTGTTGGAACTGACTTGGGAAGTATTTTGAACATTGGTTTTCCCCTTTGCATCATTTTTGTCTTTGTTTTCCATGGGCTTGACATTACGTCTAGCCCCTTGATGGAAATTGATGCGTGAAGCAACCATGGTGTGATGGATTACTTCGCTAATAGTACCAGGCCGTTGAGAGTTGATGTATTCGGCCATCTCTTCAGGTAATCCCGCACAAAATTGATGCCTTTGCTCGGCAAAGTCTATCTTTTGAAAGACAGTAGCCTTGAGATGTAAATCCCAAAACTTGTCTACGTACTTGTGGATAGACTCATGAGAGAGAAGCTTCAAGCTGCACCATTCAGTAAGCACTTTGTCTTTTGCATCGCTTGCAAGGAATTGCTTCATGATGGAAACTCGTAGAGTTTTCCATGTCTTTGGGGCTTCACCGTGGCCACGAAGGCTAGCCCACCATTGACGAGCTGATTTTTGGAAGTGCATAGCTACATGGCGTAGCTTGGAGGACTCTGTAAAGCCCTCGTCTCCAAAGGCCGCATCAAATTGTTGGATGAAGGCTAACACTTTGTCGGTAGCACCAAAGGTGCCATCATAGGTGAGAAAAGAGATACTCTTTCCTCCCTCCTTGAACTTCTTTAGCTTTTGTGACCTTCGCCATGCAGGAAATGATTTGCGATGTCCTCCCCTCTTGTATTCTCTATGCGAATAGCCATAACTTTCGTCGAAAGAGGAGGAAGGTGAAGAAAAAGGAGAAGAGGGTGACCTCTTCCTAGCCCTTTTCTTCCTTTGTTTCCTCTCTTGCCTTTCAGAGTGATGAGGAGAAGGACTATGTGTTGATCTTTTCCTCTTGGGAGGAGTGGGCGATCGTCTAGACCGCCATCTTCGTGGAGCCACATCTTCAGAGGAACTTAAACTTTCATTGCTTTCTTGCTCTTTGGATTCCTCCTCTCGAATCCTCCTCTCGAATGGGAGAGAGTCTTCTTTTGGGGGCCTCCTAAGATCTCTCTCCTCTTGGAGAGGAAGGGAAATTCCATAAGCACGAAGTTGTTGAGTAACTTCGGCTTGCAAAGCAGGGTTGCCCATAGCTTGCTGCAACCTAGTGATGAGATAATTCACAAACATGGGAGCATCATCATTAGCACCTTCATGTGCAAAATCAAAGCTATCAATGTTCATTCTACTCTCTTGATTATTGTCAGCCATGTTAACAAAATTTATGTATGTACTTAGTGTATGCTTTGGCAATTCAAAACCTTAGTTGCCACTCCTCTTAGCCTTTGAAAATCGGCTCTTAAGTATCTACACCCACGGCTCGAAGTGGTTAATTATAGAGAGTAGAGGAGTAGGTCTAACATAGCAGAGTTGCCAAGGACTAGCTCCTTTCGGACTTCTTATGGTTCAATAATGGCAAAGCCGTAGGCAAGTCTAAAAAGACTCCATTATTAAGTCCAAAGCTCCCGAGGTGTGCACCATCCCCCACATAGTGGGCTCAACAAAACCGATAATAGATCCCAGTTCCACTTACCCTAATATAATTAACAACATCAACCATTTATAGGCTACTTAAGGACCTCTCTTCTTAAGCAAGAAAAGAGAAACCAAATGCTCTCATACCAATGTAATGGAATTGGCCTATTTAATTTGAGAGTAGCGGAAATTAATGAGAGTACTTTTGAAAAATGACTTTGTGAGCATAGCGAGTGAACATAATTGAAGATAGCAACATAATCATAGCAATTAGTTAACTTGGCATGAACAATACTTTTGCAAGAGAGAGAATTTAGAGAACATGGCAACAGTTGAGGACCGGATTTATGTGGAGCCCGTCCCCCCTCCAATATGCATTTGTATTATGATTTCTCCCATTAAGAGAGACTTGTTACAATACAATCTTTGTGTTCCTTGTGACCTAGGTGATGCAATGAAGATGGAAAGCTTCATGCATCACAAACATAACATAAACTTGAAGAAAGCTTTAACTATCCCAAGCCTCAATCCCAAGACCTCAAACACCTTCGAAGGTGGAGAGAGCTAGCAGGGAATGAGGGTAGGGAAGAGGAAGAAGAAACATTTCGTAGGAGAAAGAATTAGTTCCTCACTTATCACCAATCACAAGCAGGAGGCATTACAAGTAGCAAGGGTAGCCTTGAGACAAGTGTCCCCCTCTCCCCTTTGAGAGAGAGGGCAAGATAAATGCTAAATCAATTAATTAAATCTCCTAAATTACTATTGGACCCCTTGGGTGGCCAACCAATAGGCTTCAGGCACATCATGAGGGCAACATGAGGAGGAACTTGACAAGTGTCCCTTTTGCTTTCTTTGTACCATGCATGCCTTGTGTGAGTGTGTGGGTGTTCTCTCTCATCCCCCCTCACGTAGGGCTCGCCCCCTCCTTGTAGGGATTGAATCTTTGACTTTTTGACACCTCAAGCCCCTCATGCATAGACCCAGTTCCCACCACAAGCTTGGCTCATAAGCACTTTAATCTTGGGCTGGGTTCTCACCTCAAGTGCAACCCTAGCATCTCAAGCATGTCAAGCACCTCAAGCATCTCAATAATTAAGCACCTCAAGCATCTCAAGCACCTGAATCATCAAGCACCTCAAGCACCTTAGTCATCAAGCATGACAAGCAAGACAAGCACCTCGAGCTGGGTCGGGTTCCCGCGCCACAAGCTCAACCCTAGCTTACCTAAGGTCAAAGGCCTTTTACACACATTATTGGAGGTCTTCAATGAAGCTAACCCTAAGGTCTTATGCTCCATTTGTTAGCCTTGCTCTTTGATAGACCATCTCTCATTTGGGCCCCTTTACCATTGGCCCCGTGTTGAGATAGATCTATAAGCACATGTCTATATCTTAACACTTGTTCCCGTTTATTCTCCCACATTAAGTGATCAATTTAATATGAGAAAATCATTTGGGTTGGTTAGATATTAAATATTAGATTTTATGACATACAGCATGGTAAGATTTGATAGGGAGAGTAGCTATGGAGGACGCAGCCTTTGGAGCATGGCGTGCAGGTGTGGTGCAGCAGACAAGGAAGAGAGAGAGAGGGAGAGATCGACAGAACAAAAAGACATGCTATAATCAATTGCATTCAAATTTCTTTACCTATATAACTTTGTGAAGTGATCTTAAAGCTTTTGTCCGAAGGATGATTAGTCTTTCCACAATGGGTGCAAGGATTTTTGCTGAAACAATCCTTGGTTTAATGATTGCTGCGTCCACATATCGCACAAGGTCTAGTGCTGGTAGTAGGCCTAGTTGAATTGGTAGTTGAAGTGCAACCACGAGCTACATATGCAGTTGGTACGAAAGAGCTGATTCGTGGTACTCGTTTATCTTCTTCCTGCAGTGAGTTAACAATACCATCCAAAAAAAACAAGGGATCCTTCTCCTTTAAAATAGTGACAATTTGATGAAATTTTGCCGGTAGACTATTCAAAAAAACGGCTATCAGATCTTCATCTGGCACAGGGGCTTCAACATAAACGAGCTGTGTTTTGATGGTCTTCAGTTTTTTAGCTAAAGCTGCAATGTTTTCATCTTCACACATGCAAAGAGAATACAATTCCATTTTTAAACTCATTTTGGAATACTTAGCTTTGGCACCGAAAAGCTTCTCTACCTCTATCTAGGCAGCACTTGAAGAATCAAAATCATCCAAATAATGAATAAAGTCGTCTTCTTAAATGATACCAAAAGCTTGTTCGTCTTTCCTTTGTTGCTCGACAGAGAGGGCTTGAGTTACTGCAGTTGTAGTGCCTGCTTCATCGGTTGCGAGAGGCTTGACCACGTTCCATAGGATTTTTTGCATCAAATAGCCTTTTACCTTGATCTGCCAAGTGTGGAAATCGGATCCATTATATTTGTCGACTTTCGACACCATGTTGAAGGCTTTAGAATCTTGTAGTGTTTTGAGAGGCGGTAATATTCTGAAGGTCGGAGCCAAGTTTGTCAACTTTTTGTAAATTGTTTAAACCTTCAAGATTAATGACCAATATGCTATCCGATCACCGAGTGGAAGATGTGAATAAGCTGCTGCAAATCGGATATCGAGCACCGAAAGTGGAATAGGGTGTGACTGTCCACTTGCTTAGAAGGTTAATGTAGGTTGGCCACTATTATTAAATAGTGTGAACACAACAAAAAATGGCGAATTCTCTATAGCAACGCCAATGTCAATTTGATATGCTCCTTCAAAGGACTGTTCCAAGGCAATGTTCTAAGATGTTATCGAATGCAACCTAAGGGAGTTTCAAGGAGCAGTTGATGGCGGCCAAACACTACGCAATAGTGTTTCGATATGCTTCTGGAGGGAAGACTTCTCGCCTAGCTCTCTAGCAGCATCTTAACATGCCAAGCCTCCCAGCAACAGCGTTTGCGCTTTGCTCTACCCACCTTGTATTGATGCGTCTTGAGATGCTTGGCCACCCTTGTTGTCTGCCTGGGAACAACCACCACACAGTGTCGATGGTGTTGATGCTTCCCACGTGCAGCGTTTCAAGATGCCCGCCCGCCTAGGCTCGCCTTGCCTTGCCAACACCAAGAGCACCAAGTTCTGATACCAGTTGATAGGGAGAGTGGCTATGGAGTACGTAGCCTTTGGAGCATGGCGTGTAGGTGTGGTGCAACAGAGGAGGAAGAGATTGACAGAACAAAAAGATTGTTGGAATTAGGGTTGCAGAGAAACGCACACAGCTTGGAGAAGATGAAGGAAGCTCAAGGCACACAAAAGAGAGTGTATTACTTAGTGTGCAATGGAAAGATAGATAGCCCTAGAGTGATGGGCGTATATACAATGCTCGGGGGAAAAAACCTCCTAAAGAGGGAAAAAATGCCATGACGGTCCTAGTGTGTTCACACACATCACTACCACATGTATATGGCAAATCCCCCCTGGAGTGATGCGGTGAACGAGAGCTGGCACATGAGTAAAGGGAAGTGCCATGCCCTAAGGACATGATCAGTCCACAAAGGGGAGTAAGCCCAAAGCTTTGCGGAAAGCTTCAAGCTTCTCACGAGACAATGCCTTTGTGAAAAGATCTGCAAGGTTGTCCTGCGTTGGCACATAAGCCAAGCTGATCTCTCCTACTGAGAGCCTCTCCCTGACATAGTGGTAATGCACCTCAATGTGCTTTGTGCGAGCATGAAAAACTGGGTTCCTCGCAACTGCCAACGCACTCTAACTTTCAGTGTAGATAGTGTTGGCAGTGTCCTGTCCAACACCCAAATCAGCCATAAGGCGTCTGAGCCATACACACTCAACCGTAGCTGTGAAGACTACCCTGTACTCAGCCTCACAACTCGAAGTGGCCACAATAGGTTGCTTCTTGCTCAACCATGATATACATGAACTACCAAGCATGAAACAAAAACCACTTGTGGACACTCTCATGTCAAAACAACCAACCCAATCTGAGTTCGAAAAAGCATGTAAGTCTGGTGGCAATGATCCCCCCTTGGGATAAAACAAGCCAAGATGTAAAGTGCCACTAAGGTAGTGGAAAATCCTCTTGACAGCCTGCCAATACTTAGACCCTGGGCTATGCATAAATCTGTTGACCTGTGAGACTGCAAACTGAGTATCCGGCCTCGTGTTGCATACATAAATGGGGCAGCCAAAGCAGTTTGATAAAGAGTGACATCAGCAGGATTGCCAGTATCATGTAGACTCAACTTCAAACCTGTTTCCATGGGAGTGGCAATAGGTTTGCAATCCTCAAGTCCAAACTTACATAGCAATGTCTCTATGTAACTTTTCTGACACAAGGCAATACCACCATCACACTGCTTAAACAGTATACCCAAGTAATGATGCAACAGCCCCAAATCTTTCATCTTGAAAGTAGCATTCAAATCAGCCTTAAATTTAGCAATATGTCTCTCATTTGGTCCAGTGATCCACAAATCATCTACATAAAGAACCACAATCTTGTTTGACCAAATGAGTGTCAGCTTTCTCATACCAAGCACGGGGAGATTGCTTCAACCCATACAAAGCCTTGTTACATTTGCACACTTTGTGTTCTTGTCCTTTTATGACAAAACTGCGAGGCTGCGTTACATAAACTTCCTCAAATATGTCACCATTCAAGAAAGCAGTAACAATGTCTTATTGATGTACATCCCAACCAAAATGAGCTGCAAATGCACATAGAAAACGCATAGTAGTCATACGACAAGTGGGAGCAAAAGTCTCTTCATAATCTATGCCTTTTTGTTGTGCATAACCCTTTGCAACAAGTCGAGCCTTATGGCGATCAATCTCACCATTCGGCTTGCGTTTCAACTTGTAAACCCACTTCGTACCAATGGCCTTTTTTCCAGGAGGCAAATCACATAAAGTCCATGTGTCATTTTCTATGAGTGCATCATATTCTGATTCCATGGCAGCCATCCAATTTTCTTAATTATGTGCTTCATCAAAAGACAGAGGCTCCTCAACATCATGTAAGCTAGACACAGCCAAAGCATAACAATCTGATGCATAAGATGCATGGCGAGAGCCTAAACGAGTACGACTAGACAAAGGTGCATCCAATTTACTGTAACGCAAAGTGTGCACCAGCCATTTTGGCATACCTCTAGCCTGCTCATTTTCAGCCCTTTCCTCATCAAGTACATCATGTACATCTACATCAGTAATAGGCTGATCTAGAACATTTTCAGAAACCCCCATAGGCTGTACATTTGCCTCATTGGAACTTACATTCGCATTTCCACCACTGAAAAGAGGCAACAAAGTGTCATAAATGTCCTGTGCGCTTACATTACTGTCTCTAGTACATGACAACGAGGGCTGAACAGAATCTTCCACAAACACTACATCTCAGAAACCAGAATACGTTTTGTTTGCGGATGATACAACCTGTAACCTTTGCTTTCAGCACTATAACCAACAAAAATACATTTGACAGCCTTATCATCCAATTTTCTGCGCTACACTTGTGGCACCAAAGCATATGCCAAACAACCAAAAACACGCATGTGCTCAATAGAAGGCTTTCTATCATGCCATGCTACATATGGAGTAATAGACTGCAAAGCTTTTGTAGGACACCTGTTAAGTACATAAGTGGCACACATGACGGTATCAAGCCAAAAAGAATGTGGCAAAGCTTGACTTTTGACCATACATCGTGCCATTTCCGTCAGTGACCTATTTTTCCTCTCAGCAACACCATTTTGTTGAGGTGTATAAGGCATTGTACATTGGTGTTTTATCCCACGACTAGCCAAAAATGCATTAAATTCATGAGATAAATACTCCCCCCCTCGATCGGAACAGAGGGTGCCCATAGTACATTTCAAGACATTTTCAGCCATAGCCAAAAATTGTTTGAAGCACATAAAAACTTCGGACTTCGCTTTAAGTGGAAATACCCATGCATGCTGGGAATAATCATCAATGAAAGTCACGAAGTACAGGTAATTGCCCAAGGACGGAGTTTGCATGGGCCCACAAACATCACTATGCACAAGCTGCAACCTGCATGTGGCCCGAACTGAACCATCCTTTGGAAACTTAGAACGCTGCATCTTACCCAAAATACAGCCTTCACAAACATGTTTGACATGTGCTTCAAGAGGCGGCAAAGAAGCAACCATATCAGATTTCTGCAAACGCAGCAAACTGGCAAAATTCAGATGACCAAAACATGCATGCCAAAGTTTTTCATTTGAAAAAGCCCTTGAATCTGCAACAGCATTTGCAAAATTTTGTCCACACTTGTCATACAAAGTGAGCTTATACAGCCCATGGCACAAAAGGCCAGATGCAACAATTTCATCACCAAAATTGAGATCATGAACTGTACATCTGTCATCCACAAATTTGGCTACAAGTCCAAGTCTAGCAAGTGCGGATATAGACAAGATATTCTTCTTGATCCCAGGTACATAAAGTGCATCAACAAGTGTGAAAGAACTGCCATTAGCAGCAGTAAGCACAATCTTTCCAACTCCCTGAACTGGATAAGAGGCATTGTTGGCACAAGTGACTGAATTCCCATGAGGGATAGACTCGAGAGAGGTAAACAATTCACGATGTGTGTAATGTGCTTTGTAGCACCACTGTCGAAATACCACACATGTGAATCTGCAGAAACTGACAAGCATGCATCATGGACAACAGGATTGTAAGTGCACTCAGCGCTAAAAGCCCATTCTGCATCAACATTAGCGTCACAGTCTCCTTTCACAGAAGACTCAACAATGGCTGCATTTGTAGTGGAACCAGCATTTGCAGTGGAACCACCCTCTTTCTTCTTAGCCTCTTTGGCCTTCAACTTAGGACACGACTTGATAAAGTGATCATTAGCTTTACAATAATGGTAACGCATCTTCTTTTTGCCCTTATCACCAGAATTGGATGGGAACCATAAGAAGTGGCTGCATTGTCCCCATCCAACCTGTCCTCAGCAGCAAACATCTTGAATACATCTGTGTTGTTGTTGCCAGCCATGGTAAATGCTGCACCTGATGTGAAAACTGCCCGAAAATAGGAGAAACGGAGCGAGAACAACACGTGCTATATAGCACAAACCGTAGAAGACTATAAGGCACCTGTTATGCAAAAAATGGCACTGACAGAAATTTTGCACAAAATGACGAAATTGCTTGTGCAGACCTGCCTGTAGTGGAAACGGAGGCCGAAATGAGCCCAAATCGAAAATCTGAGCAGACCCAGCTCTACGAACTTACTCGAAGTATTTGTCGACATGCGAACGCTCGCCAAAGCTCACTGAAATCGGAGAAAGTGAGCAGGCGTGTACTGGAGCAGCTGGTGACTAAGTGCGGAAGGACGCAACCTGCTCTAATACCAATTGTTGGAATTAGGGTTGCAGAGAAACGCACACAGCTTGGAGAAGATGAAGGAAGCTCAAGGCACACAAAAGAGAGTGTATTACTTAGTGTGCAATGGAAAGATAGATAGCCCTAGAGTGATGGGCATATATACAATGCTCGGGGGGAAAAACCTCCTAAAGAGGGAAAAAATGCCCCGACGGTCCTAGTGTGTTCACACACATCACTACCACATGTATATGGTAACAAAGACACGCTATATTGAATTGCATTCAAATGTCTTTACGTATATAACTTTGTGAAGTGATATCGACCACTCCTTGACTCATGCAATCTCCACTAAGTCTCTGCGTTTGTGAAGAGGTGTTCCCACAGGCTAGACATCACTGCAAAGGCCTTGAATACCCAACAAGATTATCCGACGATATCTTATTAAGTTCAAAAATTATCCTTTTGAAGATGCTAGATGGATGCAAAGAGTACAACTTAAGGATATTATGAACCTTGTCAACGCTTACAATGCTACATTAGAGTAAGCAAATGTACATGTTTCTTTTAAATGATCAATGTTTTTGTCTTATAAGAGTAAATCCCTTTTTCTTGTGCACAAATTTAAGTAGTATGCGTGCTTAGAATCACGTTTGTGATGACGATGTCTCTCAAACACTAAGTACAATTTGTCAAAGGAACACAAAGGTTGTATTGTACCAAGTCTCTATTGGAGAATCTATAATACAAAAGCCTATTGGAGGGGAGACCGGCTCCACATAGATCCGGTCCTCAACTGTCGTCATGTTCTCTAATTCTCTCTCTTGCAAAAGTATTGTTCATGCCAAGTTAATTAAGTATAATGGTTATGTTGCTACTGCTAATTAAATTCACCCTCTATGTTTTCAAAGTAGTCTCCTAAAAATGCTCACTATAATTGTCTTAATTCGGCTATTCTCAAAGTTCATAGGCCATTTCCATTACTCTCTCTCTCTCTCTCTCTCTCTCTCTCTCTCTCTCCCCCCCCCAACCGAGTTTGACCCTGACACAATTGAGAAGGTTCACCACAATGTCTGCACTAACCAAGGCATCTTGGTCTTCAAGACTAAAGAGGCGCACATCGCACTTCTACAAGAAGCAACTTCTCAAGGGTACCAAAGTATGGATAAGTGAGGCCTTAACCCCCAAGTCTCAAGTACTTCATGACTCAAACCAAGCTTTTTGACAAACAAATGAGGTGGGTAAATTTTCTTTCATAATTTTTATTTCATATTGCTCACATTGCTGGTAAGCACAATCAAGTGGCCAATGCACTTTCACGACGACCAAAAGTTAATGCTGTGTCTATAGCAACTCACAATGATCTATCTTTTATGATAGATGAGTATGCTACTGACCCTGACTTTAAAGACATAATGTGAGCGCTTGCTTTGGGGAAGAAAGAGGAACTATTCACCTTGCAAGATGGTTATCTTCTCCATGGCAATAGGCTACGTGTTACCCACCCTTCGTGAGAAAGTGACAAGGCCATCATACAAGAATTTCAGGCTCCAAAAACTCTTAAGCTAGCCTCCCCCTCCCCCCTCCCTCCTAAGTTATATATGTCACAATTTTGTTGTATCCACTTGAGTCATGATTTTCTATGTAAGCTTCTAGTAAGAGGTCCAGCCATATATTTTTTTTGGTCCGTCCCATAGGTCATATTTGACCTCCCAAATCTATCTATCTATCTTATGTACCTAATATTTCCCTATGATTTTCGAAAAGTTTCCATTAAGGGGAATCTTGCAAGATCCCGCTTGAATAGGTGGGTAGGAGACGGTGACGAGCAAGTCAAGTTGAGCTGCGGGAGGAAGATGACGACGGCACGCGCAACAAAAACAGGAGCAGGAGATGAGGACATGTAGGTAAGTTGAGGTGTAGGAGGGAGATGATGTGCAGGTAGGCTGAGTAGACGGTGGGTTTATTTTTTTAAAGCACATACCAATCGCCTGATCAGCGAACGAGGTCGGCTTGAGTGGTTAACTAACATGCAACGAAACCAACTTTCTGTGTCCCTATGTTCGAACACCGATCCTGCGTTTTGGAGAAACGTAAGAGCAAGGCAATGAAGGAAGTAATATATGGAGATTCCGCTAAATAAACGAAGAAGATACCAGTAGGGGGTACCCCATTGTAGAAAATGGGAAAATCACCTAATAATCGAAAGATACCCCTGGCGAAAAGAAAACGAGACTGCAGAAGCCGATGACCATGGAGAACAGCAACAACGACAAGCTAATGGCGATGGAGAACTGCAGCGCCCTGTGCGCGGAAGGCGGCTCAGTGGCCCTTGTTTGGGGGGGGGGGGGGGGGCGAGGGCCGCGGGGGCTGTGCAGGGCGTTGGTTTTTTAATGTGCATGGCGTCAATCGGTAAGCAGCTTTGCTTGCATGCTTGCGGACGTATTTTGTTCTTAAGCTAGGGGTGGGAGTTCGCGTCTGTGCTCCCTCTTTTGCACAGGGTAAATGAATCGCAAGGTCGGGATGGGACGAATTCTGTGGATGTATTGAATAAAACCAACGAGCTGCCAGTAGTAGACATTAAAAGAGTGCCCACCTCTCGGAATTGTACATAAAAATTAGGGAAAATTACCAAAATACCCCTCTAATTTGTGGAAATTCCCAATATACTCCTCAAATTTCAAAAATTCCCAAAATAACCTCGTATCTATTTTCGTTGGATTCTTCAAGATTTTCTAATCTATATTCTTGTTTGACAATTAAGATCGGTTTTTGAGTGCTTACATGTAATTTGTCGCCAATTACCTCACACAAAAAAGCGAAATCTGTCTAAAATTAATGAAGCAATTCATCTCCAAAGCCTACATAACCGACTCAAATTTTAGTTTTAGCATCCTGTATGGTAGACAATCACTCTTCTTATGAAAAGCTACAAATTTTTTTGTTTTTGGAGAAATTTACTCTCACAACCAGGGGTAATTTGGGAATTTTGGAAATTTTGAAGGGCATTTTGAGAATTTATGACAAATTATGGGGGTACTTTGGGTATTTTTGAAATTTGAGGGGTATTTTGGGAATTTCCACAAATTAGAGGGGTATTTTGGTAATTTTCCCTAAAAATTACCTCTTTCTCGGAATTAAGGTTCTCCAGAAAAACCCGTGTTGTGAATGGCCTAGAGCTAATCAGCTTGACACGCGAGGGCGAGCGAGACGCGCACGTATATATATATCTGTACACAGAGGTGGCCACGCCATGGATGAGGAGATTTCAATCGAAGAACTCAAAGCCAATCTCGTCAATTACAGGGAGCAACTTCGGCACGTAAGTATCAAAATCGTCGGCACCTGCGTTTCTGCGGTAGAGACCCTTGTGATTCTTCAGTCCATCTCAGACTTGTACACATGCTTTTTCATCATGGAAGTTGAATTAAGCGATTAGGGTTTCATTTTACTCATGCGCTTTGCTGTTTCTTCATTCTGGCAGGCTGAAAATTTTAGTGCAGTACTCCAAACTCTTGGTAATATTGCTAATGATAGTTTACGGTTTTCAGGTTGAAGGTCTGCTAGATGCAGATCCTCACAATGCAGAATACGAGGAAGTGCGCAGGGGTTTACTAGAGGTAATATCATGGAACAAATTGTGATCATTACGGGTCAATTGAGTGTAGAGTTTCTGTCCTTCTGTAGGTTAAGCTGCTTTTTCAAATCATTGCCGAGTTAAAGTCATTTAGAGTATTTCTGACAAGGCAGGTGATGATTCATGAAAGGTACTTTGTTACTTTTTTTTTGCAAAAGCTGCACACAACACAGCATTTCACATCACTCTATGGACACCCACAACACATTATATCACATGCATCAAGTGTAGACAAGTTCAGTGTCCTAAGGAGTCACCAATTTTGTTCAAGCAGGGCAGCAAATTCGCTGCATCGTGACAGGACCCTTTTGGAGTAGCCTTGCAATGTGGAGGTGGGTTTCCTTCTCCAAATCATGGTGCATGTGTTGACCCAGATTTTGGGTCTGGGGCTTATTACCTTGACAAGCTCTTATTCTTGGTTCGGACACTCCTTAGCATGGGTTGGTGTTGCCACTCATGATTACAGGTGTTGGTTAAGCATTTGAATGGTGCAATCACTTATTGCCCATTCACTTTTGCAATTTCTTGCAAGCTGGTGACTTCTGCTGTGCTACTACCCTGTTTAATTTGTGATGATCTGAAGTGTTGTGCTTTGTGGATGTCGTGAAGGTGATTGAACTTACGGAAGATCTACTGCCTACGGACGAACTTGATGCACGTCATGGACTTAAAAAACAGGGTGCAACTACTGATGTAAGGAATAGCAACTGTGTGAATGTTTTTTCTGCTTCAGTTTGTTCAGTAGCCAAAGTAACTCGTTTTGGTGTTAAACAGAGACAGGACTCTGATAGGTTTCCAGTTGGCACGAAAGTTCAAGCAGTGTGGAGTGGAGACGGTGAATGGTAAGAGTTATTCCCTACTCCATGGCGAGATGAATGATTGGTGGTGTGTATATTGAAAGAGAGTGTTGGCATGTGAGAGAATGTGTTATATTGAGAGAGTGGGCATACACGTGAGAGGATGCGATACCTGTTGCTTGGGGACTACTAACCTATCTACACATTATTGATGGTGGGGTCTGTTTGATGTTACTCCTAGGCCTACTGCTTGATATGGGCGCATGTGATGTAGTGCTGCTTTTGATGAGAGTCTTTGACTCACCTTTGATAACATTCCGGCCATACTGTCTTTGCGGCTGTTTTGGAGCCGATTTGCATTATTGGATCATTGGAGAGACTTGGACTCATTTTGAGAGGCGGCCAATTTTCATACCTTTCGTAATTTGGAGTTGGTTCATACTGACCTTGTAGGTCCTATGGATGATTCCCTTGGTGGATGAAAGTATTTGATACTCGTAGATGATTTCTCTAGAAAGATTTGGGTATTTTTTCTTGCTAAGAAGCCTGATGGTCTCTCTACTTTATCAAAGCTGGATAAATGAAGCTGAAAACCAATCTAACTCTAAAGTCTCTATCTTGAGAACTGGCAATGTAGGTGATTTCATACCCTTTGAATTATTCCTGTCTTCTAAGGGCATTTAAAGACAAACTACTCTCCCGTATACTCCTTAGCCGAATGGTGTTGTGGAGAGGAAGAACAACACGCACTCTCTTGCATCTGGCCCTTGTACCTCCCTCAGTTTGGGTGAAGTTGTGGCTACATTAATTTATCTTCTCAACTGCTCCCACAAAAATTGTAGACGGCATCATCTAGAGGAGGTATACACAGGATGTATTTACATCCGGAACTATGGAGTTAGAAGAAAGCACAAGATTTCTTGCTAGAAAACTATAGGAGTTGCTCTCAAACTTCAAAGCATCCTCAAGGCCATTTACCGCAATTACAGAACATTCAACAATTTCTTGCAAGGTGGTAAAATCACTGCAATGGTCACTGAACTGAATCGAAAACAACAAACACTTGAACTTGAAGTAGAGAACACCTCATAATAGAGGAGAGAGACGGAGTGCCGGAGTTGCACTCCCCTAAGCATTGGCCCCAAAGTGTGGTGTCCGTTTCGGTAATTTAACCGAAAACAACACACTTGATGTAATCACTTCTAGCAAAGGTCCGGACGGAAATATAGAGATAACTGCAAACTTCACACTCGACAATACTTTATGTCACAAAATGATGACGTGGCATGTGCGAATTTTATAAACCCTTGGCGAGTTTATAAGTTGTTGTAACAGACTTGGACACTCCAAGTCGAGAGTCTACCATGACACCACAAATAATCACTTCAAAACAGTTCACAGTTCACAATTGATTCGACACTGGCCCGGCGGAGTTCCGTGCCTAGTGATATTGGCCCCAAAGACTGACGCCCCTTTCGGTATTTCTTTTTGTATTCATCCGTGTTCAAAGTACAAGAGTGTAGGCAGGCGCTCACTCTCAAGACTCTGCGTGTAGATGCTCTGAGTTGTGAGAGGCCTGCCCACATATTTAAAGGATTACAAGGGATGCTAAAAGCAAAGCCCAAAAGCTGAAAATCAAAAGCCCTGTAAAATAAAGCAAGAGCTTTCTTTTCTCTCTTAAGCCATACTTGGCACAATAAAAGCAAAGCTTTAAAAATAAAAACAAAAGCTCTCTCTCTCTCTAACTCTCAATTTGCGTTGAATAAAGCAATGCTCAAAAGCTGCGCCAGCTGCCGTGATTTGCGGGCGTCCGTACAACTGCCACATGGCAATTTCTCTGCCATTTCTGGGACTGTCGTACATCCAGCCACGTCGGCATATCAGAACATTTCCGCGGGACTGGTTTCAGCCCTAGGGGTAGTGTGTGTGTTGTGTCCACCACGCCACGTCATTGGATTGTGACATACCCCCCTCTTGAAAGCATTGTAATCGCCCTCGATTACGCCTTCAAAACAGACAGAGGCCATAAATTGTCTTAGCAGACACTGATTGATAGTATTGACGCACTAGTAACATACATCTAGCACATATACCAATCGAGTCACATCACAGACATCACAGGACATCACTTGACATCACATGACCATGATAAATCACATTCAACATTCATTTGGATTTCAGACCATGATTTATCGGCAATGCAATTAGCAATCGCATCTAGATCTACTCAAGATCTCATAGATGCCCGATTTACTAACCCCTATTGCGACCATGTCTATCGAGATCATTCAAACCAAAATGCTGCAGTCATTTCGTCAATCAGTTCCTGCACTTAAAAACAAGTCAAGAACAAATCAGTTTCATATTTGGGAATTTCATTTCATAAAGGCATACAGCAGAATACTGTCAGCTCTCCGTATCCCTGAAGCTCAAAGAGACATCAGTGACTCTAGTATTCAATAATCGAGGCATCTGTTGACAAAGGAGCGGAGTAACTCCCCTCTTGTGCAACCCACTGCACCAGATCTCCGGCCAAGCTGAATTCGGGGTTCCATTTGGAGTAGACTATGCTAAACCAAAAGCTTCAAGGTAAAGTTTTACAATCTGAGGAGTATCTGCTAGGTCCTCCTCCTCCATCCACTTCGCATCCAATGCAGGATAGTTCTTGAATTTAACCAAGAACCGCCTTCCAAAAGCTTCAAGGTAAAGTTTCACAATCTGAGGAGTATCTGCTAGGTCCTCCTCCTCCATCCACTTTGCATCCAACGCAAGATAGTTCTTGAATTTAACCAAGAACCGCCTTCTTACTTTACCCTTCTTCTTTCTGTCCTTACGTGCCAAAATCTGTTCAGGAACAAGGATCTCCTCGTTTTCTTCCACTTCGGATTGCTCATCAGGCTCCCCATCTTCGGGCACATCGCCTTCAAAAGGTTTCAAGAGACTCACATGAAATGCATTGTGAATCCTCCAAGTGTCGGGCAATTTCAGTCGGAAGGAGACATCGTTGATCTTTTCGGAGATTTGAAAAGGTCCGTAGTATCGCATACTAAGCTTTGGAAAAGGTCTCTCCTTTCCCTTCTTCTTTCTCAGTCGTGCCTTCGCAAAACGTAAGAGCACCCAATCATCCTCCTTCAATTTCAAAACGCGACGATGGCGATTTGCTGCCTTTTTCTGTCTTTCCTGAGATTTTTGCAAAGCCTCGCTGACCTTGGCATAAGCCGTATCTAAGTCGCACGTGTACTCATCAGCTTCAAAAATCTTATCTTTCGTGCTTAGGAAGGGTGGAACCTTCACATCACCTTCAATAATCTCAAATGGTGCCTTCTTCGTCGAAGAGTGTACCGTGTTGTAGGAAAATTCCACCAAAGGTAGATACTTTGCCCATGGAGTCTTCTGATCCGAGATGTAAGACTTCAATAAATCTAAACCACTGAATTGGCAATCTCAAATTGTCCGTTAGTCTGCGGGTGGAAAGGTGACGAGAACTGCAATCGCGTGCCAATGTTCTCCCAAATTGCCTTCCAAAACAAACTCGTGAATCTGGGGTCCCTGTTAGAGACAATCTGCTCGGGCATGCCATGTAATCTGAAAATCTGGGCCACAAGCAGTCTTGCTAAATGATCCTGCTTGACTGTTTTCTTTACTGGAATGAAATGAGCCTGCTTGCTAAATCTGTCAATAACAGTCCAGATACCATTGTGACCACTCTGTGTTCTCGGGAGATAAAAAATGAAATCCATTGCAATACTTTCTTAGGGGCGGGTGGGTATGGGCAAAGGCTGTAACGATCCCTGTGCTTTATGCGTGTCAAACTTGACCTTCTGGCATACCAAGTAACTGCGCACAAACTCGTCCACATCCTTCTTGAGTCTCGGCTAAAAGAAGTATTTCTCTACCCCTTTC
Source organism: Adiantum capillus-veneris (assembly GCF_014529385.1). NCBI lineage: Eukaryota > Viridiplantae > Streptophyta > Polypodiopsida > Polypodiales > Pteridaceae > Adiantum > Adiantum capillus-veneris. Next base: position 117,412,279 of record NC_140954.1, read on the forward strand.
AAGGTGGAGCAATGCCGTGGTGACTCGTAAAAGGCAGACAGTGGCATTCGGTCATAACCTTTTCTCTCAACGGCCGTGTAACGCACAACATGGTTTTCCTCATCAAGTAGCCATCCCGAATGGAATATCCTGCTATTGTTTCCCCATCTCGAATCCATATGATAATGTCTGCAAAATCTGTATCCGTGGCATACTGATCGACCATATCCTCGAAGCTACTATGGTGTATCGCGGAAATAGCGAGAACCAACGGCTTCTGAGACAAAGCATCTGCCACCAAATTCTGCTGTCCCTGAACATGGACAATCTGGAAGTGAAACTGTGACAAGATGTTCGCCCACCGCATCTGCTTTTTCGATAGCTTCTTCTGTGACAAGAAGTAGTGTAAACTCTGATGGTCTGTAAAGACAATAAAATCCGCTCCGAGTAGGTAATGCCCCCACTGAGTAAGAGCATGGATAACCGCCAAAAGCTCTTTCTCATAAATCTGTGCTGTCAATTCCGACCTTGAGAACAGTCAACTCTTGTAAGCAATGACATGGCCTTCTTGCATTAAGACCGCACCCAGACTACGACCACAAGCATCACAATATACTTCAAATGACTTCTGCAAGTCTGACAAAGTCAAAACTGGTCCCGTAGTCAAATTTTATTTGAAAGTTCGAAAGGCAGTCACCATCTGTGGGTCCCCACGAGAAAGGGACTCCTTTCTGTGTCGAGATATGCAAAGGGGAAGCAACCTCTGCAAACTTTTTAATGAACCGCCTGTAGTACGAACACAATCCCAACAAGCTTCTAACTTCATGGACATTCTTCAAATCGGGCCAATCACGGATAGTCTCTATCTTGGCCGGATCCATCTGCACTCCTGTTGCCGAGACAATGTGTCCCAAAAAGTGTATCTCTGGTAGGAAAAATTCACTTTTCTTCGCATTAATCACCAACTTGTGATCTTGTAATGCCTGAAAGACCTGAAGCAGATGTTCTCTATGTTCTGCCTCATCCTTGGAGAAAACAATGATGTCGTAAAAGAAAGTGCCAACGAATAATCTGTACTCTCGAAAAATCCTGTCCTTCATCCGGTTAAATGTTGCAGGAGCATTGGTTAGGCCAAACGGCATCACCAAAAACTCAAATAACCCGAAAGTCGTCCGAAAGGCTGTCATGTAGATGTCTCCCGGCGCGATTCGGATCTGATGACATCCACTTTTGCCTCATCCTTGGAGAAAACAATGATGTTGTCAAATAAAGTGCTAACGAATAATCTTTACTCTCGAAAAATCCTGTCCATCATCCGGTTAAATGTCGCAGGAGCATTGGTTAGGCCAAACGGCATCACCAAAAACTCAAATAACTCGAAAGTCATCCGAAAGGCTGTCATGTAGATGTCTCTCGGCGCGATTCGGATCTGATGACATCCACTTTTCAAGTCAATCCTGCTAAAGCACGAGGATCCGTGAAGTCGGGCAAGTATATCATTGATTCTAGGAATCGGAAATCTGTTCTTGATGGCGATTTTGTTGAGCTCTATAATCGATGCACATTCTCCAAGATCTGTCTTTCTTCAAAACTAGCAACACTGGAGAGCAGTACGGTGAAGTACTAGGCTGGACAAGACCCTTTTCCAAGAGGTCTTTCACTTGGTTCATAATCTCTTCGTTCTGGGCTCATCAGCTCACACGGTAAGGTGGCCGGTTCGGTGGTGTGCTTCTAGGTATCAGATCAATAGTATGATCTTCAAGATGAGCGGGTGGTAACTCGCTTGGCAAGTCCTCTGAGAAGCAATCGGCATGAGAGTGGAGAAAATCTTGGCGTTCTTTATCAAGTTCAGACATATTTGTCCTATCCTCATCACTCAACTCTTTCAAAAAGATCAAGTAAACAAACAGACTGGGTTTCATTAGTTTGGAAATGGCCGAAGCCGGTACAATAGGAACAGACTCGCCCTTAAGTTTTACATCGAGTACAATGGTTCTGCCCTTCTCTTTGGTCAAAGTCGCTTTCCTCGCCCGATAGTCGACCACGGCGTTGTTCTTATGGTACCAGGAAATTCCCAAGAGGACATCACAAACCTTCCAAAGGCATTACGTAAAAGTCCTCATGCCCCAAATACCCCTGACAATGCAACCGAAGTTTGCCAATGACAGGTGTAATGGCTACGTCCTTGCTGGTCCCATCCGATCGGGAGTGATTTCGAGCCGCGCCGCCAATTCCGGTGAAATGAAGTTGGCCTTGGCTCCTCTTCTTGGTCTTTCACTTTGCCCCAAGCTCGGCAAAGTTGTGTATTCTCATCCATCGTGCTGGGGTCAGTACCCACGCAATCTGGAACGAGTCTTGTTTTTATCTCGCCTTTTCTTCCATGGTCCTCAGCTGTTCTTGAACTCCCAAGCCTTTCGTTGTCCTTGTCGTTCTATTCTTTCTGTGCCTTTTTAGGGCACTTCGCAGAGATATGTCCAGTTTCCCCACATCCAAAGCACTTCCCCTCCTTGATGTAGCGAGCCCTCTCTTGAGAAGTAAGTTTGGGTCGTGCATCCTTTTCTTTCTGTTCTGGGTTGCTCTTTCTCTTTCTACTTTCATTCTTTGAAGTCTGTCTGGCTCTTTGCGTCATGATCTCATCTGTGGGTACGACAGACTACCAGAGTGAATGGCAAAAACCCGTTTTGCATGACTCATCAACTCCTGAATGGAAGCTGATTTTTGTTCTAAGCAGTGATCTCGGATCTCTGTAGGAAGACCCAAGGTAAACCGCTCAATCTGTTCCTTGAACGAGATCTTCTTAAATGAAGAGGCGGGTAGAAAAGAGCTCCAGAATCTCTCGCAATAAGCGTCCACTGTATCCTTCTTGGTCATCCGAAGATGGCTCCAAGCAGTTCGTATGTCGCGTTCATACTCTCGAGTCAACCATGAAGAAATAAAAAGCCTTTTGAATTTCAGCCATTTAACTGACGCTGTCTTGTTTAATAGAAGCGTGGACCACCAAGTTCGAGCATTCCCCTTAAAGTAAGAGGCAGCTCTCCGAATCTTAGAGTCCTCTGAGTAACGCCCTCCTGAGAAAGCTATGTCAAACTGCTGTATAAAAGATAGCCTTCGAAGCATCTCTATAACCAGAAAACGTGTCAAATTTAATTGACTGTCCACCTTCCTTAAACTCTCGGACTTTTTTCGTCTTCCAGGAAGTCATACTGGTGGGCTTTATAAAAATTCTTCTTCTTTGCATAAAAGTTGCTATCATCAGAGTCTGAACTATCTGAAGACGAGTCCTTTGTAGAACTGTCAACCATGGGGCGAGATTTAGGCTTCTTTGCCTTTTTCTTGCCCTTTCCGAAGCTTTGCTTTTTGCTTCGCTTTTTGCCTTTTCTGTCTTCTTGGATCGAGTCAGAGGAGCTAGAAGAACTCTCAGAAGAAGAAGAAGAAGAACTGGGTACTCCTTCAAATTGAACACGCTTTTTTGCTTTCTTGCCTTTTCAAATGTAGACTGACGACCCAAATAACTCGGGAAGTCAGTGCCTTTCTTTTGCTTTTTGTCGTGCTTTTTAGCTTTGTTCTGCGCGTCAAAAAGCTGAGCAATTCGTGCATCAACCACCTCTTCTAATTCTTGCTTTGTGTACATCCTCGGAGCAGGAGGTTCCTTCAGGGCCGGTTTGAGGGGTGGCTCTGTGGTCTGCCAAAGCAGAGCCCCAAAAGCATCTAAAATCAAAAGCAAACTGTCCCAAAAGCTGCGAGCGTAATTTACGGAGACCCGTAAGCTGTCAGCAAAAAAAGCGGAAAATCCATACGCCATGCCACGTCAGCACTATCAACACGTATCGTGGAAATCCATACAGCCGCGTCAGCAACAGTCAGCGCGAATGGCGGGATTCCGTACAGTTAGCCAGTCTTCCACGTCAACAATTGCGTGTGTGTGTGGGTGGCTCTGCCACGTCACCAGTTTGTGACATACCCCCGTCTTGAAAGAATTGTAATCGCTCTCGATTACGCCTGTGAAACAGAAAAAGGCCATAAAATGTCTTAGTAGACACTGGCTGTTAGTACCGACGCACTAGACACGACACATCTAGCACTTGTACAAAACGACAGTCACAGCACAGGACATCATAGGACATCACTCGACATCACAGGACATTGCATGACAAATCATAGAAAAAAAATTTCATTCCAAATCTCAGACCATGACCATCGGCAATGTATTTAGTAATCGTATCTAGATCCATTCCGGACCTCACTGATGCCCGATTAACTAATCCTTAATGCAATCATGTCTATAGAGATTTATGAGACCGAAATGTTGCAGTCATTTTGTCTCTCGGTCCCTTCTCAAACAAGTCAACTACAAATCAATCGTATTCTTTTTCGGGAATTCCGTGTCATAAAATCATACAACAGAATATTGGTCAGCCCATTAGTATCCTTGAAACCCAAAGGGGACATCAGTGACTTTATTCAAAATCGGGGTAATCCGTTGACAAAGGAGCAGAGTGACTCCCCTCTTGTGCAAACCCGGTGCACTAGATTCACCCTTGCTGAATTCGGGGTTCGATCGGAGTAGACTATGCTAAACCGAATGCTTCAAGGTAAAGTTCCAAAATTTGAGGAGTATTTGCTAGGTCCTCCTCCTCCATCCACTTCGCATCCAATGTGAGATAGTTCTTGAATTTAACCAAGAACCGCCTAATCACTTTACCTTTTATCTTTCTGTCCTTGTGTGCCAAAATTTGTTTTGGAACGAGTATCTTCTCGCTTTGCTCCACTTCGGGTTGCTCATCAGGCTTCCCATCAACTGGCACATCGCCTTTAAAAGGCTTCAATAGACTCACATGGAATGCCTTGTGAATCTTCCAAGTATGGGGCAGCTTTAGTCTAAAGGAGACATCATTTATCTTTTCTTTTATCTGGAAAGGGCCATAATATCTCATGCTAAGCTTTGGAAAAAGCCGCTCCTTTCCTTTTAGTTTTCTAGGCGTGCCTTCTCAAAACGTAAGAGCACCCAATCGTCTTCCTTTAATTTCAAATCTTGTCGATGTCGATTTGCTGCCTTCTTATGTGGTTCTTGAGATTTCGCTAAAGCCTTTCGGACCTTGGCAAAAGCAGTGTCCAAGTCCCTCGTGTACTGGTCGGCTTCAAAAATCTTATCCTTAGTGCTAGGGAAGGGTGGAACCTTCGGAGCACCTTCAATGATCTCAAATGGCGTCTTCCCTGTCGAAGAGTGAATCGTGTTATTGTAGGCAAATTTCACCTAGGGCAAATTTTTTTCCCATTGAGTCTTCTGATTAGAGACGTAAGACTCCAATAAATCCAGAATAATTGAATTTGCAATCTCAGATTGCCCATCCGTCTGCGGGTGGATGATGATGAGAACTGCAACTGTGTGTCAATGTTCTCCCAAATAGCCCTCCAAAACAAACTCGTGAATTGGGGATCTCTGTTGGAGACTATTGTTCAGGCATGCCATGTAGTCGGAAAATCTGTGCAATGAACAATCTCGCTAAATGATCCGGCTTGACTGTTTTCTGCACTGGAATGAAGTGAACTTGCTTGCTAAATCTGTCGATGACACTCCAAATGCCATCATGTCCACTCTGTGTCTTCGGGATATAAAAAATGAAATCCATTGCAATACTTTTCCAGGGGTTGGTGGGAATGAGTAAAGGCTGTAGTAATCCCTGTGCCTCATGCCTGTCAAATTTGACCTTCTGGCATACGAAACAACTGCGAACAAATTCGTCCACATCCTTCTTGAGTCTCGACCAAAAGAAGTAATGCTCCACACCTTTCAAGGTGGTGTTGATGCCAAAGGTGGACAATGGCACTCATTCAAAACCTTTTCCCTCAACGGCTGTGTGACGCACAACATCGTTTTCTTCATCAAGTAGCCATCACGTATGGAATATCCCGCTACTACCTCTCCATTCTGTATTCGAGTGAATACATCAAAAAAATCCAGATCTCTGGTGTACTGATCAACCATGTCCTTGAAGCTTCTATGATGAATTGCGGAAATAGCCTAGACTAGGGGCTTTCGAGACAATGCATCTGCCACCAAGTTTTTGTGTCCCTGAACATGGACAATCTGGAAGTGAAACTGTGACAAGTTGTTAGCCCACCGCGTCTGCTTTTTCAAAAGTTGCTTCTGTAACAAGAAGTAGCGTAAACTCTGATGATCAATAAAGTAAACTTTGATGATCAATAAAGACCGTGAAATCGGCTTTGAGTAGGTAATGTTGCCACTGAGTAAGAGCATGGATCACTGCCAATAGCTCTTTCTCATAAATCTGTGCGGTCAATTCTGGCCTTGAAAACAATCGGTTTTCATAGGCAATCACATGGCTTTCTTCCCAGACTACGACCACAAGCATCACAATATACTTCGAATGACTTTTGCAAGTCCGGCAAAGACAACAGTGGTCCAGTAGTCAGTTTTTCTTAAAGTGTCTGAAAGGCAGTCATCTCTGTCGGTCTCCACGAGAAAGGGACTCCTTTCTGAGTCTATGTGCAAAGGGGAAGCTACCTCTGCAAACTTTCGAATGAACCGCCGGTAGTAAGAACACAAGCCCAAGAAGTTTCTAACTTCATGAACATTCTTCAAATCTGGCCAGTCACGTATAGTGTCAATCGTGGCCGCCTGCTGAGACAATGTGTCCCAAAAAGTGTAATTTGTGATCATGTAATGCCTGAAAGACCTGTAGCAGATGGTGTTGATGTTCTGCTTTATACTTGGAAAAGACTATAATGTCATCAAAGAAAGTGTCGACAAAAGATCGATACTCTTGGAAAATCCTATCCATCATTCGGTTGAAAGTTGCTGGAGCATTGGTAAGGCCAAAAGGCATCACCAAAAATTCATACAAACTGAAACTTGTTCAAATGGCTGTCTTGTAGACATCCCCCGGATCGATTCTGATATGATGATATCCGCTTTTCAGATCTATCCTACTGAAACAAGAGGATCGCTGTAGTCGGTCAAGAATATCATTGTTCCTTGGAATTGGAAATCTATTTTTGATATTGATTTTATTGAGAGCTCTGTAATCAATGCACATACTGCAAGATCCGTTTTTCTTTAATATCAACAACAATGGAGAGCGGTAGTGTGAAGTACTCGGCTGGATAAGACCCATTTCAAGAAGGTCTGTCACTTGGTTCGTGATCTCTTCATTCTGGGCTCGGCTAACACGGTAAGCTGGCCGGTTCGGTGGTGTGCTTCTAGGAATCAGATCAATAGTGTGATCCTCAGGACGAGATGGGGTAACTCGCTTGGCAGACCCTCAGAGAAACAATCAGCATGTGTGGAGAAAGTCTTGTCGTTCTTTGTCAAGTTCATACATGTTCATTATGTGTTCATCATTCAACTCTTTCAAATAGATCTAGTAAACAAAGAGATTGGATTTCATTAATTTGGAAATGGCCGAAGGTGATACAATAGGGACGGACTTGCTGTTCAGTTTTACATCAAGTACAATTTTTCGGCCCTTTTCATTCGTCAAGGTTGCTTTCTTTGCCCGATAGTTGACCACGGCGTTGTTCTTATGGTACCAAGGGACTCCTAGGAGGACGTCACACCCTTCCAAAGGCATGATGTAAAAATCCTCGTGTCCTAAATATCCCTGACAATGGCAACGAAGTTTGCTAATGACAGGCGTAACGGCTATGTCCTGTCCGGGCATCCCTATAACTGCCTCTGTTGGTCCCATCCTGTCGTAATCTTGAGCCGCGTCGCCAATTCCGGTGAAATGAAGTTGGCCTTGGCTCCTCCATCGAAGAAAATAAGGGCTTCTTGATCTTTTACTTTGCTCAAGCTCGACAAAGTTTTGTACTTTCATCTATCTGGCTTGGGTTAGTACCCATGCAATCTGGTACCGGTCCTGCTTTCATCTTGTCTTTTCTGCGGAACGTCCGTATACCGCCACGTCAGCATGTCAGCGGATTTTGCAGAGAATTGTACGACAATGCCACGTCAGCGTGTCGGCGCGTTTTTTCGGGGCCTGTACTGTTGCCACGTGGCATATTTCTGCCGCCAAGGTGTGTGAGTGTGTTTGGGGGCCTGCCATTCACCAGTTTGTGACATTGGCCCCAAAGACTGGCGCCCCTTCCGGTATTTATTTTTATATTAATCTTTGAGCAAAGTACAACTGAGCCAGTGGATGCTCGATGCTCTGCAGAGTGAGCCCCTAAGGCCACTTATAAAGAGTTACAAAAGGTTGCTAAAAGCAGAGCCCCAAAAGCATCTAAAGTCAAAAGCAAACTGTCCCAAAAGCTGCCAGCGTAATTTGCGGAGATACGTACGCTGCTGTCAACGCAAATAGTGGAAAAAATCCGTACGCCCTGCCATGTAAGCACTGTCAGCGCGTATCGCGGAAATCTGTAAAGCCATGTCAGCAGCAGTCAGCGCGAATGGCGGGATTTCGTACAGTCAGCCAGTCAGCCACGTTAGCAACTGGGTGTGTGTGTCTGTCCAGGTGGCTTTGCCACGTCACTAGTTTGTGACACTTTGTCAGGGATATCTAGGTCCAGGTGGCTCTGCCATGTCACCAGTTTGTGACACATTGTCAGGGATATCTAGGGCACGAGGACTTTTATATCATGCCTCTGGAAGGGTGTGATGTTTTCCTTGGAATCGCTTATTTCCACAAGAACCCTAAACAACAGAAACCCTAACCCTAACCCTAGGGCAGCAAGGGAATCCCGAAAAAAGCGCAAGCATGATGATGTGGCAGAATCCCGTAAATTGTGGCGCATGATTGCTTTTTGGCGTGAGATGCTTTTGCGGTAGAATCTGCTTTTTCTCTACGTTGGGCTTACTTTTAGTTTATTAAAAGTGAGAGATTGTGGATTACGAGAGAGAGAAGCTTTTGGGGCTCTGCTTTTGGCATCCCTTGTAAACTATAAAATATGTGGTTTGGGCTCCCACTCTGCAGAGCATCTGGACGCGAAGTCTGAGAGTGAGATTTGAACCACTCTTGTACTTTGAACACTGATTAATACAAAAAGAAATACCGAAAGCGGCGCTAGTCTTTGGGGCCAATATCTCTAGGCACAGAACTCCGCCGGGCCAGTGCAAATCTATTGTGAACTGTGAACTGTTTTGAAGTGGTTATTTGGTACTGTCGTGATTGATTCTTGACTTGGAGTGTCCAAGTCTGTTACAATGGTATCAGAGCACGGCCGATTTCTCTTCTACGGGAAATCCGATCCCAATTTTTTTTTCCGCGGCACCTATGGCTTCACGCAAGGATCAGTCGACTCCCTCTGCATCTGGAGATGCGGGCAAAAATCACAACGAAGATTCCGGCAGAGAGTATGGCCCGCCTTGGCCTACTCAGGCGGAGCAACGAGAGATGAAGCGTCGTCAATTGATCGACGAGCAACAAAGATGATGCTCAGTTTTGCGAAGGACCCAAAATTGGCAAAATATATGAGCGAGACTTCTTTTCAGGAAGCGCACGAACAGTGGTAGAAAACCACAATACCACCCCCGAAACCCGCTCTCAAGAAACCTTCTGCTCACAAGACATATTCAGAGAAGGAATTAGAAAAGGTGGTTGATGCACGGATTGCTCAGCTTTTTGACGCGCAGAACAAAGCTAAAAAGCACGGCAAAAAGCAGAAGAAAGGCATTGACTTCCCGGGTTATTTGGGTCGTCAATCGACATTTGATAAGGCAAAGAAACAGAAGAAGCGTGTTCGATTTGAAGGAGTACCCAGTTCTTCTTCTTCTTCTTCTTCTTCTGACAGTTCGTCTAGCTCTTTAGATTGGAGCAAAGAAGACAGAAAAGGCAAAAAGCGAAGCACACAAACAACGCTTCGAAAAGGGCAAGAAAAAGGCAAAGAAGTCTAAATCTCGCCCAGTGAGAAATAGTTCTACCCAGGACTCGTCTACAGACAGCTTAGACTCTGATGACGACAACTTTTATGCGAACAAGAAGAATATTTATAAAGCCAACCAGTATGACTTTCTGGAAGATAAAAGCAAGAAAGTCCAAGAGTTTAGGAAGGTGGACAGTCGATCAAATTTGACATTTTTTCAAGATATAAAGATGCTTCGAAGGCTTTGTCTTTTATACAGCAGTTTGACATCGCTTTCGCGGGAGGACGCTACTCAAAGCACTCCAAGATTCAGAGAGCTGCCTCTTATTTTAAGGGGAATGCTTGAACTTGGTGGTCCACGCTTCTTTTAAACAAGACTGCGCCAGCTAAATGGCTGAAATTTAAGAAGCGTTTTATTTCTTCTTGGTTGACTCAAGAGTATGAACGCGATATACGAGCTGCTTGGAACCATCTTCGGATGACCAATAGAGATACAGTGGACGCTTATTGCGAGAGATTCTGGAGCTCTTTTCTACCTGCCTCTTCATTCAAGAAGATCTCGTTCAAAGAACAGATTGAGCGGTTTATTTTGGGTCTACCGACAGAGATCCGAGATCACTGCTTGGAACAGAAGTCAGCTTCTATTCAGGAGTTGATGAGTCATGCGAAGCGGGGTTTTGCCATTCACTCTGGCAGTCTGACCTACCCCACCGATGAGGTCATGACACAACGAGCCGAACAGACTTCAACGAATGAAAGTAGAAAGAGAAAGAGCAACCCAGAAAAGAAGGATGCACGACCCAAGCTTACTCCCGAGGAGAGAGCTCGCTTCATCAGGGAGGGGAAGTGCTTTGGATGCGGGGAACATGGACATATCTCCGCGAAGTGCCCTAACAAGGCACCGAATGAACAAGATGAAGAAAGGCCAGAAAGTTCTAAAGCAGCTGAGAGACGTGGCAGAAAAGGCAGATAAAAAGCAAAACCGGTACCACATGGCGTGGGACCTGAACCGAATCAAATGAATGAAAGTACAAACTTTGCCACTTATGGGGCAAAGGGAAGGATCATGAAGCTCTTTTGAAGGAGCCAAGGCCAACTTCTTTTCACTTGGAATTGGCGGCTTGATTTGGAACTACGCTCGACAGGTTGAGGCCACAGGCGGAGGTAGTTCGAGTGGCACCCGGACGGGATGTTGCCATTACACCGAGCATTGGCAAACTTCGTTTGCAATGACAGGGGTGTTCAGTGCATGCGAGTGACGTTCTACTCGAAATCCCTTGGTTCCACAAGAACTACGCCGTGGTTGACTACCTGGCCGAGAAAGCGACTTTGACAAATGAAGAGCTCAGAGGTTGTACTTGATCAACTTCAGTTTCTTTACTCATTCTTTTGGGAGAGAACTGAACGATGGATAAAGGTCGAATATGTTTTGACCTGAACAAAAGAACGCCAAGATTTTTCTTCACACTCATGCCTATTTCTTTTTAGAGGGCCTGAAGATCATACCATTGATCTGATACCTGGAAGCACACCACCGAACCGGCCACCTTACCGTGTGAGCCGAGCACAGAATGAAGAGATTATGAACCATCTACGCCATGTATTACACCAAATGCTATGGAGACTTTGATGAAGTCCATGATGGAGATGATCCTACAAAAAGAGGCACAACGGGCTGCCATAGAAAGGGAACAGAGGGAAGCTCAACGCATAGCGGTTGAAGAAAAGAGGGCAGCTATGTAACTTGAGCGTGAGGCACAGCCAGACCAACACATGAAGGAGTTGGTTTTACAAGTAATCTCCGTGAAGAGCGATCCACGTACGGAGGCTGGTTTGCAGAGGGCAAGGGAGCAAGCTGAGCTATGATACCACTGTAATCACTTCCGACGACAGTCTGGACGAAAACAGAGAGATAATTGCAAACTTCACACTTGACAATACTTTTAACACTTCAAAACACTTGAGTAAATGAGAGAGAGACGACACGACTCGGAGGAGTTCCGAGCGAAGACGTATTGGCCCCATAGACTGGCGTCCCTTCAGTATTTCTTTATTATTATTGCTCGCAAAGTACAACTTCTGAGGGTCCGACTCTCTCTGAGACTCTGCATTCAAATGCTCCCGAGGAGTGGCGTATTACTGCTTATAAGCAATCTGCTAGAAACACTAGCGCCCAAAAAATTCAATGCTTCTAAAAGTCAACATTGTTGTGTGATTTTTATTGTATTTTGCGTTGACATGTCAGCAGGGCAGCATGAAAATGCTTTGTCATCACTTGTGAAACTCTCTTAGAATTGCTCTCTTCTCTTGTTTACAGATCTCGGATGAACTCATCTGCCGCAAATATCTTATCCTTAGGTAAAAGGATCGGTGGAGGCAAAGGCTTACTATAAAAATCTTGTAGATCTACAGTTCCATCTTAACAGCTCTAATGTGCACAAATGTAATGTAAATAGTTCTAATTTTATTAAAAGGTAATTATTTTGAAAAATAAGAAAATCGCCAATATAGCAACACATTCCATAAGAGTGGATCTCCCCATGGTCTTCCTTGGTCCAAACAATATTGCTGCCCCCAAACAAACAAGGGGATTGAAAAACATCAATTATTGTTAATGATTGGTGCTATGTTCAAGGGGGGCATACTTGATCCACACCTTCAACGGCTCTTCAAATTGCAAACTAATTTTCAGCTCGAGAAATCCTCAGCAACTTTTGAAGATTTTAAACGAACTTCTATGGTTTTCCGTCATGGGGAGGTTGTATGCAAGTGCGTGGACATGGACTCGACATCAGCAAGCTTCCGCAAACAATGAAGTTACATCTATGTTCTTGACAACTATTTGAGAGAAGCCAACAAGTATTCAAGAGAAGCTGAAGAATACGTACTGCTTCGTGCTAGCTTCGACCCAAGTTTTGGTCATCCTAGATTGCTCACGGAGTAAATTATTGAGGTTGTTCTTTTCTTTTCAGCAGTACACCGTGCACCATGGCGTCAGACATAAGGTGTCACAAAGTGCTGATGTGTCAAGCCATTGAAGAACGGAGCCCACTTGTAGATCCCGGTCGAGGGGTCTAAACCCTAAGTGAAGAAGCAGAAGCAACAGATGTACGGAATCCCGCAGTTCACGCTGACCGATGATGCGGCATCCTGTACAGAATTCCGGGTTTTGTGCTAACATGCTGACATGGCAGAATTGTACGGATTTCCGCGTTTCACGCTGACAGAGATGACGTGCAGCTTGTACGGATTTCCGTGATTTACGAAGGCTAATTTCCAGCGCCAGCTTTTTGGACCAGTTGCTTTTGCACCAAATGCTTTTGAGTTTAAAGCTTTTCATGTAAACTGCTTTTGGGCCTAGGGCCTTAAAATATGAGGCCATGGGCTCATTCTCTGACACATGCTTCTGGATGAAGGTGCAGAGAATGGAGTACCGGCTTGTACTGTGTTGAGGCAATATAAAGAAATACCGAAAGGGGTGCCAAGGTTTGGGGCCGATACTCTATGGGGTGGAATTTTGCCACTCCGTGTCGCGTGTCGTCTCTCTCTTTGAGTTCAGTTGTTATTGAAGTGCTAAGAGTCTGTTCAGTCTGTTCTTTTCTATTGGCACGTGGTGCCCGCTTGTGACATAAGGCTACACATCACTTCGACTTTGGGTGCTACATCATGCTATAGCTACTAGACTCTAATGTCTGAAGTCAATGATTTGCACGTGCTGCTGTTTGTGGAAAAGAACATTCCTCCCTTGCCACTTATTTGTACAGCTGAAATTTCCCATCTTTATTCTGATAATGAAATAGACCAGGTTTTTCTTTGTTACTCGTGTCAAGCTTTGCCTACTTCTAGTTCAAGTTCCAAATTATGTGAAGAAGTTTCTTTTGTACATGAATATTCTTCAATGCTGAATGCTTCTCTCTCCTCTTCCTCTACAATGGCTAACAAATCACAGGATGAAAAGATTCTAGGTTTAAGTAATCAAGCTACGAGCTTACAAGATTAATACAAACATAATTCATGTAATTATCAATCAGAGTTACTTTACAACTCAAGGAGTTGCTTTGAGAATGTGTGATTATTTCTATTTGAACACTTTATTGATACCAAAGTATTGCATTTTGGGGCTACTCTTCACTTGCATTGTTTGCATGTTGTTTTGGTTAATTTTGAGGATTTTGTTTTGTGCTTGTGATGACGGACAACATTTTCAAAAATTTAGCTGTCAACAATTTAACTTTCTAAGAGCTAGAGCTGATGGACAATTTTTTTTTGTTCCAGGTATAATGCAACAGTTGACGCTCATACATCTCTTGGGTATCTGGTGGCTTATGATGGCTGGGGCAACAAGGAAGAGGTGAGACATCGAGGGACTTCGGCTGTTCTTTTTCTTTTTATTGCCCGTCTTATAGAGTATGGCTTTCAACACAAGTTTTGGCATTGGAATTTGATGGGTTTGGGGAGGGATATCTTATGCACCTTAGTCAAGTTGATTGTGCTTCGATCACTTCGAGTTCCTGTTTGTGAATTCTTTCGAGGTATGGGTAATGGCTAAGGGACCAGGGTCGAGTTATTAGCTTTGGAGGGTGAAACATGGAGGGTTCAAATTAGAACATAAACACATTTCTTGGTTGGCAAGCTCAAAGAACCAGTCATATTTTTCAGCTGTGTCAGCTAGCGACTGAGTGGCAGGATATGGAAGCGTAACTTCTTTTTCTCTGACTGGAACAGGTTGATTTCGACAATGTGAGAGACATTGATCAAAGCGGTGAGGAGGGAAATGCTCTACTAGACGTGGAGAAGGCTGCAGAGGCCACTCGATTAGCATTGAAGCGAAAGATTGCTGAGAGTGCAGATGCTGAGATTGTGCCGAAGAACCTTCCACTCAAACTACAGATAAAGCCAGATGATCCAGAAGATGTGGTACGCAGATGGTGAGGTGTTCATGTGTATGGGTTGGCTGGTATTATGCCTAATTTTGGTCAATTGTTTGTAAACTATCTAGAAAGCTGCAAAACGGAAGAAAATACACGCATTTAAATCGCGGATGAGGTTGGAGAAAATGGAGTTCGCGCAAAATAAAAGGCAGAATGCTTGGCAACAGTTTCAGACATCCAAGGGCAAGTCTCGGAAGGTTTGGGAAAAGATGCTTTGGCCACAACTCTCTCTTTTAATTTTTCATTACTACATAATGAAGTTCCTGACATAATTGCAGATCGGCTTTTTCACTGGGGGCAAGCGAGAAAGCATATTCAAGTCTCCAGAGGATGTGAAGGGGAAGGTGGGAGTCACGGGTAGTGGAAAGGGCATTACCGAGTTTCAAAAACGAGAGAAACATCTCAACCTGAAAGCTGGTTTTGAAGATGGAGGAGACTGATGTGTGACGACTACCTCGAACGGAATGTGGAGGATGAGTTGTTTTGAAATGGGGACCTTGCATGAGGAAGCACCAATTACTACCCTGTGGACTTGCTCACATGGAGTCTAGTGGCCTCTGTGAGTGTTAGCTATTATGATTGATGCCCTTCTGGCTTTTATTGTGTAGCTTTTAGTGAGATGGAGTTGAGGTCAAGTACAGGGAGCCTGTGCATGCATGGCATTCGCTTGCATGTGTGCGCAAATCCTTTCATGCCATGCATGGCACACTCAAGTTGTATTTGACTCTTCTGCAGGGCCATTTTCTGCACCTCACGTTGTATTCGACTCTCTGCAGGGGCCATTTCTTTAATGGTTCTGCACCATTTGGGATCTGAGTCTTATATATTGGTTTATGGTGAGGATTTGTCATTGCATCTCAGGGTTTCTCATTTGTGACCTGGCCTTGATAGTATGTACTCCAGATGTTCGTGTACTCAGAAATTGTGTTAGGATGTCTATGCTTCTCTGTAAAATTTGATTGATTATTTTCTAGGGCTTCAAAGTCTCTGCTACCATCCTGCGCCAATATCTACTAGGATTTGATACTGTTCTGGGTTATGACTAACTCTGTAACTGTCACTTTTTTAACACGAAGAGAAACGGATGAAAGCAAGGATTTTGACAGTTGAATACTTGCAGCACCCTATGTTTGTTCGCCATGTCCTCCTTGTATATCACTCTCTTAAAATGTCCTGCCATTGCTCATACATTTGCTAACTTTAGGGTGAGGCCTCTGTTTAAATGGGTATCACAGATATTCCTTGGAAGAGATGCCTCTTTCATGGGAACCTTTTTTGGCGGCTTCCTGGGGTGCTATGCTATGTTTTATCCTGTCGTCAGCTGTCGAGATGTATAGGGTGGAGGAGCCAGTATAGAGATGGAAAAATCTGGACGCCTAATCTTTCTCACAGTATGAAATTATCAGTGATACCGAGCTTGTTGGATTCGCCATGTCGAGGGCTTTCTGCAGACATTGGTGTTGTCTCTCCCCAAGTTGCGTGCAAAAAGTCAGGGCATGATTATGAGTAACAAAAATGGGCTCGAATTAGGAGTCTCATCAAGGCCAAAAGAGAGCAGGAATTTCATGGAAGCTTGAACTGTCGCCATGTTCAATGGGAGTCTCCACTTTAAAATAGCTCCTCAATAGTGCAAAGATAACTATGTATTGGGGGGTAGTCCAGCTTACAAGTGGAGCCTGGCCACTTACTGGCTCCTCCACCCTATTTTGTCCTTAATTTGTACATGAGTCTCTTCTCAAGTAGTGTGCTTACACACCTTCCAAACATAGAGATGCTTAGACAAAGCTTATATATAGTTTCAACGATGGCTGCTACAATTGTCGAAATGCTTTGTCCGGGAATTGACTTACGAAAGACTAGGCAAAGTGTCATATTAGAAAAAGAACCTGCATTGAAACACACATGTAGCTCGTGAACAACATAAAAGAAGAAATAATGGAATGAATAGTCCACTATGAGCAGACACTGCAAAGATCTTTAAACATACTTACCAAAACATTTGACGTGATAAAGTTGCTAAGAAAGCATTGCATGTCTTGTGGTGCTTAGATGCTGAAATTAAGACATTGACTATGTTTTGGTCCTTTGCCAAGGATTTGCGTGTGGTGGTGAAAATTGAGTTCACTAAAGGACCTTTCCCAATTGTCAAGGTCCAAGGGAGAGCCAAGCATTGGTCTTTGGCCATGAAGCAAGTACAAACCTGCAGTGCAAGTAGAGTTGGCACAGGGGATAATATTTTGCATGTTGAGGTGTCGCACAATCATTAGCAATTGTTGCCATCATTACGGGTGCTGACAATCATTGCCATCACTATGGCAATGTGCATGGCAATGATGGGTGTTGATGTGTGCGGGGTTGGGGTAGAAATTATGGCTTTTAATGGCTACTAAATGGATGGACCAATCTTGGACCTTGATGGAAGAGTTTTGGCCCTTCGAAAAAACTCTTGAGGACACTAATGTTTTTGAGTTGAGCCTTCTTTGGATCGATCTTTTCAATTGTAACATCAAATTGTCCTTTCCTTGCAACAATGTAAGATGCATTTTGCTTCATGAGGGAAAACACTTGCTCAAATTGCAACTTTCAAATATATCAAATAACTAATGTAGAAAGTCTTGTACATGAGGATTTCCTACTAGCCAATCCCTTTGTAACATCTGACCCCGTGAAGTCTACACATTAAGAATAAATGGATTTATACCCTGTTAGCAACATGCTAAACACTTAATGTGGATACCTAGTCCTCACAAGTAGATTGACATTTGCTAGCCTATGCTCATAGAATATCTACCACAATATGGTCAACCCACCCCTTTGACCATCCCTTGAAGGATGATTTGTGATGGTTGAATTATGTATACTATAGCATCTTGAATATCACCCTTGTAAAGAAACCTGTAAATTGGTTGTCCCTCAAAATTGACACCACCAACTCAAAACTTGATAAACAGGTGCTAGCCTTGCTAATCCTAGAATTAAACATAGTCTAGTTAGATAGAAACTGCTATGGATATACTATCTCCTATGAATCGCATCCTCTGTGTGAAACCCCACTTGGGCCAAGATACGAGCATGTACATTAGTATGATGTGTTCAACATCAGTTATACAAGTATCAACCATGAGTCATCTACCATGAATCAATAGAGAGCATTCAAAGTTGTGTGCAAAACGTTGAGAATCAATTTTAGAAGAGTGAGGCCGGTGTTGTAAGTTGCAATGAGCTATCATGGTTAACATCCCTATACACCATCCCACATAAGGATCCCTTTGTGCTTTCTTTATGAATAACGCAAGCTATGGTTATTTCTACATTCTGGTGTTATGAATGGCTCATTGTGTTATCCTTGGTATTTATGCAACAATTGGCATCAAAGCATTCACAAACTAATACCTCCTAATCTCATCAGGCCCTTAGCTAATCTCTCCATTTATTAACCACTTTGCAATTTGTGTTCTTGATTAATGTTCCGATATATGTGGTAGTGATGTGTGTGAACACACTTAAGACCTTGGAGCACTTTTTCCTCACAAGGAGGTCTTTCCCCTATGCATTGTATATGTGTCCATCACTCTAGGGAGATCTCATCTTTTTATTTAAACAATATACTCTCTGTTGTGTGCTTTGAGCTTCTTCATCTTCTCTAAGCTCCGCGTGGGTCTCTGGAACCCAAATTCCAACAATTGGTATTAGAGCATGTCACGTCGTCTTTCTCGTACTATCGCCAAACACCCCTTTAGTCACGTTCTTAGATTTTGTGAGCTCATTTCGGACTTTGTTTCCACTATAGGTATTGTTATGTAGGTAATTTAGTCCTTTTGTACGTAATTTTTATCGGTACAATTTTATGCAGAACAAGTTCCTTATAGTCCTCTTTGGGCTGTGGTATATAGTTTGTCTTAGACCTTCTCCATTTTTTTCTTTTGGGACATTATTTACATCCCGTGTAGTCACTCACCATGGCTGACAACAACATAAATGTTTTCAAAATGTTTGCTGCTGAGGATGAATTAGATGGAGATAATTACCCACTGTGGGTTTACATGATGACACACGTTCTTGTTTCAAAGGGTGTCTGGAATTTTATGTAGGGCATTGATGTACGTTTGGATGCCTTTTGTGGATACAGACTTCATTAAGGATGTTGCAGGTTCTAACAGATCTATTGCTGCTAGAGTTGTTTTGCCTACATTTGAGAAATCTCATTGGGATGTTAAAAGATGTGTAGGATCATGCATTGATTGCATTATCTATGAAGCACACTATTACTCCTCATATTAGCTCAACAAAATCAACAAAACAAGCTTGGAATACTTTGGCAGGTCTTTATGCAAGTCGCAATGAGGCAAGAGGAAGATTACATGGGTATTTTTCTTGCTAATATCAAGGATATCAATGAGCAACTCATTTAAGCATGTGAATTCATTTCTAACAGCTCACTGATACAAAAACTATTCTAGATGCATTGCCAGATTCTTACCAGACTTTTGCTAGTGCTCGACAACTTATGACCTAAGGAAGTCCTCAAGATGTCAAGTTTGATGCATTATGCACATTGATGTCACATGAGTCTGCTACCATATATGCGGTAGTGATGTGTGTGAATACACTTAGGACCATCGGAACACTTTTCCCCCCACTAGAAGGTTGTTTCTTCTGTGCATTACTCTAGGGCTAACTTATCTTTCTATTTGTGCACTAAGCAATACACTCTCTATTGTGTGCCTTGATCTTCTTTATCTTCTCCAAGTTGTGTGTGCATCCCTACAACCCTATTTCCAACAATTTGTATCAGAGCAGTGTGCGTCCTCCCAGGCATAGCCACCAGCATTGACAACATCCTCTGCTCACTTTCCCGAATTGGGTGAACTTTGGTGAGTGTCAACAAGTCAGGTAATATTTTGAGTGCGCTAAAGTTCTCGATGTGCTCAAAATTTTGATTCGGGCTCATTTCAGCCTTTGTTTCTACCCACTACAAATAGTACTACATAGGCAATTTTGTCCTTTTGTGCAAAATTTTTGTCAGTGTAATTTTTTGCAAAATAGGTCCCTTATATAGTTCACATTGGATTGTGCTACATAGCACTCGTTAGTCCTACTTTGTTTTTCCACTTATGACCCAAGGAAACCCTCAAGCTATCAAGTTTGATGCATTATGCACATTGCTGTTATAGGAGTCACTTTCAAGAAAGAACATGGCTAAACAACGTACACTTGAATGAATTTTGTTGCTTGTCAAAGAAAATTTAATAATAGCAATGTAACCACTTCTCAAAATTCTTCTATGAGTATTATATCCACTGTCTTTAGCTTTTGCTTGCAGCAACTTGTCTAAGAATTCTGGTGAAAAAGGTAAGGAGAAGATGCATTGCCATTATTGCAAGGATGATGATCACTTGAAAACTCAATCCTAAGGTAAAGGCATAAAAATCCAAGAAGACCAGCCAGAGTATCCCGCTTGTTTTGCTAATCCGTAAATGAAGATTGTGATGTTGACGTAGATGCAGAATAAGCATTTAGTGCAGAGTATCCTTATGATCCTTTGTTGCAGAGTCACATGTTTGGTACTTCGATAGTGGTGCTACAAAGCACATTACTTTGCATCGTGATTTGTTTGCCTCTCTTGAGACACATTCAATTGTGCCAACAATGCCTCTTATCTAGTCAACGGAGTTGGAAAGATTGTGCTAACTGCTGCAAATGGCATCTCTTTCACACTTGTTGATGCACGGTATGTACCAAGAATAAAAAAGAATCTTTTGTTTGTATCTACACTTGCAAGTATTTGTCTTATTGTCAAATTTGTGGATGACAGATGTACAATTCATGTCCGAGTTTTGGTGATGAAATTATTGCATATGGCATTTTGTATCATGGATGAATAAGATCACTTTGTATGACTAGTGAGGGTAGAATTTTGCAAATGTAGTTGTGGATTCAAAGGCTGTTTCAGACGCCAAACTTTGGCATGCACGTTTTGGACATCTGAATTTTGTCAGCATGCTGTATTTGTAGAAATCTAATATGGTCACTTGGTTTCCGCCTCTTGAAGCATGTTCTAAGCATGTTTGTAAAGAATATATTTTGGGTAAAATACAACGCTCAAAGTTTCCAAAGGATGGTTCAATAAGGGCTACATGCAGGTTGCACCTTGTGCATAGTGATGTTTGTTGGCCTATGCAAACTCCATCCTTGGCTAATTACCTATACTTTGTGACTTTCATTGATGATCACTCTAAGCATGCATGGGTGTGTCCGCTTAAAGCTAAGTCGAAAGTGTTCATGTGTTTCAAGCTATTTTTGGTTATGATTGAAAATCTTAAAATGTACTATGGGTGCCCTTTGTTGTTCACATCGAGGGAAGAGTATATGTCTCATGAATTTAATGTATTTCTGGCTAGTCATGGGATATAGAACCAGTGTATAGTGCTATATACACCTCAACAAAATGATGTTGCTGAAAAAAAAAACAGGTCTCTTATGGAGATGTCACAATGTACGATCAAGAGTCAAGCTTTACCACATTCGTTTTGCTACTTATGTACTTAACATGTGTCCTACCAAAGCCTTGCAATCTATGACTCCTTATGAAGCATGGCATGATAAGAAGCCATCCATTAATCACATGCGCATTTTTGGTTGTTTAGCTTATACTTTGGTGCCACAAACATAGCGCAAAAAATTGGATGTTAAGGCTATCAAATGCAATTTTTTTGGTTACAATCATGAAAGCAAAGGTTACAAGTTATACAATCTACAAAAAAACTCATGTTGGTTTTGCAAGATATTGTATTTGTGGAAGATTTTTTTCATCCTTTGTTATCATGTTCTGTAAGCTCACATGATATTTATTGTATAGCCTAACATGGATTGAATGCACATCAATCAACATTACTATTTCTTTCTTGAATGATGATATATTTGAGGTAGTATATAAAATGAAGCCTTGTGGTTTTGTCAAGAAAGGACAAAAAACAAAAGTGTGCAAATGCAAGTATTGGTTAAAGCAGTATCCTTGTGCTTTGTATGAGAAGGATGACACTCATTTGTTTAAAGAAGGCTTTCATAATAGTCCAAGTGAAAGCACTTTATATGTCAAACATGAGGGTGATGTATATTTCATTGTTGTTTTGTATGTAGGTGATTCGATGATTATTGGTCTAAATGAGATGCACATTTATAAATTCAAGGTTGAATTGAATGCTACTTTCAAGATGAAGGACCTTAGGTTTTTGCAACATTACTTGGACATACATTTTAAGCAATGTGATGTAGGTATTAATTTGTGTCAAGCAAGACACATAGAGATATTACTATGTAAGTTTGGACTTGCAGACTACAAACCTATCGTTAGGGCATGATGTGTCAGGTCACTTATCTTTTTGCAGCCTGAACCATATGGAACTCAGGAATGCAATAGGGAACTAATATGTTGGTGGACATAGACCACCTGCAGGAATTCTCAAATTGGGTAACCCCGTAGGAAGATTCTGAGGAATATGAAACAAAGTTCTTGGAGGAGTTCTTCCTGAATCTGCCAGGGGAAATCAAAATTGCAGCTGTTGACAAGGTAGTTACATCATTTTTACCTTTCGGGGCATGAAATTTACCTTCATGTTACAGTCTGTATGAAGGAAAGTGTTGGTACAATATTTAAGACATAAAAGAAGAAACAATGTATAATTGGGTCATGGCAAGGGTCCAATTTACCACAACACTCATATGGCACAAGGTTTAGATCGAGAAGAGAGTTTGCTGCAAGGGGAAGACAGGAAGAAGAGTCTGGTAGTGATGACCAAGAAGAACCTGTAAGGGGGACTTGCTGCAGGAGTAGAAACTGTTGAGGCGGGGACTGAACTGCAAGAACCTGAACATAGGCTGCAAGAGACCCCACCTGCAAACCAAGGAGGCCAACAAACAACTCCTCCCCCAACAAACGCACTTTTGGGACAATTGGTTAATGTACTACTAACTCAGATAATCTTAAGGGCAAGAAGACAATTGTAGTATGTACCACCAGGGATAGGTACTTTACCTTTCAATCCACTCCTGGTAAGAGTACTCAAAAAAGCACTTCCAATACCTCCAATGGCTGCACCAATCCCAAAGTGGGCGCGGCAAAGTTCAACGAGAAAAAGTCCCAAGATGCTGACGGCCACGTCGGTCAGTTTCAAACAAGGTGGTTTGCAAGTGGTTATGAGGCGTTACATCCGGATGTAGAGCATTTTGCAGCAACGCTGCAGGGTACGACCATGGATTGGTTCTTACAGTATGGCATGGCAACTTTTGCTGATTATAATGATTTGAGGCAGAGATTTTTATTAAGGTTTAGGGAGGATCAAACACCTGAAGACATTTTGAAGAAGTAGAGGAAATTAAAGCAGAAAGATTTGTTAGTTAAAGATTATGCACAAAAATTTAGGAATTTTAATAATAGACTTGAGGCAGCACAACAACCTTCTATGAAGCAATTGGGAGACTACTTTTGTAAGGGACTCAAAAAGGAGTTCAGAAGTGCAGCAGCAGGGAGACCCCCATTAGCAAATGCACATGATTTTACTGATTTGGTGGAAGCAACTGCAAGAGTTGAAAGAAGATATGGAGGTAAGGTAGAACTAAAGGAAAAGAAGAAGAAGAAGACTGAGGATTTAGACTCAGAGCCAGAAGAGTCAAAGTCAAAAGATGAAGATTCAGATCAGGATACTGAGGAGGAAACTGATATTGATGATGAAAATTGGTCAGAAAAGAAGAAGAAGCAGGAAAAGAAGAAGTAGAGGAAAGATAAGGGTAAACAAAAGAATGAAAAGAAGCAGGGAAAGGAAGTAGTAACTACAGATGCAATCAACAAAATCATTCACGAAAAAATGCAGACAATTGGAATGAGTCAGTTTGGAATGTCAAGAAAACCATATTGTCAGGTTAAAGATTTGTTCATGAATATAATTGTTATTATAATCCAGATTTCAAGGGAAGAAGACTTGAGTATATTACTCAGAAAATGAGGGAGACATCTGCAAATGTGGTAGCTCCTCAAGGTGCTAACATGAGATATCAGGGACTTGCACCTCAAAGAAGGTTTCAAAACCAAAATAATTGGGGATACCAAAACAGAAGTCAAAATAATATGCAACAGTTGCAATGTAAGTATTGTGGAGCAGTAGGACATAGACAAGGTCCTTATTGTGAACTATGGTGTAGACACAGAAATGATAGAGGCATTCCTATCATCAGGTACAACAATAACAATAACAACAATATTAACAGGCCTCAAGAACAGAATCAACAGCCAACACGTCAACAACAACAGAGACCTCTACGGTGAGGCTAATTTAGTGGTGTTGGAAGAATGGATTCAGAACAGGGTACAGTTCCACCAGGAGAAACATAAACTTGTTCAGAAAGTACAAGATTGTCAGTATACTCAGGGAGTGAGTAAGCATTACAAATGTGATTGTGCAACATGTATCCAAATTGAGGATATTCCTGAAAGCAGTGGGTGCACTGATGTCATGGTTGTAACAAGATCAAAATTAAAGCCAGAAAAGACAATCGTGTAGGAAAAAGAAGATCAAGGCACTATAAATTGTAAGGAGCAGAAAGAAGTGAGAACAGAAGCACTCAAGGAAGTACGAGAGTCCCAAGGTGGGAATATATTGTCTGATAATTCGGAGTTTGATGCAAGATCTTTGGTTGATCAAGGGAAAAGTACATTAGATAAAAGTAAGACTACACTGAAAGAGTAGGGTAGTGGTGATGAATTTTATGAAGCTTTGTTGTCAGCTCCAATATCATTTAGTGTGAAACAAATGTTGAGGTTGGTACGTGTATTTTCCCAACAGTTGTTGAAAAGATTAACTAATGAAGTGAAAGGTACAAATCAGGCAATAGGCAGGGAAATTGAAGAAATTTTTTGTGGAGAAGCATGTGAAGTCCTACCAATGGATATGGATTACAAGGTACCTGTAGTGGGGGTATCTATTGAAAAGGTGTTTGTTCCAGGAGTTTTCTTGGATGGCGGTTTAGGAGTTGATATTCTCCCAGAGTCAACATGCAAACGTCTGAATCTCTGAAGTGGGTCCAACACCTTTTTAGGTGAAGATGGCAGACCAAAGACGGGTTCAGCCTTTGGGAATTATGAGGAATTTGCAAATCTCAGTTGGGGGACTGCAGTTTGTGGCCAACTTTGTGGTTCTCAGGTTGGAAGAATCTATTTGCTCTTATCCAATGATGTTGGGGAGGCCTTGGTTAAGAGCAGCAAGAGTCAAGCAGCTTGGGGAGCAGACTTTATAGTGATCAAAATAGGAAAGAAGAAAGTGAGAATGCAAATGGATGCAAAAAGGTTATACCACCTGGTTTCAGGGCACTGCATGCAGAAGGACTGAATATGGTAGAAGGAATTGGAGAGGATGTAGAAGAATAATTTCTTAGAACTAATTCATCAGTTGTACCTATTTTTGAAGTGGATGTGTAGAAGATAGCAACCAGATATGTGCTACAGCCAGAAGATGATGGAATATAGTTAAGAACTTAGAAATCATTAATTACTCAAGGGAGTAAACAATCAAATAACAAGATGGGCAATGAGTTGTTGAAGAACCTAAAGATTGAAAATAGAGAAGAGGAGGAAACTATTGAAGCAGTGAAGCAGGCAGAGAGAGCCTTTGAACATCAAATGGCAAGAACTGCTAGAGTGACTCATGATGAACTCCAGGAACTAAACTCGAATACCCTGGAGGAACCATAGATTGTGAAGGTATCATCAAATATGGATGAGGAGTTTAAACTGAAACTAAAGGAAATTTTGGTAGAACTCAAAGATGTTTGGGCATGGAAATACACAGATATAAAAGGAGTAGATGCTAGCTTCTATCAACACAAAATTAATTTGAAAGCAGATGCAGTTCCAGCTGTACAACAAAGGTACATGGTGAATCCTAATTATACCAAACAGGTTAAAGAAGAGATTGGCAAACTATTGGATGTTGGTTTCATTTATCCTTTAGAGAAAGTTACTTGGTTGTCACCAATTGTTGTAGTTCTAAAGAAGAATGGAAAGATCATGGTGTGTGTGAATTACATGAAACTGAATGCTGCTACAATAATTGATCCATTTCACTTACTTTTTTGTGGAAAGATCATGGTGTGTGTGGATTATAGGAAATTGAATGCTGCTATAGTAATTGATCCATTTCACTTACCTTTTTGTGATACACTACTGGATGCAATAGTTGGACATGAGATTTATAGTTTTTTGGATGGTTTTAGTGGTTACAACCAAATTTCAATGGCATTTGAAGACAGGGAAAAAATTGCTTTCGTGACTGAATGGGGAGTTTATGCTAGCAATGTGATGACATTTGGCTTGAAAAATGCTCCACCAACATTTCAAAAAGCAGTATAACATGTGTAGCATCTTGAACACTTGAGGTTGTGTTTTCAAAAATGCAGGGAATTCAGGTTGTCATTAAATCCAACCAAATGTGCTTTTGCAGTGAAAAGAGGAGTTCTTTTAGGGCATGTGATTTTTAAAGAAGGGGTTTCTATTGATCCAAGAAAGGTGGAAGCTATTAGAAAGGCACCAAAACCAAGAATAGTTAAACAATCGAGCAGATTTTGGGGCAAGTCAAGTGGCATAACAAATTCTTGAGGTACTTCGCTCATGTCTGCACACCATTAACAAAGCTTACAAGGATACTGTATTTGAATGGGGAGAAGAGCAGAGAAAGGCATTCAGAATTTTGAAGAACATGTTGAATGTAGCACCAGTGTTTGATTGTTCCTGATTGGAAATTACCATTTCACATCTTTGTGGATGCATCTCATGTAGCAGTGGGTGCAACATTAATGCAAGAAACCAGTAGTAGACAACCTTGCAGATCTATTCATAGAGGCATGATATAGTGAGAAGTTTGAAACTTTCTACAAAGCTTTGGGTTTGCTTCCCTTTGTGGATTTAACATGTCCTCAGGGCATAGAATTTCCCTATACGCTATGTGCCAGCTCTCATTCATCACATCACTTCAAGGGGGGATTTGCTACTATATGTGTGGCAGCGATGTGTGTGAACACACTTAGGACTGTCGTGGCACTTTTCCCCTCACTAGGAGGTTCCCCCCCCCCCCCCCCCCCCCCCCCCATGAATTGTATATACACCATCACTCTAGGGCTAAATTATCTTTCTATTTGCACACTAAGCAATATACTCTCTCTCGTGTGCCTTGAGCTTCTTCATCTTCTCCAAGTTGTGTGAGCATCCTTACAACCCTAATTTGAACAAAGTCACTTTCAAGAAAGAATAGGGAGAAACAATGTGCAATTGAACATGCTTTTGTTGCTACTCAAAGAGGAGGTGGTAATAGCAATTCATCCACTTCTCCTGATTCTTCTATGAGTAGCAGATCATCTGTAACTAGTGCTTGTGGTGGTAGTAACTCATTTGGCAATTCTTGCGAAAAAGACAAGAAGAGCTGCGTTGCCATTATTGCAAGGATAATAATCACTTGATAAAGCAATGTCCTAAGTTGAAGGCAAGCTAAGACTGAAGAGGCTGTATCTTCTGCCAGTGCAACTATTGTGGAGAATGAAGAGGTTAGGGGTATGCTTAAATGGCTTGTGCATACTTTGTATGATAGTAAACTGGACGCACATATGTCTAGTCATACTCATTCAGGTTCTCACCATGCATCATATGCGTCAAATTTTTATGATTTGGCTATTGTTATTTTATATGATGAAGAGAAACCTCTTTCTTTTGATGAAGCATAGAATTCAGAAAATTGGATGGCTGTAATGCAAATAGAATATGCTGCACTTCTAGAAAATGAAATGTGGACTTTATGTGACTTGACTTTTGACCATAGGTAGGAAGTGGGATGACAAGGTTAAAAACGTAAGCCAAATAGTGAGATTGATCGCCACAACATGAGACTTGTTATTGCAAAAGGTTATGCACAATAGAATCACTTTTGCTCTCACTTGTCGTATGACTACTATTTGTTTTGTATGGGCGTTGAAAGCCTATTTGAATAGAATGTACATCAATCAAAAACTGCTAGTGCTTTCTTGAATGGTGATATATTTGAGGACATATATGTAACACAGCCTCACGGGTTTGTCAAGAAAGGACAAGAGAAGAAGTGAAAATGCAAGAGAACTTTATATGGTTGAAGTAGTTTCCTCGTGCTTGGTATGAGAAAGTTGACACTTATTTGGTTTAACAAAACTTTCATAACAATACAACTGAATGCACTTTGTATGTCAAACATGAGGGTGATGTATATCTCATCGTCATTTTGTATATAGATGATTTATTCATTACTGGTCCAAATGAGACATGCATTGTTGAATTCAAGGTTGAATTGAATGCTACTTTTCAGGACAAAAGACTTAGAGCTTTTGTACCATTACTTGGGCATACAATTTAAGAAGTGTGATAAATGTATTGCTTTGTGTCAAGCAAGATACATAGAGACATTACTATGCAAGTTTGGACGAGGACTATGAATTTATTGCTACTCCAATGGAAATAGGTTTGAAATTGAGTCTTCATGATTCTAGAGATCTTGTGGATTTAATTCTTTATCATGGATATCTTATTTATGTACCCAAGATATTTAGTTTGCAGTCTCACATGTCATCAAACTTATACATAGCCTAGGGTCTAAGCATTGCTAGGTTGCCAAAAGGATCTTTTTCTACTTGAGTGAAAATTACATCTTGGGTTGTTTTATCCCAAGGAGGAATCATTATCACCAAATTTGTATGCTTATTCGGACTCAATTTAGGATGGTCATCATGACACACTAATGCCCACAAGTGGTTTTGGTTTCATGGTTGATAGTTCATGTATATTGTGGTTGAGCAAGAAGTAACCTATTGTGGCCACTTTAAGTACTGAGGTTGAGTAGTACATGACAATCTTCATAGCTACGGTTCAGTGTGTATGGCTCAGACGCCTAGTATGGCTGCTATGGGTCTTGGACATGACATTGCCAACATCATCTACACTAATAGTTAGAGTGCATTGGCAATTGCAAGGAACCAATTTTTCATGCTTGCACAAAGCACATTGAGGTGCATTATCATTGTGTCAAGGAAAGACTCTCAATAAGAGAGATTAACTTGGCCTATGTGCCAACACAAGACAACCTTGCATAGCTATTCACAAAGGCATTGCCTCGTGAGAAGTTTGAATCTTTTGGTAACGCTTTGGAACTCTTCCCTTTGTGGATTGATCATGTCCTTAGGGCACGACACTTCCCTGTACACTATGTGCCAGCCCTCATTCACTACATATATTCTAGGGGGGATTTGTTACCATATATGTGGTAGTCATGTGCGTAAACACATGGCTACCACATATATGTGTGTAAACACACTTAGAACCACCGAGGTACTTTTTCCCTCACTAGGAGGTTTCCCTCCGTGTGCATTGTATATAAGCCCATCACTCTAGGGCTATCTCATCTTTTTCTTTGTGCACTATGAAAGATACTCTCTATTGTGTGTCTTGAGCTTCTTCATCTTCTCCAAGTTGTGTGTGCATCTGTGCAACCCTTATCTCGAAAATTAAGCATGATCATGTCCTTGGGAACTGGTTGTATATAAAACCCTTTTCCACACCTAGTCATTAGAGTTCCTAAGTTAATTATCTCCACATATGCAATTGGATAATTACCTTGGAGTAATGTTGTGCATATTACCTAATCGAGGAGTGGATGATTTTATTTTGACATTAAGGTTATTAATCTAGTTACTAAAATCTTGACTTGTGCCAAGCACTGAATTGTTATGTCATCATTAGGAAATTTTGGAGGTCATTTGGAGGGCCTTCTAAGAAAAATAGAAATTTGACTTTCTCTCTCTAGAAAATAAGTGTGGTAAAAGGAATTGTAAACTTGGAATAACCATTCAAAAAGTGCACTTACAAGTAGATTCTTGCCACAACGTCATAACAGCCGTGATGATTGAAGAATAAATCGTTTTTCAGTTGCATTTAATGAACATCCTAGAATTGGAGGCCCGTTTCCTATACGTGGAATGTATGACTAAAGGAAAAAAGACGTATCCTTCCAAACCTGCTCTCTCCTTACTCTCTCACTGTTTGTGCGCTGACTTCAAAGAAATCCTCCCTTTCTTGCACTGTTGCATACATGGCTTCTTCTTTCACCCCCACAAATGTCGTCCTTAAAAGACCCTTCTATCATCTACAAATTGACCTGGATCCCCAATATACGCCACTGTGTAAGCGAGAAAAAACTAACATCAAAGTGACACTGATCATGAATGAGAGACTCAGAGCAGAGGGAGTAAAACACTTACATATTTGGACAAAAGTCTCACTCTATCCATTGAATCCCATGAACAATGCTTTCCCTACATTTTTAAATCCCACTAACTTATTGACCTTTGCAGGTAATGGAGAGAATGGATTGCTTGGCTACTGTAAAGCTCTAAACAGCAAATCAAAAACTTATAAATACATGGTGAAGCACCAAGCAGGTGAAACTTATGATGAGCACAACAATATCTTGATGGCCTTGACTTTGTTGCAAACTAGAATGGTAGAGTTCTACAATATCACATTCGAAGAGACAGGTGGCATTCTACATTTGTTTTGAAGCTAGATGAGTGTGAGATTCTTAAAGAGAAGAAGCCAGAGCAAGTTACAATCACATTAATGAATAGGGCTCTTTCCAAATGTCCCAATGATGACCCTTCATACTTCAGTGTTCAATCAGAAACAAAAATATGGTGGCTTGGTGCATTTTAGGTAATCCAATTATTTCCAATTTTGCAGCTCTAGCAAGCCCTCTATTGTACCTAAATTTTAGATTTATTTTTTGTATCTCATAAGGATTAATCTTGCAGGTAAAGAAAAAAGACCATGAAATTTTATTTTGGGTGTTCCATCAAACCCCTATTCCAGATATCATTGATAGGCAAATTAATCGAGGAGAGGTACTGGCTGTAGATGGGAGATGACACTTTCAAGTTCAATGGCATCTTGTAGGTGACCTCAAAACACTGAAGTGTATGTATAATTGGGGAATGGGTGCCATGGAAAAGTCTCCATGCTTGTATTGCATGGAGCCTGCAAAGGTGATGGACCCAAAGTGGTGGAGAATGGCTCCTACTCGTCACAATCAAGACTCTAATTTCCGACCAGTTTTGGATATACCACTTGCTAATGTCCATATTTGTACAATGCATGGTCTCTGCCGAATTGAAGAGAAGTTGGTATATCTGTACATTGGGTTTGCTTGGAAAATCCAAAAAGTCAGTTGAATGACAAGTCGCTCTAGAGGCTTTGGAACTAGTTTTGTCAGATATTGGTCTACATGGGGGCAATGTGAAAATCCAACCGGACGAAAAAAGATCAACCATTGAGAAAGATGTACCCTAAAAACCATCCATAGGTGGGGTCAAGACACACCGTTTTCTATCTAACCTCAAGGTATGAAAGATGTGAAGCTAACAAAGCAACGAAGAGTATATCACTCTACCTACATTAGCAAAGTTGAGTATATGCTGTTACCATATACATGTGGTATTGATGTGTGTGAACACATTAGGACCACCGAGGCATTTTTCCCTCTTTAGCAGGTTTTTCCCCCCGTGCATTGTATATACGTCCATCACTCTAGGGCTATCTATCTTTCCATTGCACACCAAGTAACACACTCTCTATTGTGTGCCTTGAGATTCCTTTGTCTTCTCCAAGCTGTGTGTGTTTCTCTGCAACCCTAATTCCAAAAATTGGTATCAGAGCAGGTTACGTCCTCCCGGGCTTAGTCGCCAGCTGCTCCAGCACACGCCTGCTCACTTTCTCCGATTACAGTGAGGTTTGGCGAGCGTTCGCAAGTTGACAAATATTTTGGGAGATCTTGAAGAGCTTAGTCTGCTCAGATTTCTGATTTGGGCTCATTTCCGCCTCCGTTTCCACTACATGCAGGTATGTACAAGCAATTTTGTCATTTTGTGCAAATTTTTTGTCAGTGCCGTTTTCTGTATAACAGGTGCCTTACAATCTTCTACGGTTTGTGCTATATAGCATGTGTTCTTCCCACTTCGTTTCTCCTATTTTTGGGCAGTTTTCACATTAGGTGCAACATTTACCATGGCTGACAACAACACAACTGTCTTCAAGATGTTTGTTGCTGAGGACAGGTTGGATGGAGACAATTACCCTATGTGGTCTTATATGATGCAACACGTTCTTGTGTCAAAGGGCGTCTGAAATATTGTGCAGGGCATTGATGTACATCCTAGTTCTGAGGATGTAGGCGATGTTGAGGATGTTGCAGGTCTTGCTGCAAGGATTGCTTCTATTAGAGTTGTTTTGCCTACGACAGAACAAGCTTGTTGGGATGTAAAGATGCACATGCTCATGCA
Source organism: Adiantum capillus-veneris (assembly GCF_014529385.1). Lineage (NCBI taxonomy): Eukaryota > Viridiplantae > Streptophyta > Polypodiopsida > Polypodiales > Pteridaceae > Adiantum > Adiantum capillus-veneris. Next base: position 117,444,405 of record NC_140954.1, read on the forward strand.
TTGATTGCGTTGTCTGTGAAGCACAACATTGTTCCTCACATCCGTTCAACAAAATCTGCAAAACAAGCTTGGGATATTTTGGTTGGTCTTTATGCAAGTCGCAATGAGGCTAAAATTGTTTTGCTGCTAAAGAGCTGGAGTCGAAGATTATGCTTGAGGGGATGATATGGACAATTTCCTTGCTAGTGTCAAGGATATCAATGAGCAACTTATTTCTGCACATAAGGTCATTTTAGACAGTTCCCTTGTGCAGACTGTTCTTGATGCCTTACCAAATTCTTGCTAGACTTTTGCTAGTACTTGGAGACTTATGACCCAAGGAAATCTAGAAGTTGTCAAGTTTGATGCATTATGCACATTGCTGTTGCAAGAGTCACTTTCCAGAAAAAAAAACACTAGACATCGTGCAGTTGAACATGCTTTTATTGCTTCTCAAAGAAAGGGTGGTAACAACAATGCAGCCACTTCATATGGTTTTGCTGCGAGTGGCAAAACGTCTATTCCCAATGTTTCTGATGGCAACACATCATCTGAAAATTCTGGTGATAAGGGCAAAAAGAAGCTGCATTTCCATTATTGTAAAGCTAATGATCACTTGATCAAGCAGTGTCCTAAGTTAAAGGCCAAAGAGGCTAAGAAGAAAGAGGGTGGTTCCACTGCAATTGCTGGTTCCACTACAAATGCAGCCATTGTTGAGTCTTTTGTTAAAGGAGCTTGTAATGCTGATGTTGATGCAGAATGGGCTTTTAGTGCAGAGTGTACTTACAATCCTGCTATCCATGATGCATACATGTCAGTTACTGCAGATTCACATGTGTGGTATTTCGACGGTGGTGCTACAAACCACATTACCTCACGTCGTGAATTGTTCACCTCTCTCGAGTCTGTCCCTCATGGGAATTCAGTCACTTGTGCCAACAATGCCTCTTATCCGGTTCAGGGAGTTGGAAAGATTGTGCTTACTGCTACTAATGACAGTTCTTTCACACTTGTTGATGCACTTTATGTACCTGGGATCAAGAAGAATATTTTGTCTGTATCTGCACTTGCTAGACTTGGACTTGTAGTCAAATTTGTGGATGACAGATGTACAATTCATGATCTCAGTTTTGGTGATGAAATCATTGCATCTGGGCTTTTGTACCGTGGGTTGTATAAGCTCACTTTGTATGAAAAGTGTGGACAAAACTTTGCAAATGAAGTTGCAGATTCAAGGGCTATTTCATATGCAAAACTTTGGCATGCACATTTTGGTCATTTGAATTTTACCAGTTTGGTGCGTTTGCAAAAATCTGATATGGTTGCTTCTTTGCCGCCTCTTGAAGCACCTGCCAAACATATTTGTGAAGGCTGCATTTTGGGTAAGATGCAATGTTCTAAGTTTCCAAATGATGGTTCAGTTCGGGCCACATGCAGGTTGCAGCTTGTGCATAGTGATGTTTGTGGGCCCATGCAAACTCCGTCCTTGGGAAATTACCTTTACTTCGTGACTTTCATTGATGATTACTCCAGGCATGCATGGGTATTTCTGCTTAAAGCGAAGTCCGAAGTGTTTATGTGCTTCAAACAATTTCTGGCTATGGCTGAAAATGTCTCGAAATGTACTATGGGCACCCTCCGTTCCAATCGAGGCGGGGAGTATATGTCTCATGAATTCAATGCATTTTTGGCTAGTCGTGGGATAAAACACCAATGTACAGTGCCTTATACACCTCCACAAAATGGTGTTGCTGAGAGGAAAAACAGGTCACTTACGAAAATGGCACGATGTATGGTCAAAAGTCAAGCTTTGCCACATTCTTTTTGGCTTGAGGCCATCATGTGTGCCACTTATGTACTAAACAGGTGTCCTGAGAAAGCTTTGCAGTCTATTAATCCATATGAAGCATGGCATGATAGAAAGCCTTCTATTGAGCACATGCGTGTTTTTGGCTGTTTGGCATATGCTTTGGTGCCACAAACACAACGCAAAAAATTGATCAAATGTATTTTTGTTGGTTATAGTGCTGAAAGCGAAGGTTACAGGTTGTATCATCCACAAACAAAACGTATTCTGGTTTCATGGGATGTAGTGTTTGTGGAAGATTCTGTTCAGCCCTTGCTGTCATGTACTAGAGACAATAGTGTAAGCTCACATGATATTTATGACACTTTATTGCCTCTTTTCAGTGGTGGAAATACGAATGTAAGTTGCAATGAGGCAAATGTACAGCCTATGGGGGTTGCTGAAAATGTTACATATCAGCCTATTACTGATGTAGATGTACATGATGTACTTGATGAGGAAAGGGCTGAAAATGAGTAGGCTAGAGGTATGCCAAAATGGTTGGTGCAGACTTTGCGTGACAGTAAATTGGATGCACCTTTGTCTAGTCGTACTCGTTCAGGCTCCCGCCATGCATCTTATGCATCAGATTGTTATGCTTTGGCTGTGTCTAGCTTACATGATGTTGAGGAGCTTTTGTCTTTTGATGAAGCACAAAATTCGGATGGCTGCCATGTAATCAGAATATGATGCACTTATAGAAAATGACACTTGGAATTTATGTGATTTGCCTCCTGGCAAAAAGGCCATTGGCACGAAGTGGGTTTACAAGTTGAAATGCAAGCCGGATGGTGAGATTGATTGCCATAAAGTTCAACTTGTTGCAAAGAATTATGCACATAAAAAAGGCATAGATTATGAAGAGACCTTTGCTCCCACTTGTCGTATGACTACTGTGCATTTTCTATGTGCATTTGCAGCTCATTTTGGTTGGGATGTACATCAATCAGACATTGTTACTGCTTTCTTGAATGGTGACATATTTGAGGAAGTTTATGTAACGCAGCCTCGCGGTTTTGTCAAGAAAGGACAAGAGGACAAAGTGTGAAAATGTAACAAGGCTTTGTATGGGTTGAAGCAATCTCCTCGTGCTTGGTATGAGAAAACTGACACTCATTTGGTCAAACAAGGCTTTCGTAAACAGTCCAATAGAAAGCACATTGTATGTAAAGCGTGAGGGTGATGTACTTCTCATTATGGTTCTTTATGTAGATGATTTGCTGAGCACTGGACCAAATGAGAGACATATTGCTGAATTTAAGGCTGATTTGAATGCTACTTTCAAGATGAATGATTTGGGGTTGTTACATCATTATTTGGGCATACAGTTTAAGCAGTGTGATGGTGGTATTGCCTTGTGTTAGAAAAGTTACACAGAGACATTGCTATGTAAGTTTGGACTTGAGGATTTCAAACCTATTGTTAGTCCCATGGAAATAGGTTTGAAGTTGAGTCTACATGATGATGGCGATCCTGCTGATGTCACTCTTTACCAAACTGCTGTTGGCTGCCTCATTTATGTATGCAACACGAGGCCAGATATTCAGTTTGCAGTCTCATAGGTCAGCAGATTTATGCATAGCCCAAGGTCTAAGCATTGGCAGGCTGGCAAGAGGAGTTTTTGCTACCTTAGTGGCACTTTACATCTTGGCTTGTTTTATCCCAAGGGGGGATCATTGCTGCCAGATTTACATGCTTTTTTGGACTCAGATTGGGCTGGTTGTTTTGACACGTGAGTGTCCACAAGTGGTTTTTGTTTCATGCTTGGCAGTTCATGTATACCATGGTTGAGCAAGAAGCAACCTACTGTGGCTACTTCGAGTTGTGAGGCTGAGTATAGGCCAGTATTCACAGCTACGGTTGAGTGTATATGGATCAGACGCCTTATGGCTGATTTGGGTGTTGGACAAGACACTGCCAACACTATCTACACTGACAGCCAGAGCGCATTGGCAATTGCGGGGAACCCAGTTTTTAATGCTCGCACAAAGCACATTGAGGTGCATTAACACTATGTCAGGGAGAGGCTCTCAGTAGGAGAGATCATCTTGGCTTATATGCCAACACAGGACAACCTTGCAGACCTTTTCACAAAGGCATTGTCTCGTGAGAAGCTCGAAGCTTTCCGCAAATATTTGGGCTTACTCCCCTTTGTGGACTGATCATGTCCTCAGGGCATGGCACTTCCCTTTACTCATGTGCCAGCTCTTGTTCACCGCATCACTCCAGGGGCGATTTGTTATCATATACATGAGGTAGTGATGTGTGTGAACACACTAGGACCACTGGGGCATTTTTTCCCTCTTTAGGAGGTTTTTTCCCCCGTGCATTGTATATATGTCCATCACTCTAGGGCTATCTATCTTTCCATTGCACACCAAGTAACACACTCTCTATTGTGTGCCTTGAGCTTCCTTCATCTTCTGCAAGCTGTGTGTTTTTCTTTGCAACCCTAATTCCAAAATATGCATTGGAAAAAACTTCATTTAGCAGTGAAAGACCAAGAACCAACAACTCGCAATGCAAAGGGTGATGTGTGGCATTCCATTGACACGTTATTTCAAATGTGTGAGAATGATGATTGGTCGCAGGATAATCTCAGCAAGTTTAAACAGAAGCTTCAGCTCTACTGAAAAAATCCTTCAAGACAGCATGGACTGACACTCAAATCACTCATTACATGGTAAATTCAAAGCACCTCAGATAGTCTTAGTACTAAGTTTGTGTTTAAATTTCTAAATAAATTTCTTGTTTTGGAGCACATTACTTTTAATCATTTTCCATACTTCATCCGAAAGTATGGGAATCCAGGTATATGGAACACCCAAGGCTTGGAGAAGTTTCATTACATGGCTAGAAGTGTCTACTTCAGACACACACAACATGGAGGCTCTCAAATAAGGCAAACAATTTGAAGGAGTTATTTCAGTGGTTTTACCGCAAAATCATTCACCGCATGCAACAAAAGCGAGTATTGGCCTCTTCAGCAACCGTACAAGCAATCATACATTTGCAACTTCAGAAAAGAAAGCGAGCAGACACATTCAACACCTCAATTGCTCTTGAAAGTCAAATGAGGTGGAGGGAGACAATGCAATATGCCAATCATCGGTGGAACAAGAGAATTAGAGTTTAGATGATCGGATGTACCACAAATGCTTGCAGAATTAAATTCAATATGTACCACAATTATTTCAATCTTTTGATGATTTGCAAATATCATTTAGAACCTTGCCCTTGTATCTGATCATTAAATGTTTGCCACACTCTAAGAGTTCAGTAGGGTTTTCTTTCTCTAAAGATAATGACATTGCTGTGTATGTGTAGTAATATGTTGCACGCCCCCCAGTATATCCTGGAGACTAACCAAAACATTCTCTCCCAAAAACCTTGTCGACGAGGATAACTTTGTCTACATTTTGTGGCAGCATTAGACCACCTAAGAAGCGAATTAATGTCTTGAAAGCATAGGTTGAAGTATTCCCCTCTTGTGACATTCCGTTGTGGAAGATTATGATGGGTGCCTCACATAGACTAGGAAGATATTGTCCTAGAGCTGCATCCCTGCCACAGAATTGTCTTCTTCGATGAAAAAGAAAGTCGTCCTTTTTAGCAATCCATGACTGTAAAAAAAAGATGTGTGTGTGTGTGTGTGTGTGAGTGAGAGAGAGAGAGAGAGATAGAGAGACAGAGATGGGGAAGGGGGGGGGGTTAGGATGTTATACCATGAAACTCTCATCTTGCAAAAAGAGCTCATTCTTCCATAGGTTGACTGATCCGGTTGACTCCTGTGCTGGTCGCTTAAACCAATCCTCCATATCCGATTACTAGTTGATGGCTTGAGATTATTTTGAATAGTTTGAGATGTGCTTCATCAGGAAGGCTTTCTTTATACTTTTCTACCTTTTCAAAGCAGAGTTTAAGGCAGTCTAGTGGGTTACTAGAGATCTCCATTGCCTCGTCATCACTACTGTCATCTGAAACAAATCCATTCCTCTCCTTCTGATACTTGGAGATAGTGGCTAGTGCAAAGTCCTCCCACAAACAAAAAATAGTTTGTATATCATGAAGAAAAATGTATGAACTATCTCCAAATTTAAACTCTGGAACTGCCGGTAGCATTAAGGTGGCTTGCCGCTCATTGAAACCTGACACATCTAGAGGTAGCTTGATATATGAGGTTTTCACTGAGAGAAGATTGCTTCGTTCCACCTCTTTTGCTTCTTCTTCAAGATCAATGGACTCCTTTATCTCCATCACTTCAATATATTCCTCATCCTTTTCCTCTTTTTCATATGCTAGTAAATCGTGTTCCTCCATGACCTCCTTAGGATCTTTCATAAGACTTGTAAATAATCCATTTAAAAAATCAAAAGGATTCTTGAACTAACTTGCACTCCCAATCATGTAAGCTGCACCAATGGGGTTTGTACATAAGAGGTAGCTGATTGTACTGCTTGTAAGTCTGTAATTAGGATCACAGTCTTTTAAATGGACTACCACCATTCCACCAACATTAGCCCTACCCTCTTGAGTGTGAAGCTCAAACTTCTCTTGTTCCAGCTTCAAGTGTTCACTCTGTTCAGCTATAAACACATCAAGATTAAATGGAGCATTAAAATGCAGGAGACCAAGTCAAACTTATCACCAACCCCACAAGAAACTGCAAAATCTAAAAGCCTTTCATCAATCACTATAGGGTCTTCGTAAATAACTGCCTCTTTTTTCTTTGGGATTGCTGCAACACATTGGACACTCTGGAAAGTAGGTGCTGAAAAATCCACATCTCTCTTAAGTGAGTTCAGTAATGTAAATTTGGGAGTAGAAGGGGACTCAATTTTTGACAGATGGATCAATATCAAGCTCCTCCAAACTCATGGCAGGCTCTGCAACAAATACATCAATGGGTTGTGTGAAGTCTACATTCCTCTTCATTGAAGTTTTTAACAGCTTCGGAAGTCTTCTTGGAACGTTTTCTTGGCCAACGATGCGCTCGGGATCCATTTTCTGCGTTTTCCTCCTATGAGATCTTAATCCTGCCATTTATTTCATACTGAGAAATATAAGTTTCTTCAAACATAAATAAAAAATAAGAGCACCACATGATCATATAAGTTTTCAACAAACAATAGCTAGGTATCTCACAATTATTTCCAACTAATCATATACACAATAACACAAGATGATTAGCATATGTGCATCCTTTGATGGTTTGTGTGAAGGGTGACTAAACTTTTGCCCTGTATAATGATTGATCAAATGAAAAATTTCTCTATAGTTGTGAAGAGCAAAAGGCAATCAAGTGGATCATGGCGTGCGGAGTACATAAACAAAACTCCACGAAACTACTGGCGTGCCGTGATCCACTTGATTGGCTTTTATACACAGTAATAACTACCAAAACATCAAAGGATTTTATATTCCAAAAGAAAAACCTTGTACACTTTAAAAAGTGGATCACGGCACGTGGAGTACATAAACGAACCTCCACAAAGCTACTGGCACGCCGTGATCCAATTTTGCTAGGTTTAATGTTAAATGGCCTTTCACATTTTGTAGCACAATTCCTACACAAAATTAAACTATGGACCAAATAGGCATGAAGAGATTGCCTTTACCTTTTCCAGGACTAGACATTGCTCTTGGAATAGAGATTCAAGATTGGGAATGTTGTTGTTGGTCTTCTCGCTTCTGATTCTTGCACCTTGAAGGAGGTAGAGGCCTTTTTAACTCTCTCTGTCTCTCTCTCTCTCTCTCTCTCTCTCTCTCTCTCTCTCTCTCTCTCTCTCTCTCTCTCTCTCTCTCTCTCTCTCTCTCTCTCTCTCGATGTCTGTATTTGCCTCTGCAAAGGATTTCTCTTCTCCCCTTTACTAAGTTACTCTCTCTCTCTCTCTCTCTCTCTCTCTCTCTCTCTCTCTCTCTCTCTCTCTCCTTCCTTTTCATACAATAATAGACATTACTGTTAGCGTTTTTCATGAAGCATGCCGAATATTATTCTATCCGTGCTAGCAAGACATGCAATAAATGGCTGACACGACCATAATAAATATTTTTTTACAACCGGAAAATACGTGTACTATTTATGGTAACAAATGCACACTTGGATTCATGATGAGAGAGAGAGAGAGAGAGAGAGAGAGAGAGAGAGAGAGAGAGAGAGAGAGAGAGAGAGAGAGAGAGAGAGAGAGACCTAACCAAAGAGACGACCTCTGCAACCTCCGAGACGACCTCTGCAACCAAGGCGCAAAGCTGATATTGCCGAAGACACAGAGTGAAGAGCAAATGAACTCCTTCAAGCGTTTTCAACCAATTGAAAGCAGTGCATAAGGGAATCCACCTTGAATACTCATTTCAAACCACTTCTATCCACCAAGAGAGGTATTTTTAGAGAGTTTGTTGATGTAGAAGAGGGAGAGAGAGAACGAGAGATAGTGTTTTTTGAGTGTTTGTTGTGTTTGAAAGAGGAAGACACACACACACACACACACACACAGACAACACACACACACACACACACACACACACACACACACACACACACACACACACACACACACACACACACACACACACACACACACACACACACACAGAGAGAGAGAGAGAGAGAGAGAGAGAGAGAGAGAGAGAGAGAGAGAGAGAGAGAGAGAGAGAGAGAGAGAGAGAGAGAGAGAGAGAGAGAGAGAGAGAGAGTACATGAATTGGAGCACGGCGTGCGATAGACTATGTTTTTTACTCAATTTTGAGCCCGTGCTCCATGATCCATACAAAGAGAGAGAGAGAGAGAGCGAGAGTGAGAGAGAGAGAGAGAGAGAGAGAGAGAGAGAGAGAGAGAGAGAGAGAGAGAGAGAGAGAGAGAGAGAGAGAGAGAGAGGAAATACAAGAATTGGAGCACGGTGTGCAATAGGCTATTATCCCGTCTCAATGTTGAGCCCGCGTGGCGTGATCCATAGACACACACACACACACACACACACACACACACACACACACACACACACACACACACAGAGAGAGAGAGAGAGAGAGAGAGAGAGAGAGAGAGAGAATACAAGATTTGGAGCACGACACGTGAGGCTATGTTCTCTTCTCAATTTTCAGCCTGCACACCGTGATCCGCACACACACACACACACACACACTCATCTAGTTGAAAATTCTTGGACTAAACCTTGGCTGACTTGTTCCCTCTTTGGTAATCTCATTCCCGCTATCTCCTGTGCCAAGATGGAGGCCCTACACTAATCTGGTAATAACATGATTCTCCCGTGCCGAGATGGGATACCTACACTAACTTGGATAATTCATACACCTGCGTACGAAACTTCATGGAAATAAAACAGTTGCAGACTAGTACCTTATTTCACAGTCCCTTTCCTTACGTTGTTTGGAT